>NC_057818.1:4995000-5619375 GCF_910594005.1 Cervus elaphus | reverse complement strand
CAAAAATCAACCTGATGAATACAAAAAAGTGATTTTAAAGTAGACTCTATTTTTTTGCTCCAAATGGTACTTCTCTTTTAAAATAAACCCTCCATTATCTTAAGAGATGTTTCACAATATATTTACACAATTGCAGTGCCCTTAGCTTACTTGGCTCACATATTTTCCTCACCTCTGGGCTCTGAAGTGGGTTTTACATAAAGGATTCCTGACACATTGAGATCGTTCTCAAAGCTCTTCATCAGGGTAAGTGGATGTCCATTCCTGGCTGACTACAGACTTTATTTACATCTGGCCTAAATCCCACCACAGTGATCCAAGAGCACTTCCTGGCTCTGTGGCCTCAGAAGAGAGAAATGATCTTTAATGGTCATCAATCACCTCCAATATACAAAAGTTACTGCTCAGGATGAGTGCAAATAATCATCCAGCTTTTACTCAAATAAATCATAAATCTATCCTAACATATTAAAGTATCCAGACACAAAATCCAGAGCTTCACCTTATAGTGAATTCTGAATATGAAAAGCAAATGTAATGTACTTTATTGAACATAGGAGTGTCTGAATTGAGCTGCTTTGGCAAAGAGCTTGATCTTCCCAACCTAGCTCCCAACTACTAATGACAATCACTGCCAAAGTTACTGAGTCCTCAAATATTTCAAGTGTAGTAGGGAGTTAGAGATGGTTTTCAAGTCATCACAGTACAGATTGATATGATTTCTAAAATTTACCCTCCTCTCAACATCTGCTAGTAATATTGATTAACAGTGACAATAATCCAAAATTATTCCCATGATTCTTCCTAAGTGTAAGGAATGAGTATGAAAAACAGGGGAAGAATGTCCTTTATTTCTGGGGTCCATCTGAAATGGCAGTGGATGGTCATATCCTTGAGTCTTTGGTTGAAAATGTAGGCAAATGACAACTCTAAAAAAATTGGTTAATGTTTATTTTCTGCTCCCTTAAAAGAAATACTCAGATATTGTAAAATGATATAAGTATTTTACTATTTTTCTTGGCTGCACCATGCAGCTTTCAAGATCTCAGTTCCCTGACAGAGACTGAACCCAGGGCCATGGCAGTGCAAGACCTCGTCCTAATCGCTGGGCCGCCAGGGGAGTTCCACGGTATTTTAACTTCTTTACTTTGGAGGATAATTTGGAGCTATTTTATCCCAAGCAATATAGGGTATACTACACTCAATTAGATATACTGGAACATTGTGTATTATGATTATCTGTTCTCCCACTAACCATAAATTCTGTGAGGGCAGATGCAACGTCTGCCTTGCTGACTGGCATTCTCTGTGTTCACAACAGGTGATCCCAGCGTATGTGCTAAATGAATAAGGGAACCAAATGGGCTTATAAAAGTGAAAACCATAGTTGGTTAGCACGAGGCCATGAGAATGTGCCTCGCAGACCTCCAACTGGGTGAGAGGAACCGACCGAGGGCCCCAGGTGCCGGCTCTGACACTCATCCTCATGCTTGGGCCAGGGCCTTGCTTCCCACGGCTGTTCCCAGGCAAGAGCTGACCGCAGCGGGGACTCCAAGGCACACCCACCTTCTGGAGACCCGAGACTCCCCTGGCGGCCGACAGACTCGGCTCCCCCACCAAGCTGAAGTCCAGGGCGATTCTAACTTTCCCTCCCTCTCTCCCCACTGGAAGGAGGCTTGCATGCAGTCTGACAAGCTCTCTCCTCACGTTCTCTTTCACAAGTGTCCCCTTGATAAAACCCTCACATGGTTAATTTTGTCTTGACAATGGCTTCTTGGAGGACTGCGACTAACATAGAAACTTCAAGATGGAGCAACTCTCTGGAAAACGAATAGCTCCATTTTAGCATCTATTTTTACCAAAAATGAACATAGCATATTAAAATGTAGTAATATACTACATAACATTTTGTTATAAATGCATACATATACCACACCATATGACCATAAATTATTAGTCTCCTTTGAATTACACATGATTTACATGCAATGTTAAGTCTTTGGTCAAGATTCACACCTTAGGATATCAATTAATTCATACCTATATTCTTAGGAGAATTAATTGATTCAGACTCTAAAGTTCACTGCGGAACTTGGACTTTAATCTTATTTTTCAGCATGAGTGATATGAGTTTCAATAATACACTATTCTTGAGTAAAAACATTAACATCTTTAATTCCTTACTAATCTGCAATATTCATTATAAAAAGGGAAACAAGTATCTATATAATGAATGTTATTAGTCTACTGTTTGATTAATACAATCTTCCTCATAGAATGCAGGTCAGTTTCCCAATTGTTTTATAATATATTTAACATATTTCTATTCACACAAAATATTTTCATCAGCAAATCCCGCATTAAGTTTGAAGATGCTGTTTCTTCAAAAATATGATTTTATCAACATTATGCATAGTTGTTAGAATTTTTAATCTTTTTAATTTTACATTTTTTTGTAAAATGCCTCAACTCATACCCTGCTAGACTGAGGAACTCTTGAAATTGAGATTTATTATAATTATTTGATCTTTTTTATTACTGTAGTTGAATTTATGTGATTTATGCTATTAAACTCACTTGGGATTTTCCAGTTAAGCTTCCAGATATCTAAGTAGTACTTTACAATATATTTCATGTCCATCTAGCACACTAGAAGAACAATTCAATTCATATTTCCTTTATTTGGAGAATAAGAGCATACAACATTGGCGCCTGTCACAATGCTAGAAAGACTATAAATATTTGTAAACTTTAGTATTAACCTTCTCAAAGCCAATATCTGATCATTCACCCACAGGTTTAATCAAGCATTCTCAAGATTCTAACATTATGTACAGGGAATGTAAGAAAAGATATATCAAGGTACAAGTAATTGAAAAGGTCAAAAAATAAAATATTTCATTTACTATCTTGGACAAAATATTCCAGATTAATGTGAAATATCAAACTAGGAATGAAAATCAGACTACACGAAGTCCTCCAACCTCACAGTTATATCTAAAAAAAAAATCTCTTTTAAAATGTATTGCCCCTCTTTCCGTTTAGTCTTTGTTGGCAAGTATTTTAAAAAGCACACGTTTTGATGCTAAAATGGCAAGAGTATGTTTCTATTTCCATGTTATTATCACAGGTGACTGGTGGATAGAAATAAGAATTATAAGGCATTTAGACAGACACTGGGTTATATTATAAGTCGGCAGGAGTGGCTGGCCACTGCCTTCAACAAAGCAGACAGGATCCAGGCCACAACCTGAAGCATATTCACTAACCAGCAGAATGGCAATTGCTTTCTCCTCCATATTCTTCTGACCTAATCCTAGTGCTGTCATTAGATGATGGTTTATACGTTTGGCAGCTGATTGATATACGGTGTGTTATTTATACCTTTATTATTCAATATTTTTGAAGTGTGAGAGTGAGACCATGTTTCATTATGCTGGACTGACATAGGGCAGACACCAGCATGGCGTTACTATTCAAGGAGGAAGCTTGCTCATCTTACAAAATGCCCCAGCTCACAATTACACACACCCCTGAGAAAATACAGTTTCTGCCTTGATTATCATTCACTTCACAACTGAAATAAGGCAAGCAGCTCCTTTTGGCATGATGAATTTGTGTGTGTGTGTGTGTGTGTGTGTGTGCGCATATCTGGAACATGACTCTTCTGGTCCATGTTTATGCATCATGATTAGGCAAAAGGCCATTCCTTTTACTTACCTATAATCCTGCCCAGTACAAGGGATCTGACTGCACTGAGTTCTGTACCTGATGTCAGGTGGACTTGCCTCCTCACACTCTCATCAATCTACAAAATTGTTACATGAGATGCAAATGTCCACATGGATGTTGCCATTGAGAAGAGGACAGGAAGCAAAGGAAGACAAAAGAAAATGATAAAATAGGCAATTGTTAATATGGCCCCAAAGATTAGAAAAACTAAGTTTAAAGTCAGTCATTTATACAGGTGAATATTATTTTCTAAACTACTTCTATGCTACCCTCAGATACCAGTGCACCCTACCTTCTATCCCCTTATATCACTTTATTTTTCTCCACTGTATAAGAAATTCAAATGGAGAAAACCAACAAAAAGATACAAGTTATCTTCATCTTGATATTTTTACTTAGCTGGGTATTTTTACTTGAGTCATTCAGCTAAGAAATTTTCCTGTATCTAGAGGGCTGAAACATATGTGCTTTTCTTCAAAAGCTGGTAGAGTGAATAATTCAACTTTCTCTGCTATAATTCACATCATTTTAAAATTCATTCTGAAATTGTGATCATTAATTTCTGTGCAAGAAATATGGCTGCATGTACAACCATCTGAAGTAAACCGGTTTCATGAGAGTAGCAACAGTTCTGCCAATAGTAGATTATGCTAAACTAAAAGAGTAAAGTAAAACAAATAGGAAAGTTTGGCAATTTTAAGTATTAAATACGATTAATCTCTTAAACCGAATCCTATTGCTAAAAAAACTGAAAACATATGACGGTCTATGATTTGTGTAAGGGTGGCACTGGAAGAATGATTTTATTTAATCTATCCATTATCCAATTTCTGCTGCAAGTCCGTCAGGCTGGGGAGCTTAATTGTAACCACGCTTCTGTTGTATTTTCTCTATTACCTCCACAAAGACCACTGCTTCTTCTCTGTTAATCTTTACGTGGTGAAGTTGCCCATCGGCCATGTTTTTGAAATCAAAGTTAACAACATCAGGTTCTTGATATCTATTTAGCTTGTACCTGATCTGCAAACTTCCTAAAGTAGAGGGGAAAAGTTATAGTTTAGTTAAAATTATATTTTTTAAAATGCCTTAAAAAAAACTCAGAGTCCTTTTTTGTTACTTACTAATTCCTCAGGAAGAATTCACAACAGTTCATTTGACTGTACACTTTCATCATAATTCCTAGAAGTCAGTTTCCATGTGAAATTGCACTATTTCCCCAAAATTAAGAGCAAACATGCTGCAAATAAGCAGGCTCTTTCTTGCAAATATTTACTTTGTCAAATATGTAATTAAGCACATGCAAATCTTTGTACTAGCCTCTGACTTAAAATAATAAGGTTTAATATATTATGAAATGCCAAACTACTGTGGAATATTGCAGTAACTTTTCTGTAATTCATCTTTCAAAAAATATGCCTACCATTCCTGAAATGCAACTGATGAATGGAATTATTATTATCAAATACAGTTTTACTAAAGATAAGGAATATTTTTCAAGTGGTAATGGTTATAGAGTTTGGAATGAAATTAGGGTGAGATGAATAGTTTTAAGCCAAACTTACTGTTAGAGTTACTACTACTCATTTAATTGCCTGCAAAGATGGCAGTAAATCTACTTCACAGGATATCTTTCAGTTTAACAAATATATGTAGATAAACTTCAAGCTCAAAATATATATTGTGAGGAGGAATATACTTATTGAACAATATTTTTTCTAATTTGGTGTTCAGTGCCCTTGGGCCATATTTGATTTAGTTGAAATGATACATCTGCATGCTTGTATGTTCCTTTGTTTTCCTCACCCAGACAATTTATTCATAAAATTTTTTATCTCTAACCCAGATAAAGGGACGAGAACAACAGTAAGTGGGTGTCTGTAGCACACACATCCTAAACCACACACCATTATCCTGCACTGATGTACCCATGACTACTTTATTGCCGAAAATCAGAACCAAGAGATTATTTTATGGACATTTTCTTATACATAATGCTAATTAGCTAACATTCTGTCAAAACTTCTCTACTTTGATTTGAAGGAAATATTTGTTATGTACAAACAGGCATTTTATTTCAAAATGAACCAGAAAATTGGTACTGATAATCACATGGAACAGTAAAGATTTTCTAGCAATAATAAATTATAATAAATATTTTATCTACAGAAATTAAAAATTCACACAGAATATGTTAAATTACCAAAACTATAAGGCTATAAAGGCATTTTAAGTATTTTAAATAATCCTTTTAGATTACATTTGCCCTACAGCACTGAAAAACAATACTGAATACACCAAGCAGGCTCACTTTTTTTCCTGTTTGTGTCTGAGAAGCAAGAACACGAGAAGCATCCACATTATTGCCGATCTAATGCTCTGATGCTATTTTCTCTCATCTGAACAGCACTCACCATTTTTGGCGATGATAACGGAAAGGTACTCTTTATAAAAGGAACTCAGATAGAGCAGCAGGCTTGGCGTCCGTGTTGTGCGGAAGCTAAACTTGATCGTTTCCCTGCTCAGCCTGGTGTCACCATGAAACGAAGCCGCGTGGGAGCTGGAATTCTTACTTAAGGAGTAATTTTCTTGAAAATTGTAAGTCACAGATGAGCCAGATCCAAAATAGGCAGAAATCTCTGAAATGATAAGCACATTTTATGTTAAAAAACTGAAGAACAAGGATTGTTCAGTGGTCTCAGTTATGATACTTTTTAAATTTAAAAAATAACTATCCAAATTTTAAAAAATCATTTTACTTACATAAGTGATTTTAATACTTAGGATTTATTCATTTAGGATTAGTATTTATTAATTTAGGATTAATATCCTAAATCATACACACACACACACACCCAAATATATTTACATAAAGATGAAGAGGATGGTGGAAGGGGCAACTAGTTTGGGATTCCATAACTCTTCCCTTCCTCACTGTGTGGTTGCTGAATGTGAGCTGCAGGTGATGTGCATGGATAATGTGGCAACATCTCCACTCAGTGCTTCAGGGGTTTTGTCTGTTTGTTTTATTTTTACTATGCACAATATTCATTTTAAATCCTATATACTATGTGGATGCAGAATAACATTCCCGATTACACTTTGCCAGATGACCTGGAAATCATTTAGATTCAGAAAATGAAGACATGCTCTTGTAAAGACATGGTCTTAGTTCTAACTTTAAACAGGACGATTATAGAAAGGCAGAAGCAGTGGTTGATTACCCAAGGTTGATTTTAAATGATAAGTTATCCCTGATAGAAAATAGATGATTTGAAGAGTTAATTTTGGTCAACTTTCCTTTAAATAATCCCAAATGTTTTTATTGCAAAGTAGGATTGCTTCAGTTTGAGGCCAATTTTCATTAGTCTTCTTCAGGTAAAGGTTCAGTAGTCCAGAAACACTTAAGTAAAGCAATTGAATTAAACTGGATGACAATTTTCTATGAGGAACTATGAAGGTGTAGCAAATGTTTGTCTATTCACAGAAGTCTGTTCAGAACACTAAGTGCTACACTCAGCTTTTCCCTTCTTCCATGACGTGGATCAGTGAACAAGACCCGCTGAAAAATGGTCCACTGTTTCACTTCACCAACAGAAAGTCAGCATTTCACAGAACAAGGTGCCTGAGTATCTCTATTTTGTTACACATCGATGCTCAATGGAAAAGTTATTTCTAGTCCTGTTTGCTAAATAATATTTGTTTGCTCAAACAACAAGGCTTCCCAATGTCTTTGCATGGCTGGCCATCTTCAAAAATAACAACAATGCTTGTAATGATTTTAAAAATGAGAACTGCCCCCATGGGACTGGCTGTTGACACCTGTATTATTTAAGAGCATTAACAGTAGGTAGAAAAGAGCAAATGGAGCGGCTGACACTTTATACCACTAGAGGCGACTATTAGAAGGTTTATCATTAAAAGACAGTTTTTAAAGAACTGAGGCAAATATTTAAGTAATGTAATGTCATGGGCATAAAATAGGCAATTTGCCCTCCCCCCAAAAAATGTTCAGGAATGGAAATATTTTTGTTTTAAATAGCTACAAAGAAAAGAACTGCTGGAGCTTTTATTCACGTGGGGTCGGTCTTGCTGGGGGGACCCGACACACTCACCGTCCGAGCAGAAGGGCCCGGCGTACGCGGAGGAGGTGCAGTCACAGGAGAACCCGCTGGGCTTCTCCCTGCATGCGCCCCCGTGGTGGCATAGCCTCCCGTAGCTGCTGCAGTGCCCCGCGCACCCCGGCTCCACTCCCGGGGTCACCCTGGCTCTGTCCTCCAGGTCCAGGGCCTCTCCGTTCAACTGCAGAGACCGAATGCAGCCCAGGAAGCCCCTCTGCCGGGTGGCCGTTCCACCTACAAGGCAAATGCTGCACATGCGAACAGGTTCCGAGCTGTTTTGTTCAGGATTTTAAGACCAAGCAAGACTGAGGCCTCATAGAGGCCAAAATCATGGCCTTCAACAGAGAATGGCCGGAGTCGGAAGGGTCTATATGCTTTTGGAAGCACGATTTGTGACAAAATACTATTAAAAGAATTCATAACGATAAAATTCATTGATTCATTTTTTCCCCAAAGGTTGAATTTGTTACAGATTTGTTTTCTAAAAGAGTTGTATAAAACTTTAAATTGGAGACTTTTAAAATCAGTCTATTTTATTTTAAAGAACTAATTAAAGGCTCTATTTCACTTTCATTCAAAATAAGAGTGATATGTATTGACATTCTTATGTAGAAACTAATTTTTTCTTGCAATAAGCATATATTTGTGGGTGGAGGAGGGCATGGCAACCCACTCCAGCATTCTTGCCTGGAGAGTCCCATGGACAGAGGAGCCTGGTGGGCTCCCCTGAGGTCACATGGAGTCACAAAGACTTGGACAGGACTGAAGCTTCTTAGCAGACAGGCAGGCTCCACACATGTGCTTGTCCTTCATATTGAAACCTAATCCTGATGCCGGGACAGCTTTCATTAGTGAGAATTATGAAGGAATCCTTGAGTTCTTCTAACTTGACAGTGCATTAATGTGATCTTTTGGTCATTATCCTTTCATCAAAACACGCAGGATCAGATTGAGCGCCAGAGTATCTGCTTTTGTTGGGTCTATTTCCCAGTGAATTTCTTCCTAGTGTTGGACCAGTGTTTGTTGCCTTAAGATTGGAAAGATTCTCAACAATATTGGGGAAGTGGATTAATGGAGACACACAGTGGTGTAACATTTATTGAATGACAGGTAACAACATGCACTTACCAAGCCGCCCTTGAAGAGGTTTTAAGAGTTTGGGAAGAATCAGACCCTGCCATCCTAAGGCAGCAGAGGAGGAAATGGCAATCCACTCCAGTGTTCTTGCCTGGAGAATTCCATGGACAGAGGAGCCTGGGGGGCTACAGCACATGGATCGCAAAGAGTCGGACACGACTGAGTGGCTAACACACACACATCGTAAGGCAGAGGTTCTCAAACGTCAGGAATATGAGTATCTCATGGGAAGGCTTCTTAAAAATACAGGCGTAGGCTCCCAAGAAATACTGATTGTGGTGGGCCAGACATAAGGCTGTGAATCAGACCAAGACAATCACCTGACTCAGTATATAAAGCACTGTCTCAATGGGAACGAAACCTCTGAGTGCACTTGGACATACAACGTGCCCAGGAATACCAATAAGTTAAAGCTCAGAACTTGAAATTGGGAAATAGTGTCCTAATCTAAATAATCTGGGTGATTTACCCAGAAACAGTTAGATGTTCTTGGAACCTCTGAAAAGGAGCTTCATCTTTTGAACAGACGATGCCATCTCACCGCCAGGACTGTATACCCGCTCCATACCTGTTCTTTCTTCCTAAAATGTGTTTACTCCCTCCTCCCTCACTTCATCTAGTGAGCTCCTAATCTAGCCCCATTTATGTAAGGTCTCCTTATTCTCAGAGATTAAAGAGGTGGGTTTTTTGTTTAATTTTAGAACCAGAAATTTTCCAGAAAGACCCTACAAAAATATGCCTTTGTCATCATCCAGCAAGCTTTACATTTGAACAATTTACTTTGTATATTACCGGTGTCTCTCCATCAAAATACACTTTCAGTTAGGGCTATTTCAATCACACTGAAACCCCAGCACACAGAACAGCACCTGACATGTAATTTGTTGTTGTTCAGTCAACTCTTTGTGACCTCGTGGACTGCAGCATGACAGCTCCCTTGTCCTTCACTAGCTCACACATAATAGCGTTGCAGTAACTATTTATAACTACAGCTAAATGAGCATTAGTCATAGCTAAGTATTAATACTCAATTAATTTACTGTTAATAATCAACACACTCATTCATGAAACTGATTGTAGTCACAGCTGGGAGCACGGTGCTTCAAAAGTTGAAGAGAGGTACATTTCCTCACAGGGATGTTTGGGTCCCTGGGACTGAGAACATCGATAAAACTCAATGAATATTTCTGAATAAATTAATTCTATGTTTTTGGACAATGACATACCATGAAGATAAAACTAAAAGAAGCCTGGACTCATGGTGTAACATAATTCAGATTCATAGATGTAATGCTCCCAAATAAACATCTTAATTTGTCTACTTAAAAAATAATTGCAATATATAAGGGAACTATATGTAACTGTTATATTTTAAAAAAACTGGTGAGAATGGCTATATTTATTTATTTTTGCCATTCTCACCAGTTTTTTTTAAAACATAACAAAGTTACATATAGTTCCCCTATATATTGCAATTATTGTTTAAGTAGATAAATTAAGATGTTTATTTGGAGTTTCAACACCAAACTCTCAAAAATTCATAGAATGAATAGACCGAAAAGTAAAAGGACATAGTAGAGCTGAAAAGCACTATGAACCAATTCAACATAATTAAGATTTATACTATTTTCACACAACAGGAGGATACAAATTCTATTCAAGTTCTCATAGACTATAAACCAGGAGAAACTGGAACATATCCAGGGACATAAAACAAGGTGCAAAATTTTCATGGTCTAAAGGTATTGAGTCAAATGGCTGTATTAAATGTCTATATTCAAATGGCTTCAGCTGACATAATTTGTAGCTCTTCAATGAAGAATATGAAAGCCGTAAGGGGGTGGGTGTCATATGCTGTATTTGTAAATCCAGAATTCGTGTGGTGTGGAGCCAGACACCGTACAATTCCAGGCTCCTGGGCAAGGCAGGAAGGAGCTGATGTTTTCCCAGAGTTTCAGAGTCGCTGTCACGCTGCTGCGCTCCTCCTAAGGTTGCTCAGTCTTCTGCAACCCCTGGCGCCTCTCTGCATTCCTCATCTCCAGGAAATCTTTCTTCCACATCCAGGCCGCTGCTATCTCGACTCAGTAAGAATGTCTAGGGCTCAGTCAAGTCTATGACAGAGATTCTTGGGGCATCCTTGCTGGCATTCTCTTTCCTGGGTAAGGAGGGCAGCCTGCAGCCTTGGTTTCAGCTCTGGCCCAGGCACTCTTTGGAGGAGGGCCAGATGCTATGAAATCTGCATTAGAGGTGTGTATTCCTGGTGTATTTCACTGACTTCATGTTACAGTATTTTAAATCACGCTGTAGAGTTTATAGTACACAGCACCACTAAATCACAGTCTGTTATGCATTTGTCACTCTGAAATATCCACAGGCTCTCTGATTTAGGGGTTTATCTCAGTCTGCCAGTGACATAATAATAACTAAATAACCTGGAGTCCAACAACTTAGAAGACATCCATTTTCATCAGCTCCAACTCATTCATTCTTGTTTGTTTTCTGCTGTTTTTGTTGCAGATGAGAAACTAGAGGCACAGACAAGTTCAGGGACTAGCCCGTGGGCATAGCTGAGAAATTTCAGAATAAACACGTTTAGTCAGAGGCAGAGTTAAGACAAAAACCTACAGCTGGGGATGCCTCCTTCCTCTCCACACCAAAACCCGGTCAAAAAAGAAGAGTTCCATTTTCTTCTCCTCAGATCACTCGATTTCAATGGCAAGATAATTAGCAGCTCTTTTCTGGACACTGTCTGACACTGGAGGTACAGAGTTATATCAGTGGGTCTTGGTCTCACAGATCTCACGGTCTAGTAATGGGTTTAGGAAGGGAAACATGGACACAGCATGATGTCAGAGGTAGAAATAGACACCAAGTGGAGAGGAAGGTCAGAAGACGGGGATATTCACAGGTAGAAATACATGTACATACATGTGAAATGCATGCTTAAACAGCATCTGCGATAGTGAGAGGAGAATCAACACAGTTTGTAAATAAGATTTCTTGATTCTGTACTTTTAAAGAGTTTCCTGTGCGTGTGCTCAGACACGACTGAGTGTCTGACTCTTTGCGATCCCATGGACGGTAGCCCACCAGGCTCCTCTGTCAATAGGATATCCCAGGCATGGCGTGGGTTGCCATTTCCTTCTCTAGGGGATCTTCCCAACCCAGGGATCAAACCTGCGTCTCCTGTATTGGCAGGCGATTCTTTACCACTAAGCCACCTGGGAAGCCCTTTTAAAGAGCTAATGTTTGCCTAATCAAATAGCTTTAAATTACATTTTTAAATTACCAAGAAAATGTGATGTCCAATAAAATAAACATTTGCAGCACATGGATATTGAAGATTTTTACTTTACCATTAGGCTTCAAGTTACTAACCTTTCATTTTAAGATGTAGCTGTTCAGGAAAACATGGCTCAAGTAAATAGGGCTGGGCTTGAAAGCTTAATTAGACATTCCAACGACTTCTCCAGGTTAGAGGATGTCCAATTAAAATGAGTTGCAGTTTGATTAATTGATTCTGGATGTTTCTGCTGAGTTATTATGTTTGGAACCGTCTTCCAATTAATTTTCCATCAATTTACCTGCCATACTGTATCAGATATAATGGATTCTGGAACTTCATATACACTGGGTATTTTGTGAAACAAACACCCAACCTTTCTATGTGGATGAACACAACCGAATCTGTTCACTTCCACAACGGGATTGGGATATTGCACCTAAAGAAGTATGGTAGGTGCTGAGCAGAGGCTGAGCCCAATCCTTTTATCACGTTCCGCGCTCTCAGGAAGTTAGACTAGGTGACAGATGCTATTGTCGCAGAGGGCAAGCTGGCTCTTTCCTCTGCCAACTTCCCACTACTCCTGTGGCAGGAAGACCTTTAATTTTTCAATGGCAAATTATTTATGTGCTGTGCTCGAATATAACTGAGGATTAACCGGGAACTGTGCAATCCATCGAGGGGCCTTAGAAGAACAAAGAAAGCAAGATCCCCCAAAATCCTAAGTTGCAGAGGCTTGTTGGGCAGAGGACAGGGGCTCTCTCTGAGCAGGGCACTCTGTCCTCCTGGCCACGTGCCTTCAGTGGGGACAGGGGAATGACTGGGCATGCGGGCGGGGCTGGGACAGGGTCAGGGGACTGTGCTCTGCACATCACACAGCCGATCTTCCCGGCCATCCCCGAGGTCCGGGGGAAGACGCGGCCTTGCAGGAACAATAGCATCAGTTTCTGTAAGTGCTGAGGCTGGAAGCCCAGCTATAGTTTTGCCATGGAGCATTCCTCACTGAACAAAGCCCTGCAAGGCTAGGAAGAGCAGGACCGTCCTCCCTCAAGTTCAAAGAGCTGTGATGGCTGAAAGAGGCGGGTGGTGTAAGAAAGCACGTCACAGGCAGACGAGTCAGTCACTTTTCCCTGAACCAGAGCCAGTGATGAGCACAGGTCCTGGAGGCAGCAGCAAGAGGGAAAAAGGGGGTCTGCTCAGAGTTAGGGCCACAGTGCTGAGTGGTTTGACCATACTAAGGCCTGTTTTTCAAAGAAATGAAACTTGGTGCTATACATCATATTCTCTGATCTCAAGAGATCCCATCTGAATTCTGATTTTAGTCAACAGTCACTCAAGATTTGCTGCTGGACAAGGAAAAGTCCACTGGGGGCTTCTCTGGCTAATCATGAAATTGACACCTCAAAGAGAGAAGAAAATATTTGAAATAAATGATATGATTACATTACAGAGCAACACGACTTTTATTGCACTGAACTTTGATAATGAGGGAACATATTTATGACTACAAAGGAAAATTAGCCTGTAATAAAAATTATTCAAACATCAAGTTGTTTGGCATTCTCTTCCTGTAACTATATTTTAGCCTATCAAAAACAAACAGAAAGCAAAGAGAAAGAAATCCAGAATATATTATAATTAAGAACTTCTGCTCATCAAAAGACATCAGCAACGTGAAAATGCAAACCATAGAGAGAAAGGAAAATATCTATAATAAATGAATCTGTAAAGGACTCACCCACTATATATATAAAGAACTCCTAAAATTTTTTTAAAAGAAGACAACCCTGCAGAAAATGGGCAACAGATCTGAATAGCCACTTCAAAAAGGATGATATCCAAATGGTCAACAGAGATTTGGCAGTGTCTACTAATGCTTGACATATGCTTATTCCTATGACCCAGTAATTCCACCCCTAGGTACACAACCAACAGGCGTACAAGCATATGTTCACCAAAAGACCAGCACAGGGCTGTATTTGTAATATGCAACTTTGAAAGTGTGCAAACATCCATCCACAGTAAATAAATAACCTTTGTTCTGGTACTGTCCTGATACTTCCCCGTGGCTCGGCTGGTAAAGAATCTGCCTGCAATGCAGGAGACCCGGGTTCAATCCCTGGGTTGGGAAGATCCCCTAGGGAAGGGAAAGGCTACCCACTCCAGTATTCTGGCCTGAAGAATTCCATGAACTGTAACGTCCATGGGGTCACAAAGAGTCAGACACAACTGAGCGACTTTCACTTTCACTTTTCTGGTAGTCAGTGTCCGGAAAGCTCCCCAGGCAATATGAACGTGTGACTAGGTTGAAAACCAGCCTTCAGAGCTTCAATATGTTAGAGTTCAGCATTAACCTTTGTGTATGGTATTTAGAAACTGTTTGCTCAAGATAATAAATATTTGTGGATTTGATGCAATTCAAATGCAATGCAAATGACTTTGGAGTCTACATCAGGAGTCCTTACTTCTCCTTCGGGTCCTAGTCCCAAAGTATTGAAATGAGGTTTGCCCCATTTAGAAACCTGCCAGTGAAAGAATTCAGGCTGCAAACAAAAATTGCAGAGCTGGTTGAATGAAAATCAATTCAAGGCTAATTTAAGATGCTTCTAAGAAAAATGCTGAGTTTACAAACCAAAATAGAAAATGACCACTGTCACATTTCAGCTTAAAAAAAATGATTGATTCTTTTCTCTGCATCATTTCCGTGGCTGGAGAATGGCTGTGGGTGTATAATCACAGCGACTCTCAACATTGAGTCCCCCATGTCTACAAGGTCAAGGGCATATGTTTAATACACCAATCAGCACTGAGTTGCTAAACTTATTTTTTAAGATAGGGAATAGCACCTCTGAATAGGACTATTTAACTAAGACATGTCATGAATCACACACAAACAAAAAAGGGCCAAGTGAAAGAATGTGAAAAGGTTGGTAAAGACCCAGTGCCATAATGTAGAACAAGATTGGAGAAAGATGGGCTACAGATAGGAGGGGAATCATCATTTTTACACTAAAAAGCAATGTGATTGCTGAGATTTTCTGGGGGGAGGGAAGATGTTCTACTGTTTCTCATCTGACCATCACATCAAGGTTAGCTTTTTCATACAAAGATTTCTGTTCATGATTTCATTACTCCTTCACTTTGCATGCCATCCTACAGTTTAGATTAGTTGAAGATAGTCATGCTAATATCAGGAGCTACATGAATTGTTCAAGTTCTTGTTTTTTATAATTCTGTGGTGTAGTTGAATCTCTGAAACTATGTACCACTTCCTTATGCCTTTTTAAACTGCCATGTATAATTGTTGCTCAGCTGAATCACATTTTCAGTCATGTTTTCTATTTAGTTTTACTGATTTTGCTCAGAAATAAAAAGATTTTGCTCATTAGTCTTGCCTCAGAGTCTCACTCTGAGATGTGAACACACTTTATTATTGGTCCTGGGAGGACATAGTGAAGCAAGCGATGGAGAAAATACACTGGTTTCCTTCATGTTATCCTATTGCAGTGCTCACTTCTGAGAGGCTGCCAAAACCTCTCATCTCAAAAAAAGGTAACGTAAATCAACATAGACCTGGCTATGGTAGCACAGGCAGCTGGAGAAGATAATTTAAATCAAGATTAACATATATTCAAATATCTGCAACGTTTTACTTACAGGGAAAAGTGTTAAAGAGAGTATCTCAAACAGGCAAATTTCTACATTGTTGAAAGTTCTACTGTTTCATGTTTGTAGTACTACAAAATCACTGTATTTGGCATTTGAAATAGCCCACAACGGGTTTACTGTTTTGTGCTTTGCTGCTGCTAAGTCACTTCAGTCGTGTCTGACTGTGTTTGCCATAGACGGCAGCCCACCAGGCTCCGCCGTCCCTGAGATTCTCCAGGCAAGAACACTGGAGTGGGTTGCCATTTCCTTCTCCAATGCATGAAAGTGAAAAGTGAAAGTGAAGTCGCTCAGTCGTGTCCAACTCTTCGCGACCCCATGGACTGCAGCCTACCAGGCTCCTCTGTCCATGGGATTCTCCAGGCAAGAATACTGGAGTGGGGTGCCATTGCCTTCTCCAGTTTTGTGCTCTGTTTGGTTATAAATAAGGTGAATTTTTTTCATAAAAACTACTGAATGTTAGGGTAATAACATAATCTAACTTTGACCAACTGATACACTAACCTTGGTATTTCAGCTTTGCCCTATATTTATAAAAATTGTGCTTCCATATAATTTAAAATATCATCATCACCATCATCAGTGTCTCAATTTAAACATTTTTATTAGGAGAAAAAGTGATGCTGAAAACTACAGGCTTACTCTTTTCGATTACACTTATCTCATTTATTTGTCCTGATCCCCAAATACAAATGATAGTCATTATGCACCCTTGAAAATACTGATTAGTCATAATTATTTTTAATATGGATGGGTGAACTACAAATTAAACTCTTGAACCTGTAAGTAAGGGAAGTGAAATTGCCCTTTAAGATTTTAGCCAGAAAATCAATTATATTGGATTTAAGCAGAGATTCCCAGTCACCCACGGAGTCAAGGCTCTGAGAGTTGACTTAACTCAAACAATGTGAAGGCATTACTAAGTGGGGAAACAGTTTCTAAGAGAAGATCCCTCTACATCCGTCATGCGCTGGCAAAGAACACTTGAACAAAGCAGCCCAACTTTCTGGTGACAGTGATGGGCGAGTGGAACCTCATTTGGGAGGCGGGCTATTTTCCCCAGACTATGATGAATACCCAGGGGTCTCTTCCAGGCTGGTGAGACTGTGGTTTGGACTGCATAGTGGGGCCAGGGAACAGCTGTAATCCTGCTACAAGTTAGGATAAAGGAAGAAAACAAGAAAAGCTAACTCCAGGTGATATTAAAAACTGAGACATGATGTGAGGAATGTAGAGAACTTGCTGAAGGATATTAGCAGGAGTCAATGGCAAACACAAGCAGCGATAACCAACCCGTTAGCAAGCGGTGTACACCTCCATTTAAGATATGCCCCAACTCTCTTTATCACCATCTCCCCTCTGGCTCATGCCGCCACGATCTCTCTCGGGGACTAAAGCCGTGGCCTGCTTCTACCTTTTCCCTAGTAAGAGAGAAGGCGGAAAACAGAAATTAGACTCTTCCACTCATCTGAGCCTTTAGAATAAAATCCAAAGTCCTGACAATGGCCTTACAATATACAACTCGACCTCACTTCACACCATCCTCTCCTCCCACAAAAATTCCATCCTCAGACATCATGACTTACTCCTTAATTCCTGAAGTTCGTCCCCACTGCCCGGAATTCTCTTCCTTTGGATGTTCACAGGGATCCCGCTCCTGCTTCCACTGGCCTCTGTTCCAATGTAAGGTCCTCAGAGAGGACTTCAGTGAATACCCCACTTGAAATAGAAGTCTGCAAACCAAACTGCCTGATGTTTTATCCTATTTACTTTATGTATTCATCGTTATCTGAAATTTTACATATATGTGTATATCCATGCTTGTGAGTGTATATATATACATTGTTATATATATATACACATATATGTGTATATATATGTATATATATATGGAATGCAAGGTCAAGTGGGCCTCAGGAAGCATCACTACGAACAAAGCTAGTGGAGGTGATAGACCTTCAGTTGAGTTATTTCAAATCCTAAAAAATGATGCTGTGAAAGTGCTGCACTCAATACGCCAGCAAATTTGGAAAACTCAGCAGTGGCCACAGGACTGGAAAAGGTCAGTTTTCATTCCAGTCCCTAAAAAAGGCAATGCCAAAGAATGCTCAAACTACCACACAATTGCACTCATCTCACACACTAGCAAAGTAGTGCTCAAAATTCTCCAAGCCAGTCTTCAACAGTATATGAGCTGTGAACTTTCAGATGTTCAAGCTGGATAAAAAAAGGTAGGGGAACCAGAGATCAAATTCCCAATATCTGCTGGATTATCAAAGAAGC
Organism: Cervus elaphus; assembly: GCF_910594005.1. Lineage (NCBI taxonomy): Eukaryota > Metazoa > Chordata > Mammalia > Artiodactyla > Cervidae > Cervus > Cervus elaphus. The sequence goes on along the minus strand of NC_057818.1, from coordinate 5,601,156 downwards.
AAAAGAGTTCCGGAAAAACATCTGCTTTGTTGACTATGCCAAAGCCTTTGACTGTGTGGATCACAACAAACTGTGGAAAATTCTGAAAGAGACGGGAATACCAGACCATCTGACCTGCCTCCTGAGAAATCTATATGCAAGTCAGGAAGCAACAGTTATAACTGGACATGGAACAACAGACTGGATCCAAATAGGGGAAGGAGTACGTCAAGGCTGTATATTGTCACCCTGCCTATTTAACTTCTATGCAGAGTACATCATGAGAAATGCTGGACTGGATGAAGCACAGGCTGGAATCAAGATTGCCGAGAGAAATGTCAATAACCTCAGATATGCCAATGACACCACCCTTATGGCAGAAAGTGAAGAAGAACTAAAGGGGCTCTTGATGAAAGTGAAAGAGGAGAGTGAAAAAGTTGGCTTAAAGATCAACATTCAGAAAACTAAGATCATGGCATCCGGTCCCATTACTTCATGGCAAACATAGGGGAATCAGTGGAAACTGTGATAGACTTTATTTATTTGGGCTCCAAAATCACTGCAGATGGTGATTGCAGCCATAAAATTAAAAGACACTTACTCCTTGGAAGGAAAGCTATGACCAACCTAGATAGCATATTAAAAAGCAGGGACATTGCCAACAAAGGTCCGTCTAGTCAAAGCAATGGTTTTTCCAGTAGTCGTGTATGGATGTGAGAGTTGGACTATAAAGAAAGCTGAGTGCCAAAGTAGTGATGATTTTGAACTGTGGTGTTGAAGAAGACTCTTGAGAGTCCCTTGGACTGCAAGGAGATCCAACCAGTCCATCCTAAAGGAAATCAGTCCTGAATATTCACTGGAAGGACTGATGCTGAAGCTGAAACTCCAATACTTTGGCCACCTGATGTGAAGTACTGACTCACTGGGAAAACCCTGATGCTGGGAAAGATTGGAGGCAGGCAGAGAAAGGGACGACAGAGGATGAGATGCTTGGATGGCCTAACCAACTCAATGGACATGAGTTTGAGTAAGCTCCAGGAGTTGGTGATGGACAGGGAGGCCTGGTGTGCTGCGATTCATGGGGTCACAAAGAGTCGGACATGACTGAGCAACTGAACTGAACTAAACTGATATTTATATATGTATTTTTTTGTTTTGTCTCTTTGCCTTTATTTTGTTTTTTATTCTTTTTTTGGCTGCCTCTTGCCTTTTCCCCAGAAATATACTCTCAGGAAGGCAGAGAACTACCTTTTGTCTTAATAAGTGCTACATCAAACTAGCTGTGATTATTACTAGTTTTTTTGTACTAGTTTCACCCACTTTATGCTAATTCAGTACAACCTTTTAATTATAATTTAAATTCCATTGAATCTTCCCAAAGGGGAAAGGTATTTTCATCTAGAAATAAAAAAACGCTGATTTAATAGTAATGTTGAAAATTGACAAATTATGATGTTATCTTGTATGTATTATTCTATTAACTTGGTTGGGGTCCTTTCCTAAGAGTAGTTCAGTCTTACAGTAGAGGTAAAGATAAAAATAGACCTCTATATGGCCTCTTGACAATCAGTGATGTGTCTCCACCTAACACTGCAAGACTTTCTTTCAACATGAGTCCATTTTTTAATATAATCACATTAACCACTTCTATTTACTCAGTTAGCTGTGAGTAGGAAGGAGGGGACTATAAAAAGAGATTTTTCTCAATAGACGTAACTTTTTCCAAAGATCTTTCTTTCTGCTTTTCCTTTTAATCTTCAATGATTTTGAAAATACAATAAAGATTTCAATTTCTAAAACTTTCTAATAACACAATCATGCTTGAATTTAACATATGGGAATGTAAAAATCCTAACCAATATTCCCCATAAAGATAAAATCTCTTAGATCCTTATTAAAATTATAACACATGACTGAGGTCAAAAGACTCAAGTCTGTCCTAATATATCATTCTGTATCATAATAGTATTTCTATCCATTACAACTACCTAAAAACAAATTAAGGCCAAGGTTCCTATCAGACACAATACACAGTGACTCCATTTCTAGGAAGTTAAAATTCATACCAAGAATGAAAGGTCATGCCCAGGCAAACTGCAGCAGATTTCCCTGAAAAATTCGAGGACTGTTTCAGCTTTCTCAATTTCTAAGAACAGGAAGGCTATTTCCTAGATCCTGACAGATTTTAAATTGCCATACCTTTTGCTGTGACCGTCTCTTATTGTTTATAACTCAAGAAATATCTGTGTCAATTTCCTGACTGAGCTTCTAGCATGTTATTAAAAGAAAAGTTATGTATTTCCTCTCATGTTTTCTTTATTATTTCCATACCCTTCAATCAGCTTCATCCTTCCCAGTAAGAGAGCTTAAAACAAGGCCATTAAACAAGAGAAGATGTAATGGGGATCTGATGAGAATTTTGCTCTAAAACATAACCCTTACAAAGGCTTGAAACTGTTTCAGATAATTTACAATTTATCCCGAGTGACAGTGCTGCTGTGTCCTCATTTACACTAAAATATGTGAAAAGTGATCAAGTAAGAGATAATTCCTTGAACTTCATGGTCAATAAGTCCTGTTATTAGCAAAGATGTAAAACAAACACACTCAGAAGGATTCTCCTATCAAGTCTATACCTACCAAATGAATGTAACTAGAAAATAAAGGAATGACGTTTGGATATAAATGTAAAGTAGGTGATCAGAAGACATCAGAAAAATGGGAAAATAATGGACACCAGTAGAACTGGTATAACTGGTCAAACCATGAATGCTAGAACACTTCGCTCATGCTGTTTTTTTTTGTTTTTTTTTGTTTTCTTTTTCCTGCCATTGGCTTGTTTTTGGCAGGGATCACTGGCTGGCGTCAGTTGGATTTACAAGGAGGGTTATTCGACTTCCTGGGGAACAAAGGTAAACAAGTCCAATATCATACTAAAGACACTAACATTAAAAAAAATTTGGAACAAGTCACATAGTCTGGAAAATTAAGAATATTTATGTTCAATTTATATGGTGCCCTATGTCAATTACATCTCAACAAAACTGGAAATGAAAAGAATGCAGGTTTAGGAATTAGTCAAACACAAATGTGAATTTCATTACTAGGTGGGTTTCTGAAGGCAAGAGATTTCAGCCTCCTGCACCTCAGTTATCTTGTCGGTAAAACTGGGATAATATCCATTGCACAGGTTGGTTATGAGGAAGTAATGAAAACACCCAGTGCAGCCTGGAATGTAGGTTCTCAATAAATGGTGGTTTGGGGGTGGTGGTATCATTATCTTATCAGCTCAGGTCAGTCCCTCAGTCGTGTCCGACTCCTTGCGACCCCAGGGACTGCATCATTATCTACAGTTGGCGCTAGTTTCTCTTGGCCCATCTCTGCACTGACATCATACAATTAAAGACAAACTGTCCGCAGCAGGGCTTACCCACGAAGAGCTGGCTGTTGAGCTGCAGGAGGACGTGCCCGTCCGCCGGGGCCGGCTGCGTCCGTGGTGAGAGCTGATCCACCTGAACCGAGGCCTCCTTCATGTTCCTCTCGACCCTGACGCGGTGCCACTGGTCGTCGTTGAGGGGAGTGGGCGACTGCACCGAGACTTCAAACGGCCCATTCCCCACGTCAAACGAGAAGGTCACAACCGCAGGGGCTGGGAGCATCAGACATGAAAATTGTGCACGTTAGTCCCGGTGGTGGGGGTGCTCGGTCTGCAGTACCCTCGGGAAGAGCCCCATCGCATCAACAGTCACTACACATGAAGGCAATGGTTTGCGTTTGCATTCGATGGAAGAAACCAGGGATGTTGGTGCAGAATAGACATGGAATGAGACAGTAAAATGCATTTGAGTTTTGGGGGGAAAATGGATTCTAACAAATTCATCACCGGAGTTAACTGTTCATATTGACAAAAACTAAAGCTATTTGTTTGTTTAGTCTCTCATTTGTGTCTGACTCTTTTGCGACCCCATGGACTAGAGCCCACCTGGTTCCTTAGTCCATGGGACTTTCCAGGCAAGAATACTGGAGTGATTTGCCATTTATTCCTTTAGGGGATCTTCCCAACCTAGGGATCAAACCCATGTCTCTGCATCAAAGTTTCAGGATTTATTTGATTTCAAAAGCATGCAATATACTTTTGATATCAAAATATTAATAGCAGTCTAAGAGGACAGAGGTTTGTGACATTGTACAGGAGACAGGAATCAAGACCATCCCCATGGAAAAGAAATGCAAAAAAGCAAAATGGCTGTCTGAGGAGGCCTTACAAATAGCTGTGAAAAGAAGAGAAGCGAAAAGCAAAGGAGGATAGGAAAGATATTCCCATTTGAATGCAGAGTTCCAAAGGATAGCCAGGAGAGATAAGAAAGCCTTCCTCAGCGATCAATGCAAAGAAATAGAGGAAAACAACAGAATGGGAAAAACTACAGATCTCTTCAAGAAAATTAGAGATACCAAGGGAACATTTCATGCAAAGATGGGTTCGATAAAGGACAGAAATGGTATGGACCTAACAGAAGCAGAAGGTATTAAGAAGAGGTGGCAAGAATACACAGAAGAACTGTACAAAAAGATCTTCACAACCCATATAATTACAATGGTGTGATCACTCACCTAGACCCAGACATCCTGGAATGTGAAGTCAAGTAGGCCTTAGAAAGCATCACTACGAACAAAGCTAGTGGAGGTGATGGAATTCCAGTTGAGCTATTTCAAATCCTAAAAGATGATGCTGTGAAAGTGCTACACTCAATATGCCAGCAAATTTGGAAAACTCAGCAGTGGCCACAGGACTGGAAAAGGTCAGTTTTCATTGCAATCCCAAAGAAAGGCAATGCCAAAGAATGTTCAAACGATCGCACAATTGCACTCATCTCACACGCTAGTGAAGTAATGCTCAAAATTCTCCAAGCCAGGCTTCAGCAATACGTGAACTGTGAACTTCCAGATGTTCAAGCTGGTTTTAGAAAAGGCAGAGGAACCAGAGATCAAGTTGCCAACATCCAGTGGATCATCGAAAAAGCAAGAGTTCCAGAAAAAGATCTATTTCTGCTTTATTGACTATGCCAAAGCCTTTGACTGTGTGGATCACAATAAACTGTGGAAAATTCTGAAAGAGATGGGAATACCAGACCACCTGACCTGCCTCTTGAGAAACCTATATGCAGGTCAGGATGCAACAGTTAGAACTGGACATGGAACAACAGACTGGTTCCAAATAGGAAAAGGAGTAGGTCAAGGCTGTATACTGTCACCCTGCTTATTTAACTTCTATGCTGAGTACATCATGAGAAATGCTGGGCTGGAAGAAGCACAAGCTGGAATCAAGATTGCTGGGAGAAATGTCAATAACCTCAGATATGCCAATGACACCACCCTTATGGCAGAAAGTGAAGAGGAACTAAAAAGCCTGTTGATGAAAGTGAAGGAGGAGAGTGAAAAAGTTGACTTAAAGCTCAGCATTCAGAAAACTAAGATCATGGCATCTGGTCCCAACACTTCTTGGGAAATAGATGGGGAAACAGTGGAAACTGTGATAGACTTTATTTTTTTGGGCTCCAAAATCACTGCAGATGGTGATTGCAGCCATGAAATTAAAAGACACTTACTCCTTGGAAGGAAAGTTATGACCAACCTAGATAGCATATTAAAAAGCAGAGACATTACCATGCCAACAAAGGTCCATCTAGTCTAGGCTATGGTTTTTCCAGTGGTCATGTATGGATGTGAGAGTTGGACTGTGAAGAAAGCTGAGCGCCGAAGAATTGATGCTTTTGAACTGTGGTGTTGGAGAAGACTCTTGAGAGTCCCTTGGGCTGCAAGGAGATCCAACCAGTCCATCCTAAAGGAGGTCAGTCCTAGGTGTTCATTGGAAGGACTGATGTTGAAGCTGAAACTCCAATACTTTGGCCACCGGATACAGAGAGTTGACTCATTGGAATAGACCCTGATGCTGGGAGGGATTGGGGGCAGGAGCAGAAGGGGACAACAGAGGATAAGATGGTTGGATGTCATCACTGACTCAATGGACCTAAGTTAGAGTAAACTCCGGGAGTTAGTGATGGACAGGGGGGCCTGGCGGTCTGCGATTCATGGGGTCACAAAGAGTCGGACATGACTGAGCGACTGAACTGAACTGAAGAGGATATCAAAACAATATGGCTGGTTGATCTAATTAATTTTTAAACTGAGTATTTGGATTTTTAAAAAATGTTTAATTTTTCTGAATTTAAAAGACTTTTAAAGTTGGTTCTAGAGAATACTAATAATTTCCCCAAATTATCACATGTTAAATATTAAATAATTTTCTTGCAAAAAAATGCTATCTTAATATATTTTTTCCCCCAAAGGACACAATGAAAAGATTCAGTTGATAACGTAGAAACACAGTATTTTAAAAATTAGTTATAGAATTTACTCCCAAACCCCTGGAATAGGAAATGGCTACCCACTCCAGTACTCTTGCCTGGAAAATCCCATGACAGAGGAACCTGGGGGGCTACAGTCCACGAGGTACAGAGTCGGGCACGACTGCACACACTCATTACTCCTAAATAGAATTCCACAGACATCTAAGGAAAAGACAACTTACAGCGTAGCTCTATCCGTATGAAATCGGTAATCCCCAGGTTCTCTAAAAACACCCCAGATGACGCTGTTGTCTTGAAGAAGAAAGCCACATCTGCACTCAGCTCTCCATGGAAAGTAGGAAAATGGAGGTAGGATGCCTCGGTATTGAAGGACGCTGAATTCCAAAATAACTCTGTTTTATTTTTAAGGAAAAAATAAGAATGGAAACAAATTCATAAATGACATAACTACATTTTCTATTTTTTGCAGTTTTACTATTAAAATATTGCTCATTTATACAAACCTGCTTTTCTTTTGTCTGTTAATTATACAGGATGCAAAACATGAAAATACAATGAAAGATTTTACAAGGATTGGAATTCTGGGTTCCTTCCAACACGGGACAGGAATGATGACCACACTAAAGGTCTGCAAGTCATATTTCACATGAAGGAAAAACTCCACAGCCTAAATGCCGAAGCACTACGGTAAGATCTGCCACGCATTAATAGACAGTTTTTTTTATAATTTGAAAATTGAAACACCTGCATTACTTTAAATAACAAAAACTCTTCAGAAGCTCAAAGTGTTTTTCGTTCTAACACTCCCAATACATGTTTTACAGAGCTACACCCTCAACAAACTGTTTTCATTAACAAACTTTGTGATTTTTTTAAACTGAGACTGGCAGTAAAAATATTCTCATCTAATTAAAGATCAAGACACTACCTACTCTGTGCTATGCTGATAGTCTCAAAGAGAAAATGCTCTTTTCATCCTAAATTATCTTTTACTCTGCTTGTAACAGTGAGGAAAAAGGTTCTCAAAAAATTTTAAATGCTCAAAGTAAGAAGGTGAAAGTGTTTCAAAACTGAAGTATACTAAGACATCTGCAAAAAATTATGTGGACTATATAGTGAAAGTGAAGTCGCTCAGTCGTGTCCGACTCTTTGTGACCCATGGACTGCAGCCTCCCACGCTCCTCCGTCCATGGGATTTTCCAGGCAAGAGTACTGGAGTGGGTTGCCATTTCCTTCTCCAGGGGATCTTCCTGACTCAGGGATTGAACCCGGGTCTCCTGCATTGCAGGTGGACGCTTTACCCTCTAAGCCACCAGGGGAGCATATAGTTAATTATAATTTCTGTCATACAGAAATACAACTTCTTCAGTTTGCCACTTTTTTTTTTTTTTGGTTATCTACAAGTTTTCTTTTGAAAAAAATATTCTGGGTCTTACATAGCAGAAAATATGGGGAAAAAAATACACATGCAGTGGCATGAAGTGACAGGCGTGAAATCCAACTGGATACATGTAGTTGATGAGAAGTATTATTGGAGCAATGAACTATGCAAGTTGTCAACACATCAAAAAGAGATATACATCTTGAGTTTTAAGCAACTGCCTTCATATGTACTCACAACACTGAATAAAATTCGACTAAATCACCTTCCTGGAAGAAAGACTTATTGATCCTCTGAAGTTAGAACACAGGAATTTCAAAACAACGATTCATTATGCTAGTAGAGAACAGAAAGGAAGTTAGAGTTAAAGTCACAAACTTGACTTGGCTTCTATTTATTCCTTAAGATTGTCATTTCTTTTCTATAAATTCTGGATCCAGACAGTGTTTACATCTATTGTATTTTTTCTGTATTTCCTATGAACCTGATTCAAAAGTCAATCCCCAGCTCATATGTGGACAATTTTAGAGCTGAGTTTATTCAGTTGAGAATACACTCAAAGGGACTTTTTTCTCCCTACAGCCAAGGGAAACTGTGTATTTTCTGAGTATGTCAAACTTTGCCCTTATTTCCATTTTACAGCTATTTATATGCCTAGACATTTTACTTTCTAGGAAAGAGAGCAAGAAAATGCAAAATATCAAGCCAGGGTTAATAACACGCTGGTTTCTTAACAGTTCTTACCTGATCTATTTTTAGAAGGAATTAAATGTCTGTCTGCTGAAATGTATAAACATTAATATAAAGCTGTAACTTTAAATTATGGAATATTATTAAATCTTGCTCTTTTGGACTGATTGCTAAGAGCAACACTCAGAATTACTTGAAGGTCTGAATTAGATAATATTACTATGAGAATATAATATTCCATTGACTTCATTTTAAAATCACAACTAACCCAATAGAGCATCATTCAGGGAACTGGTTCAAATAGAGGAACAAATTCTTTGAATTGTTGCTATCTTTACAATGAATGCTTCTATAGTAGTGAAAACAATTTATTATCTTAGGTAGTTTAAGCACTCTCACACACACAGTACCTCGTTTGTCTAGTTAGCAAACCTTATTTTACAGACTCACAGTAGGTAAAAACCTAAGAACATTTAACTGAATTAAGAAATTACTCCTAATCCACAACAATTATAAAGAAAGCCAAGGTCAATATTTCCGTGATCAAATAACGTTATTGACATTTGACAGCTCAGCTCTTTACAGACTGTGCCAAGAAGCACCGGGGAGGATGTGGGTTGCCTCAGAGAAAGAAGGGGCAGGAAAGAGGAGGCGGAGCAGAGCCCAGCAGGCACGAGGCAGCAGAAGAGGCAGGTCTTTCGAGAGGATTTCAAGGCTGGGGTGGTTTAAAAATCCCTAGGCTATGCCTGCAGCAGACCTGAATGCAAACGCCTACTGTGTGAATGCTCTTTGTCGTGCCAACAAAACGTCACCTGCAGCAACACAGATGAACCTAGAGATTATCATACCAAGTGAGTTAATTCAGACAAAGACAGTTATCATATGAGCCTTACACGTGGAATATGAAAATATGATACAAATGAATTTATCTGCAAAATATAAATGGACTCACAGACACAGAAAACGAACTTATGGTTACCAAATGGGAAAAGTGGAGGGCAGGGAGGATAAATTAGGAGTTTGGGATTGACATGTGTGTGTGTTAGTCACTCAGTCATGTCCAACTCTTTGTGACCCCATGGACTGTAGCCTGCCAGACTCCACTGTCCATGGAATTCTCTAGGCAAGAATGTTGAAGTGGGTTGCCATTCCCTTCTCCAGGGGATCTTCCTGACCCAGGGATCAAAACCGGGTTTCCTGCATTGCAGGTGGATTCTTTATCACCTGAGCTACTAGGGAAGACCTGACGTATGCATATTACTGTTCATAAAACAGATAGTCAACAAAGACCTACTATACAGCACAGGGAACTCTACACAGAATTCTGGAATCACCTATATGTAAAAATGTATTACTTTAAGTAAATAATAATTAAATAATAATTACTATAGTCTCAATTATATTCATTATAGGGTACTAGAGATATGGAAAGATTCCTTCAGGTATACCACTTATTAACTTTCTAGAATTCAAAACAAATTTCATGAATAATAGGATTCATATATTTTTTTACATAGAAAAGAAAGATGTACCCAGTATTTAATTCTATACATAAGGTAAAAAGAGCCCATGGGGGAAAATTAACTTAGTAGAATATTAAGATTACAATTAATTTTTTAAACATCTGTTTTACCAAACTTTTATTTATATCATTTATTAATGACACTGATTCTCTTTGAAAAAGCAAATATATTTATAGAGACAGAAAGTAGATTAGTTGGCTGGGAAGATGGAAAACTGAAAGATGACAGAGGCTAAGAGGCCTAGAATTCTTTCTCGGGTAATGAAAATGTTCTAAAATTCACTGTGGAAATGGTTACACAATGCTATGAATACACTAACAGTCACTGAATAGTTCACTTTATATGGTGAATTACACAGTATATGAATTACATTTCAATAAAGATGTTTTAAAAAAGGACAATATTTTGACAAATCATTTTTTAAGACACTATGTTTTACTTTTAAAATCAAACTGCATGACATGCTAACACCTCCTTTCCTTCTTTCTCTCTTCCTTTTTCAAAAACCACTTATATGAGATATGACTGACATGTAAAAAGCTGTACATATTTAGGGTATACAACTTGATGAGTTTGGTAACACTACCTTTCTTAAAAGCGAATAAATTAAAATGAAAATACAGAAATGCTAAGGCAAGGGATAATTTACTAGTCAAAGGAATCTTTCTGAACACTTAATCGTTTTAAAAAAGCTCAAAATATGGGTTTCTTTAATGAAAATTTTTATTTTGAGATAACCATAGATTTTCATGGAGTTGTAGGAAATAATAAACATTCTGTGTACCCTTTACCTAATTTCTCCCAATGATTATATCTTGCAAGACTGTGGTCCAATATCATGACCAGGGCATTGGCATGGATATACTTACGTGGAACATTTTCATCACTATGCTTCACTTTTTTTTTTTTTTTCCCCATTTACTTTTATTAGTTGGAGGCTAATCACTTTACAATATTGTAGCGGTTTTTGCCATACATTGACATGAATCAGCCATGGATTTACATGTATTCCCCATCCCAATCCCCCCTCCCGCCTCCCTCCCCACCCCATCCCTCTGGGTCTTCCCAGTGCACCAGCCCTGATCACTTGTCTCATGCATCCAACCTGGGCTGGTGATCTGTTTCACTCTTGATAACATACATGTTTCGATGCTACACCAAGGAAACCAGATCTGAAAGAGACATGTGCACCCCAGTGTTCATTGCACCACTGTTTATAATAGCCAGGACATGAAAGCAACCTAGATGCCCATCAGCAGACGAATGGATAAGGAAGCTGTGGTACATATGCTTCACTCTTAAAGGCACACTCTCTTCCATCCTGCCCTCAGGCCCTCTCTAACCCCAAGCAACCACTAATCTGTTCTCCACCGTCATTTGAGGAACCCTCTACAAATAAAGGTGTACAGCATGTAGTCTTTTGAGACTGATAATTTTTTCACTCGTAATTATATCTTAAGATTCACCTGGCTTGTTGTGTATGTCCATAGTTCATTCCTTGTTACTGCTGAGTAGTGTGGCATGGCACGGATGCTCCGCAATTTATTTAACTATGTGCTTGCTGAAAGACATATGGGTTGGCTCCAGTTTTCAGTCATTACAAATCAAGTTGCTATGAGCATCCTTCTGCAGGTTTTTATACAAATAAGTCTTCAGTTCTCTGGGATAAATGCCAAGGGGTATAATCAGTGATTCTAATGAGAGTTGCATGCTTTTTTTTTTTTTCAAACTGCCAAAAATGTCCAGAGTTGCTGTATCAATTTACATTCCCAGCAGCATGTATGAGTGATCAGTTTCTCCACATTCTGAGCAGAATTTGTGTTGTCACTAATTTTTTTTTTTTAATTTTAACCATTCTGAAAGGTGTATGATGCACAAGCTAATAAAGGAAGGTAAAGAGGGGAGACAGAAGAGAGACAGAAGAAAGAGAAAAAGCAAGAAGAGAGGAGAGGGTAACAAGGTGGAGAAACTTTAACAAAATGAGATAAAGGAAGCTCAAGGAAAGAAAATATGATAAAACTCAAGACTTAAAAAATAAAAAGAATTTACTAATGTTGAAGGGTTACCAGAGAAAGTGGAGCTTGCAAAATTATATTATATGATTATCAGTTAAAATGGAATTGATCCTCATTCTTTTTAATGGTTTATATGTAGTCTGCCAAATGGAACAGGACTCTGTCAAACGGAAGAGAAATTAACCAAATCACTAGTCAATATCTTTTTCCAGTCTAAGAATACAACTTCTGCAAAGTTATTTATTGCCTACATGCACCTTTGATTATTTAATGCATTCTGGGCAGCTGTGATTTCTCAGACAGCTGAACAAGTCGATGCAGGCAAAATGAAGAAACTAATTTCAATGACAAGGGTTTCTTAGAACAAGAAACTTAGAACAATCTTTTCAAACCATGTAAGTTCTGAGGGTGTCTTGATTAGACATGAACTTTCAACGCAATGAATTAACTGAGAAGAAATACATTTCACAAAATTAGTAGAAAAATTCAAATGTCAAAGAGCTTAAAAAAAATACTGCCTTGTCACATAATTACTGAGAACAGAAATCGAGATCAGGCTCACAACTCCTGAAACAGATTATAAAATGCAGGCATACCTTTTACCACAACATATCCTGTTTTAGGAGAAAGCAGCAGCACACACATTGCGTTGTTAAGTTACTGACCTGTGAGGTTAACTATTCCTTCGATAATCCAGTCAGAAAAAGCAAATCATCTCAAGCTGGAAAAGTCAGAATTTCCCATAGCAACATTAAAAATCAGAAGATAAAGGAGCACTGTCTACAAATTTCTGAAAGAAAATGTAGGGAGCCTAACTTTTTTTTTTTTAAGTATTAAGGTAACAGGTAAGTCTTACCAAATTTGCAAGAATTCTGAGAGTAAAGCACATACAAGCTCTTTGGTGAAAAGTAAAAATAGAACATCAATTCATAACGAAATATGAATCAAAAGGTGTCCATCAAAAGACACGTTAAAAAGCTAGAAAAGACAAGGCTGACTGAATCTCTTAGTGCAAGTCCAGTAGGATATTATGTATAAACTGCTGAAGAGTCACAAAATGTGACTCAAAAACATTACATCACTTTCTTATAAGGTTAAACACAGGGTTACCTTATACTCCAGAAGTTCCACTCCTAAATGTATACTCCTAAGAAGTGGAAACATACATGTCCAAAAAAAACACACTTAGACACGGATGTTCACAGCAACATTATTCATAATAGACAAAAAGTGGAACCAACACAAATGGCCAACAACTGATTAGTAGATGATCAAAATGTGGTGTATTCATACGAAGGAACGACTAGGTCTTAAAAAATAAAGAACATTTGATCTAATCTACAGTATGGATAAACTTTGCCAATGTGATGCTAGGTGAAAGAAGCCAATTGCAAAGATCCCACATTCTGTGTTTTTACTTGTATGAAATGTCCAGAATCAGTAAGTCTGCAGAGATAAAGAGTAGATGCCTGGTTGACTAAGGTTGGAGTGGGAGTTTGGGGAAAATGGGAAGTGTGCTAACAGGTACAAGTTTCTTTGTGGGGTATGAAAATGCTCTACAATTGCTTGTGGTGATGGTTATACAACTCCATTTAATATACCGAAACACCATTAGATTGTACACTTCAAATAGGTGAATTACAGGGCACATGGACTGTATCTCAATAAAGCTGTTACCAAAAAACAACATAAAATTAAACCAGCCAACTTCATCTTAGAGTTCAGAGGCAACCAACATTCTCAAGCGTGTGCCAGCTCAGGAAATGCAACACGCTTGAGTCTTTCTAGAGGGAAAAAACAAAGAAAATATCATTACCTGAAAATGCAATTCATCCAAGAAGAAAAAGAAAAAAATTCATTCATGAATAGAGGGCCTCTGATGACAGGACCAGTGGTTAGTATTCAAAAATAGACAACCATACAAATAATAGCAAAACTAGCAAAAATTGGGAGGTGGGGGGAGAAAAAGAAGAGGAGAGGACAGATATGTGCTAATTTTCATATTTTTTAGAATAGATCAATGCTGTCTAGAATACAAAAGACTTTAATAGAAAACCTAGTGACTCTATAACCTTTAAAACTTTTATAAAGTTTAAGTTAGCCATGATCATGTACACTGAATACATGTTTATTAGGTATATAACTAATATAAATCAATCCCTGTGGCTTCAATTTGTTTCTTCTTTCTCTGTCAGTTTCAGTTCAAAAAGTTAATAAATCAACTTATTTCTGAATCTCTTTTTCTATTCCTCTATCTAGAATAGTGCCTCTTAACCTGGGGTTATTCTGGACCCCAGGAAACATTTGGCAATTTCTGGAGACATACTTTGTTGTCACAACTGGGGAGGATGCTTCTGGCCTCTAGTGGGTAGGGTCCAAGGATACTGCTAAATGTCCCACAAAGGACAGGACAGCCCCCAACCGTCACAAGGAATCACAGCCCAATGGCAAGAGGGCCGAGGTTGGGAAACCCCGCAGTAGCGATATTTAGAAATGTCTGGAATAATGCTCACTCGTACTAGTCACTATTTCTGAATTGTGTGACTCTTGGTGATTACTATAGTCTTTTCTTTGACATATATGTATATCTTAAGATTTTATGACTTCATATCAACTATCATTAATGCTTAAAAGTAAAACAACAAATAAAGGTATGTATGTGTAGAAACTTGTCACAAGACAATATTATTGTAGTCCTGAGAATTATCAAGATTCCCAGTCTCAAAAAATGGAAATCTTTAAAAAGTGTTACAAAGAATGTTTGTTCTCCCACATTTGGGAAGTTTCTTGAATGTCAATGACTAGCTCATAACATAGAAAAGAACAGAAAACAAAAAGCAAAGTAAGTCACAAAATATTTTTTCTCCAAGAAGTAGACAGTGTTTCAGTTTTATAAAAGCACTGTACCATTAGAAGAGTGAAAATCAAAATAATTAAGTAAAATCATGTGCTTATTTGAAAGCACTTTCACTGTCTCAAGCCCACGTACATGAATGACAAATGGCTCAGGATGGAACTAGATGTCCTTTGTAGTATGTGATTTTTTTAAGAACAGAATGTATTTCAAAATGTAATCAAAACTCCTTTAATTAAAATATATTTGCATATCATTTAATAAGTACAATCAAAAACTTACTCCTGTCTCTCATGAATAATTCACAAGCTATAGGTTTCTCGAGCTGTATATGATGGATCATTCTTATTCCTTCATAAACTGCTATTTATTGATTATCTTTCATGTAACAGGTAATGTACTAGGTGTCAAGATACAATAATAAATGAGGAATGGACCTGCTCTTGAGAGGCTCAGAAATAATTAAAAGCCAGAACAAGAAGTATATCTTCATAATTTACTCAACATTCTTTGAAAGTGTAGGAATAAGCCCTCTAGAGACCAGTGGAAGGCTTCGTGGAGAAAGGGTGTGAATGGTTTCAGTAAAAGGATTGGGGGTGTTTCATAGATGAAGGAAAGAAGGCAAGTGAAGAGAAAATGATGCTAGATGCCGTCAGTGGTTGATGAATTTTCTTTGTGCTGAAGGACCTGCAGAAATAGGGGAAGGTCCATGCAGGTATCTTCCTGATTTATGTCAAAACATCACTTAACTCTGTGGGTCAATACTAGACTTCTACTCTTTCTCCTTAGTGTGAGGTGAGGGTGCTAAAGATAACACAAGTGCAATTGGCATGCTCTCTAGGTAATTTTTAACACATGCTGAGGTTG
This sequence comes from Cervus elaphus, assembly GCF_910594005.1. Taxonomy (NCBI): domain Eukaryota; kingdom Metazoa; phylum Chordata; class Mammalia; order Artiodactyla; family Cervidae; genus Cervus; species Cervus elaphus. Next base: position 5,585,479 of record NC_057818.1, on the reverse strand, counting down.
AAGAAGTACTGGTCTAGAAGACTTATGATCAGTTCAGTTCAGTCGCTCAGTCGTGTTCGACTCTTTGCTACCCCATGAACTGCAGCACGCCAGGCCTCCCTGTCCATCACCAACTCCCAGAGTCCCCCCAAACCCATGTCCATTGTGTCGGTGATCCCATCCAGCCATCTCACCCTCTGTCGTCCCCTTCTCCCCATGCCCTCAATCTTTCCCAGCATCAGGGTCTTTTCCAATGAGTCAGCTCTCCGCATCAGGTGGCCAAAGTATTGGAGTTTCAGCTTCACCATCAGTCCCTCCAATGAACACCCAGGACTGATCTCCTTTAGGATGGACTGGTTGGATCTCCTTGCAGTTCAAGGGACTCTCAAGAGTCTTCTCCAACACCACAGTTCAAAAGCATCAATTCTTCGGCACTCAGCTTTCTTTATAGTCCAACTCTCACATCCATACATGACCACTGGAAAAACCATAGCCTTGACTAGACGGACCTTTGTTGGCAAACTAATGTCTCTGCATTTTAATATGCTATCTAGGTTGGTCATAACTTTCCTTCCAAGGAGTAAGCGTCTTTTAATTTCATGGCTGCAATCACCATCCGCAGTGATTTTGGAGCCCAAAAAAATAGTTAGCCACTGTTTCCACTGTTTCCCCATCTGTTTGCCATGAAGTGATGGGACCGGATGCCATGATCTTAGTTTTCCGAATGTTGAGCTTTAAGCCAACTTTTTCACTCTCCTCTTTCACTTTCATCAAGAGGCTCTTTCTGCCATAAGGGTGGTGTCATCTGCATATCCGAGGTTTCTGCCATAAGGGTGGTATCATCTGCATATCTGAGGTTATTGATGTTTCTCCCGGCAATCTTGATTCCCACTTGAGCTTCCTCCAGCTGTGCATTTCTCGTGATGTACTCTGCATAGAAGTTAAATAAGTAGGGTGACAATATACAGCCTTGACGTACTCCAGCCGAGAAGAGTTACCCCACATCCAAGGTAAGGAGGGGTGACTGCGCTTTGCTGGAGTGGCCATGAAGAGATACCTCACCTCCAAGGTAAGAGAAACCCAAGTAAGACGGTAGGTGCTGAGAGAGGGCATCAGAGGGCAGACTTATGATGGCACTCCACAAATGAAGATGGTCCCACTTCTCCTGGGAGAGCAGAAAGGAAAATACCTACACAAACCCTCCTAGTTATCACCTTTCTCTTAACTGTAGACCCAGATGTTTTTCCATGATTTGCTCCTTTGATCCTGTCTCCAAGGTTAGTAAAAGTCAGAAACATATTCAGTAGGATCCTAGGAGTATCCTGGAGAATACCCATGTTACTAAAATCTATACTAGTTTTTATGTCTTACAAGTTTAACTATTGATATTTTTTTAATGACCCAACTTTAAAATTAAGCAACCTTCATTTTTGCTTTAAAAAAAAGTACCATTTTGGTGAGTGATACTGCTAATGGGACAGGTTATACATATGTGAGGACAGGAAATAAATGAAAAATCTCTGTAATTTCCTCTTCATTTCATTGTAAATTTATTTTTAAAATAAAGTCTTTAAAAATTAAGCAACAATAACTATTTGTACTATTTTTAATGTTCAGTTGTGGGTTGTGATTTTTAGGGTTTTTTTTTTTGAGTCAGATATACTGAGAATAATTTACATAGAATAAAACTGACTAATTCTGTGTAATTGCTCTAGGAATTTTGACAAATGCTTCAAGTCACATAAGTTACCATAACACTCAAGATATAGAACATCTCCTTTACCTGTTCTCTTTTGCAAAATTCCTCTTGCCTTAAAGCGATTGGCAAAAGAGATCTTTTTTCTGTTCCTATGATTTTGCTTTTTCCAGAATATCTTAGAAATCAAATGATCCAGCACATAGCCTTTTAAGCTGGGCTTCTATTAGTCAGTATCATGCATTGAAGATTCATCTTTGTTGCTGGTGTGTATCAGAAGTTCATTTCTTTTTACTGTTTAGTAATATTCCATCTGGTGTACAGCATAGGTACACCACAGTAAATGGAATGTTTATTCACTGGCTTATTCATTAAACCACTGGTTTATTCATTAAACCACTGACATTTGGGTGGTTTCCAGTTTTAGAAGACTATGCATAAAGTCAATATAAACCTGTGCATACAGATATTTCATTTCTCTTCTGCAAATACCTAGGAGTTGGATTGCTGGATCTTATAGTAAATGTGTGTTTAGATTTATAAAAAATTGCCAAAGTGACAGTGCCATTTTGCACTTGGCACCAGCAATGCACGAGGAATTCCAGCTGCTCTATATTCTCAGCAGTTGATATTGTCAGGTTTTTTTTGTTTTATTATATTTTTACAATGTCAGCCATTCTGATAGCTATATACCAGTATCTTATTTTGGTGTTAAATGTAGTACATTTCCCTAATGACTAATATTGAAAATCTTTTTATGTGCTTCTTTGAAATCTGTGTATTTTATCTAACAAAATGTATGTGCAAATCATTTGCCCATTTGTTAATCTGAATTTTTTTTAATTGCACTGTTAGAAAGTTCTTCAAATATTCTGGATCCTAGCCTCTATCAGATATGTACTTTGCAAACATATTTTCCCCATGTGTGATTCTTCTTCCCATTTTTTAAACAATGTCATTTTAAAAGCAGTTTTTAATTATGATGAACCTCAATTTATCATTTAAAAATTTATGGATTATGCTCTTGATGCTGTATCTAAAAAACCTTTGCTTAACCCAAAGTCACTAAGATTTTCTTCCATATTTTCTTAGAGAAGTTTTATAGTTTGTGGGTTTACATTTAAGTTTATGATTAATTTGAATTATTTTTGGTATGCAGTTTGACGTATGGTTGAAATTCTTCTGTTTTTGTTTTTGCAAATTGATTCTAATTCTGCTATAAAAGGTACTTTTAAAATTTCAATTTTTCATTACTAGCATATAGAGACATAATTTGTTTTTGAATATTGAACTTGCATCCTATTACAATTGTCTACCTAGAAAACTATGTCATCTATAAATGGAGACATGTTATTTCTTCCTTTCTAATCTATAAGCCTTGAATTCCTCTTCTTTACTTACTACGTGTGCTAGGACCCACAGTATGATACTGAATAGGATTGGTGAGAACAGACACCTTTGTCTAGATCCTGATCTCAGAGAGGAAGCATTAAGTCTGTGACAATTCAGGATAAAGCGTCAGATTTTTAGATTTTCACAAATGTCTTTTAAAATACTGAGGAAGTTAAGTTCCTAGTTTCCTTAATTTTTATAAATAGGATGTTGAATTCTGCCATTTACTTTTCACATATTTTTTTCAAAAAACTTATTTTCATATTCACAAATTCTTTAGGTCAACAATATTTATGAAGTTTCATATCTGCAGAACAACTTTAAAAAAGGGGACTTTATCATTCATATCTTCTGTGCTTTTGGTAAAATGTCTAACAATGTTCTCTGTGACTTCTGACATTAAACAATAATACTAGTAGTAACACAAAATTTTATACCCATCCACATTTTAAAAAATGAAAATAAAGACTTGGAATTAGGGGCCAGCTAGCATCTGGTACCTGTGGGTCTCACTTATTTTTGTTTACTCATCCTGCTTTCTCAAGGCTTCTGGGTTGTTTTTTCTTTCCTAGAAAAACATGGCTAGATATGAAAATGTCAACATCCCTGGTTTGTGTGATAAGACCAAGATACTACTTTTTTTTTCATCTTTCCATTTTTCTGTTCAAAGAAAATCTAAGAATTCTGTGTCTCATGAATCATTCTTACTGATTCAACAAATGGTGCCACCAGCTTTACTCAAGTCAGAAACCTGGCGGTCATCTTCATACTCTGCCACCCTCACCCCAAATCGTATTGAATTTACCTCCCTGATTGAGCCCCTTATCTAAGCCCCATGCCAACCATTGCCTAGTTCAAGCCTTCGTTATTGTCCTTGCCTTACACTCAAAAGTCACTTTCCTGGATCATGAAAACTAAGCCAGTTCTCAGTCTTAAAATATCCCAGTCCTAATTAGTGTTCCAACCCTGACGCCTTCAGGATAACTTTCACATAACTTTCCTCTGCTTATAAGGCCCACTTTGCATGATTCCGTATCTAGAAGCCCTACATATGCCCTGTTTATCTCATTTGGAAAGGGAAAAAAAAAAATGTGTCTAGGGCTTTGCACCTTCAGGGGTGCAGGCTACCCACACAGAGAAAATGGGGGGCATTCATTACTCTGACACTGCTGCTCTTCAGACAGGGTCCTTTATGCAGAAAATGCTCTGTGAATTCATGTGAGGATGAGACCCAACCCCTAGGTAGACATGGTGGACAGGAAGGCCAGGGAAAACTCAGTGACTCTTAATGTCCGAGGTTAACCCGCAGGTCTCCAAACACTTACGCTATTTTTAATCCTTGTTCTAATATTGTGAGCCTCCCCCTGTACCCCCATTCTCGTAACAGCTGAATGCTTGGTTTCTCAGCCTCACACCACAGACCTCCTGGACCAGATACGCTCTGAGGTGGAGGGCTGTCTTAAGCATTGCAGGATATTCACAGCATTCCTGGCCGCTCCCTCTGGATCCAGTAGCAGTTGCGACAGCCAGAAATGTCTCCACATATTGCCAAATATCCCCTAAGGGAGCGAGTCGCCTGGGAAGGAGGAGCTCTGCTCTGAGTGAAAAGATGCTGTGTGCTCAAGTTTAAGACGGGAAGTCTGCAAGAAAGAACCCCTAAGGAATTGAGTCGGCACTGACCTCAGTCAAAGCAGAACAATTCCCCAGGGATGGTGGTAAACGGGGAAGCCGGCCTGAGCCCCTACAGCGTTCAGATCAGAGCCAGCTGTGAGGAGCGCATGTGATGAATAGAACAATTTCTCCATTGTCACGCAAAATCATTGCACTTCTCTGGATGCAGCCTGCGTTTACAACCTCATCTCTTTGCACATAACTTTTCCCTCCATGAAATATCCTATGTCATCTTCAAGTGACTGTGTAAGGCCTACTGGCAGACCAGGAAGTTGAGATGATAAAGATTAGGGATGGTAGGTATAATGGCGGGTCATTTTTTTTTTACAATGTACATACACCTTTTTATAGGCCAGTATCATCTTTGCTTTTTAGTTAAGCAACTTCCGCTATGCATCTCCATAAATCCAACGCATTGTCAGATCAACTCTTTCTCTGTTGAGCCTCTGGAATAAACCTTCATTTCAGGATATACTTTTAAGGTAAATAGATATTTCTTCTATTTGCATGTTAAGTTCTGGAAGTAACTAAAAGCATAAAAAAGTAATGAATCAATCTCGAACCTAACTGACTTCAGAGAGGTTATAAATGGCCACATATGCTCATTTCATTCTCTGCTGAAAATATGTATTTTCTGTGACACTATATTTTAATTAAAAAATTCTGGTTCAGAGTATTCATATATTGAATATACAAAACAGCAGGTCCCACTGATTGAGAGTAAGAACACACACACAAACTGGGGGGGGGGGGGGGTGGTGGAAAGAGAGAATGAAAGTTCAAATATGTTTGATTAAACTGACTTTGATTTTCCTGATGTTCTAATTTCACCCCAGGCCCAACAGTAGAAAACTCACCATACATCCTTAATAATGTTATGCAGCACTGAGGTGTTCCTATACGGATAAAGGCATGTAGACACTGAGGAAGGAGGGAATGAATTTATGAACCAGCCAAACAGAGATGCTTTGTGGGCTCTTTCTTTGGAGTCTTAAGGCCTGCTGTCCCGGCATTCATTCCAGGGCTTTCCATTCTATAGGGGCACTCTGTTGACTGACAAGGGGGATTATTTCAGACACTGCTTATGGGTTTTCAAAAGAGAAGTCTGACTAGTTATTACGTGGCAACGTGGCTCTTAGGTGACACCTCTTTCCTCAGACAGGTTGAGGAACCACTTACTGTCTCCGCGGCACAGCAGAGGCCCCAGCCTGTAAGCTGCTTCTGAATGCGGCCGCCCAGTGTCTGTGATCACAATCTTAGTCACCGGCAGATGTTCTTTATAAGAAAGGAACCCAGTGTCGTTGGTCCTGAAAGACAGTAACAACAAGCTTCTTAAATTACTCTGATTAACATAGTTAGAGAGTAAACAATAGTCCTTATTGCATTTCAAAGCCAAGATGTTCTGAGTAAATGGGTACACAGAAAAGAGTCAGGATCAAATTGCTCCTCTGAGGATGAAAAAACAGGGCAGCATTTTAGTGTTCCTTGCAGTTGGAATATAGCTGGCGGTTTTAAGTTCTGTTGGCCATTTTTTGCCTTTTAAATGAGGTGGTTAACCCATTGCCATTTAATGTAATGATTGATAGTGCATTTTTAGATCTATCATTTTGGTATTTATTTCTTATTTTTTCCCCCCACAGGACATCTTGTATTTCTGCTCCCTCTATCATGCCTCCTCTTGGTTTACTCCATATTTCTTTTGGTATTCAATTTTATTTTTTCAGTCACTCTTTAGCCACATATCTGCTTATTTTATTTTAATATTTGCTTCATAGATTATAAGACGCATCCTTAATTCATCACAGTCTACTTAGATTTTATGTTGTATTACTTAAAATGTCACAAGCTTACTATGGGATAATTTTTAACACCCTTCCCTACACAAACACCTGTTCTTTATGCCACAGTTGCAATATATTTTAAATCCAGATGCTACAAACTTTATAATACAATTAAATAGTGAATTTTAATTTATTTAATCAAGAGAAAAATTTAAACACTGCTTTTTCCATTTACTGACTTATTCATGATTCCCAGTGCCCTTCATTCCCGCCTGAAGATCTGTTTTAAACGGTCTGTTTAGCCTGAAGAATTTCTATCACTATTTCTTACGGTACAGTTCTGCTGACAACAAATTCTCTCTGCATTCGTTTAATCTGAACAGGACTTTATTTTACTTTCATTTGTGAAATGTATTTTTGTCCTCTGTAAAAGTCTAGGTCGACACTGCCTCCTCTTTCCCTGCGAAAGGTGTCATTTCATTGTCTTCTGATGGGAGGTCACCTTCATTTGCATCCTGATTTCTCTGTGTGGAAGGTGTTCCACCAGACTCACCCAAACTGGCTACTTTCAAAACATCAATGAAGTTGTATTAGTTATCTGCTGATACTAATGCATAACAAATTATCCCCTAAAACAAAGTGGTGACTTAAGACCTTTTATATAATGTGTGATTATTCTGCTTTACGACCCTCTGGTTCAGCGTCTCTCTCAAGGCTACACTCAAAGTGTTGGCAAGGATTGCAGTCAAATCAGTGCTTGGGTGGGGAAGGCTCACTCCTGTGCTATTGGCTATCCTACCTCTTCTGGGCACTGAACTGAGAGCCTTGGGTATTTACCAGCTGTTGGTTGAGGGCGACCCTCGATTCTTTGTCCACAACAGCTCACAACATGGCAGGCTGCTGAATCAAACAAGAAGGCTAGGAGATGCAGAGAGTGAATTTCAAGCATGTTATAAGTCATGGTCTTTTGTAACTCAGTCTCTGAAGTGACATCTCGTCATTTTATCATATGCTATTCTTTAAAAGCAAGTCACAAGGTCCATGCAACATACAAGAGAAGGAAATTACACAGTGGTGTGAATAACAGGCAGTGTGTATAATCGGGGGCCATCTCGGGGGCTTGCTTCCAGAGACGTTTATTAAGCAAATTTGAGAGATTTTCAGCCATGGTTTCATCAAACGATATATACTTTTGCCTCATTTTATTTCCTGCCATTCTGGGACTCCAATTTCTTGCCTGTTAAATCATAGATATTTTCCCACAAGCCACAAAGGGTCTGTCAATTTTTCTTCCAATTTTTTTTTTTTCCTGTGTTCTTCAGATTGAATGATTTCTACTGGTCTGTCTTCAGGTTTACTGAAGATTTCTTTTGCTAACTCCCATAAGAGTTGAAACCTATGCCATGAATATTTAACCTCAGATGCTGCACTTTTCTATTCTAAAATGTCCATCACCAACTCCCGGAGTCTACCCAAACCCATGTCCATTGAGTCGATGATCCCATCCAGCCATCTCACCCTCTGTTGTCCCCTTCTCCCCATGCCCTCAATCTTTCCCAGCATCAGGGTCTATTCAAATGAGTCATCTCTTCACATCAGGTAGCCAAAGTATTGGAGTTTCAGCTTCAGCATCAGTCCCTCTAATGAACACCCAGGACTAATCGCCTTTAGGATGGATTGGTTGGATCTCCTTACAGTCCAAGGGACTCTCAAGAGTCTTCTCCAACACCACAGTTCAAAAGCATTAATTCTCTGGCGCTCAGCTTTCTTTATAGTCCAACTCTCACATCCATACATGACCACTGGAAAAACCATAGCTTTGACTAGACGGACCTTTGTTGGCAAAGTAATGTCTCTGCTTTTTAAGATGCTGTGTAGGTTGCTCATAACTTTCCTTCCAAGGAGTTAGCGTCTCTTAATTTCACGGCTACAATCACTATCTGCAGTAATTTGGAGAACTCCAAAATAATGTCAGCCACTGTTTCCCCATCTATTTGCCATGAAGTGATGGGACTGGGTGCCGTGATCTTAGTTTTCTGAATGTTGAGCTTTAAGCCAACTTTTTCCCTCTCCTCTTTCACTTTCATCAAGAGGCTCTTTAATTCTTCACTTTCTGCCATAAGGGTGGTGTCATCTGCATATCTGAGGTTATTGACATTTCTCCCAGCAATCTTGATTCCAGCTTGTGCTTCTTCCAGTCCAGCATTTCTCAAGATGTACTCTGCATAGAAGTTAAATAAGCAGGGTGACAATATACAGCCTTGACGTACTCCTTTTCCTATTTGGAACCAGTCTGTTGTTCCATGTCCAGTTCTAACTGTTGCTTCTCCTGACCTGCATACAGGTTTCTCAGGAGGCAGGTCAGGTGGCCTGGAATTCCCATCTCTTTCAGAATTTTCCACAGTTTACTGTGATCCACACAGTCGAAGGCTTTGGCATAGTCAATAAAGCAGAAAGCAGAAATAGATATTTTTCTGGAACTGTCTTGCTTTTTCGATGATCCAGCAGATGTTGGCAATTTGATCTCTTGTTCCTCTGCCTTTTCTAAAAACAGCTAGAACATCTGGAAGTTCACAGTTCACGTATTGCTGAAGCCTGGCTTGGAGAATTTTGAGGATTATTTTACTAGCATGTGAGATGAGTGCAATTGTGTGGTAGTTTGAGCATTTTTTGGCATTGCCTTTCTTGGGGATTGTAATGAAAACTGACCTTTTCCAGTCCTGTGGCCATTGCTGTTTTCTCCAAATTTGCTGGCCTACTGAGTGCAGCACTTTCACAGCATCATCTTTTAGGATTTGAAATAGCTCAACTGGAATTCCATCACCTCCATTAGCTTTGTTCGTAGTGATGCTTTCTGAGGCCCACTTGACTTCACATTCCAGGATGTCTGGCTCTAGGTGAGTGATCACACCATCGTGGTTATCTGGGTCGTGAAGATCTTTTTTGTACAGTTCTTCTGTTTATTCTTGCCACCTCTTTTTAATATCTTCTGCTTTTGTTAGGTCCATACCATTTCTGTCCTTTATCGAAACCATCTTTGCATGAAATATTCCCTTGGTATCTCTAATTTTCTTGAAGAGACCTCTAGTCTTTCCCATTCTATTGTTTTCCTCTATTTCTTTGCATTGATGGCTGAGGAAGGCTTTCTTATCTCTCCTTGCTTCAAGTAGGTGTTTTTAATAAATAGTTTTCCTGGGATTATAAATGTTATTTGGGATTAGGTTAGTTCTACACAAGCTACTTAAGCATAAGCAGAGTTTAATATGAAAAGTTTCAAAATCTTATTTTTAAAAATTATTTTTGATGAATAAAATGTCATGCAGAGACAGGAGAGTTATTGGTGACTGATGTTGCTGTTTAGTTGCTACGTCATGTCTTTAGTGACCCCATGGACTGTAGCCCGCCAGGCTCCTCTGTCCATGGGCTTTCCCAGGCAAGAATACTGGAATGGACTGCCATTTCCTTCTCCAGGCAATCTTCCTGACCCTAGGACTGAACCCACATCTCCTGCATTGGCAGGTAGATTCTCTACCACTGAGCCACCTGGGAAGCCTATTGGTGATTAGATTAATTAAAAAAATTTTTTTATTCACATTTTAAAATATACTGTGGGCATTTGTGTGTGTGTGTGTGTGTGTGTGAAGGCAGCGAGAAGAAAAAAGTATTTTCCAAAACTAGTAGAAATTTTGAGAAACCGGACTTTAAGTAAGAGAGACAATGTTCTTCATGCTGAACACATAACAATAAAAGTACAATAATTTCTCCATACAGATGCCTCCTTTAGAGGCATAAAATAATTTGATTTTTGATATAACACAGTCTTTGATATTTTTCAAATGAATAAATGTGATGTCAAATGAATAAATAAAATATTTCGTGTTCAATATAAAATCTAAATATTATAGATTTCCTTTTTCAAAATATGATAAACAGAATATCAGTTTTTCATAGTATAGTGCATCCTTTAAGAAAATAAAAGGGCTACGTGTTTAAGTAATTGGGGGAAAGTCTAAGCTTACATATTTAAAGGTTTATAGGCAAGACTACTGAAGAGATATGTTAGTAACTAAATATATTTATTTAAATATAATTTATGTAAATTTTAACTTATTTATGTAACTATGTTTTGAGAATATAATTCTTAATTATACTTAATTTCAAAGATAATGATAATTGACTCAAAATGAAAAGCAAGCATGAAACAGATGCCTCTGTTTCATCATATTACAAAAATAAAAGGTGCATGACCCATGCTTTATTACCACAAAATTCAAATAAAGAGATCATGATCTTCCCATCTAGAAATCAGATTAGTTGTAATACATTTCATCAAAACATACCTTTATCTAATTTCTTCACTGTACTAAGTTTTTCAGTATCTACCTACCTATATATGTGGCAGTGATTCATTTAAAAAAATTAATAATAAACTCGATTTTGCATAAGGAAATCATAAAAATCACCATTCATTCCGGTCAGCGTCACAGTTGCAGTAATACTGAGAATCAACGCAGTTCCCCTCCAATCCACAGGTACATTTCTGAGGATCAGGCAAAGAACCTCCCCAGTAAGTTTGTGTTTCATTGGTTCTTCCAACCCACCAGCTCAGAGGGGTTCCATCTGAAAAATAAAGGTGAGAAAAACGACATCTGCTTTATAACCCATGACCTTCCATCCCAGTATAATTCCCTTCCTTACCAAATCATTAAAAAGAATGAAAGGAGAGAAGACTGGTTTGATGTAATGATATTCCAAACTTCATAACTGATGGTATTTTCTTAAGAAAGCTTTAAAAAAATTTTTCATTATTTAAGCTTAAATGATTTGATATATTTTTCTTTGAGTAGAAAAGAAACCAGCAGTTTCTATTTAATTCAGGCATAATAGTAAAAAATAAAACATATTGTGAGTTCACACATGCCATCTCCTTAAAAATAATTTTTTGAAACAAGAAGGCATCAAATTATAATCCACGGTATTTAACATATGAGAAACAAAATTGATCTGAGAACATAAAATGCCTATTAGAACATTATGAAATGCTGTGTAAAGTCAGTGATTTATCTCAATATACTTATTGACTAAAGATAAACTCGCTGTTTAGGCATGGTATGGCACTCCCTCACTATGATTCAAGATATATTCGAAAGTATATATTTTTTCTTCTGTTTACAGGCTTGGCTACTTCTTCAGAGACTACAGAAATAACACTGAAAGATCTTTATGCTCAAAGCAAATACGACACTCAAAAACAAAGTTTCCCTCAACCAAATGCATTTCTTTCTATGATGAATGTTCAGTTACCAGCTCCTTCACAGAGCTAAGACTAAAATGATGTCAAGAAGCTAGAGCAACGAATAGACGGAATATTTAGATATGGTCTGCAGGTAATCTGTCTTAGGGGAAAAACAAGTTAGAGGGGGAAAATCACAGTCACTGGAGAGTCAGGGCGAGAGAAGGAGGTGACATCCAATCAGTCGGCTCCTCAAAGGTGCACGATCATTTTTCCATTGACTTTCAAACCTTTCAAGTTGTGGCCATTAGCCTTACTTTTACTAATTTCTCCCTTGCTTACAAATGCCAGTGCTCATTAAATCTTACTATTACATTGGATCTGTGCTAATGCAGATAACTTCTGACTCAGCATTACTATACATTCTTGTGCACTATGCCAAGAAGTCAAGGAGCTGTTGGAGGCTTGTGTTAATGTACTACTCAATATCAACAGCCTTCATCCTCTTTAACTGAATGATTACCTCATCAACTGAAGGCAAAACCTACTTGAAACATTTAATAGATCTATTTCGACATACTGCTTAAAACATTATGTGGTTATAGATTTTTAAAAAATAAATCATTATTCTTAAATACTGAATAGTCTTTTCACATCTAAATTTGCTATCTTCCCTATGAAGTAGAAACCACTGACTGTTTTAAAGATACCAAATACCTCTGATTTCCTTAGTCTTACTGAAGTGTCCTAAAGAATTTATATAAGAAAGAATTCTTAAAAGCATTAGAAAAATTTAAAGTAGAAATTAAAATGATAAAATATCAGGGATGACAGTGGATCACTTCTACTCCCGTAGTTATGAATAAAATTCCAAATGGCTTGAGTATTCACACTGACCACCCTTCCCGTGTGCTGAGCTGGAGGACCCATACCTTGCTGGAATGTTTCACAAACATTTCAACTTTATTCATCCACAATCACAGCACCATTATTGCTTGGTGCTGCTATAGTTTCAAGATTTGAAACTGTAAATTTAACTTGCCTCACACCACCTTCCTGATCTTTCCCATACATTCCTTATTAACCACCTCAAAATCCAAACTGTTCCCTCTTTTCCACCTCAAATCCATTCTATATGGATTCTAGGGTCATGGACCTGAAGAAAATCTGTGTATTCAATGGTTACCCCCAACCCCAGTTCTACAGCCTTCTAGAGTTGACTATCCTCTTCGCCAGTGGCTCCCAAGCCTGGCTGAAACACCTGGGGAGCCTCAGAGCAAGATGTGCGGCACCACCAGCCCTGATGGCAGGGAACACCTTCACACTTAGGGCCACCCCCTCGTCGCCGTGTGGGGCTCAGCTCACTAACATTCTTGGGGATTTCGTTTTCTGGTTCTTTTGGAGTTTGACTCATTTGTGACTCTGACGATTGTCTTTCCTTTTCTTTCTTCTCTAGTCAAGCAACTTAGTTCCATTTTGTTTCATCACATTCATTTACTCTTCTGTATTTATGGTTCTCTTTCCTCTTAGAAGGGTTTCCCTTGTGGCTCAGCTGGTAAAGAATCTGCCTGCAATACGGGGACCTGGGTTCAATTCCTGGGTTGGAAAGATACCCTGAAGAAGGAAAATGTTACCCTCTCCAGTATTCTTTGTTCATGGGATCACAAAGAGTCAGCCACAACTGAGTGACTTTCTATTTTCCTCTTAGACTACACTTCCATACTTGCTTATCTATTTTTTTTAATAGAATTCCAAGACAGATATTCACTAGCAATAAACCATCAGTTGAATACTAAACTGGTAGGATCACTGTAAGCATGATGCACTGGAGAGCTGGAAAGAGGTGAGTGAAGTGAAGTCGCTCAGTCGTGTCCGACTCTTTGCGACCCCATGGACTGTAGCTCCTCAGTCCATGGGATTTTCCAGGCAAGAGTACTGGAGTAGGTTGCCATTTCCTTCTCCAGGGGATCTTCTCAACCCAGGGGTCAAACCCAGGTCTCCTGCATTGCAGGCAGACACTTTACCATCTGAGCCAGGAGGGAAGCTCACTTCATTTCACTTTATATGTGTTACCCCACCCGCCACCTGGAGGCGGGGAGGTGTCTCGACAGAAGAGTCTGTATTGGACAGAGGAGCAAGGAGGACATCAGAGCTGCTTCAACAGTACAGGGTCCTGATGGAAGCAGTGTCTCTTAAAGGTTAGTTTTCTTTACACAGAGTAATCTTTTGGATGCTGTGTTGGGTGGGTAGGAGATAAGGACTGATGGCCAGTTGAGAGGCCAGTAGGAAAGGTCTTGCAATAGCTTCATGTATCAGGTCATTAAGGCTTACACAGAGGCAGACCTGGAGGGACTCGAGACAGTCTCACATCATGAGACGTTCCAAGGGAGAAAACAGAGAGTAGAACCTGGATTTAGGAGCAGACTGGTTATTAAAGGTAGAATGAGAAAGAGTTAAACAAGGTTTTCTGACTCCTATTTGAGCTGATGGGGAAAAAAGCCATGTTTCCAGCAGGCTGCTCTAATTTTCAGTTATACCCAGAGGGTAACTTGTCAACAATCCGTGGAAGAGTCACACGGAAGAGTCACTTTCAGAAAACGGCGTCGTATTTTTATTAGCTCTTTCCCATGATAAACACAAACTAATGTGCCGCTTGCCCTTTAGGAGGGCAAACACTGCGCATTCACCGAGGAGGAGAAGGAGGCCGGTGCCGTGCAGGCCTCCGACCGAGGCCCGGAGGAGACGCCAGAGACAACCACGGCTGTGAGCAAAGCTCAGGGTAGCTGACCCTGCTCCTTCCTTCAGGCGATAGCGTCTCCGTGACTTCCCGACTGTGACAGGCTTGCTCCGCGCTTGGGGAGCACAGGCCCTGGGCGGCTCTCAGCCACCACCGTGGCAGAATCACACCCTGCAGGAGCTGGTGCGGGCGGGCGCCCCGCGGGGAGGGGGACGGGTGCCCCAGTGCGCTTACCTTCCTTGCTGACGAGCCGTGACTTCTTGCAGTAGTAGGTCAGCTCCTGCTCACAGTGCTCTGCGCGGCTAATGGTGGCCTGGAGCTGCTCCATGCTGGCCACATACTCGAAAAGCCCCGTGTAGGGGTGCTCTGGGCTGGTATTTCGGACTCTTGTGACGTCAGAGCCATTGTGCTGTACGATGGTCCACGCAGTTTCTTGGATGCAGAAATGGGGGAAGAAAGAGAGGAGACCATCACTAGTCTGCAAAAGTTAAAATAAATAAAGAAAATCAAAATCACCTTTTATCGGAGTCAAACTTTTCTAGTCATCAAACCTCTCTGAGAGGTAGAATCAACACAAATGGATTCTTAAAATTTTTAAATTATAGTAAAATGATTCTTTTCCCTGAAGTTTATATGATTGCCATGCATTGCAGTGTTTTTATTCTACTTTTTCATATAATTCAGCCAGAAAACATTCATGGTAAAAATATTAAGAAAACTGACTATTAAATTTGTACATTTCATCAAATCTGATATTCTACTTTTAAAAGATACATTATTAATTTTGTTTAAGAAAGAAAAGAATAATGCTGCCTATTATAACTGTAAAACTTTGCTGATTGTTGATACGTCCTGAATTCAGAGATGTTAAAGTATGAAAAAATGCATCTTTGAATCTGTAAAATATTTTAAATTACATAACATAAGCAATCATTTATCCATTCTTGGAAATCATCCATGCTACCAGCAAAAAGAAAGTCAACCTTTTATGGCCCATGTATCTCCCTTCAGACAACTTTTAATTATGAGTGTACATCTATTTCCTTTTCAAATCAAGCTTTGGAGAATTTTTTTTAAATGATATGGGAAAATGTACAAAATATTTAAGTGGGGAATGCAGGATACAAAACTATATGTAATATGATTAATCTATATACACAAACACATACACATCAATACATATTCATAGGACACAGATGTTAGGAAATTACACCAGAATTACACCTATTTCTTTTAAAATCAAATTTGAAAAATCCATTCTGGTACCATGTGATCTGCGCAGTTACTCAGTGCAAGAGCAAGTCATGCTTCTGAATACGTAACACAGTATCAGCATCTCGACTCACAAGAAAAATAAAACATCTCTGCGTAGGTGCGAGAGCTATCACTATTGGTACCTGATAGTCTGTAAACATTTCCATCACACTGATTACCAGAATTATTTAGATGAAATAAAAACCTTACAAGGGTTGTAACAGAAGATAGACATATTGTGTCTGTCTTTCTACTTTCCCAGCAATCAACTTCGTATTATATGTACCGTGATGTACGCAGGCCTAAGAACACATTAATCAAAAGGCCTCTGATTTAATAGGTGAGAAACAGATGGGAAGTTGTCAAAACTCTGCTATAAATGTGCCGTTGAGTCACATAACTCTTCGGTATTACAGAGGAAGAGTCTAAATTGGAGGAAAACAGTCGGTAGAGATACCCAGCCCCCTGGTTTTTAGCGAATACATTCACATGGATCAACACAATCAAAACAAGAAATTCCACTCCCACCCCTCTCCTGGTCATCAGAATTTTGAATAGAGAGGCCTGTTAAATAAATGAGACAGGAGGCAAATTTGACAGCCTTATTCTCTTCCATAAGTGGAACATAATTTTTCTCTGAAACCATAGCCTTTTATAGCAATAAAACCATTGCTTTCATTTCCACCTTGAATTTCAGCTGACTGAAGAGCCTGATCAGTAAATTGTTTTCCTCAAAGACGACATGATATACAAGCTAATGAAATTAATTATGGTTGGCCAGACAGCAGGACAGCAAGAAGATCACTAGGAGACCTGAATTTGTGTATCAGGCATGGGTCTGCACTCTTAAGAAAGTCAGCTGAAATCTGAGCCTCTATTTCCAAATTTGAAAAAAAAAAAAAAAGGTGGGCAGGGGGAGAATATAGGAAGCAATATATTAAGTCTGAAATTCTATCATTTTAGCCACACAGTCTTGGCTATTAGAAATTTAAGATTATTATCCGGGCAAATCTGTTAACCTAGCCTCTGCTGGACTCTGCTTTTATTATTCAGCAGAACCATTCATCCTTTCTTGTAGGGAATCAATGGCATGGGTGAAGCAGCTCATCTCTAGCTGAGTAGCTGTCAAAAGAGCTGGACAATAAACCTACTTGAAGCCTTTGTCTCTTTGCCTTTTGGGTCACCCTTAGAGGGACTTCCCTATCATTTAGCATCCTCTGGGTCATGACGAACACATTGTGTTCTTTCAAGGTCTCTTAAGGTGTTGTAAGAAATCCAAGGCCACAGTGCATGTCGGCTGCTAAAGGGCAGCTCAGAGAAAGGTCTCCTTTTGAAATTCTAAAATTTCCATATTATGATAGTTTCTGCAAGTGAGTTCACTTTCAATAAAAAGTGCTACAAAGATGAAGCTATGCAGATGCTGCACTTATCAGTAATTGAGATGTCCAGGGCAAAGGAGAGACAATGAAAGCATCACAGTGGATTCTGGGTGATGGACATGAGGGCCCAACACCCAGGCTCCAGTTCTCATGCATTTTACTAACAGAGGAATCTCTGCAAACTGTTATACTGTTCTTTTGGACATGATCATGGTATCCAATGTTTCTACAAATACCTGTTTAGAAATTACAACTATAAAAGACAAAGGCTTCATTATGCGTAATTCAGTGTTCTGTGATTTATTAAATTGGTTTTTCCCACTGGTCTGTAAGCTCTACTAGAAGAACGATAGATTCTAATTTGCAGGCCATACCACCTCTAGTGTGTGGCTGGGCACAACGTGCAGAAAAAGATACTCGTTACTGAAGGGATAAATGAATGAGCGAATAGAACCAAAGCAATGCCCAGATTAGAGCACAGTCTTCCAGGTGATCTGTGTGATTCTCTGGTGGCTCTGAGACTTTCACTGTCTTTTAGCTGCTTTCAAACTTTGGAAATAGTAGACATCTGATGCAACTGCAAAATAATGCTAAGGCTGAAACTATGAAGGGTATGAGACCTCCCACTTGCAAGCTAGCAAGTTATCTTGCCTTCTATGTGCCCACTAAAGTTGCACCATGAGAGAGGGACCCCCAAAATATGAGACTTGGAGCTTACAGAGGATGGCTGGCACACCTCCATCCCTCCTAAGAGTGAGAAAGGACTCTGGAACGCAACAAATCTTCTCCAAGGAGAAGGCGGGCAAGTCCTTGGGTGTTTATCACTCTTAGAAGGTAGGCAAGTAAATCTGGAGGAGATAAGCTTTGAGTTTCTCCAGAGAAGTCCACTATCTCTAACTTATAAGACATATTTATATTAAATTATCCTTTAACACAGACTTACTTTTTTGTTGTCATTATTTGTTTTGCTTAGCAAGCAAGCCATTGTTTCTTTACAACAAATAATTCCTGTCTACAGGCCGGCAAATTCTACCTGCTAGAGGCTGTCTGGGTTCCTCTGCTGTGGAAGCAGCTGGTTTTGCCTCCACTGGCACAGTTATTTCATTATTACTGATGTAGAGATATGTCTGTTCTTTGAAACTTCTTACAACTGGCTATTACATCTTACCAGTTGCCTCATTAGTAAAGTGAAAGTGAAAGTTGCTCAGTTGTGTCCAACTCTTTGTGACCCTATGGACTATACATCCATGGAATTCTCCAGGCCAGAATATTGGAGTGGGTAGCTGTTCCCATCTCTAAGCGATCTTCCAAACCCAGGGATCGAATCTGGGTTTCTACATTGCAGGAAGATTCTTTACCAGCCAAGCCATCAGGGAAGCCCCCTCATTAGTAAGGTTAAACATTAAATAAAATCTTCAAAACAGGTTTAGCTTTTATTTTTATATCTGTGTAAGAGTCATGATTTAATTTTTTTGAAAACTATCCTTTACCAAATGCAAAGAGAGCTGTCAAGGTAAGGAAACACAGGGAAATGAGTAAAGAGAGAGAGCAGAAAAATCTGTGAAATTAATATATATGCTAAAACACTGAAAGGCATTTTAGGTCTACTGGTGTAGACCTGAAGTGATTTCTCTCCCTGAAGTGATTTCTAATATATAGACTGTATGTTAAGCAACTGAGTAATTAAGAACTTGATTTATCTTGGGCTGACTGCTATTTTTTAATGTGATAACAGTGTTAAAAAAAAAATGCTGTTTAAGCAACACAGTTGCAGAGTGTGTATTCCTTCAGGATTAATAGCTGTGGGTGATAGAGGTGATAAAGACTGTAAGAACAGGCCGGAAGTGCTGTGTTAAGGAAAGCTGAGAGAGAAAAAGCAGCTAGCATCCGGGAGCAAAACTGGACGTAAACAAGGCTGCATTTAAATAACGGTAGTTAGTTATTAACTCTCACAGCTATTAGGAAGGTCTTTATTGTTGAAATCCCTGGAGTAAAGATAGTTTTGCTGTCTTAAGTCTCACACTCTCCAGCCTTCTCATGAAAGGGTCTCAAGAGTCCTTATCTCGGAATCACATGGGGAGCTTGCAGTTTAATAGAGCAGAGACCCAGGCCTTGGTCTCTAAACTTACTGAGTCAGTGAAACTAAATCCAGGAGTCTTGGAAGTGGGTGCCCGGGAAAAGGTGAGCTTAAGCCACAGAATTATCACTTCCGCAAAACTTTGAAAGTCACAGCTGTACCGCTTATCACTTTCTCCACACTGAAATGATGTCCTCACAGCGTAATGTTTGATGAGACATTTCTTACATAAAGCTATTTCAATATAGAAAAGGCTTTCATGAAGAAAAAGAAGAAAAAGTCCTGTACATTACAACAGAGATAGCCACTGGGATTCATATAATCCTAAAAAATTTTTAATTTTATTTAGAAGACTGTTTAGAAAAAATTTTCAGACTTTTAAGTTTTGGAAATTATCCATTCAAAAGAGATTTTCTTTGTATGTTTTAGCTTGTAATGGTTAAAGAAATTTAAATCCATGTGGATTCATCTGTTGGATAGTAATTCTAGACTAAGAATCTTTTCTTTAGTTACACATTCGAAAACTACCAATCCAGCCTTTTGTCTTGCCTTCATAATTGGTATACCTGATTGCTATACCTTGAGGATAGGTAATTGGTTACAGGCAATGAGACGCTGATAGAATGTAGCCTTTTCTAGCCGAAACATTTTCAGGCTGGGAGAAGAGACCAAGGTTTCAGCTCTTGATCTATCCCTAATGATATTCCTCAGCCTGCCTCCCTGAACTTCCCTGAGTCTTGCTTTTCTCATTTGCAAAACCAGATCAATAAGGAAAGTCTCAAGTTGTAACATGTATTTTTCACTGACTTGTTACATTCTGGGACTGTCACTTTTGTTTGAATATATTTCAACATTCTGGAGCTTTTGAAAACACTTTGCTGTCTCCTAACTGGATTATCTGTATCTCTGTCCTTCACTGCTTGCTCTTCAGAGGGTTTTAAGCTTTCTGAATGTCCTCTTTCTCATCTATACTTTTTGATAACCTTGCTAAAGCACCTCAAGTGACTAAAATAGCATTAGTAATGCAATATAATAAGGTAAATGCTGATTTAATAGAAAATAAAATAATTCATTCAGTAAAATGAAATTAATAATTTCCATACCATTGAGATGGTCATGAAAAATGCACATGGCCTATAAATTACTAAAGTAGTATGCATAAAAAACCATAATATAGCCAATGCACGTATGTGTATCAGAGTCTCCTCATTTATGAATTTGCCTACTCACTAAAATTTATTTGAATCCCCAAATCAGTTCTTGAGGCTTTCCTGCGTGTCTACAGATACAAAGCAAAAAAAAAAAAAAAAAAGAAGTTGCCCAATATGAATTTCAGTTGCCCAGCTGAAGTTGAACAGAACCAGGTTGTGACTCCTTGCTTCAGCTCTCATCCTGTAAACACGTATTCTATTTGTCCCATGTTCTTCGCTGATTTCACTCTTTACATTGGCCTCCAAGCAAAGAACTAGAGTGCTGTCCAGGATTCTAAGCACAAGAAGGCTATGTTGTGCCTCCTGGGAATACAAGGGACAGACACGCTTCCTTCAGGTATGAGTTCTGGTGCTGTTGGTTGTGAGTTCAATGTTAATGAATTAACTATGCATTAAATAAGGTGTCTTTAATCTGAAACGCAAGTGAAACAAGGTTATGTATTGATTAGTTGAGAATACTGTGACCAGAGGCGTGCAGGAACTTTGAAAGTGAAAATCGTTCAGTCGTGTCTCACTCTTTGCTACCCCATGGTCTATACAGTCCATGGAATTCTCCAGGCCAGAATACTGGAATGGGTAGTCTTTCCCTTCTCCAGGGGATCTGGCCAACCCAGGTATCGAACCCAGGTCTCCCACATTGCAAGCAGATTCTTTACCAGCTGATCCACAAGGGAAGCTCAAGAATACTGGTTACCTAGTCTGACTGCAATTCCCTGGGAACAATGGTCCAGTATTCATAAATCCAGGTGACTGTGGTTACTTTGTAGAACATAACTACCATGGATAATGAGAATTTTGTGTGCATGTGGTATTTCTAAGAGCTTTCAAGTATACAGATACTTAGCAACTTTGAGGTGTCTGAACCGCAGAATCAAAACTTCATAAAGCAAGTGCATGGGCATAGTTCAGCGTCCTTTGTGGCAACACAGGATTCACAGGAATGCAGTGACAGTTTGTTGAATCTCACTCAAAACCCACATTAAACAGAAAAAAATCAAAAAGTTATTTGACACCTGAATTCATATTGTTCATCTGCAAAATTTTCCTTTTCTGTCTGTGAAGTCTTCTCACACTTATGTTTAATTCTCACAAATAGAGCAGGCTGTTCTGTAAAGTTTGAAAACCGTAAGTCTAAAACAGCTACGCCCAAACCTGGCTCCACAGTAAGTATCAAATGGGAAGGTTTTTAAAAATATTGATTTTGATGTCTCACCCTAACCCTCCTGCCTCAGGGTGCTGCCTGGGAATCTGTACTGTGGAGAGCAGGGAATTTTGTTGATGGGATAAACATGTAAGAATCGTTAGCTATGTTAGGTTACTTTGGCATGTGGAGCAGTGCTATGGTCTGAATGTTTGTGCACCCCACCAAAATTCATATGTTGAATCACTCACCCCAAAGGTAATGTGCTTAGCACGTGGCACCTCTGGGAGGTCATGAGGTCAAGAGGGAGGTGTTCTCATGAATGGGATTAGTGCTCTTACAAAAGAGACCCTGCAGGACCCCTTCTATCACCATCACATGATGGTATAAGAAGTCTTAAATCTGGAAGAGAGCTCTCATCTGACAATGCTGGCGCCATGATCTTGAGCTTCCCATGCTCTAAAACTGTGAGAAATAAATTTCTGTTGTTTATAAGGTATCTGATCTATAGTATTCTGCTATAGCTGCCCAAACAGGCTAAGATAGGCAGTGTTCTCAACAATGGTAGGGCAAACTGAAGCCCCCTGGTTATGTTATACGAAACATCTCTAAAGACACATTCTATAGTAATTTTCCAAAATATCTGTGGTCAAGATTTGCCACTACCCTTCAGCTTTTAGAATTACACTTTAATACAAAGGAACTGTTGCTCCCATATTCAACTGCCTTCTCAATATTTCGTGAATGTGTAACAGACATCTCAAATTTAAAGTGTGTAAAACTGAGCTCATCTTTCCCCTCAAACCTCTCTGACCACATCTCAGATCATGGCAACTTAATCACTCCAATTGCCGAAGCCAAAAATGTGGTGTTACTTTTTAGTTCCCTTTGTTTTCTCATTCCTCACACATATTCAGTGAGAAAATTGAATCTCCGTCCACCATCTACATTGTATGATCCAGTGCAGATGACTTTCCTGGCTCTTACCTGGATTATTAATTACTTAAACTCAGTCTCCAAACAGGCTTCCTAACTCCTATACTCCTATTATACATATACATATTATTCATATGCATGTACATATTTGGTATATACCTACATTTATATATATATATATGTGTGTGTGTGTGTATATATATATATATATATATTTGTATGAATATATCTTCTAACTCCTTTCTACCTCTGCTCCTAGACAGGCATTTCCCAACACAGAAGCAAACATGATCCTATTAAAGAAAGCCAGGTGGCATCTACCATTGGTTAAAACTCCCCATGGTCTTCTGAACTCACTCAGGGTAAAACCCAGGGCCCCGACACCCTGTGAGGACCCCTGGCCCTTCCTCTCCTGCCCCCGCCACTTGATTACTTCTTGCTCTCCTGTACCTGAAGCTCGCTCACCGCACTCCAGCCACACTTGATCTGCTGCTGCTTTCTGAACACACACACAACACTCTCTCAGGACTTGGCATTTATTTCCTCGGCCCAGAAGGCTCTTTCCTTAGATATTCACTGCCAGATTTTAAGTAGTAAGTCCTCCTCTACCCTGCCTCCTGCTTCAATTCAATATTTCCTTTTTCTGTTTATTTTGCTCCATGAAATGCTGACCTCCTGACACAGTGCTATCCAATGTAAACTTTTTGCAATGATGGAATAGGTGGCTATGCAGTAGTTAAACTGTGGCTAGTGAGACTGAGGAAATGGCTTTTAATTTAATCTTATTGTAATGAATCAATTCAGATTTGTACAACTTGTCTCAAACTGTTTAGTTATATTAATTTCAATTAAATGTAAATCTAACTAGTGGCTACTACACTGGAGAGCACAAATCATCTAGAATCCATTTGTGTTTGACGATGAAGGGATCAAGTCTTTGTTACAATATTTACACACAGTTTCACCCAGCAGGTGGCTCAGTGGGTAGAGAATCTGCCTGCAACACAGGAGACACAGGAGACGCAGGTTTAGTCCCTGCACTGGGAAGATCAGGGCAACCCACTCCAGTGTGCACTGGGAAGATCAGGGCAACCCACTCCAGTGTGCTTGTCCATTCCATGGACAGAGGAGCCTGGCAGGCTATAGTCCATAGTGTCGCAAAGAGTCGGACATGGCTGAAGTGACTGAGCACATACAGGTTGAAAAAACCATCTTTCCTTCACTGTGCATGAATGCTACCTTTGCAATGAATCAGCTGTCCATATATGAGTGAGTCTATTTACAGATTCTCTATCTTCTGTCATTGGTCCTTTCAGTTTTCCTTCTGTCAATCACAAGCTGTTTTACTCAACTGGTCAGCATAATGTCTATATTATAGCTGGTAGACTTGAGTCCTCCAACTTTACTCTTTAAGATTGATTTAGTTCTTCTGGCCCCTTCAAAATTGCTGCTAAAGTTTAGAGTCTGCTTGTCAAGTTTCACCAAAACAACTATGAAAGTGCTAGTCATTTAGTTGTGTCCAACTGTTTGATCCCATGGATTGTGTAGCCTGCCAGGCTCCTCTGTCCATGGAATTCTCCAGGCAAGAATGCTGGAGTGGGTTGCCATTTCCTACTTCAGGGGATATTTCCAACCAGGGGATCAAACCCAGGTCTCCTGCATTGCAGGTGGATTTGTTACCATCTGAGGCACCAGGAAAGCCCAATTATACCAACCAACAAACACCCTGTTGAAATTTTAACTAAGGTTTGCACTCAGTACCAAGTTGGGAAAAACTGACATTTACATCACCATATTGAGTTTTATAATCAATGAAAATTTTATATTTCTCCACTTTTTTAGGACTTAATTTATCTCAATAGTATTTTACAATTATCAGTGTAAAAGCTATGCATAACTTTCTTTAGATTTATTACCATGTATTTGAGATTTTTGATGCTACTAAAAATAGAATCTTCTAAAATTTCATTTTAAATACTTATTGCTGATATACAGAAATAAAATTAACTTTTACTTTAACTAGATATCTAGCAATCATTCTGAATTTTAATACTCTGGATATTGTTCAGAAAACTCTCAGTACATAACCTGGTCATCTACAAACAATGAGAGTCATAGTTTTTCTTTCCTAGTATGTAAGTTGTTCACTTTTTTCTCTTGCTTTCTTGCACTGGCTAGGACCTCCAAAAATAACGGTGAACAGAGTGATCATAGCAGGCATCCTTGCATTAATGTTGGTGACAGGGGTAAAATTTTCAGTACTTCACAAAAATCTGTGATATGTACTGTAGGTTTTTTTAATGGGTCCTCTTTAACAAATTAAGAAGATTTCCTTCTACTGGTAATTTACTGAGCTTTCATTTTCTTTTTATCATGAATGGATGCTGCATTGAATCAAACACATTTTCCAACACTATTAATTCCTATATAAGTTTATGTAAGTAAGGAATAAAATTCGTTCCTACCCAAAGTTAAGAAAATATTTTCAAAGCTTTCACATGCATCAATCTTTTTTCTTTCATTATTATTATTTAAAATATTTTTCAGCTTTATTTATGTTGGCAAAATTGTGTATATTTAATGTATATAATGTGATGGTTTCATATAAATACACACTATGAAATGCTCACCATAAACAACCTAATTAACATTCATTACCACCCTTGGTCACAATTTTTTCTCTTTTCATCCCCCTACTCCTCTCCCATCAGACAATAACCTGTTTGTTCTCTGTATCTAGGAGCCTGTTACTCTTTTGTTATGTTTGTTCATTTGTCTTCCAGATTCTACATACAAGGGAAATCATATGTATGTATCAATCTTCTCAGAGGAATAAAGTCTATCCTTTTTGGATTGGGACTTAATAAGATACAATTATTATTAGATATTCTACACAGATAACACATGCATAGAAAATAATGACATTTTAAATCACTGGCATTAAATTATTTTTTTAAAGTTTGACTTTAAGTCCTTTTACTGAACAATATACATTTTAATCAAGTTGGAAATTACATCAACTTCTTATTGTTTCATTCTAATTTTGTGTTTAAAGTGTTGATGCAAATTTAACTCTGAAATGAAAGTTGATTAACTCACCAGTCATATTGCAATATAGAAGAAATGGTTCAAGGGGACCACTTCCATCTGCATCTATGTAGTAAAACCCTGAATTATTTCCTTTATGCTTATAGGCTTCACATGACTGCTCGTAGATAGCTGTTAAAAAAAAAAAAGTGAAAGTGTCATCATAAGTGAAATAGTATAAAATTAATCCCTTAAATTTTAGTTTGGACACAAAATATTCCAAGTCTTGAAATTTAGTTTACACATTACTGACCAGGAGAAAACGTAATACATACTTTAAGACAAAACTCATTTTTTAAACAAATATGGATGAAAGAAGATTAGATAGATAAAAGAAAGAATGGGATTGTATTTTATGGCATTTCATGTTATTACTAAAGGAATACAAGATTATTCATTTAAAATGAAAATTTAGTTTATTTTTACATTTAGGTAAAACAACAAAATAGAAGGTAGGTGTTTTAAATGCTAAGATTCTTATAATGTGACCTCCATTTTGCACATCCATCCAAATGGATCTTTCAACAACCACTTTGGAATTTCTAATTCTAGTATCACCTTGTAAAAACCTAACATCTGAAGCACAATAATGTAATCTCCTTAGATAAGCTGTGTTATCCAAAAATTAAGCAACAGAAAAGCTCCAAATAATGCTGCAACTAGCCGCCTTTCTCACATAAATCTATAGATAAAATCTTTTTTCCCCATAAAACAAGTATGATTTACAAAGCTTCTTGTGAATAATTTAAAAAGTAATTTACAAAAGAAACTTTTTCTAACGCTCTGTAATGAGAATTTAAGATAATTAAAATTCAAAGCAAAAGAAATACTTATATAAGATATGCCCTCAGTTGGTCTAAATATGTTTTGATCCATAACTGGATACTTTTAATTTTACAATTATATATTTGCCATGTACAAGGTTTGATATTAGCAACTCTATATGATGCACTCACTTCACTGAACACTTGGCCAATTGTAATGGTGATTTCCATCAAGTTTTTAATTTTGTGGAATGAGAAATAAACCATCCCCTGAATGTCCTTCCTTGATCTAGTCTAAATTTTTCAAAACTATGTTAATGAGTTTTTAGACAATATGAAATACTGTAACTAATTTTTCTTAGCGTTACAGAGATTTCAGATAAACATACAAATTTACTTCTCTACTCCTCCACAATTCCTTGTCTGTTTTGCTCCTATTGCATATTACATAGGGAGAGATATAAGATGGATTGTTTTCTAGGCACATTTGCATTTTATGCAGTGAAATGGGCATGTGAAAGGGTTAATTGATATATTTCTGTACGCTCATACATGTGTTGACAAATTGCCTGAAAGAGGCTGGGATGCACACGTAACTGCCATGAGGGCTGGTATTGGATGGGACATACAACTGTGAGTACCTTTGCTTTATGTGTATTACTTCACTTTTTAACATGACTGTTTAAAATATTATTTTCTAGTAAAATCTTTTAAAAGACTCCATTGCTGACCTGCCCTCTACTCAAGCTAATGATGGTGATGACTTCATTATAGCCAGGTTTGTTTTCTTGGCCCCGTTTATCAGAATGGTTTTTGGCAAAAAATTTTGACTCCTACCTGCTCAAGAACCTAATAAGTGAATTCAATGATTGGATCAAGTTGTGGGCTAGCGATGAAAATAGTTATTTATCATCTAATTTTTTTTGGCTCAGAGATGTTTGTGCTTATATTTAGATTCAGTCACAGCTAACAGTTGAAAATAAACAATTAGTTAAAACACATTCAATTAGCTTTGTGTTTTGAATTAGTTGCTGTAATTGGGATGATGGCGGGTATGAAAAATTAAAATACACTGTCATTCTGCTACTGGTGATCCAGGGTAAGAAAGTTGGCCTGGCTTTAGCAACAGCAGATGTCCTTTCTGATCTTACAAGGCATTCCAGTCCACACAAGTTGATTGTGGAAGCGTGAGGGTGAGCCCAGGAGCTCCCCACCCCAACTCATGCCCTCTCCAGCTCTGAGTCAGGACTTCCGAGGGTCCCTCGTGGGGCCTCCGGGGCTGGGAGCCCAGAGTTCCAATCTCAGCTCTGGCAGGAGTACAAAGCAGTTCACAGTGACAAGAAGGGAGACAGGAGACTGAGGACTCCACCTAAGGCCCTTGCCTGAAGTCACGGCTGCATGTCAGAGGACTAGGAGTTAAGTTGCTCACAAAGTCAGCAATAATAATGAAAAAAAAAATGAGAAGAAAAAAAAAATGGGCATTTGTGCTGAACAAGTGGATAAGAAAATGACGTGAGTCTTAACACCACACACACATTTTCACCAGAAAAGAACGCACAGCTTCTAAAACAGCAAAAGAAGATTGGTTGTGGTCCCAGCCTCTGGAGTATAATTACAAACGTCCACATGCTCACTGTGTCTCAACTATTTCAGGAGCTTTGGGCAAGGTGATTAATCTCTCTCTGCTACCTAGTGAGCTAGAGATGATAACAATACCCACCTACTAAGGTGATCATCAGAAGGAACTGAGCTGGGACATACAAAATACTAGAGCAGTGCCTGGCACTTAGAAAACACTCAATGAAACTATTATGATTAATATCATTTCCACCATCCTTATTAACAGAGTTGCAAGAGAATTTAAGGGCTTCCCAGGTGGCTCAGTGGTGAAGAATCCACCTGCCAATACAGGAGAAGTGGGTTTGACCCCTGGGTTGGGAAGATCCCCTGGAGAAGGGAAGGGCAACCCACT
The DNA here is from genome assembly GCF_910594005.1 of Cervus elaphus. Lineage (NCBI taxonomy): Eukaryota > Metazoa > Chordata > Mammalia > Artiodactyla > Cervidae > Cervus > Cervus elaphus. The sequence continues at coordinate 5,557,169 of NC_057818.1, read as the reverse complement.
CCAGTGCTCTTGCCTGGGAAACCCCATGGACAGAGGAGCCTGGAAGGCTATGGTCCATGGGGTTGCAAAGTGTTGGACATGACTGGGCGACTAAGAGACTTCAGGGATTACCTGTTTGGCACTGTAGTTTATGTTTATCCTTAGCTACCTTTTTTTCTACATGTATTTTCCCCTTGCTGGCTCTCCTACTCTTTTCGGTCTTATGTGTTTCTATAAGCTACCTTGACTACTTTATGAAAAGAAGTGTGGATTAAAAATAAACTGAAGGCTAAGTTTCAGGGTTGTGCGCACATGGACATATAAACATACACAACAAAGAAAAGGACATGAATGGGGATGGGGACAGAGACACGAGCAGGCAGGAGTGTTAGGCTTACAGTTGTGGCATGTCGCTCCCCTGTAGCCGGTGTTTGCACAGTTGCAATGGAAGGTGTCCCAGGACTGGGAGCACTCACCGCCGTGTTCACAATAGTTAGGCAAACACCTAAAAGGAGGCGCAGATACAGTTACTACTATTCACCGTGAAATATCACAAAATACTGGTCAATTATACATGATCGTGTGAGAGAAGAATGTTAACAGCAATCTAAAGAGTAAATAGAGCTCTACTAATGGTCATCCCGTGCCTCTCAGGTGGTACAACAGGAGGCGTGGGTTTGATCCCTGGGTCGGGAAGATCCCTGGAGAGGAAATGGCAACCTGCTCCAGCATCCTTGCCTGGAGAATCCCCTGGACAGGGAAGCCTGGCAGGCTACAGTCCGGGGGTCGCAAAGAGTCGGGCACAGCTGAGCACACACAATGGTCATTTCGTCTGTCGTTATGGGATCTTAATCACAGAACTCTAAGTTCATCAGATTTCAGCCAGTTCTCAGGTAGCTGTGACTGTTAATTTTCAACACGTCCTATCATATCATAGCCCTCTTTTCTGTAAGTGACGCAACAGTGATTTAGTATGTTGCCAGAAACATCCATAGTTTACACAAAATAACATTTAATCATACTGATTTACTACGCTGAACATTTAAAGGAAGAGGCTATAAAGAAGGGGGAAGGAGAGAAGGAAGTGGGCGGAGGGGCAGCTCTGTTTCTGGTGCACCCACCAGGAACGCTGAGGACGCACAGTGGGCCCCAGCAGCGGGCCCAACGTCACAGCCGCTCCCAGGACACTTTACATTTTGAAGAGAAATAAGGCAGACTCAACATCTGGCAAGCACTGTGCCACTGACTAGCTTGAGGTAGTTAAATTTCCACATTATCCATGGCTGATTCATGTCAATGTATGGCAAAAACCACTACAATATTGTAAAGTAATTAGCCTCCAACTAATAAAAATAAATGGGGGAAAAAAAAATTTCCACATTAGATCGTAACAGGTTCCTTTTAATCATGTCTTATCTTTGAGAAGCTGGCTGTTCAGTAGCTGACACAAAGTAATGCCATGTGAAATCATGTTGAAAAAGGTTAAGGGCAGCAGTGTTTGATGTGATTCCAAGTTTTGAAAGGTTGTACACTACATTAAAAATAAAGTTAAAATTTTTCTAATTTTACATATATATATAAAAGTAATAAATGTATAAATTACTTTTTCAAAAGGTTTCTAAATTGTTAGGACATAAACACTTGTAAAGTTGCCTGGAACCAAGTAACTATTTAAATGAAAGCATGAGTTGTCCCTTTTGATTTAGAGCACTGAAAAAAAACAACTGAAATGCATAAGGCACCGTGGACAAAAAACGTTAAAGAGCTTCTGGTATCAACTCAAATCACCCTGATCAAATAATTGATGCTTTTTAGAATTTAAATGGAAAGTTATAATGAGGCCACGGCTTGAAATGCTCTCAGTCACCCCAGAATAAAAAATAAATTACAAAACCTGTCAAGAACATATTCTTGATGAAGTTTCTGCCATCTCCTTTTTAAAAACTAAGATTGGGAACTTCATGTTTTGCTTACAGGATTTTCCCAGTTGTAACATGACCATCACACATGGTGTGGATGACTGAACCTTCCCGCTGGTCCCTGGTAACTATTACCCACTGGGGGTGAGCTCCCTGCTTCTGTGAGAGCCGACCCAGGGTGCCTTGCTGTACGCCTTCCTCCAAATCAGGATTAATGATCCCACGCTGGTGTGGCTCTAACTATGGAGAAGCTCACTGTTATTCCCCACACCAAGCCAATTGAAGTTTATCATCTCAATTCTCCCTTACATATTATCTTTCATTATAGAAAGAACCATTTTATCTACAAATTGAGTTAAATAAGCATATATTCATAGAGAGGAAATGATGTCCTAATACATTACTAAGTTAGATCATAATGATTTTTTTCTACAAATAACATAGTATCTACCAGTGTTCAAAACAGGAGCAACAGACAGTGATACAGTAAATGGTCTTCAGATATAACAGATGTGTGTTTATGTTGACAAAATGTTTCATACAAATAAAAACTTATTTTTAGAACTCAGAATTAATGTATTTGCTCAAAATATATACTGAACATGACTACATGCTGGATTAAGTTTGTCACATTGCTTTATTTTTTTTTTAATCTGGAATTGCCATGACATTTCATTGAACTCAATAATTAAAAATAAACGCCCTGATCAGTGGCAAGATTATTTGGCTACAGTTGCCCATGCCTAAAAACACTTTTAAACTATTAACTATCAACTACTAAATTAAAAGTAACGTCGTCTACAATGAACTTCCAAATCTTGCCCAGTCATGCCCTGCACTGGAATTCCTATCGAAACTACTGGATCATCCTTATACCCTCATCAATACAATGGCTCCAAAACTTTTCCACAGGGGAGTTTCTTTTGCATTTTCCCTGCAGAGAAGATGGTAATGTGTTCTTTTTTTTTTTTTCCAGTGGGTTTTGTCATACATTGATATGAATCAGCCATAGATTTACACTTATTCCCCATCCCGATCCCCCCTCCCACCTCCCTCTCCACCCGATTCCTCTGGGTCTTCCCAGTGCACCAGGCCGGAGCACTTGTCTCATGCATCCCACCTGGGCTGGTGATCTGTTTCACCATAGATAGTATACATGCTGTTCTTTTGAAACATCCCACCCTCACATTCTCCCACAAAGTTCAAAAGTCTGTTCTGTATTTCTGTGTCTCTTTTTCTGTTTTGCATATAGGGTTATCGTTATCACCTTTCTAAATTCCATATATATGTGTTAGTATGCTGTAATGTTCTTTATCTTTCTGGCTTACTTCACTCTGTATAATGGGCTCCAGCTTCATCCATCTCATTAGGACTGGTTCAAATGAATTCTTTTTAATGGCTGAGTAATATTCCATGGTGTATATGTACCACAGCTTCCTTATCCATTCATCTGCTGATGGGCATCTAGGTTGCTTCCATGTCCTGGCTGTTATAAACAGTGCTGCGATGAACATTGGGGTGCACGTGTCTCTTTCAGATCTGGTTTCCTCAGTGTGTATGCCCAGAAGTGGGATTGCTGGGTCATATGGCAGTTCTATTTCCAGTTTTTTAAGAAATCTCCACACTGTTTTCCATAGCGGCTGTACTAGTTTGCATTCCCACCAACAGTGTAAGAGGGTTCCCTTTTCTCCACACCCTCTCTAGCATTTATTGCTTGTAGACTTTTGGATAGCAGCCATCCTGACTGGTGTGTAATGGTACCTCATTGTGGTTTTGATTTGCATTTCTCTAATAATGAGTGATGTTGAGCATCTTTTCATGTGTTTGTTAGCCATCTGTATGTCTTCTTTGGAGAAATGTCTGTTTAGTTCTTTGGCCCATTTTTTGATTGGGTCATTTATTTTTCTGGAATTGAGCTGCAGGAGTTGCTTGTATATTTTTGAGATTAATCCTTTGTCTGTTTCTTCATTTGCTATTATTTTCTCCCAATCTGAGGGCTGTCTTTTCACCTTGCTTATAGTTTCCTTTGTAGTGCAAAAGCTTTTAAGTTTCATTAGGTCCCATTTGTTTAGTTTTGCTTTTATTTCCAATATTCTGGGAGGTGGGTCATAGAGGATCTTGCTGTGATTTATGTCGGAGAGTGTTTTGCCTATGTTCTCCTCTAGGAGTTTTATAGTTTCTGGTCTTACATTTAGATCTTTAATCCATTTTGAGTTTATTTTTGTGTATGGTGTTAGAAAGTGTTCTAGTTTCATTCTTTTACAAGTGGTTGACCAGTTTTCCCAGCACCACTTGTTAAAGAGGTTGTCTTTTTTCCATTGTATATCCTTGCCTCCTTTGTCAAAGATAAGGTGTCCATAGGTTCGTGGATTTATCTCTGGGCTTTCTATTCTGTTCCATTGATCTATATTTCTGTCTTTGTGCCAGTACCATACTGTCTTGATGACTGTGGCTTTGTAGTAGAGTCTGAAGTCAGGCAGGTTGATTCCTCCCGTTCCATTCTTCTTTCTCAAGATTATTTTGGCTATTCGAGGTTTTTTGTATTTCCATACAAATTGTGAAATTCTTTGGTCTAGTTCTGTGAAAAATACCGTTGGTAGCTTGATAGGGATTGCATTGAATCTATAGACTGCTTTGGGTAGAATAGCCATTTTGACAATATTGATTCTTCCAATCCAGGAACACGGTATGTTTCTCCATCTGTTTGTGTCCTCTTTGATTTCTTTCATCAGTGTTTTATAGTTTTCTATGTATAGGTCCTTTGTTTCTTTAATGTGTTCTTAAAGGTACACATTAGGACCATGGCAACCAATTAAGTTCCTGTGTCTCTGTAATATTATTCAGCTGTCAGGGAAGCAAAGGCCATCTGACAACGAACCACATAGGTCTCTGGTTTACTGGCCCCTGACGGTTTATGTTACTGTCAGGGTATCCTAAGTGATTGGGTTTAATCATATTTCTGATACATTTATATGTCCTTAAAATTACAGCAGCATCACCATCATCTTTTGGGAACTGGTAGCTATTTGTATATATAAATAATATGGTCACATCTTCTACCTAAATTTTATCACTGGAAATAAGAAGCATAAAACTAAAAGCATATTTTATTTCTAATGTAAATATTATCTATTTCCTGTGGAACAGATGATGGTGATGGTGAGAAAAAGGAGAGAACATGTTTACCTACTAATTATAACATTCTGCCAAAAGCCTGAAAACAGACAAGTCAACATAAAGAGGGGAGACTGCCCCTACCTGTCTGTGATTCCACAGGAGTCTATCTGAAGGTCGCTGAAGTTCCCAAGGGCCCCCCGCTGAACTGAAATCAGATCTACCACCTCGTGATGGATGGAGATGAGTCTCATGCATCCCTGGAACCCACCAAGTGGACTTTTACATTTGGATCCAAAGCTGCTGTCAGGACAACCTGATAAAAACAAAACCACAGTTGGCCAGGGTACATCACAGTGAATCAGGACTCACTCAGTATCTGCACTAAAATAGTTTTATCAGGAAAATAGGCATTTGATTATTAAATTAAAGCAGAGAGGAAAGCCCATTGCAGTCATTATTCATTGGATCTAAATTACAAAGTACAATTTATACAAAGCATTTCTCTTTATTATGAGACCACAGGATTCACAGGAAATGACTGCTGTCTAAATAATCATGTGCAAGTATATTGACTTGATCCCAGTTTCAGAAATACACAAATCAGCTCCAGGATCCTCACATGTCAGCCAGGAGAGTTAAATTATGCATAACTTAAACCCAGGGACTTAAGTCTTTGGGGATGCAAAAAAAAAAAAGGAGCTTAAAGGATGAAAATGTGCACTGTAGATGAGAAAAGATAAATTAGTAATGGTGAAATACCTTTCTGTTGAAGGCTATTTGGAAAAGGAGTTACAATGACTTGGAATAAAATTACAACTATTTATTTAATTAAATACTTTTCATTTGCATGTAAGAGCCACATACACTTGCATTTTAATAAATCATGATGGCTTAATGTCAAAAACATTTCACTGTTTGACTTTATTTATTCTCTGCCGCATAAAAAAATGCTCCACTTACACTGATTTCTTCCTAACATTTATCTAAGACCTGTTTCTAATTATTTAAATAATAAAGAACTATAATATTAACTATTATTGTCTGGGGTTTAATGATGTTCTAACTATTTCTCTATCCAAGTGAAATAAACAATTTTATGGAGTATGAACACATATATTATACTTATGTATTTTTCATTAATCTTTCTTTGCCGTTATGGTTGTCAACCACTATTACAATTTCAAAGAATAAGAAATGAATCAGCAACTTGCTAATTCCTGTACAATCCATGCTAGTTTTCTACCTGGGAGTTTCCATTATAATTAAATATGTTGACTGCGGCTATTTCTCCTTAATGCTTTGTTTTCCCAACAAAATACATTTAACCTGGCAAACGTAAGGCCAGGATTCATATTTAAACTGTTATCAGGCACAGTGAAATATTATACTTTAAGTAATGGAGATGCTGAAATTTAAAATTTAGTGTAGCAAGAAAAGATAATGAAACCTTCGTGAGCATTTATATTGCACATGATTCTATACTCAATTTCAGTGCTTCAAATCCTCCTATGGTCCAGGATACGGTTCCCACAATCTGGATGTGCTTTCTAGATGAATTATTAACCAATTAAGAATGTTAACATAAAAACCGAGAGGATAATAGTTCAATAATATTTGGGGGCAACTACAATATGCCAGGAATATAAACAACTCTGCTAATCTCCTTTTCTCCAGGTGGTGTATCCTGACACATTTCAAACTATTTCAGAATAAAATAAATGGTGCAGTATGCCTCTAGGGGACAAAACTAAGCAAACTCACCATCACAAGGAGAGGTCATGGAATGTCACGGAGTGCACAGCGGTCACATTCCTGGCTACACTGTTTAATAAGCAAGAGATTCTCAAGAACAAAGAAGGGTTCACCCCAGGTTAGCCTCATTAGCCCGTGATAACAGACATCCACAGGTTAATATAATGCAACGGCAGAGACAGGCTCAGCACTGAACCGGTTTGAGATGTAAGTTCTAAAATATGAAGATTTCTGGGGAATACTTCATGCTGAATTAATGGATGGATCCATTACCAGAAGCAGGCAGCATGTTAAGCACCTCTGAGGATGGCAGATACATTATCACTGCATGTACCAGAAGTAAGATGCCGGTCTGACTTCATGGTGGTGTAGCCCCTTCACTAGATGGAGAGCGTCTGATTTATACAAGCGGGAGTGTGAGGATTCTGCACACTGTCTAGAGTTTCTAGCGTGTGCTTCACAGTTATTCCATCGCACAAAGACAGCGTAGGGGAATTCCCAGAAGGTAGACTTTCCTCCATTTAAATCTGGAGGACCCAGATTTAAAATTTATGGTTTATAAATAAAAGATAAAAGCTGACCTCAGTAATTTTTTGGAAAGCATACATTTGAGGAAGGAGAAAGAGTAAACAGTGGTGGCAGAGCGTGGTATTCAGCATGGTGTATGCAGAGCACTGTGAGCCCCGAGCAGCCCGCTCTCCCAATTGTCACCTTCAAGCCTGACACAGAAAACAGATCCAACCAAGGCTGGGGGGACAGACCGCCCTTTGCACAGCGGCAGTGAAGCCAGGTTACAGGTAGACTGACTGCTGATGACGGGGAATTTGCAGTTGAATTTAGAGAGAAACAAAGAAGGATGAATTGGAAGTGTCTCAGAACATGGGCTATTTATTTACTTGAAGACAAACTGGTTACCTGAGAAAAGACTCCCACCTAGATAAAACAGACCCCAGGAATGAAGGGGACTCCCGTCTGCACAGGACAGGTTTCAGCTAGCCAACTGTCAGGTTAGCTCTAGGGTGGGAAGCGGAGAGGCTGTTCCCAGGACTGCAGGTGTTCAGTGTTAAAACCAGGGGAGGCTGGTCCCCCCACCACCAGTACCACTCAGGCAACGAGGGCCCCTGAACCAGTCTGCCCTTTAGGGGCCCCTGTTCTAACCTTCCTCCAGCCGTGATTCTGCCCACAGCACTGGGAGGCCTCACAGGGTAAGGTGATGGGCCCACGTGGAACTTCTCCCCTTCAGCCCACTCCCAGAGTCCAGAATTCTCACCCCAAAGACCTACTTGGGTTTCCTGGAGGAGGGACCCCTCCTCCACCAGGTCCTGGAAGAACGAGGCCTGGAGGAGGAGGCAGAACCGTGGCAGCAGGAGGCCCCCTGCTTTTCTCTGGACCAGTGCTCCCAGCCCCGGAAATGTTAGGATGCCCTAGGGTTCACAGGGTGTATATTTATATTTACTGATGAGTAGAATCTCACGCCAGGATTGAACATACTCTAGTACTTAAGGACACCAATTGAGAAGATGATTGAATAAACAGAGATATTGCCTAAGTAAACTTAAGACTGGTTATCTAAATAAAAGCCCTAAAGTTGAAATTTTATTATGGAAGTTTCCACAGTATATTGTTTAGGGACTTAGGAACACCTTAATACACAAAGGGAGGGATAAAAGCCCCATTCATTGGGGAAGATGAAGAGATGCGATGATGGAGGGACAAAGGGATGCTGGTAATGTTATCTTTCCTAGTTTGGAAATGCATGTGCAGATGTGTATTTCTTAAAAATAATAATTTGTATTCTTTAAATTGTGTATATGATGTAAAATGTGAACAAGACAAGGTAACAGGGTAAGAGGTAAATGGCAACTCCCTATGTATCTTTGCAACTCTCTGATAAATCTAAAACATACAAAAATCATGAGTTCATGTAATTAAAATGGTGTGTATCATATGTATCATAATAAAAGCAAGCAAAATTATAGTGTATGTGTGATATATTTTGTTATAAAGTAGTATGGCAGTGTGAATAACAGCCAAAATTTTCTACAAAAAAAAGGTGTCATTAAATCTGAACATGAAGGGTATAAAGTAATTTAAGAATGATGATTCTATTTTCATGGCTTAAACTTCTATGCACTCTATTATTTTTATCATCTTTTTTGCATTATTTAACAAAATGATTGGGTTTTTTCCTTATCTCTTTTGGTGTTTCTCAATCTTCTCTTGATTAAAGTTGTTCTGTACAGATCTTCCTTGCCTTACAGTGTGGTGGCATCTTGATAAACCCATTGTAAATTGAAAATATCCTAAGTCAAAACTATGTTTAATATACCCGACCTACCAAACATAGCTTAGCTTAGCTCCCTTAAATGTGCTCAGCACACTTACGTTAGTCAACAGTTGGGCAAAGTCTACTTTGTAATGAAGCGTTAAATACTCCCCACAATTTATTGAGTACCGCACTGAAAGTGAAAACAGATTGGTTGTACGGGAGCTGAATGGTTTAAGCGTATCTGCTGTTTACCCTGTGATCGTGTGGGAGACGGGGAGCCGTGGCTCACTGCCCCTGCCCAGCATCGTGAGAGAATATTAACATCACCCTACATGTCACGAGTCTGATAAAAGAAAAATATTCAACGTATGGTTTCTACCGAATGTGTATTTCTTCACACCATTGTGTAGCTGAAAAATCCTAACTCAGGAACTGTTTGTATGTCTTACCAGCTATTAAAGGACCATGTTGCTATAGGTTGCCATAAACTCAATCATATATTCCATAACGTTTTATAACAACTTAGTTTATAAATGAACTTATAAATGAACAAATCTTCATAAGGAAGCAATTCTATCTTTTAATATTTTTGGCATTATGCTGCCTTTTATAGCAAAGGATTATGAAGGTTTTTTTCTTTTTGGTTTGTTTGTTCACTCTTAATATAAGATGCATGATTCACGGTCTGTGTACTTTACTGTCAATTCTTGGAAAGGAATTTTGTGTATTATTGATGAATAATGAAGCCTGGGCTTTCAACCAAATTCAAAGGTGATTCCAGACAGAAGTCATGATTACAATTCAAAATAGCAAAAAGAGGAAACACCATAAGTTATGACTATGATTTCTACAGCCTTGCCTTCTGAGGGTGCTGCTCTGTGCTCAGCTGTCTCCACCTTCTCGGGGCCCTTTGGATTGCAGCCCACCAATCCACGGGATTGGGTCCTCTGTCCATGGGCTTTTTTAGGCAAGAATACTGGAATAGGTTGCCATTTCCTTCCCCCAAGTGATCTTCCTGGCCCAGGAATGGAACCTGCATCTCCTGAGAACCTGCCTTGCAGATAGATTCTTTACCAGCTGGTCCATTGGGGAAGCCCTGCCTTTCTAATTAACGTCAAATATTGTCTTATTTTAATTTTGCAGTGATAGAGATTCATTTCCACTTTCAAAGGTTGCTTTTTGAAGCTTTTAGTTTAATCAAACATCCACTAGGCAAGTAAACACTTTTTGTTCTTTTAGAGAGACGTCCTGGGGTTGAAGGCTGGTGCCCTAATTCTATCAAATGTATCAGTGTATTATTATTTAGCAATGAGAAGAGGATTCTGTGGCTAATCAAGTTAGATTATTTGTACATTGGCATAATATTGACCTGCATTGAGCAGTAGAAAAGCAATAAGGATGCTCTAGAAAAGCTAAGAGGCATGAACAGGAAAACACAGTAATGAAATGAGCCCATAAAATCTGAAAAAGATACACATGTAAGGTCCATTCAACATTAGGAAAACATAACAAAATTTAAAAGTAAGAACTGAAGAGCATGGTCTACTTGCAAGCACTCTCATTACAGAAATCATAAGCATAAGTCAGTCCACCTCAAAGAAATACATTTTACGTCATGATTTATCATCATGATCCACTCAACATTTCCATCTTCAAAGAAAGTGAAAAATGATTCCATAATATTGACATTGGTTAAAACATGCTGACTTCAAGATACAGGGGTAGTAACTAAGAACATGACTCAACTGCCCGTATGCAGTGACTGCTTCTCTTACCTCCAAAATAAAAGGTGCCCCCTGAATAAATCTGCTCAGGGCCCTGGGAGGGGGATGCAGAAGCCACTTGGCCGTCGACCATCACACTCAGGTAATTCCTTTTGGCAGATAAGGAGACGGAATGCCACTGTCCATCATTTAATCCAACACCTGGAGGAGATAGAATCAGTTAAAAGAGATATCTAACAGTCAACACTGTAAGCAGTTGGTTAGAAATGGCAATGTACACACCACTCAATCAAGTACAGCACTCTAACAACTCTTAACGAAAGAAAACAAGAAGCAAGAGAGGGGAGGGAATCAGCACCCTCTACATTGTTGTTAGTCGCTCAGTTGTGTCCGACTCTTTGTGACTGCAGGATGCCAGGCTTCCCTGTCCTTCACCATCTCCTGGAGCTTGCTCAAACTCATGCCCGTTGAGTCAGTGATGCCAGCCAGCCATCTCATCCTCTGTCATACCCTTCTCCTCCTGCCTTCAATCTTTCCCAGCATCAGAGGCTTTTCTAATGAGTCAGCTCTTTGCATCAGGTGGTCAAAGTATTGGAGCTTCAGCTTCAGCATCAATCCTTCCAACGAATATTCAGGATTTATTTCCTTAAGGATTGACTGGTTGGATCTCCTTGCAGTCCAAGGGACTCTCAAGAGTCTTCTGCAACATCACAGTTCAGAAGCATCAATTCTTCAGCACTCAGCTTTCTTTATGGTCCACATCCATATGTGACTACTAGAAAAACCATAGCTTTGATTGAATGGACCTTGGTTGGCAAAGTAATGTCTCTGCTTTTTAATATGTTGTCTAGGTTTGCAATAGCTTTTCTTCCAAGGAGCAAGCATCTTTTAATTTCAAGGCTGCAGTCACCATCTGCAGTGATTTTGGAGCTCAAGGAAATAAAGTCTGTCACTGTTTCCCCATCTATTTCCCATGAAGTGACTGGGACCAGATACCATGATCTTGGTATTTTGAATGCTGAGTTTTAAGCCAGCTTTTTCACTCTCCTCTTTCACTTTCACCAAGAGGCTCTTTAATTCCTCTTCACTTTCTTCCATAAGGGTGGTGTCATCTGCATATCTGAGGTTATTGAAATAATTGGAATATTGAAATACATGGAAATAGTGCATGATTATCTTCATGTCTTGGGGTATCAGTAGAGAGAACAAAATTCTAATTCAAGTTTGGACAATCCTGAATGGTGAAAATCTTTCAGTTATTTGGCATGGGCTAATTTTCAGCTTTCATCATGTAATTTACCTTTTAAAAGGAGTGGCTTGGGACAAGCACAGATATTTTCCAAAATTCTAGGTTATACCTAATAAAATGATTTATCTGCTCTTTTACACTTTGGTGTAGTCATCTTTTATGAGTCTAGAATATTTAGCAAAGTATATCGTCAATCATTATAGAAGTATTTAAAGAGATTATAATTAATGATGAAAGTGTACTAGTATAATGGAAATTTAAAACAGCAGTGTGTAAAACCATATTCATAAAGTTGATCATAATTTACAGATTTTGTATTTGCAAATTCAACTACTTGCCATACTATATTGGTAGCCTCCAAATCAATACTCGGGGCACTTTTGGGGTCAGTCGCAGAAATACACAGAGCAGAGAAAAATTCAAGTCAACTGACATGCAAGTTTCCAGCTGAGGTCAAGCAAGGCAAAGCTTCTCGCTTCAGCTCTCCTATGGAAACCTGTCTTCATATTTTTGTGCTTCCTGTTAGTGACTTTGCTGTTTAAAAGGCCCCCTCACACAGTGATAAAGTGTTGTCTAGCATTCCGAAGTGCAAGAAGGCAATGATCTGCCTTAAAGAGAAAAATACATGTGAGAGGTAAGCTTCTTTCAGGCATGAGTTAATGTTGGCCTTGAGTTCAATGCTGGTAATTAACAATAAACATTAAAGAAGGTGTCTTTAAACACAATCATACATATGAGGTTGTGTTGATTGGTAGACAAAAATGTTGTCACTAGAGGCTCACAAGAACCTAACCCTGTATTTCCCCTGGAAACAATGGTTTAGTATTTATTAATTCCATGTCCACAACAACTTAATAGGACGTAACTACTGCAAGTAATGAGAATTAACTCCATATATACAAGTCTAACTATATTCCTGATTTTCTACAAATATGGGAAAGGGCTGAAAGGAAATGCACACAAGCATTAATATTCACATACAAGAAAATCATGGTTGTTTTTATTCCTAGCTATAATTTTTCTGTATTTTCCAAGTTTATATACATAATAAAAATTGCTACAGTAAAAAATCAAGGTTTCCTTATCACCTATAAAAACAGTCTCTAGACCCTCCGAAGGTGGTCCCTGTGTCATGAATCAAGGAGGCTGTGGAGCCTTTTCCTCTTAAAGGGAATTAAGTCTATAGGGTTCTGTTTTGAATACTCAGCAAACTGGTGAAATCTAAGTCTCTTTGTTGTAGATAAATCAGTAAGGTTTATGTCCACCTAATATTCAACTCTGTATGATTTTGCAGATCAAATTACTAAATAAAAATATAAGTACTCTATTAAAGCTAAAAGTCATGGGCCTCTTTCCTGATATTTTGTGCAATTTCTTTATTTCCCCAGCTATTTCCGGCCACAAGCTTTCAGACAGAAAATTCATGGAAGCTGCTTTAGATGATGAAGCTCTTTGCCCTGGACTCATTTAGCATAGCACAAACTCCACCCTGGGCACCAAAGCTTACTTTTACATTATACCCATGAACCAAAAAAAGATTTCCAAAGACCCAACTTTGATTTGGTTTGTGAAAGATAATGAGAAAGACCTAAAAACTGAAAAATGAAGGATGTAGGCTAGATAATTTTGGACATATTTTCTAAGAGTGGACTCTGAAATAGGAGACTGAATAGAGTTATATAATCTCTGACGCTATGAGATTGGACTAAAATAAATCAAATGCCCCAAATTTGTCATCCTGTGCTTCCTTTAAGAGGATACATTTAGAGTGAAAATGCTTGTACTGAGCTTTACGTCACATGGATAAAAACTTCCCACCCTCCTTACCCTGCCATGGGTTTCCCACCATCTCTTTCTCAAAGCTCGGATGTGCCTGTGTACACGACTTGGCTTCTGTTTTCTTATCGTAGCTTTCCACGGGCCTGGGATGACGCTTATCAAGCCACCTCTGGTGAGGGACGTTTTCTCTTCCGACCTACTGCAAACTGATAACTTTCATAAAATTCAGTAAAAACGAATGACAAAAACATTAAAGAAAGAAGGCATCTAAAACACAAGCCCACTGACCATATGCTTAGATGTTGCAATGATGCCTTCTTGCTGTAACAGCTTCTAGGAGCTTACTCCCAATTTCTGTGCTTATCTTGGGAACAAGTATTTCGCTGAACCAGTAAGTTCCAGGGGGCACACTCTGAGCAACTTTGCTCCGAGGGGCTGCTGGGTAGGGCCAGCAGAGTAAAGTCAAAGGCTCGGGGCATCTTCTGTCAACACAGAAGCTAACTTAGATTAAGAACACAAGTATGCCAGGATGGCCGCTCTGAATTTGACACAGTTACATGCACCCATCTGCTCAGCGTGTGGGTTCCGGAGTTGTGCTGTGTTTGTGAGGGAACCTTCAGAAAACTATTCTTGAGCCTCATTTGTAACAGACATCACTTGCTTACGATGAGGAAACTTTCATGACCCATCGAAGGGATGTATTACTCAAGTTAAATAATGAATGACCTGTGCAATTCGTTTCACTTAACTCCACTTGATAAAAAGGATAATTTTTAAATTGGATACTATTTTTCTTTTAAGTCTACAACTTTAATATCTGAAGAGAAGTGAGCCCTTTTCCAAGGCCACAACACACTGAAAGAGGGGAAGGAAAAGGAGGAATTGCAGAATATGTATTTTTTCCAATTCACCGTTTCAAGTAACTAAACGCTCATTCTAGTACACTGCTCCCAACACTCACAACTTTTGATTGTAGGGGAAGGAATATGTGTTGGTGTAATAATAATAAAAATAATAACAACAGTTCTAGTGACTATTATTCACACCAGGTGTTGTGTGCTTTATATCCATCATGTCATTTAATCTTCAACATTACTACTGTTATTCTCGTTTCAAACATGGAGACCATGAAGCACAAGAGGATTAACAAATCACCCAAGGACGCATCCAACTGGTGAGCTGATGCCACAATCCACATTCTTCTCAGCCTGCAGGATGGGAGGTGACCTTGCTATTTGGCTCATGTTAAACAATTAACTTTGAGAAAGAGAAAAGCAGCCCCCAAGAGCCTGGGGCTAGTGGCTG
Organism: Cervus elaphus; assembly: GCF_910594005.1. Taxonomy (NCBI): domain Eukaryota; kingdom Metazoa; phylum Chordata; class Mammalia; order Artiodactyla; family Cervidae; genus Cervus; species Cervus elaphus. The sequence goes on along the minus strand of NC_057818.1, from coordinate 5,542,076 downwards.
ATGTTCTCAGGGGGGCCCTGATGGTGGGAGACACGGGACAGCACCCAGAGCTTAGCGGTAGGGTTCTCCTGCGAAGCATAAACAAGCTCACAGAACACACGAGATCAGACCAGGTCACTCAGACAAGGTTACTACAATGAAATGGGATCCAGAACCCCTTCAAAACTACTCTACAATCTGGTTTAAGCACAGACAAAAGCAAGGCTACTGTGCAAACTACCAAAAATATCAAATCCTCTCCCGGACAACATGAATGACAACTGACTTGTGAAATCAATTACAAATTTAGCTTTATTTCATGCCTCCATTCCTCAAAATAAAATTTACAAAGATAGTTAACCACACAAATTCCCTCACCTCCTGGCAGCATTTAATCTCCACCAATTTTCCATTTCCTTGAAACCTTCCTCCAAATCAGCTAACATAATCCAAAATTCTATGCCAACTCGTCCTTAACACCTTTGTGATAAGACTCCCCATGGTTCCCTGGGTAAGGGTCCTCCCTGCTGCAATATGCAACAAACCCAACCTGTTCAACAGTAAGGGTGATCACTGTGGTCTCTGGGTGGAAACCACTGACAACTCCAGCTGGAAGAATAGAAGAATAAATGGAAAGGTTTGCAACTGCAGGTGGCAAGAGAAGGTGGGACTGTTTATAAGGACCTTCTCCCCTCTCCCCTTCTTCCCCTCCTCCTCTTCTCTCTCTCTCCTTCTATCTCTCTCTCAGACCCAAAACACACAGACATACAAAATACAGGAGGAAGAAAAAGGTTTCTCTCAGTTCCTCCTATATAATCTTCAGGGACCAGTCTTAAAACCACCTACAGAAATATTATGACACTTTAGCTGCCGTCACTCTCCCATAAGATTATAACAAGCATCCATGGACTAGAATGTGTAAAGCAGAAAAAAAAAAATAATAAAGTCTGCTGTATAGGTAGGTTCCTTGCAAAAGAGCAAAAGGCAGTTCTACAAAGGCCATTACTCAAGGAGCAACTAAAGGGTTTGCCTGTTCCAAATAACTTTCAGTGCTCTGAAGCTGTGCCAGACATTCTTATCCCCACTAACTATATCCACGAACCAGAATTAAAGGTTCATGACACCAGATAGCTCTTGCCAAGAAGAAAATATGGAGGTCACGGCTGTCAATCATGTTAGGGGGAAGCAGGACTTTCAGGGAGCGATGAGGTTCTAATGTGAAAGACAGGAATATGCCATTAGTGAAAAGAAGGAACTTTAAAACTGGCTTCTCCTGGGTCAAGCGAATCAAGAGGGTAGCCCCTCTGTCAGGGTCACAAGAACCAGAAAGCTCAGTAATGGAAACATGCAGAACCGTCATCCACCAGGCCCTGCCCATGGGAGCAAGAAGCTTGTTTTCAAGCCTGATTTTCACCTTTAGGCAAAAACAATAGCAGAAATGTGAAACTCATAGCAAAAATCTCAAATTTGATAGTCAAGAATTTAACTAGGAAAATACAACCATATTGTTCGTTAAATTCTTGACCTGAATGATTTTTGCTCTGCCATGTAAAAGGTGACAAAGACTGGTGTCACAGGTGATTTTGTAGGGCTGCTAATGTGTTTTATGATTTAGACTAATACAAAATCTTTAATATCTCAGAAATGACATAAACTGACATAATATTTTTGAACCATTCCAAATAATGATTTGCAAAACTCTACATCACATTAAAAATTTAGCCTGATAATTCAAACATCTGCACAATTCCATTCTTCCTCAATACAACTTACATTTTTATTCCATTGTAAAAGACATTAAAAACTTTGAGTTTTGAAAATATGTAAGATTAGTAATTTATACCTCCAGTAGTAAAGAAAAACTGAGCCATCCTCATATAATAGAATGATTTAGTATAATGTGATACTAACCCACCAGGTCATCGACTCTCTTTGGAGTCATTATGATACATCCTGACAACTGTTTTAATTATCAAACACTGTACCTGTGAAAGTCTTCTCTATGAGAGAAACAAATGGGCCACACACCCAGACCATTTAAAGTCCACTTTCAAATGCAAAATGCACTTTTCTTGTTGAAACTAGCAAAAATTAATATTTTGAAAGAAACTAGAAAGATGGGAATGGGGGATTTGATGTGTAAAGTCCTACTTTATTATCTGAAGTATAACAATTTTACTATATTAACATTCATATTTTGCCAAGGATCCTTATTATTAGCTATGAGCACTAAGTCATATGATGTCATAATAGATGGCAAGATTGTACGCAGATTTAAACATTAATTTTTAAAATCATTCAAGGTGGTCTAGATAGATTTACACCTAGTAGTTTATTCAATTTGCAAGCCTGTAAAGTGTTTAGAAATGAACTAGCTTCATGGGGCTCTGTACAATAACACTGCACTGAAGCAGCTTCTCTAAGATGCTGAAAATTAGGCCATGAATACAACCACCCCAGAGGATGTCAAATACATCAGAATAAACTACATTAATGGCAAGCTTATATTTTTAGGCCCTCATTTTAGGGAGCCTATTAATTATTAATATGACACTGATTAATTTATTTCCTTTTGTCAAGCCTGCAAATCTACCACAATTTGAGTATTACATTAAAAAGTCACAGCACAGTACTTCTTAAAAATTATAATTGATATTGAAGTTTCAGTTCCCACATTCAAACTACTGTGGTATACGAACAACAAAAAAAGAAACACAAAGACCCGGCGTATTCATTTGTATACTACTTGCTTCTTATATTTGGTTTCCGACTGTATTTTAACTTTTTTTCCTCTCCCGCTCATATTCTATTAATTTTGGTCATAGTTAATATAGATGAGTAGTACAATGGCATCTTTAAATTGTTTTTAAAGATCATTTATTAAACCGATATAGCAATTTACCCCAATGTGACCTCTAGTTGCTTGGCTTGGGTATTATTCCATATATATGAAAATTTGATGGAGATCCTTTGTCAAGAACTATGTAATTTTAATGAAGAGACAAAAATATCCCTCACCCAAAGCACTGACCTAAATTAGACATTAATTTTCCAGACTCTCATAGAGTCTCCTTAATTATATGACTTCTAACCATTAAAATGGTACCGTATTGCCTAGAAGCGCAGAGAATTCCATTTGGTTCCCAAATGAGGAGCTTCACGTAAATCTTTTCCCCAAATATATGCAACTCCACACAGATTACAGCAGCAAGCAAAGCTAATCTAACTAAATAATACAAAGATACCAATCCCAAAAAGACCCCTCCCCATCTCTCAAAGACCAGATAAGTCTTATAACTGTGTTACACAAAGACTCATCATCCACTGAAGACACCCAGCAAACTTGGGATCCATTTCAAGTCTTTCATATTTTTCTCAAAGTGCATTTCCTCAGAATACACTGATTTATCTGAAGTGGGCAAGAGAGTCATGGAAGGAAATTTCTATTGCCCTACAACTATCATTTTGGTTAATAAGAACTGCTAGTGCTGAAGCCATATTTAAAAGAAAATTGGAATCCAGTTCCTCTAAGGAAGAGATAATCTTATTAATTCAAGTATTCATTTGTTAAACAAATATTAATTTGGGGGTTAGGCATAAAATTTTACAGAGAAGGGACAGAGAGATAATGAAATCTTTCAAACCCATATGCTTTGCCTGCAGGAATACACTTATTACCTGCTGTGATGTCACTGGGTAATTTTCCTGGATGGTAGAGATGCAGCTTAAGTTTTCCATCATTAAGAAAGAGGAGGAGACCCCCTGAAACCAGCTGAAGCTCTGTGAATAACAGGAGCCCAGCCTTATTCCAGGTTCGAAATTGAAAAGTGGCAGAAATCTCGTCCTCCCCGAAAGAGCCCGGCAGTGCCAAGTAACTCCTGGGGCTCAGAAAAGTCACAGGCACAGACTGCGGTTGTGAGCAAGAAAATGACACATTTCCCTGAGAAGAGAGGAAAAGGGAAAGCTTTCAGAATGACACATCACATTAGTAATAGAATCTGAACCATCTAATTACCCCTGGTTTAAAACAACATATCTACCAACATAGATATGGAATCCTTGCCATATATTTTAAAGGTTCTTCAAATCCAGTGATACATAGTCAGGCAAATCTCTCCCTGGGCTTTCTGGGTGAAATCATTTTCTTCCCATTTCTCAAATTTCACAAAGGCATCTAACTCAATGCAATTGAATTCAATCAAAATTTATTTAAAACAATTCTTTATTTATGTCTTACTTGGCTTTCCCTTCCTACTTTTGCTGCCTTTGGCTTCAAAGCCACTCCATGACATAACCAATATTAATGAGCTACTGGTTCCCCTTCCATATTCTTTCATAATTTTCTGTTACCATTGACATATACAAATATATATTAATACAAACACACATATATATGTGTACACATATTTAAGGTATATATTCAGTTATATGTATATTCACAAACACTTAAATATATATTTGGAATACATATACCAACACACTAGACATTATTTGTTTTATAAAAATGGGAGCCATGTTTTATGCTGTTTACTGTACCATGATTTTATCATTAACAAATACCTTATGGAAATCCCCTTGAGTCATCTGGTAAAAGCCTAATTCCTACTTTTATTGATTAGGCAATATTCTACTATGTGAATGGTCAAATTTTCAGTCAATTGTTTTCTTATCAAGAGGTTTTCTCAGTGGCTCAGTGGTAAAGAATCTGCCTGCAAAGCAGGAGACATAGGTTTGATCCCTGGGTTGGGAAGATCCCCTGGAGAAGGGAACAGCTACCCACTCCCTTATTTTTGCCTGGAGAATTCCAGGGCAGAGGAGCCTGGTGAATTATAGTCCATCAGATTGCAAAGAGTTGGGACATGACTGAGCAACTGACACTTTCACTTCCACTAATATGTTGTCACTTTGTTTCAAAGTTTTGCCTCTCTCAACAAAGCATGAATAAGCTTCTCTATGTATTTTCAGTTCTTCAGAAGACAATTCTAAATTCAGAGCTAGTGTATCTACATATTTTAATAAATATTTCCAGTTTCTTTCTTGAACTCCAAAAAAAGTTAAATTCTCCACATTTCCAACAGTAGTACACAAAGACACACTTTTCCCCACATCCTTGGCAGCAATAGGTATTACATTTCTTTTATATTTGCATAAATTCCAGGACAAAATGCCCATGTGATGTATCATTGTTATTTATCTTGCATTTACCTAATAAAGAATCTAAGCCTTTTTCATGGGTTTGTTGCTCTTTGGCCTCACTTTCATCCTCTGCTTATTTTTCCTTTTTTTTTTTAGGTTTAACATTGCACAATACAATGTACAATGTACTACTTACCTTCTTATTTTGAACCATTGGTTTTTTTTTCTTATCATTATGCTCTTGTCATCAGATTCACATGTATTATTTCTTATCTAATGGTTTTTAAATAGATCTTCAAGATACATTAGACTTGCAAATTTTCATTAAGATATTGTACATGAAAGATTATTTTGCTGTTAGTACTAAATACATATTTAAGGATTAAGAAAAAACATTAAAGTCTAAACTATTTAGAAATAATTAGCATGTTCCTTAACAGGCTTCAGAAATCAAGATAAATGTTTTTATTTTTCCTGAAAATAACCTTCAACAAACCTTCTAAATATAGATTTGAAAAGTCAATGAAATCACTTTATTCAGAACAATACAAGCTGGAATTAAACTACTGGTCTAGGTTAAACAAAAACATTTGGCTATGTTGTGATTCTGTTAAAAGTGAACTAGCTTTCACTGCAGACAAATATCTTGTCCCAGTGAATGAAACATCAAAAGCTGAAGAGTGAAATATACTGACCCATAATGTAAAGGCAATTATAAGACTAACAAACCTGGTAAAAATGGAAACATTTACCACCTGCATTTGGACAGCTGTCTGCTAGCTACTCTGCAAGGAGCAAATCCTCTTGGCAATGAAGAGCCGGTGTTAGCTACATGAGCAGCTTCTGGAAACTCATTTTGCAATGAAACACTCACATCTATCTCTCTACAATAGTTTTATTTTCCATCTAAATCCTTTTCCCTTTTATATTAAAAAAAAAACTTTAAAAAAATCTTGCTGGATGGTGTGCTCATATAAACACTATCAATTCACACAGAGAATTAAAAATAAAATATTTTATAAGCAATAAATAATCCCGTGATGTGCTCTGGGTTTTACTGACACAACATGAGCTTTATTATTTATTTTGAATTTTGAACAATTAAAGAAATGTATTCAAATGGTTGGATGTGTCTGCTTTTCTATCAGCAAGCAGGTTAAGCTGGAAACCACATTTCCCAGAATCTCTTTTCTTGTCTGGGTCCAGTTAAAAGTTAGCCAAAGAGGGAGCTGATGAGACACCTGAGTCAGAAGTGAAAGGCTGGCCACTTTCCCCAAAAGGTTTTCTGTGTGTGATAAGTCCAGGGAAGGATGATGACAGAGGGGCTGGTGACTATCCCAGCGTGTCCTGCCTCTTTCACTGTGCTCCATCTCTTCTTCCAGACAGCTGACCTCCACTTTGCAGCACCTCTAGCTGTTATGATCCAAGTCCTAAAACAGACCCCTTGTCCCTAAACCCACAAGGGTGCTGCTTCTCTGCCTGCACCCTGACCAATACAGCTGAATTTAAATTCCACCACATTTCCACAGAATCAGAACATCATGCAGCCTGACCAGCACTGCTCTTGGCAGATGCAATCTTGTGAGAGCCTATTAGTTTCTTTTATTAGTTATGATTGACCGTGGCAAAATACAAATTTTTCAACCACTTCTCTAATATACGTGCATGTTATCTGATCCAGGAAACCAGTATTCTGCTTTGGAGAGGAAGTCAGGGAGTATCTTATTAAGGAAATTACAGAGCAAAAGAAATTAGTCTCCTGGGACCAATAATATTACAACAAAATAAAACGATCAGTTGTACCAAGAAAAGAACGTTCTTTACTTCATATAAAAATAAAATAATCATGACCTGTGAATTTTAAATGTTTTGCATAGAATCAATCCTGTACATGCATATTGCTAAGCTGAGAACTGAGAACTTTTTTTTTAAAGAACAAGAGTAAGGTCTAAAATACCATGTCAAGTGGGAATTCAAAATGAAGCATTTTTTGGGGGGTGGGGGGAAAGCCACACAGTTTTCCTTTTTTGTTAACATGAAGACTCTCTTACCAGAATGATCATCTGTGGGTCCTGTCGCTTGGCCAAATCAATGATATCCACTCCATTGTAAAAGAGATTTTCTAAACACCCATGAAAGTGATTATGGGGGAATGAAACTGATTTTCCAGGTGCTGGAATCCCTCCAAAGCTGATCTTAGAAAGAAAAATGGCATCAATAATATTGTTTAGTGATTTTCTGATAATCTGCTTAAATAATTATGATTAGCAACTATAGCTGTAATCATCACAGATAGATCAATTTTTCAGTACTCTACACTGCCATATTGTTAATTTCACATGGAGATTTAAAAGAAAATTAAGATGCAGATTTTAAAATAAGTTTATATGCATTCAGTTTTCACTTATAAAGAGCTTGATTATTCTTACAAGTTGCTAATCAAACCTGATTTGAATATTTATTGGTTGTTGAAGAATAATACATCTTTTTTTCCATAGTGACTGGCTTTAACAATGTAACCAATTATAATGACATTTTATTTTGTATACATTTCTGGAATATATTGATTTTTGTGCATTTGAATTGGTTACTGATTCGTTGCTACATTCTTCCCTAAATCTGCACTGTTCAGGAGTGCTCTTTGCCCCCCCACCTCCAAAATCATGCAACACATTCTATATTTACTTGTGGTAATGAGATCTCTTCGCGGAGATTTCCTGCATACACACTGCAGGCAAAAAAGATGACACTTCTTTACAATGATAAATTAACATGTGAGGAGCCAAATGAAGCCTCAGTACTATAGGCACAAAATTCACTGCTTGAGTGAGGTTACCTAGGGGAACACTTCCTCAGGACCTGGCCTGACTCTGGAGGTGGGTTTTCAGAGCCTACTGCCTTCCGTGTGACCTCACCACCGAGACGTCACGAAGTCTGCATGAACTGAAAGTAACCATCACACCTCATGACCGAGACGCAGGTCGCTGAGCTCGCCCTGGGCGCGGAAACGACGCCTGTGCTCGTCCACCGTGAAGTTGACGTGTGCGCCCCAGCGCTGGACGAGCGCGGAGTGCCACTGCTGGTCGTCCAGCAGGCTGCCCAGGCCGAGCCCGCCCGGGGCGCCAGCCGCGGGCTCCGCGTCACCTGGGAGGGGAGAAAGCAGCAGAGCCATGACTCCGGCTTGAAAGGGCCAGTCTCTCCTAACAACCGCTGGCTCCTTCCATGCACCCCAGCCAAACGCTAGTCTGAATTTACCCCACCTTTGAATGCACTATCCTCTCAACCTGCTCGCATTTCTTCCACTCTTAACTCTCGTGATTAGTGTTACCCACCATCACATGTTCATTCTTAATGAAAGTTTCATCTTTGCTACAAACTTATTATTTTTACTACCTCAGTATTTTTTCAGTGACCCATCCCTTCCATCAAGATGTTTGAAAATAACTAAGTGGTTCTATCAGCACTGTGTAAGAAACATCAAATGAGGGTCCTGAATAGTTTGCAAATTACATGAAAGTGCAATACTGGCATATATATATATATATACATATATGTGTGTGTGTGTATGTGTATATATATGTATATGTGTATATATATGTATGTATATATACATATATGTGTGTGTATATATGTATGTATGTATAAATGTATGTATGTATGTATTCCTTGAATGTGGAAATAAGATACCTTAATTGTTAAAAAAGATGAGCTATAAACACATAAAGTTACTAAAGTGATAGCTAAATGACCAGATTTTCAAGCACTTTACCCAAAGAGTTTTACCTGAATTAATAAGCAAAAAGAGTTTTCCTCTTCTTAACTCCAGTGTGATGTGATCTCCGTTTTGCCCTTCCCGGTGGAGTAGAATCCCGTCACTCTGCATGGTTTTAAATTTCAAAGAAATTACATCCTTTATCGGGCTCAGAGATTTTTTATCAAGTCTGTAGAGAAGGCAACTTTTTCCATCAAGATCAACCACCTCTGATCCTAGACAAAGATATTAAAAGTTGTTCTAAGGATAAATATGCTTTTCATTAAAGTATTTAAAAACTACATCTATGAGAGGATTATACATATACCCATACATGTATAGTTCAGCTCCAAGTCAATTATAATAATGGAAAATAAAACCACCAAATGTCTAATTCCTTCTTGACACCTGGGATTGTTTCCATTTCAGGCTTTACTCACCTATTTACAAAACTCATGATCTAGAAATACATCTTGAAATGTATGCCTAATTTCTCTTATATTATTAAAGATTGTTTCTTAACCCATAAAAACATCAAGGAAAAGGTTATAATTAATACTGATAAGACCACTTTGCATATTTCATGATCAACATTTTCAATAACTTTCTTAAATGCTGGAGTTAAATGGTTTTTTAGTTTCTGAAAAAGTAGAAGTCTTTTTCTACTTTTGAATTCTCAAAATTCTTTCATATGTGTCATATATAAAAGAGATCCACATATAAATACATACATATACATCAGACTCGTCAAATGCCACCCCAAATATATATTAAACTGACCTTTGTGTTATATTTTATTATTTTTGTGGCTAAGTAATAGTATTTAAGAGCAATGCTATCTTCTGTCTTCTCAAGGGTGTTGCTGGAAAGATATTCACTTAATGACATTATAAGGGCTGTTCTGCCATGTTTGTGTCGTAACTGTGACATTGACAGGTTTTTTCAGCTTTCTGACAGTGTCTTATCTACTCATTGTCAAGATCACTTTTATTCAGTTCATCTGAAAAAAGATGTCATGTTATACCAGTAACATAACAGTACATCTGTCAAAATCAGTTGCACCCTGAGCAAGAGACACAGAAAAGAGCTGATAATACTCAGAAAGCCTAGTAGCATTTCCTACATTTCACAAATCAAAGATTTTTTTAAAAAAGCAATTACCCTTGAGAGTGCATTTATGTAATAAATGAAGAGGTTAGGGAAGCCCAATAAAATAGGAAGCTATTTTTCAACTGGTTAGGTGACTTCTCCCAGTCAACAGAATGACATTACAGTTTACTCATCTTGTTTCATTCGACAAAATTATTACATCAACTTGTATGCTCAAATATGCATTTCATTCAGATTATCCATCATATTTAATGTGAACCATTTACATTCACCACCACCCAAATTTTTTTTCAACTATTTTATGCAGTTATCTTTTGGAAATTCAGAGGTTTGATTTTTCCACATCTTGTTAATGTGCTTATAAAGAATTCATTCACCAAGTGCACATGAATAAACATTGCATTCTGTAGAAAGAATAATGTTAACCGAACAATTATTCCTTGTTATATAGCTGAATGAATGTGCATGACACAAACATAACTCTGTGTCAAATACAAATAATGTGTCCTATGATTATTAGATTACAATAAATTAAGAAAAATTCCAGTAAGACAGACCGTAAATGCTGACACATTTGGAGCAATGCAGTTATCTCTGAGTTAATGCATCGCTTAAAGGCAACCATCATTATAATGATTTTATTTCAGATAAAGTCTATCTTTGGAATTAGCTACCAAGAGATTTTTTTTTTCCCAATGAGGGACTAGCCTGGGATACTTCAGCCTTCTATTTCTTTTTCCCCCTCTTCTTCACTATAGTTATTACATCATAATGGTCATATTAGCCTTTCATTGCACCAAAAGCTTTGTGCCAGGAATATGTCCATCAGCAAAATGGGATAGTGAGAAACATATTAGACTACTGATGCCTAAGGCAACGGTATACTATTTCATCTCTTAAATGGAAGCCACTTGCCATTTTCTCTTGCCCTGACCTGTTATGTTCTTAATTCACAGGTATCACACTATGTAATTGGACCCATTCATTAAATAAACACGTATTTAGGCCATCTAGTTTGAGGTCTGTGATGGATGTGATAGATTGAGGCCCTGTGATAAAAAGATGGGCCGACACCAACATGGCCCTTGTCCTCACGGAAGTTACATTCAGTGAAGACAGACAAGCAGCGTGTGAAAAAGCACATTCATAAACCATCACAGGCTGTCAGAGGCATTCTGGTCAAGACTAAAAGAAGCCTGGGGTCACTTTAGTTAAGGTAGTTGGGAAGCTCAGTTCTGAGGTCTAGAAACCTGAGGCTAAAGCAGAGGGTAAGCAATAATCTTCTTACTCTTGCCAGACTTAAAGTCCTAAACTTGTCCCCATAAAATAGAATTACTTCTATTATGTTTAATTTTAAGATGGCTGGACATTCTCTGAACGCAGTCTTTCCTTCACTGTCCTGAAAGGAAGCTCTGAGGTTGCTGAGAAACCCCAGGGGCAGTCAGTAAGTCAGCTCTCAGAAGGAGAATGTAGGAGGGGGGCAGCTACCCTTAAAAGGGGGCCCGAAAGCCAGAAGGTAGCAAAGTAGAGGATTCAACAAACTCATTACAATCACATCACAGATCTCACATCCATGTGAACAATACCCTCCAGGAAAAAAAACCTAAAAACAATTCAGAGTGGGAGTACAACATCAGTACAGGGAAACGTCACATCACATCCATGCAATATATATATATGAGGATTCTCATAAGACAAGAAATTCAGGATGGTTCCTAACAGTATTACTTTAGACAGGAAGCTCATTTATAAAAGCTATTTACGGAATTTATCTGACATATTAAAAGCATATGACTTTAAATAATACTGATAAAATGCTGTGCTATGATTAAAAACAGTTAATGACATAAAAATCTGGGACTGTCTGAAAAAAATAGTCTTCTGAGAGACAGAGGGAGAGAGAGGGAGAATCTAAATTTCCTCCAAGGATGCTGGTCGGAGAGAGAGGTCTCTTTGGAAAGCGATGCTACCACTGCTAAGAAAACTGGAAAAACTGGAAAATAAATCAAAGGGATAACTTCATGTCCTCTCAATGTCATGCTGGAGCTTTTTAAAAGAGTCCTGTCTAAGGATTCTTTAATTCTAGGTGAATTCACAAATGTCTAATTTTACTGTTTATTACTGATCAGGGCCAGACTCTAAGTTACATATTAATTTATACGTTTGTTTTCCCCAGTAGAGATGTAAATAACTTCCATTCTGGCAGGAAATACATCCCCAGATATTTCGGTTTTATTGCCCTGCCGGGCATTAAGCATTCGTGTACTTAACCTAGTGACAGTAATCCAACATTCTTAGATTCCTGTATACACTCAGTCTCTCAAATTTCCTTTGGACTAGCTTTACCAGTCTTTGGATTTCTTCTCTAATAAATCAAATGTACCTTTGATATACCTTTATGCTCTACTTGGATCAATACAGAACTACCATCTGACCCAGCAATCCCATCCCTGAGTATATATCCAGAGAAAGCTATAATTCAAAACAATACATGCACCCCAATTACAGCACTATTCACAATAGCCAGGACGTGGAAAAACCTAAATGACCATCACCAGAGGAAAGGATAAAGAAGACTTGGTACATATATGGTGGGATATTACTCAGCCATAAAAAGAGAATTAAATAACGCCATTTGTAGCAACATGGATAGGCCTAGAGATTACCATACTAAGTGAAGAAAGTCAGAAATAGAAAGACAAATATCATATGATATCCCTTATATGTGAAATCTAATAAAAGTGATATAAATGAATTTATTTACAAAATAGAAATAGATCTCAAAATAAAATTTATGGTTACCAAAGGAAAAACATGAGGGGATGTGATAAATTAGGTTGGGATTAACATATACACACTACTATATATAAAACAGATAACTCATAAAGACCTACTGTATAGCACAGGAAGTTTACTTAATATTCCATAGTAATCTAAATGGGAAAGAATATGAAATATATATGCATATACATGTATAACTGATTTCCTTTTCTGTACACTTGAAACTAACACAACACAGTAAATCAGCTATACTACAATAAATTTTCTTTTAAAAAAGAGCACTGGCAATGCAAACACATTCTCACAAAAGAAAAAGTCCAGATGATTTATAACAGTATTTCTTCATGTTGAAACTGACAGGTATATGTAACATTAATAAAAGTAATCCAACTCAATGCTTATTTGTTTTGATGGAAATACTAAACTAATATATAAAATAATATTAACATTTAAATTACCATTCAATAACATATTCCAATCTTTTGTCAAACATTTTTTTGGGGAAAAGAAGCTTTTGTACACAATGGAATATATAAATAGGAAAAGCTGAGGTATTAGAAAACGGATTACAGGAACAACTGAAGTCAGCAGTAAATGTAGCAGTAAATGGTCTACTGTCCAAAGATGTAGGAAGAGACATGCTACTTGATTATAAGAGAGAACTGTTTCTCTAATTGCAAATTTGTTCATTGGTATGCTTATTAACTAAAGTTATATTTTTAAATGGGTTTTTATTTCATTGCTTTATTGCACTGACCTCTAACAGAATATTGAATAGAAATGACAATAGTAAGCATCTTGTCTCACTCCTGATCTCAGGGGAAAATTTGAAATAATCCACCATTAAGTAGCATACATGCTATAAGTATTTTGTAGATAACTTCTAACAGATTAAAGTAGCTACTTTTGTTTCCTTGTTGGTAAAGAGTTCTCATCATGAATTAGGTACTGGATTTCATCAAATATTTATTCTTTATCAATTCAGATGACATATGATTTTTATTCTTTATTCTGTTAACATGGTGAATCATATTACTCAATTGTGTATGACTCGTGTGTATGTGTGTGTGTGTGTGTGTGTGTGTGTGTGTGTGTGTGTGTGTGTGTGTGCTCAGTCATGTCCAACTCTTTGCGAACTCATGCACTGCAGCCTGCTAGACTCCTCTATCCATGGAATTTTCCAGGCAAGAAAACTGGAGTGATTAGCCATTTCTTACTTCAGGGGGTCTTCTCCACCCAGGGATCCAACCCATGTCTCTTGCGTTTCCTGTACTGGTAGAATTCTTTACCAACTGTACCACCTGGGAATACCCAATGTTAAATCTGTATTCCTGAATCAAACGTGCATGATATGTTAGCCTTATGCATCACTGGATTTGATTTGCTAATATTTCACGTAAATGTTTTTACTTCTGTTTCCAAAAGAGACTGACCTATAACTGAGGTTATACTTTTAATGATTACATTATCATCAATATTAGTAATGTGGCCCTATTATACACTGGCTCACCATGGGGAGGGCATGAACTCTAATTTTCTATAAATAAATTTCAAATTGTTCTGACATGTTCACCTCTTGTTGGTCTGCCCCCTTTCAGCTATTTTTCACAAGTATACTTAGCCTAGTAGTTAAGACAGCTAGTCAGTGTGGGTTTGACTCTCCACTCTACCTTAGGCAAGTGTATGAGTCTTCTATCATTGCTGGAACACATTTTGTTCCATAAAAAGAAAGCACAAATTTGTTATCTAAGAGCTTTGGAATTCAGAAGTCCTAAAATCAGGGTTGGCAGGGACTGCTTTCCTTCTGATGTCTCTAGAAGACAATCTCTTTGCTTGCCTTTTCCAGCTTTTAGGAACCCCTTCATTCCTTGACTTATGGCCCCTTTCTTCTTGTACAGAACCAGTATCATAGCAACTTCAAATTTCTCTTTCTCATCATCGCTCATGTTTGCATTCATAGTCACATCTCCTTTTCAAACTCTGATCCTGTCCCCTCTCTTTTACAAGGACTCCTGTGATTACATTGGGTCCACCTGGATAATTCAGGATAATCTCCCCAACTCAAGATCCTCAACTTAATCACAACTGTAAAGTAGCTTTGTCATGTATAGTAACATATTTATGGTTAAAGGGCATTATTCCTTCACAGCAAGTTACTTTCTCTCTTTGGCCCTGTACCTTCAACTGTAAATTGTGGGAATAATAAGAGTATATTCTTTTTTAAAACTGAAATATAGGTGACTTACAATATTGTGTTACTAACAGAATATTCTTCATAGGACTGTTGTATGAATGCATATCTACATAATTTTGGAAGTTGCTGGCATATAATGAGGCTTCAATAAATGTGAACAATTACTAACGCTAATGCTATTATTTATTATTAGAATATTGGGCAGGGAAAGAGGTATACCAACAATAGTTTAATAAATACATTTCATGTGTTTACTTTTTTAAGTGGACTCTTTAAAAAATAATGAGTTTCTGAAGTGCACAAGAAATGCTCAATTTCCAATGTCAGGGCCGGGTTATGCAGCAAGAATGAGCTTGAGCCATCTGCGGGTTCTGTGGCTTTTTCTCTGTCAGCAAATGCCTGAGCTGACTCACCACGGCAACTGTCAGTGACCTGAGCCCTCCTCAGTGAATACCTCCATCTCAGTTCTTCTCAGAGCTGGAATCAAGGAAAGAAGAGACTCACAAAGATTGCAGGCCCTGCTCTCGTTATCTATTCTCCCTGTGACCCTGGGAAAGAGGTATGGCCTGCTTGATGTGAGTGATTCAGAAATACAACCTCCAATTGAATAAAGAGTTTCCTCAGAGAAAATATTCAGATTTCTTTCAGGGAGTTGTGTCAGAAGTGGAATTGCTGAAACATGTGTTCTGTGCTCCTTCTGCAGCACATGTTTATGGAGACCTTTCCGCGAACACAGTGGAAGACACAGTGATGCATAAAACCAAGCGCGGTTTCCCCCAGAGCTTACAGTCTGACGGGGAGGACACCCGTCCCTGAGATGTGATTATTCATGCTTCACTTCTGCATTAGAGCTGGGTCCCAAATGATTTCTCACGTGTGAAGGGGGAGCTGAACCTCTCAGCCTCAGAGAAGGATGTTAACTAAATGGCAGAAATGCTTCACCTCCGTGAGCAGCAAACTGGTTTCCGACCTCTGCATATTTTACATACACACTCCTCACTGTGATATCTTCCACTTGACCCAGTCCCCTTTCCTCACCCTTGCACCCTACCCCTGCTCTAGAAGTTGGAGGCTTCTCCAGTTGTGAGGGGTTGCCACTTGCAGAAGCAATGTTTTTCCCACCTTATCAGTGAAAAACACATCCAAGGGCTTGATTTCTCAAATGGCGTGCCGTGGTCCCACCATGTTAGAATCAACTAAGGAGAACCTCTTGTGGCCTCCATACTCAACAAACATCCCAAGCTCTGCCTGTCGTCCACTAATTCATTAATAGAATCTCTGAAAGACAACCCTGACGGACAGGTTCCTGAGTGATCCTGAGGCAGACGAAAGCATGAGGGTTATCTGACAAGAAGAACAAGTAGTTTATAGAAACCTGTTCTCTGAAAGTGAACAACCTCATTGCATATGGAATTGTACCGTGGAAAACAAAATTGTTTTGTTCATTAATATCATAGGCGGTACTTGCAGAACATTGTGGAGGTGGTAGCGACTTATCCCTGAAAGATATTTCAGGGAGAAACAGATTCTGTGAGTTCAACCATATTATTATTGAATCATATTATTATTGATGAGATCAGCTGACTAAGAAACTTAAACCAGGAAAAATGAAATAGGAAATGCATGAACTGGAAAACAAGTCATTAAAAATAGGAAACTGACTTTATTGATGGTCCTGAAAGAATTCTTGAAAAAGACAAGACAGTCTTCTAATAATTGTTAGGGAATCACCTAAAAAACACAACTAGAAAAAGAGTGCTACCACTGGTGGAAACAGTGATGGACCAAACTCTTCTTGGCTAAATTGAATTCAGTCTTAAACACTGAATACTGTCTCTCTGTTTAAAAATTACTACCCATGAATCACTAAACAGAGGTCCAGTTTCTACTTCTAAAAAAAACACATTAATCAGACTGAGTCACCGTTAAGCTATTATATGGTGAAATATTAAAGCTACAGCATGACGTAGAGGCACTTGAGTCTGCATTACAGAACTGGGCTTTAAGGAGATGGAGAAGTGAGACTGAGCACTCTAGAAAGCAACAGGAAATGAGCTGTTCTATTTTTGCATGGTAGCATAAAAGAAAACAGAATGATTTAAGGGACTCTTGGGTTTAAAACAACTAAAAGTAATACAACAAAAAGGAAGAAGGCAGATAGGGAAAATGTGACTTGACTATCATGGTTTTAAATGATTGAGTTAAGGTCAGTGATAACACTGCAGGGGGTTATGGGAGCAAACATCATCATGGCCATTTATATGTCAATCTAAATTAACGTTTTAAGCAGACTTGAAATAGGTAACATCTACTTCATCAGGGACACGGAGTGTGTCATGGGAGGATGTAAGCTGGATTTCTGTTTCTAATATTTTAATTTCTGTGGTCTCACAGAGTCTCAGTTTCCCCATTCAGAACATGTGAAGAATAATTCCAACCGCTCGCGCTACACCAAAGAAGTTTTTTGCATCCAATGGAAACATCAAAATGCCTTGACATTTATTATTCAGTATGCTATTTAGTGGCTCAGTGGTAAAGAATGCACCTGCCAATGCAGCAGATGCAGAAGACACGGGTTCAATCCCTGGGTCAGGAAGATCCTCTGGAGGAGGAAATGGTAACCCGCTCCAGTATTCTTGCCTGGAAAATTCCATGGACAGAGGAAACTGGCAGACTACTGTCCATGGGGTCACAAAGAGTCAGACATGACTGAGCACACAGGCATGCTATTATTATCATTTTAATAGGAAAAACTTTGGAAACATCATATGTTCATCTCAGAGATTTTTCCCTTTTCATCAACTGCCACTGCTTGAATATAATAAACCTGGATATTTACATATTCATTCACTTTTTGGTTTATATCATAGCTAATCAGATATTTTTCTTAATGCATCTACTTAACAAATAATTGCCGAACATTTACTGTGCTAAGTTCTATAGCAGAAGCCTGTTTAACAGTGAATACATAGGCTTCTGGCCTCACGGATCCTCCAGTCAGAAGGAAAAGAAAGAAATCATGAGACTCATCCCCATGTGAACAGATGTTTTTACAAATTGTCAGTGGAACTTGAAGGAAAAGGACAGGGTTATATGAGAGTTTTGAGTAGAAAGATTCAAATTAGGTTGCTGATTAGGGATGACATCTCTGAGGAAGTGATATTTAAGATGAATAGATGACCGCCTATGAGAAGGTCCAGGGTCAGGAGGATGTGGGGAGGGGAGGAGGCGGGGGGAAGAGCTGGGAAGGCGGGGAGTCTGGCGAGAGATGGATGGCGTGGCAGGAACTACAGGGAAAATTCAGCTCCACAGGGAGCTGAATTACTGGCAGATCACCTTGACTGTGAAAGCTTGCTTCCAGATTTTTCTGGGACAGTCTATTTTGGATTTGTCTTTAGTCCCAGGACATAATAGTTGGCCGTCGGTTATGGTCTTTATTCCTAAAGCAATGCCTTTCTGGGTTTCATTTAGAAGCCCAAAATGTTTAGCAAGTCTAAGATGGCAGGACTTGAATCCCAAGGTGCCCTTCCCAGAACAGATGCTGAATGAAGTCCTCAGGATTTTCATCTCCTGGCTCCTGCTTTTGCCCGGGGCATCGTGGGCACGTGCAAGTCAGAGATCAGGCAAGCCTTTAAGGGGACTGTGGATGCAGAAGTCAGGGCTCTCCTTCTGACACCTTGCTTTTCGGTATTCCACCCTAAATTTCTAACCACTCTGGCAACTTTGAACTTTGTCCTCTATCTCCTAGCAAAATTTGGCTCCCTTCTGCTTGAGTATAATGATGTTCTTAGGAGGAAGTCAGTCACACGTGGATCTCCTGGAATTTGTTTTCCATCTTTCAAGAATCAAATCCTCTTTAAGTTTCTGCATGTTTTGAGTTGAACTTCAAAACCCTGAAGCAGCTTTTAAAAAATATATTTTATCCAGCAACTATAATTGTTGTGGGCAGCAAGATAGTCCAATAAAAGCTCTCTCTTATGACTGGTACCTAAAAGGAAATCTTTCTCTTTTTGTGAACACATGCATACTATTATTATCATTTTAATAACAACAACTTTGGAAATGTCATATGTTCATCTCAGAGATATTTCCCTCTTCATCGACTGCCACTGCTTGAGTATAATAAATTTGTATATTTATTATATTATATTGTGGATTATATTATATTGTGGATACATTATATTGTGAATGTTTATATAATTATTAACTTGGTCCATTAAATTATTTAGGACTGCAAAATGGGCATATACTGATTCTACTATTTCTTCTTTATTTGTATAAATATAACTTAAAACAGAAAGCCCTTCTAATCTTCTATTTTATTACCTTGAGGTACAGATTACATAGGAAAACCAGGATAAATGCTTGATGCTTTCTCTGCATTTATTAGTTTTCAAAATAATGAGTCAATTCCTTAATAGCTTTCCTAGGTAACCAATGAGAGTTTTCTCTTTTTAGAATTATCATGAACCCATTCCTTTAAATATCATTAATATGTTTCAAAACTGCAGTTTCCAATTTTACTGATGCTAAAACATTTCCATCTTTGGTCAGAGAGAGCCTCTTCAGTTGACTCTGTGTTCTTTTGACATAATCCTGATGGGTTTTCACAGTGTCTTTATTTCCTGGAATTCTAATAGCTAGTCTTATTTTAATTTTAATATAACTTCGCCAATTATCAAATTAAAATCTTAAGACTATAACCTCTACAAGGAATTAGAATTTATCCACTTTGATTTTAAGCCAATAAGAATCTATCCTCTTTTTAAACTCTGACATAACATAGGATCCCTCAGCTGCAATATTAGCTGATAAACAATCTGAGAGCAGGGATTGTATTTAATGCATCTTGTCAAGATATCAGCAGTTAACATGTTGTTAGGATTAGTTGCTCGGTCATGTCTGACGCATTGCGACCCCTTGGGCTGTAACCCACCAGTCTCTTCTGTCTATGGAATTCCCCAGGCAAGGATACTGGAGTGGGTAGCCATTCCCTTTTCCAGGGCATCTGTTGGAGTTGCTTAATAAATAGATATTGGATTTAATCACAACTATTCTTTAGATAAATATAACACATTTCCTGCTTTTCCTTTCCCCGCTAACCCAACAAGTGGTGTGAGAGAGCTGCACCCTGAGTAGATAGAAGTCTATTACCTAGTTTTCTCTCAGTGTTTTTCACCCACATAAACACTTGCACCTCTCATGCTACTTTATTACATTTCCTGTTAATATATTTTCTAAGCAGAAATCTACAGATGTGAGTAGTTCTGACTTTCAGTATTTTTTACATTACGAAGTGCACACTCTTATTTTTTAAGTTAATGTGTTTTGCACTATCTGACTTATTTCCATCTACTAAATAGAATCCATAATTTTCTCTTAAGTGGTCTGCCTCTAAGCACATAAGCATACCAGAGTGACGCTTCTGTACATTTCTCCTCTGCCCGTCCTCACTCAGTCCTTTCCCTGGGCTCCATGCCTGACCTCTAACAGGCTGCGTGTGCCACTTGGATGGTGGGGACAGCCTTCCTGAGGTTCCCCAGACCTGCTGCCATGCATTCATTCATTCATCTATCCAGAAGGCTATCCAGTTTCAATATTGTAGAATGTGCATGATGTGACCGGGAGCAGAACACACCTTCTGACCTAAACAGGAAGTACTAGAGAAACTGTGAGAAAGAGTGATTTCCACACTGAGAATTATCTAGGTAGGGGAATAAAGGCTGGATGTGTGTGATGGCCCTATGTATCATTTAAAGATCCTAAGACTAGAAAAATCATGAAAATACAGCAGTTCAAAGACAGTAATTATTTTCGCTGTGGCCGGGCAGTTGGACGTCCTTCCACAGATTACAGACCACAGATTATAAGATGAGAGTGTTCACATAAGAATAGAGAAAAGAAACCAAGAATTTATTCTCAGGGCAATTGCTTTAGCAGTTCACCCACAATTAAACATTATCTCCTGCGGCTTAATTGCCATTCTGAAGGACTCCTCAGACACACTCACTTGAACCCAGTTATTTTCTTTTCTCGCCTTTGTTTACCATTGTTTATTCTTTGGGACATACTGCATAGAGCAATATTTCTTCACCATCAAACACTGTCTTTTTCTTTCTTCCACGAGTTATTTCCTTCCCTACACCTCTTGTCCAGATCTATAAACATGTTCGCAGTGGCTATGGCCAAGACATCTGAAATTTATACTTTCCCTTTGAACCCATAAAATTTAGCTTCGGCTTCTCTCATTACTCAGGAAACAACTTCAGGTTTACCAACATAAAAGTAGAACATGCTCTTTGATATGGATTTTCCATTCACTTGATGCTCCTTCATAACAAGTTACTGCTCTAACTCATTGGGAGAGAGGGTAATAAAACCATGTGTGGGTCTCACAACAGCCACTTTCCCAGCAATGTTCACAGGGACCGCTTGCATGTATAACTCTAGCCAACACGCATTAGGCACAATGGGGAGGGGGCGAGGTTAAGTTTCGGCAAAAAATGCACACTACCTGAAAAACAGTATAAAGGGACTGTTTTAATTATGAGAGAAATGCATTTCTGTCTTTCAAAGACATGAGTAGTTGTACAAACATAGCTTTAAACTTCATACTTTTATTACCAACAGTAAGAAAGATTATGACTTAATAACTAATGATATTGTATAGGTTTCAATTCTGTTTCAATGATATCGTATACTAATGATATTGTATAGGTTTCAAGTCTTCAACCCAGAAGCTATGGAGTTCCAATCTTGCATATTTTTGTTGCTCAAACTCACTGAATCAGCAATGGAATTAATTCTTTCTCCTGCTCCCTTCCAAAACTTATTTGCTCTCCAGTGCTTCCTCTCAGTAAATGGTATCACCTTCCAGACAGTCACTCAAATCTGATAACTCAGTGTCTACTCACATAAAACCACCAAATTCTTTTGATGCAATAGTGAAAGAGAGTGTTGTCACTCAGTCATGTCTGACTCTTTGTGACCCCATAGGCTGTAGTCCACCAGGCTCCTCTGTCCATGGAATTCTCCAGGCAAGAATTTGGAGTGGAGTTGCTTGCCATTCCCTTCTTTAGGGGATCTTCCCAACCCAGAGATTGAACCTGGGTCTCCTGCATCACAGGTGGATTCACCAGGGACTCCCTGGCGGATTAAGGTGGTAAAGATTCAACAGTAGCCTCATCATATTGTGAATCTGATTCAGTTCAGGAGACCTCTCTCTCCATATTGCTGACCCTCTAGTCTGAGACTCCAGCTGTCACTTGCAGAAAGGAATTCAGAAACCTTCCAACTGAGCTGCTGCCTTTAATCTGTACCCCTCATGTGGCCCTCCACCCTGCACCACATTTCAGTCTGAATGAAAATTCTCAAATGCAAACTGATCCTCCAAGCATATAGACTGATCCTCATTCCCAGGCTTGACTGGAACACACCCTTTCTCCTATTTGGACCATTTTCCCAGACTCCCATGCAAAAATATCTGCACCTTAGTTTCAAAACCTACTGCCATAAACTTTCTCATACTAACCTTAGTCTATCAATCACTTCATTCCTAACACCTTATACTAATGTACCATATTTGCTTTGGGTTTGTGTAATTTTTATGACATCACACTTTCTCATCTTTAAGGAAGTATATGTTAATTTAAATTCCTCCCTACATCCTACCCCCCAAAAAAAGTAGATTTTTTTTGCCAGTGTTAATAGATATTTAAAGGATGAACACAAGTTTGATTCATCAAGAGTACTCGTTTTGGAAGGTGATGGATCTGATTTCAGATCTTAGATCTAACACAGGCTGTGCAATTCCAGCGTCCTTAACTTCTCTCAGTCCACTTTTCCCCGTGTCAGGAGACTTTTGAAGCACTGTGGTATACAATATTCTTGAGTGGGTTGCTCAGGCAACCACACTCCCCCACCCAAAGTCGTGGTAACATGGTGCAGGCAACGGGAACGCACAAGCCAGCTGGTAGATGCAATGCTCCAGGCCTTTCTCAGGCCCACAGGAGGCCCACTTCACAGCCAACACGGACAGGTGTCCAGAGATTGTGGTCTAGGAGAGATCCTGCTCATATTGCACTCTTAACACTTTTCCTTTTTTTTTTTTTTTTCTTTTCTTTCTTCTTGTTGTAAGGATTGCAGAAGAATGGCCTTGCATATCTGGAGAAAATCCAGTCTGATCTTGGCTACTCAGGAGACTTGCAGACAAAATCCTAAGCTGGATTCTTGTGCTGACCTACAGCTCGTCCTATTGAGGGCAGGAACACTAGTGATCACAGATATTTCTGTGCCAGAAAACCCAGAGCAAGTCACAGGGGTCATTTAGCAGACCATACAATGGTAACATCCAAGTACTGACTTCACTGTGTCATCAAGATTATAAAAAATAGTATCTGACACATATTAACTCTCCAGTAATGATAATTAAATAGTACAATGTTTTAGTAAGCTAATATTCTGCAAGGCTAATGCTTTGCGTACATGGAGAATAAGAGTGTTGACTACGGTGTAATGGAGGAATTAAAGTCAACTTGATCAAATACATTCCCATAAGGCATTCACACACAACTTTGTTGAGGTTATTTTTGGTCATCTATGAGAGTATTTTTCCATTAAGTTTATTTTTTTTCTCTTTTATCCAAAATTACCCAACAGAAGGGGACAACAGAGGATGAGATGGTTGGATGGCATCACCGACTCAATGGACATGAGTCTGAGCAAACTCTGGGAGATGGTGAAGGACAGGCAAGCCTGGCGTTCTGCAGGCCACAGGGTCTCAAAAGTCGGACAGGACTTGGCAACTGAACAGCAGCAACAATATCATTTTACCATGTGTTTTTATGTTTGAGTTTAAAATACTTCCTCTCAGTATTGATCCTTCAACCGTGGGTCCATGAAAAAAGGAGGCTGACTAAATGCACGGATTTTGCACTTTACTCCAAGAGACAGCAAATGAAGTCACAGTGAAAACACTGTTCCATGGGGCTGCAGATCAATACAAGGGTGGGAGATGGGAGGAAGGTGAGTTATCATCCAGTACAAGGCAGCAGAGAACTCATAGGAACCTGCAGCCACTTCACAGGGACTCAAAGACCCTCCTTTCCCAGCAGCCACTTCATAGGGACATTACTAAAGGAGACCAGTGTCAATAGCCTTGTTAAACTAACATTGAATTTATATATGAGATTCAAAATATGAAGTGTGTGCTGCTGGAAAAACTGCTTAATATCTCTAAGACTTCTTTGGATGGGTGATTTTTCGGATTAAATTAGAATATCTATAAAAACTGTTATCTGACGCAGAGTAAGTGCTCAATAACTGTTTGTATTATTATACAGCGATAAATATTTTGCAAAGTGGATGCTCTGAACCAGTAGAAAATGTAACTATAAATACAAATCATTTTGGAGTTTGCTTTGCTGATTGTCCATTGTATGGTACGGGCTTTGCTAAAACTCCACAATCCTAAGACAAATAAGACTGTCCAGATTCTGTGTTCCAGAATCACAATCTGGGGTGGGATTTTTTTTTTTTAAGGATAATTTTGTTCAATGAGATCATTGCAAAGGGAGGAGCAGCTGAGCTGAAGTGCAGAAGCCAAGAAAGCCACCAGGAAGTCAGGCAGACGGTGAGGAGTGAAGCTGCCCGTGGCTCGTCTTGGATTCAACAGCTGGAGGGGGCAGGAGCATGAGCTAGGGTTCTGGAGTCTGGCAGACAAGGCTGCAAATCCTGTCACTTCCTATTTGGGCAACTGGAGGGAGTCACAGTCTCAAGAGTCGAATCTCTAAGCTTTAGCTTCCTCATTTGCAAAGCAGGGGAATGGAGGGGCTACCTAATAATATTTATCTGGACTTGGTTGTGAATTATAAACTAACTGCTTAATGTGGTGTCAAACATATAACAAGCACTCAAGAAAAGTGTTACTTTTAGAATTATAAAAATTAATCCTATTAACATGAGTGCTCTATTGCTATTAATACAATCATGACATTGCTGTCAACGTGGTTTCTCTGTCCAACACAGCGCAGACAAATTCAACAAGCTGCCTGTCCTCTTTATGACATGCCTGCCTTTTACGTAA
The DNA here is from genome assembly GCF_910594005.1 of Cervus elaphus. Classification (NCBI taxonomy): domain Eukaryota; kingdom Metazoa; phylum Chordata; class Mammalia; order Artiodactyla; family Cervidae; genus Cervus; species Cervus elaphus. The sequence continues at coordinate 5,517,041 of NC_057818.1, read as the reverse complement.
ATAAAGTGAGCCTGAGAAAGCGATAAGACACGTGAGAAGAAAGCTTGAGTGGCTGAAGAAATAAAGGTTTACTAGAGGAATCAAGATGTAGTGGAACTGAACAGTTCTTCTGCGGACTAAGTCGTGAGACACTGGGCAAATTACTGACTGTCTCCAAACCTCAGACTGCTGGTCTGATCACTGTAGACCACATTAACTCACTCACTGTTCTCTAATAACAGGGCATCTGGCAGGATGGTGTGGCTTGAGGTGGACCATCAATAACTCTCAGGTCCCTGTCCCACAGAAAGACATAATAAAATGCTTCATGAAGAGGAGACTAAGTGAAATCTGTGGTTTCTATCTTTTCTTATGTGAAAGTATTTCAAACACATTTTACACTTTGGCAGGGGTCTTTACCTTCTCTATGAATTTATGTTCAGGGCATAGCATATTTATAAATGAGTTTCATGGCATATTATTTTTAGGCTGCAGAGGAAAAGCATTCTTTGTTCTCATAACAGATGATTGGTTTTACTAAATGGGTCACTGTGTTTTATGAAGTTTAGGCTACCCAAATGAAATATCATCAAATATAGCCTATAGAGATAAGTTCTAATATTTACAAGTTAAGATCTAGTCAGTAATATCAGATTTGGGTAAATGGATTCATATGTGTCTACAAACATCTATCTGTCTATCTCTGTATCAGTTTGTCAATAAAATGCGTCCATTTCTGATTTGTAATATAAAAGCGGAACACATAAGCCAATATTGGCATGTATGGGCACATATAAAGCTTTCAACAAAAATCGCCTGTTTTTCTGTCTCTTTACATAGCTCTGAAGTCAATTTCGGCATACAGTTTGGCTTTTAAAATATCTCCTTTGATATCTATTCCACTGTGTTGGATAAACAAATACTTACTATATGCACATCCAAACACCTCGATTCGCATTCCAATTCTGCCCTTGGGGTTCCACTCTAGAGGGATGAAGCGCAGAAATCTGGCTTTGATAGAAGGCTGGAGTCTATAGTACACAACACTGTCTGCATTTGCATTTCCTACAAATCCCTAGAAGAAAAGAGCAAGAAGGAAATCAGTGCATCTGGAGAGTATCTATTTCACTTTGTCCCCTAAAACACCAATAAGCAGTGTCTGATTTGCTTTTTAACTTATAAAATGGCAACCATTTAAAGAAGATCATATTATTAATAGTTTTATCATAATGTTTCATCAGCGGAAGTTACTATAGTCTAAACTGCTTTCTATATAGCAGTTTAAATCCCACCATCTGCATGAAGTCAGCTTTCACTGTGAAACCCCCAGTAAAGTTTGTTTCTATGAAGTGCAGATGAAAATGAAAGTTATTGACCTGAACAGTGAGAACATCCTCTTGTATTCAAAAACTAGAATCAGATTCGGCATAGAAGTTGCTCCCGTAGTTGATGAATGAGTAAGGTTAAGACGTGTTTCTATCATTTCACTCTCTCATCTTACTCAGCAACATAAATGAGAGTATCACCAGACATTCAAGTCAGAGCTATACTCTGAGAACAGGCTGTTAAACTTTGTTCACCACACAGCTGGATACACACATTAAAAACTGTTGTTACACATCATTTTTCTTCAATAAAAAAATAATAAAGTAAAAACTTCTGTATTTAAAAAATTGTTAAGGGAAATTGGAATCAATAATAATTGGAAAGACCTGAAATTAGACTGACAGACTCTAGAATCTGAAAGCTATAAAGACCATAGGAATGCTGCTGAGCTAGTACCATCAAATTGCAAATGAAGAAATTAAATGTCAAAATGGCAACAACAAAAACAAAACCCTCTGCTGTTTGCAAAACTATCATATGGTATGACCAGGAGCAATGTCCCTTTCACAATATCAGGATGCATCTACCTAACACCTGCAAAACCCACACTTAAACAGCTTTTATTTTCTCCCACATTGACATATGGTAAAGCTGCATATGTGAAAAAGTTTGGATGAGACAGAAATTGTTCTCAATAATTGATATTTAACTTTTAAATTTTTTATTTCATCTTCTCTTTGTCCTCTTCCACCTCTTCTTTCCCTCCCACCTTCCTGTTCTCCTTCTCTTCCCCTCCTCCTCCTCCTTTTTTTGTTTAACTGTAACAATCAAGACATGCAACAAAATAAGGGATCTTATTATCATCTACTCAGCCACGTGGTAGGTCCCCTTACCATAACTTGATCCACAAATGAGGTCACCCTCATGTAGACCATACCAGACAAAGCAAACATTTCAGTAGCACCAATTCCCGGGGAATCTATCCATTTGCCTCGTTTTCTTTCTACTTCACAAATAAGCATTTACCAAAATAGTTTCTAACACAGTAAAAATAATAATAATAAAAATAAAGCTGGGTTTTTCATAGTCAAATTAATGTGATTGGATTCCCCTTATCCCCCAACACCCCTAACACCTCATACACCCAATTTTCAGGCTCACACAAAACAAGCAGTTCTGTGACAGTTTCTTCAAATTATATCCCAAATCGGGGCATCTCCCTTCATCTCAGCTATGACCACCGAGTTCAACAAAGCAGTATCTCACCAGAACTACTTCAATGGCTCCTCCTCATCTTTTCAGCCTTCTGTTTCCCACGCCCATGCCCAACCACAACCCTGATCTCCTCCCCTCTGAGCAGACAGTACGATTTTTAAAGGTAAAATAAACTATGTTACCCACACTGCTTCCTTTACCACGTAGAACAAAATCCGAATTCCTTATCAGACAGCACCATCTTTGGCCACCTCCCCCACAACGCTCGAAGAACAGGGAGCCTCCCTGTGGAAACCAAGTTCCGCCCTGAGCGCCTTTACACCAGCTGCTCATTCCCCTCTGAAAGTTCTGCCCTTATGATCCCCGCACAACCAGCTCCTCTTGGCATCTCAGGCTTGTTCTAAAGAGCATCACCTAAGACGGGCCCTTTCTGATCCCCCAGCTTCTGAAGGAGTGTACCTGGCACCCTGGCATCTTACCTTTCTGTTTTATCTTCTTCGTGTTACTCATTATTTGGGGATCTTGTTTGTTCATCTTCCCCCCACCACCCCCACCCAGAAGAGAAGCTCTGTAAAGCATGGACTTTTACTGAACTTCCTTCCTTAGTACCTAGAACATGGCTGGGCTCAGAGGCCCTCAACAAAATATTTGTTGGGTGTGTATGTTTGGATAACACTGGGCTTAAAAACAAACCAAAGTTCAACAAGTTTCTTGACTATAGTATCTCTCTGAACAGGTCAAATGAGGAGGTACAAATAAACACTGTATCTCCTGAGGGAGCAACAGTTATGCAGCGTGTTTGAAATCTATTAGCCCCATATTCTTGGCTAGTATTTCCCAGAACATAAACAGGAGAACATCATTTAATCCCATAGAATACTTGGACTCTAATAACCAGACACTTTTAGAATGTTCCATCCTATTCCATGAGTTGAGGATCTGGTATAAAAGGTTAACTGTGTCACACTACCTAATATCCATCCTCACTTCATATTTAGCACACCAGGGTCTCCTTTTCTATCAAAACCACGCACATTTGCCTGAAAATGTCCATTTATACCAACCTTGTCTTTAGAATGGCTGATGAAGGGCAGTTTCATTTTAGACAGTATTTCCCAAACCTGAATGACATGTTAAACGTCCCAGTGCTCAGACTGGGCATTGTTGTACATGTGTGTGTGCACGTCTGATTCTTCACAGGCTCTCCAAGTCAGGGTAATGTGTCTCCAAGGTTGAGGACCACGTTTATAGATATTCAATCCTAATCAGACTTTCTTATACTTCTGATTCTATTTTCCTGGGTATGGCTGGCAGGTTAATACAATACCTAATTATGATTTTTGCAGGGAACAGCTGGATGATGAATTAGAGAGCCCTCCAAAATATCTTGCATTTTTCCAAAATTAATATAAGTTCACAGATTGAGATAGATGGCACTATGACGATCTCAGCATTTTATGGGACTGGGAGAAAAAATGCAGGTGAGAGTGGCTACAGAGAGGCACATGGGAAGAGGACATCTGTAAGTGGAAGCCCTTCACAGCTTATGTGATCAATTTATGAGTTATTTGAATTTTGAGAACATAAAGAAGAAATGTAAATTACTTAGTTTGTATAAGTTATAAAAACATTTGGGCACATTCAAAATTTTAAGTGATTATTTCTTACAAGGGATAAGGGAAATTGTGAGGTGGGAAATATGAGATTTTAACCTAGTACAGTTTATTCATTTCTAAATTTTTTAACTAGCATGTACTAATTTTACAATCATTAGCAAAATAAAGTAACACATATACACGTAAGTGTGTGCAATGACAGAACAGGCAAAAATATCACCTAGTAATGCTTTGGGTACCTTAAATAACATTCTAATATCAATAACATTGGGAAAACATGCACCATAACTACTAATTAAATATATTTAACTGAACAATAATATTTGCATTTTTTGCTCCACGTGTTGATAACTTAAAACATAAGATAACAAAGATTCTGTTGTAGAATTCAATGATCTAACAGGAATTTTTGTATAATGTCTATGACTGAGACAGGGAATTGATGCCATGTTGCTTTATAAATGAAAAGTCCAATGCATACTAATATTCCTAATGTAATTCCATTGCCTAAGAGACTTTTCTCAATTTGCTATAAGATTTTTTCATATCATTATAATTCATAAAGGAATGCATGAATTTAAATGTCTCATTCTCTTTTGAAAAAATAATTTTATTATGAGAATGTGTATGTCTTCCCTTATATCGTCAATTCTGAACTTGGGCGTGGGTCTGCATGACCTGAGGTACTGTCACTGCATCTGTATCTGTGGGAGGGGCTTTAGAGTCTGCATTGCAGTGCGGGTCTGACTGATTTGTGCCTTTGGTCTTTGGCCTGCTCCTTGAACATTCTTCAGGCTTGTGGATAAATTGTGCTCTTTTCCCCTTGCTATTTTATCTCAAAATTTTTCAGAGAGAAAAAAGGTTTTAGGAGAAGAGTTCACTAGGGTTAACTTCCAAAAGCAAGAATAAGTAACAAATGTCTTTTGTGCTATCAATTGGACTGTCTTCAACATGAAAGGTTGTGTCTCAACATCAGACACAGCAGAAATACATATTATGGAGTTTTAGTACTTGCCTCAAGGCTGTGAAGTATTTTTCTGCCCACATAAAACTGAGGATAACAAAAATTATAGAGGTTATGTGCCTAGAACCACACAGCTAGAAAGTGACAGGGTAAGGATTTAATTCCATACTTCTCCGAATCAAAAGCCCATAATTTAGCTAAGCATCAAAAGGCCTCACTCTTACAGGACATGAAAGCAAACAACCTACCCTAGAGGAAACCTGATATTTTATCTGAGGGTTTTTTTCCCCTTTTTCTCATAATTTATATTTAACATCTTTGACACATTTGAAATTAATGCAACTTAGATTATTACTGGCTGGGACATACCTCTTCCAGTTGATTTTACAGACAATAGGATTGTTCCATTAACTACATTTTCTCAAAATTAAAAGACAAACATTCAATCATCAATAGGATACTTTCATATAAATGGTAACCTCCTAGTAGATGCATAATGTAAAAGAATATGCCATCAGATCATCAAATATATGAAATATCTAAAAGTAAAATTAAGGTGATGTGTCTTATGTGATAAAAATCAAAAGCCTTAATTATATTTTTCTTCAAGACTTGATGATTTTCAAACTCAATGAGGTGTTCACAGATGGGTTTAGAAATGTATTCTAACCAAGATAATTTATGGAGTTAATGAATTAAAGTTTCTCACAGGATTTTAAGTATTTTCACAGCGATTCTAAAGTTTATGAAGAAGTGTAATAACATTAATTTCTTTTGCAAATAGTAATTGAGCAATTCATCTATGAAAGCCAAGATGCATAAAGGAAGATAGCCATATGGCAGTTCATAAGGGGCTCCAAAACATGGCTGTAATAAATCAGAAACATGGGACCAGTTACATGCTGTTATATAGCAGATTTGTAATTACATATAAAGTCGTCCAGCTCCCACCAAAATAAATAGTAATATGAGTAGAAATTCAGCACAACAAACAGGCAAACAATAAAATCCTCTGACCTGCCTTATTCATGTGACTTACATATGACCTTTTTTCAAGTACAATTCATTTTGACACAGTCAGCTAATAGACAGACACTAAATATATCACAGCAACATGCTATCTAATGGAAATCAGCTCTTTATTTTATGATGTTGATTATAAATCTTTACTAAGTATGAATCCCGTGAGATCAGGTCTAGAGAAATGTAAAAGAAAAAGCAAAGAAAAATAAGAACTATCAAAAAATGGGCAATATGCTAACATAACCCCAGATAAGATTAACATTTAAACATATTAATATGCTGCATAAGACACTGCAACTGTATCTAACAAAAGTTGATTCTATCTTGAGTGAGAATGGAATTTCTTTAACGTAATAGAAGATCAGCAAGGGAGTATAGCAGTCAAATCAGAAAGTTAAGTTTTGTTCTGAATATACAATAACACTCAATTTTCAAAATAAAAGGGTATAGAATTTTATTAATATTAAATCAGTTTCTATTATCTCTCTCAGAAAATATTCAATAGCTTTAAAATATTTATTTTGAGGGATACCAAAATATTAACAATAGTTCGCTGAGGAACCACAAACCAGCCATTATATTAGAATCTGTAGAGGCACAAAGCTGTAAAATACACTGGTGAGGCCCTTTTAGTACAGAAGGGTTTGAATTCTCAAGACAGAAATATCAAAGGGAAAGAGAGAAAAAGTACATGAAAGATACGTTCTTCACCGTAGTCCGTAACTATTGCTGCTGTTCACTGGCTCAGTCCTGTCTGACGCTTTGCGACCCCATGAACTACAGCATGCCAGGCCTCCCTGTCCCTCACCAACTCCTGGACCTCGGTCAAACTCATGTCCATTGAGTCGGTGATGCCATCAAACCATCTCATCCTCTGTCAGCCCCTTCTCCTCCTGCCTTTAATCTTTCCCAGCATCAGGATCTTTTCCAATGAGTCACCTCTTCACATGAGGTGGCCAAAGTATCGGAGCTTCAGCTTCAGCATCAGTCCTTCCAATGAATATTCAGGGTTGATTTTCTTTAGGATGGACTGGTTTGATCTCCTTGCTGTCCAAGGGACCCGCAAGAGCCTTCTCCAACAACACAGTTCTAAAGCATTCTTTATGGTCCAACTCTTACATCCATACATGACTAGTGGAAAAATCATAGCTTTGACTATACAGACCTTTATCGGCAAAGAAATGTCTCTGTTTTTTAATATGCTGTCTAGGTCTGTCATAGCTTTTCTTCCAAGGAGCAAGTGTCTTTTAATTTCATGACTTCAGTCACCATCTGCCATGGTTTTTGAGCCCAAGTAAATAAAGTCTGTCACTGTTTCCACTGTTTCCCCATCTATTTGTCATGGAGTGTTAGGGACCAGATACCACGATCTCAACTACTGTTGAGATATAGTTATAAATTGTTACATGGCTGATATATGGACATAAATTTATGTTAGGGTAATACATGTATAATTTTGTGGAAGATTAAAATTTGATTGAGATTCAAATAATTTTTGACTAAAAACTAATTATATTAAGGTAATGGTAGATTAGGAGATTCTGAACAACACCCCTGCTAAAAGCTGTACAAAACGAGAAACAGGGGCTGACGATCTAAAAGACAATAAAATATTAAACGTCCAATATTTGGGAGAAGAACAGCCCAAGAGACCAGCCCTACCGTTGGGATCCTCGTTTTCCTCCTTAGTGACCTAAGGCTTTCTAAAGAGAAGGAACTGAATGACCTTTGGACAACGTCACAGAGTTAAAGATAAAAGTTTAGTTCTAGAGCCCTCAAGGGCATGAATATCCCATAAAACTTCCACGGGGTTTGTGTCAAAACTCTGAGAGTCTACAGCTAAGAATAACTGGTAAGACAGAGAGAGACAACTCCCCACAGGGATGAAAATTCAGCTTCCCATTTTCCCCACCTGTGTGATTACATGACGGTCAGAGAGGCCTCATGCTCCTTGCTGCCTGCAGAAGCAACTGTAATTATACTCTGTAGGAAGATATCCTTCTAGATCTCAAATTATCTGTTCAATTCTTCATATAGAATGTCCTACACACAAGAGAAAGCAATAAAACATCAGCAAAAATTGTTCTTAAAGGAAATTCATAGTCTTGAACATGTACACAGATTAGTGAATAGGAAAGGCATCAGCTATGTTATTTAAAGAAATGGGAAACCATCACTATAGAACAACAAAGTCGGGCAAACTGAAAATCAATAAATTTTCTGAGACCTATGAGAAAATTGAGATTACATGGTGCTGAGTACTGAGTTGTGTCCCTCCTAAAGCATGCAGGCGGAAGCCCTAACCACTTCCATGGTGACAGTATTGGGTGGTGGAGACTTCAGGAAGTAATTAGGTTTAGAGGAAGTCATGAGGGTGGGGACCCCATGATGGGGTTAGTGTCCTTACAAGACGAGGAAGACAGACCAGAGCTTTCTCTCACTCTGCCAGGTGAGGACACAGCAAGAAGGCTGATGTCTGCAAACCAAGAAGGCTCCTCACGAGGAACTAAGTCAGCCAGCACCTTAATCCTGGACTTCCTAACCTCCGGAAATGCGAGAAATAAATGCCTGTGTTTTGAGCCACCCAGCCTATGGCATTTTGTTATAGCAGCTTGAGCTGACTAATACACACAGCAAAGTACACCTCTGAGGTCCGGAGAGAGAAGGCCACCCAGAGAGAGCAGAAATCTGTCCATCCACCGGTGCCATAAACTGAGAGGCGCTCCCACGCTAATCCTGATGCCCTGACAGAAGCCGGGAGTGAGAGACTCCTGAGGCCTGTCCCAGAGCACAGATCGTTTCCTGGGGGGAAAGCCCACAGTAAAGCTCTGTGAGGAGCAGAAAAAAAAATTCTTCTTGGCTCTAGCAAGGAGGGGTAAGGGTAACCACTGCTACACTCGGAGTGATCCACCATCCAGGGGAAAGACTGCCAGAGCCTATTCCCTGAAGGCTCAGCAGATAAAGGATCTGTCTGCAGTGCAGTAGACGTGGGTTCGACCCCTGGGTCAGGAAGATCCCCTGGAGAAGGAAATGGCAACCCACTCTGGTATTCTTACCCGGAAAATCCCTTAGACAGAGGAGCCTGGCAGGCTATACAGTCTATGACGGGGTTGCAGAGTCAGACACGGCTAAGCACACAACCCCCCAAGGACCTCTAGAAATGCTAGTGAAGGTCACATTTTTAAGACAAAGACTAAAGCACTGACATTTAATCAGAGTATTGGAGAACGTTCTCATTCTCTCTCATCATACCACCAATACCAACAGGACTCCAGCATAATAATACTGGATAACAACTGAGAGAAATGCAAAACCTAGACTACCTCTGAAGAGGATGCTGAAGTCAAAGGAAAAACAAGGGTACTAGGTGAATTGGAAGACTATGGCACCTATACCATGTATAGATAACATTAAATACAGCCCAATTTCTAGCCAGATTAATATAAATTCTCACACGAAAGACCGATTTACCTCAGTTCCCATTACTAGACACAAAATGTCCCAATTTCAACAAAAAGTTGCAAGGCAGGCCAACAAGCAAGACAGTCATCAAAACTTAATGGCAATCACCATCAGGCTCACATATTTACAGATGTTTGAATTATCAAACTAGAAATTTTTAAAAATTATGATGAATATGGCAAGGACGATAATGGAAAAAGTGGACAACATGCAAGAACACATGGGTAATGTCAGCAGAGACATGAAAATCTAAGAACCAAAGATTCTAAAATATTTGGAAATCAAAAACACTGTGACAGAAATGAAGAGTATCTTTAATGAATACACTGATACATTCAACACGGCCAAAGAAAGAATCAGTGAGCTCAAGGATAAGAAAGTACAAACATCCCAAATTGTATTGCAAAAAGGAAAAAAAAATGTGGAAGAGAATATCCATTAACCATAAGATAACTGTAAAAGTTGTAACATATGCATAAATGGAATAAAGAAGGTGAGTTGAGAGAATGGAGCTGAAAAAATATTTGAAATAATAATGCCAATGAATTTCTAAAATTAATGACAGACACAAGATCCACGAAGTTCAAAGAATAATAAACAGGTTAGAAATCAAAATAAAACTATATTTAGTTATACATATTCAAACTACAGAAAAGCAAAACTAAAGAGAACATTTTGAAAGAAGCCAGAGGAAAACAAATACCTTGCCTTTAGAAGAACAAGAATAAGAACTACATTGGACATCAGAAATTATATCAGAAATCATACAAGCAAGTAGAGAGTGGAGTGAAACATTTAAAGTGTTGAAAGAAGTGAAAATAATCCTAGAATTCTATAGCCAGAGAAACTATCCTTCAAAACTAAATGAGAAATAAAGATTTTCTCAGACAAAAGCTGATGATATTCACCACTAGTAGACCCGCTCTGCAAGAAATACTTAAAAGAAGTTCTTCAGACAAAGGAAATGATATATGTCAGAAACCTGGATCTACATAAAGAGAGGAAGAATATTTGAGAAAGAATAAAAGAAGGTAAGATAAAACTTATTTTTCTTATTCTTAATTACAAGATCACTGTTTAAAGAAACAGTGCCTGCTAAGTTGCTTCAGTGCGTCCAACTCTGTGTGACCCTGTGTGGACGGTAGCCCGCCAGGCTCCTCTGTCCATGGGATTCTCCAGGCAAGAATACTGGAGTGGGTTGCCGTGCCCTTCTCCAGAGGATCTTCCCAACCCAGGGATCGAACCCACGTCTCTTATGTTTCCTGCATTGGCAGGTGGGTTCTTTACCACTAGCACAACCTAGAAAGCCCCAAAGAAACAATAGGAAGAGATAAAACAGAATCCTACAAAATGCTCAGTCAAATTCAAATAAGGCATTAAAAAGAAGGACAACAAGAGAAAGAAAAGAGAGGAACAAAAAACATAAGACAGGGCTTCCCTGGTGGCTGTGGAAAAGAATCTGCCTGCCAGTGCAGGAGACACGGGTTTGATCCCTGATGTGGGAAGATCCCACGTGTTGCAGAGCAATAGGCCTGAGTGCCACAACTACTGAACCTGCAACCATTGAGGGTACGGGTCACAGCTACTGAGGCCCACGCTCCCTGGAGCCCGTGCTCTGCAGCAAGAGGGGCCACCGCTGTGAGGAGCCTGTGCCCTGCAACCGGGAGCGGTCCTCACTCGCAGCATCTAGAGAAGGCCCTCATGCAGCAACAAAGACCCAGCAGAGCCAAAAATAAAAAATAAAATAAAATAAAAACACAATACAAATACAACAAACAGAAAACAGCCGCAAACGTGATAGATAATATTAATCCAAATATATCAATAAGCACTTTAAAAGTGGATCTAAATATGCTGCTTAAAACACAGAGATCTTCAGAGTATAAAGGTGTATAAAGGATGACCAGATCCAACTATTTGCTATCCATAAGAAATCTATTTTAAATGAAAGACTAAAACTAGATTAAAAGTAAAGAGATGGAGAAAGATAAGCCATGTTAATCTCAAAAATTTATAAATAGCAAAGTTAAAACCACCAGATCAATAAAATAGTAATCAGGAAGAGTTTATTGTGCATGTTAAGAATAGTTTAGAACTGGACGCTTGCAACCTCAAAACTAATATGAAGCTCAGAGGCACAGCCTTACAGAATGGCTTATAAAGTGAAAAAATGAGGAAGTGGTTTAACCTTTAAGGTGATTGGTTATTACGATGAGGGTTTCTAGAGGGCAGGGGATTGATCAAAAGCAATTATTTAATACCATGTTAAGGAAGATGACTTAAGTTTATTCTATGATTATCAGAGGCATTTACAAGCAGTAAACTAAGTTAAGTTTTGCTTATGCACATGAAGTAGGCTAGATTTAGTTTTGCTTATGTGGCTTAAATGGTTTTGTCTCCTCAGGGAATTTTCAAGTTTGGTGTTCATTTTATATTTTACTTTTTACAGTAATGCTAAATCTAAATAAACCTAGAATAGCTATATTAATTTCAGACAAAGCAGAATTCAGAAAAAGGAAGATTATCATAGATAAGTAGGCACATTGCATAATGACAAAATGATCAGTTTTCCAAGATGGCTTAACATTCCTCTATGCATATGGACCTAACAGCAGAGTCCAAACACATGAGGCAAACACTGACAGAATAAGGAAAAATAGGCAAATCCATTATAAGAGTTGGACTAACTGATACATCAAGGAGGAAGGAAAAACAGCAAGAATGTAAAAGACCCATATCACTATTAATCAACTGGATCTAATTGACGTTTTAGACTATTCCAGCCAACAATAGCAGAAACAGTCCTCTCAAGTTCATGAAGCATGGGCCCTCTCAAATTTAAAAGAATACAACTCATACAAAGTATGCTCTCAAATCACAATAGAATTCAACTATTAATCAGTAGCAGACAGATAGCTAGAAAGTCACAAAATGTTTGAAAACAACCCAAGCTGAAGTAGAAATCCCAAGTCAAATTTTTAAAAACTGATCTAAATGAAAATACAATTTACCAAAATTTGTGGGGTACAGCAGCATTTTTAGCATTAAATGTATGTATTAGAAGCAATAAAGATCTAAATAAATAAGTTTCTATCTTAGGGAACTAAAGGATATAGAGCAATTTAAGTCTAAAATAAGAAGAAGAGAAGAAGTAATAAAAATGTAAACCACAAATTATTGCAATAGAAAACAGAATGCGATAGAGAAAATCAACAAAACCAAAAGCTGGTTCTTTGGAAAGTTTGCTAAAATTGATAAATCTCTAGTCATGCTGTCCAAGAAAAAAAGAGTGAGAAGCCCCAAATTATCAATATCACAAGTGGAACAGAAGTCACTGCTATCGAGCACATGGACATCAAAAGAAGGAAGGGGAAGATTAATGAGCTGAGGATGAATGCAGACACCAGGAAAAATACAGTAAGTTAAAACCAAGGATGAAACAAGAAGTAGATAATAAAAATTAGGCTTCAAAGGACAGTTATTTAATTTTTGAGGTATAGTCGGTTTACAACATTGTGCCAATCTTTGCTATGCAGCAAAGTGACTCAGTTACATGCATACATATACTTTTATTATATTCTTTTCCAGTATGGTTTATCACAGGATATTGAGGACAGTTCCCTGTGCTATTCAGCAAACCTGCTGCTATCCATTCTAAATGGAATAGTTTGCATTTACCAACTCAAACTCCCAGTTCATCCATCACCTTTCCCCGGTACTGTTGGAAACCACAAGTCTGTTCTGCATCAGTCTGTTTCTGGTTTACAGATAGGTTCATTTGTGCCACAGTTTAGATTCTACATATAAATGATATTATATGGTATTTGTCTTAAGGTTTTGAAGGAGATTTAGATGAAAAAAAAAAAAAAAACACTAGCTAGACCGATCAAGGAAAAGAGACACAGCCAATATCCGGGATGCAAAAGAGCATTTACCATGATCCTACACACATGAGAATGAGAATAAGAGGATATTTGGAATAATTTTATGCCAATAATTTTAAAGATTAAATAGACACATTCCAAACTGTAATTTACCAAAGCAGGTGAGAAACAGGAAAATCTGAGTTGCCTATATATAGTCAAAACTAAATCTACAATTTAAAACTCTTCCCACACAGAAAACTTCAGTCCCTTTTGTTTTCCCTAATGAACTCTTCTAAATATTTAAGGCTATAACAACACAAGCATCACATAAGCACTTCGAAAAGTAGAAAAACAATGTTTCCCAGTTTGTTTTGAGGCCAGCATAACTGTGATATCAAAATCTGACAAAAAAACTTGTAAGAAGGAAAACAAAAGCCAACCTTATTAAAACACAGATCCCACAATCCTTAAAAGATACTTGCAATATTATATTAGGATATAAAAATAAAGATATAATAGGTCAAAATGCAATCAAGTTTATTCCAGGAATATAAGGACTGCTTAACATTTAAAAACTCTTCAATGTAATTAATCAAGTTGAAGAAAATATAGTCTTCTAGATAAATGCAGTCTTTGATTAAATTCAACAATTAACAAGATTAAGACCTTTAGCCAAGTAGGGAATTTCTAACTCTGTAAAGGATATCTACAAAAGTCTTACAGTCAGCATCACATATAGGACAAGATTCTGAGAGCTCTTTAAGAGTTTGGGTACCAGGCAAGCATGTTGTCTACAGACCCATCAATTCAACCTGTAGTGAATATTCTAATTAGTACAGTGAAAGTGAAAGTCGGTCAGTTGTCTGACTCTTTGTGATCCCATGGACTGTAGCCTGCCAGGCTCCTCTGTCCATGGAATTCTCCATACTAGAGTGGGTAGCCGTTCCCTTCTCCAGGGGATCTTGCCCACTCAGGGATCAAACCCAGGTCTGCCACATTGCAGGTGGATTCTTCACCGTCTGAGCCACCAGGGAAGCTCAAGAATACTGGAGTGGGTAGCCTACCCCTTCTCCAGAGGATCTTCCGACCCAGGGATCAAACCAGGGTCTCCCGCATTAGAGGCAGATTCCTTACCAGCTGAGCTACCAGGGAAGCCTAATTAGTACAATAAGGTAACAAAACTGTTTAACAGGTAATAAGGGCTGGAAAGGAAAAAATAAAACTGCTATTATTCATAGGCTACATGACTGTGTATGTATGTATGTATTTACTTTACTGCACATAGAGAGTTTAGCAAATCCACTGGGTAAAAGTCTATATATAAATATGAACTGAAGTTGCACATCTATTAAAAGAGCTAAAATCCAGGACACTGACAACGCTAAATACTGGAAAGGATGTGGAGCAACAAGAACACTCACACATTCTTAGTAGAAATACAAACAGACGGGAATCACCAAGATATTCATGAGGAAAAACAAAGTCAGAGGATCTTCTTTACTGAATGTGAAGTCTTAACAATGTGATACCAAAAAAAAAAAAAAAAAAAGGAGAGAGAGAAAATGTCACATTGGCAGAGAGGTACTCAGAACAAAGGAACAGGATACAGACTGAACATATATGCACAGTAAATTTTGAAAATGTTTGCAATGCAGAGCATTAAAAAAGGAAACAAACAACTTCCTTTAAGTGCATGGTGCCAGGCCAATCGAATATCAGCTCTGGGGGAAAAGAGAAGAAAAAATGTAATGGAAGACCAGTTGATTACTACTTGAAATCATAAGCAGAAATGAATTCCAGTAAGAATGTAGGCCTATATGGGAAAAACAAAACAATAAAGCTACTAGAAGACAGCACAGCTGACTTCACAACTTCACATCTTCACAACTCTGAGGAACACAAATACTTCTCAAACATGATGCCAAAGACACAAACCATAAGAGGAAAGACGACAAACCCAAACCTATTGAGTTTAAGAATGTCTGTTCACTTAAAGATGTTGTTAAAAGTGTGGAAAGAGAAGCCACAGAATAAGAGATGTGATTTTCCAGTATATTGATAACCAGAATATACAGAGGACTACAAAGCACTAAGGAAAAGAGGAATAAAAGAAATATCTAAATGACTAACAAATCTATACAACAGTGTCCAACCTCATTAGTCATGGAAGTATTGCAAATTAAAACCAGTGTGAGAATTCTACACATCAAGTAGGTTGGACAAAATAGAGGGAAACATTAAAAAGTGAAAATAAAATGAAACTGACAATATCAAGTGTTGTCAAGGATGTCGAGCTAATGGACTTTTCATACACTACTGCTGAGAGTGTAAATTAGCACAATCTCTATAAAAAGCCTTTCACATATTACACTAAGTTCTAACTAAAGTTCAACATATACTTATTTGAGGCGCCAGCAATTCCACTCTGAAGAAAGCACCCTACTGAAAAGCAGACATTGTGTACCAAAAGACATGCATATTCCTCAAGTATTCCTCAGAAGAGTCCCAAAACACAACTCGCATATCTATTTGTAGAATGGATAAACACATTTAGACATAGCCACATGATGAAATGTTGTAAAGCAATGAAAATTAATCAGTTACACCTATATACACCAAGCACAGTGTTTAACAAGCCTGTTAACCCAAGAAGCCAAGAGGAAAAAATATACACAGCAAGATCCCTTTTGTACACAGTTCAAAACTGGCATTAGTAGTCATGACAGCGAATAGTTTGGGAGAAGAGGGAGGCGGTAGTGATCAGGAAAGGCTGAGAGGAGGTGTCTGAGATCCCGTAACATTCCTGCTGCTGATGTGTGTGCATGCTCCGTCACAGTCGTGTCTGACTCTGCAACCCCACAGACTGCAGCCCGCCAGGCTCCTCTGTCCCTGGGATTCTCCAGGCAAGCACACTGGAGCTATGCTATCTCCTCCTCCAGGGAGGGATCTTTCTGACCCAGGGATCGAATCTGCATCTCCTGCATTGGCAGGTGGATTCTTTACCACTGAGCCACCTGGGAAGTCCTGTAATGTTCTTGGTCTAGGTAATGTTTAGACAACTGCATTCACTTTTTCATCATTCATGAGCTGCATACATAATGCCTTTTGCCTTTTTCTGGATATGTCTTGTACTTCAACATAAAAATAAATGAAAATAATCTTGGAAACTATGGAAAAGAAATATGCCCTTAATGCTTTAAGAGATAGTTCAGTGAACACAATCGAGATTTAAATTTGCATATATTTATCTAAAAGCGAAAAAAAAAAAGATTTTAAAGAATACCTCATTAAAATTGTATTTTTCACTCTTGTGCTTTTCTATATAGATCATTAAGAACCCCATGAGAAGTACCTTTCAACTTCGGATTTTAGATATCATATGATTTATCATGCATTTTACCATAATGAGTCCCATTAACATCTTTCCTTTACTATTAATATTACAAAGAATAATGGCATTCCTATGACCATTACCATTAAAAAAAACTATTATTCAGTGATAAAACTATTCAGTTTTCTATTAGAGATATTATAAAATTTAAAGTAAAATATTCCTCACTTACCTCTACATTAATGTTTTTATACAGACTTTCTAATATATTGATTAATCTTCAGAGTACTTTAAAATGGCATTTATTTATTAAATGAATCGCTAATAGTTCTCTCAGTTAGAAACTTATATATGTGTTTTAGAAAGATACAAAACAATCAACCAGTCTTTTCAGCAGAATACAATAAAATATCCACCTATTATATTTGGTTTGAGAAGCTGAAATGTTTAATCAGCTCTTACTGTTCAATCAGTTCTTATTGCTTCTTATAGTTTTAGAGTCAATGGATTTCATTTCAGCCTCTGAAGCCATTCCGTATTTAATACATATTAAGTACATTATATTATTATTATATATTTGCATTAATGTACATTGTGATGTAAATTAAATACTGTATACTTTAACTGGTGAACACTGTGTCTTCACTTAGATCATAATCTAAACCTTCATAGAAGCTTGCCACTCAGAAGCTGTGTAATTTTCTGAGGTCTTAGCAGGGAACAAAGATATTATAATGGACTCTAAAGTCTTCTTTTTAAAGTCTGTGCCAATTTGATATTTAACCAAGTATTTTTAGAACACAGAGATGAAACTACAATGCAGTATTATTTTGGGTAGTTTGACCTTCAGGTTCTATATAATTTGGTCACACAATTAAAGTTTCATTACACAGAAAGTCAAGGGAGAGACTACTTTATTTAGCAATAATGTAATCAGGGAGCAAAAACCTGCAGACTTTCCTATCCCATTCTTCACCAAAGAGACAAACTCACCAGTCCTCTGGGAACAGAGGGTGAATAAACGCACACAGTAGACACTGGGTTAGAGCGACTAGTGCAAAAGTGCTTTATTTCAATCAGTAACACCTGCCTACCTGCATCGCCTTTTGAAACTCTGCCAGATGTGACAAAACAACAAAACCAACCAGTAAATGGCTTACATGCCCATGGGTACCTTGACATAGATAAATTTAACAAAGAATACAGAAAACTTGAACACCTTAATGCATGTGCTCCATTTTTATTGCTAGGGTGTCTGAGATTTGGAAATAAATCTTGACTTGACATAAAGATGACAAAAATTCATTTATTTCATGTTCAAATATCTCTTTAATCTTTGTAGGCAACTTTTTAAAGCCTCAATAATCACCATTCCAACAACAACTGAAACATTACTAATGTCTTTACCCCCTCTTCATAGAGCAAAATTAAAGATGTCCATCTAAGCCTTTGATCTGGAGACTTGACTTAGTTTGCCCTGGTGAAACAAGACTATTGTGGTTCTTAATAGATAGGGACCTATCCCTTAATAGCTGGAGAAATTTCCATGAACTATATTCCTAAACTTCAGTTTCTTCATCTATAAATTGGGAAGGGAAATAATTACTCTCAAAGTTTGAAGTATGAACTATTAATAAGTAAAATACAGAAATTGGTATCTGCCTGGCTCATCACAAGTTCTGCAGAAGTGCAGCTGTGGCTGGCGTGTGGTGGGGCCATCCAGTCCTCGCAGACGGCACACTGGCCCTGACAGCTAGTCCGACTGAATGGCATTATCTGGGCTTAATGTCTGAGTCTCCCAGCCAAACAGCCCAAAGAGAAACAGCAACTCCTCTAAATGTCCTTTGATCAAAGTGACAGTTCCATTTAGGAAACAAAGCATTCAAATAAACACTTATTTGAATGTAGTTGACAATATTTTTAACTTCAAGACAAATATTATCAAGAAAGTACTTCTCAGAAAAGTTACTCAAATAAAGTTTTCATTTCTTTTTTTTTTTTCATTTATTTTTATTAGTTGGAGGCTAATTACTTTACAATATTGTAGTGGTTTTTGCCATACATTGACATGAATCAGCCATGGATTTACATGTATTCCCCATCCCGATCCCCCCTCCCATCTCCCTCTCCACCCAATCCCTCTGGGTCTTCCCAGTGCACCAGCCCTGAGCACTTGTCTCACGCATCCAACCTTGAATGCAGAGTTTTATTTCTTTTAAAACTCATGTACCTTTGAATATAAATGTTGGGAATTATACTTCAGTTGGTGTAATTATAGCACCACACAGCAATAAGAGGTTCCTAAAGGCCCATATTACTTTTGTTTCAAAGCAACTGAGATTAATGGATGAACATTTGAAAAATATTTCAACAGTTTGTAACAAATTTAAACCAGATACTTTTAGAGATACCTATATGTACCTTTGAAATCTACTTATAAAATAGACTGCATGTGATTTTAATGATATTTCTTTTTTTTTTTTTTTGTAAGTCACTCATCATGTCTGACTCTTTGTGACCCCATGTACTGTATGGTCCATGGAATTCTCTAGGCCAGAATACTGGAGCGAGTAGCCTTTCCCTTCCCCAGGAGATCTTCCCAACCCAGGAATCGAACCCAGGTCTCCCGCATTGCAGGCTGATTCTTTACCAGCTGAGCCACAAGGGAAGCCCAAGGATACTACAGTGGGTAGCCTATCCCTTCTCCAGCAGATCTTCCCCACCCAGGAATCAAACCAGGGTCTCCTGCAATGCAGGCGGATTCTTTACCAACTGAGCTATCAGGGAAGCCTAATGATATTCTATAGGTTTTAAAATTCTACTTATTTGAATTTTAAGATAATACATTGTTTCTAATATATGAAACAACCATAGTATTCCTTAAGGAACCAGATAAAATGCCTCCTTGCTCTCTGTAGATAAATTAAAATGAATGAATCTGAGGGCAACCTCTCCTAGAATTCTGATGACACAGTATCAGGGTTGATTACTTTACAGTTAAATAATATTTATCTCAACATGATATGTAGTGTAGAGACTACTGTTCTATACATTCAAATTTTCCCTGAATTCTTCCAGAAGAGGCATGAA
This sequence comes from Cervus elaphus, assembly GCF_910594005.1. Lineage (NCBI taxonomy): Eukaryota > Metazoa > Chordata > Mammalia > Artiodactyla > Cervidae > Cervus > Cervus elaphus. The sequence goes on along the minus strand of NC_057818.1, from coordinate 5,497,169 downwards.
TTCTTAGGCCACGATTAGGAATAAAGGAAGGACAGACGCAGTGACCTATTCTGGCCTTGTTCTCAGCTCAGGTATGAAAATCACGGTTCTATCAGGAGAGGAATAAACCTTTGCTCTGAACACGGCTCCTGCAGCAATGCCTCGGGGACTCCGATCTCTGCTGAGTGCCGATACTGCACAGGGCACACGGGCAGAGAACAGGCTCCGGCAACTACAGTCTTTATACGAACTTTATTTCTCACTAGACTCAGGCCTTAGAAAAGCTACAGTCTTTATTTGTATGCTGGGAATAATAAAATGCATTTTTCCAGTTAACTGCTGGAAATTTGAAGACCAACTAGATATTTGATAATGTAAACGAATTACTGTTATTTTTTTAGGTTCTGTTTTAAGAAAGGCTTTTGCCTGTCAGAGATTCACACTGAAATAGTTAAGGATGAAAGGCTAAGATGCTGGTGTTTGCTTTGAAATAGCGCAACAGGGGTAATATACGGGGGAGATGGATGGGATAGGATTAGCCATAATTTGATGGTTTGGGAATGTGTACAAAGGTGTTCATTTGCTTTTCTTTTTATTTGTGTATATGGAATATATGCGGGCAGTGATTTTTGTGCAGATTAAATGAATTAATGTGTGTAAGAAGCTGAGTATATTTACAAGCTTATATTTCCTTTTATAATATTCTTACTGTAAGTATACATTTTGAAAGTTACCTATTGACAGGCAAGAAACATTTATTTTAATTTATCTAGTCAACTTAAAAGCTCTCATCTCACCACATACACCAAAAAACTGATTTACCTAGTAATCAAGATTGACTATATCTGATAAAATGATCCATTTCTGTATTATACTCTTTAGTTATGGAAAAAGGTATAACCTGGGGACCATTTACATGTTATGCACAATGTTTCCAAAATAAGTTATTTAGGCACTGATGATATTGAATGGTGCAATTCTCCATTTTATTTTGCTCAGCAATTGACCACAGGGAAGGAGTGATCACTACAACAGTGTGGTTTTATGGAGGTCTCTAGAATGTGACATAATGTTACCTTTTATAACATTATGGGTAAGTGCTCATAGAGAATGACACTGAAGAAAATGCAGTTCTTCTGACGAGAAGCTCATTAACACGTACATTCATGCAATCTACTAATTCTGTATCATTTTCTATTCAGAATTCAAGAAATGAAATTATTTCCTTATTTGAAACACATGCTTTTATCATACATTTATCATAAATGTATCATCATCATATATTCTGAAGTACTCAGAACACAAGTGTTTATATACAGTACTCCGCAAGTCGGGGGCTTCCCAGGTGGCCCGGTGGTAAAGAATCCACCGGCCAATGCAGGAGACTCAGGTTCTATCCCTGGGTCGGGAAGATCCCCTAGAGAAGAAAATGGCAACCCACTCCAGCATTCTTGCCTGGGAATCCCATGGAGACAGGAGCCTGACGGGCTGCAGTCCCTGCGGTGGCAAAACAGACGGACACAACTGAGTGACTAAACAACAGCAAGGGCTGTGCAAGTCTTAGACTCAGCCCTAAATTTCTAACATGTCTGTTCACCGTGCTAAGTGATTTCACGTATTCATTTAATGCTTATGAAAATATTGACAGAGCCTTACACATGGATACCGTGTACTGAGCAATTTAAAATGATTAATCAATCGTGCCAAACATCCACACATACTGGGAGATTCTAACTCAGCCCCTTGGTTAGCCTTTCTCTGAGCTGTTTTGCTTCAGAAGTAGAATGATGTTGTTTAAAGAAAGTGCACTGGAGAAGGGAATCTTGTTTGGCTTCTTCCAAAGGTTAGATCTAAAGCATATTCTTAAACACACAGCCTTGGCTGACTCCTTCATCTCCAACACAGTAATAGTACCCAGAAGGCCCAAATCACAGCACTGCTTGAAAACAGCATTACTAAAGATGTTTGCTCTCTACGGGGTTGTGCAAATATGATGTATTGTTAAGCACACTGACTTACACTATCTTAGTGTGAGCATGTCTAAATCCACTGGATTAAAATAATTTATAATTTATACTACACGCTTTTGAAGATACTGAATTACTTTCAAGTCCAGAGCACTAAAACATAATTACCCTGGCACATGCACTTGAGGGAATATTATGAAGCAATTAAAACGGTGATTTTGCAGACTATTGAAAAATTAGCATGCTCTCTTCTTTACTTAAGTATGATACACGACTGTGTGAGCAGCATAATTATAAGTTAATGCAAAGTTACGCATAAGAAGAAAAGAATAAAGATGATACATTAAAGTTCTAACAGTGGTTTCTTAAGGGACAAACTTACAGATTTCTTTTTTTAACTTCTTCCATTTGGCAATTTTTAGTGATGTGATTACAATACTTACAATAGAAATGTAAACAAAAAGAAAGAAGAAAAATACATTATTCCTTTTTTTTTATCCACCGTTAGTCTCCTGCCTTTTTCCAAATCCCCCTTGTCCTGTACATTATCAACTTCCTGAACATTATCCACTATAGCTTCTCTTGCTCTCTTAGCATGGGTTCCAATGACCTCAAAAGAATATCCCTTAACTTAATTTCAGTTATTGGCAATTTTATAATAACCCAATTCCCTAAACTCTTTTTAAATTTACCTTTCAATAAATCATCTGGAAAATAAATCTAATAATAAAAAATACAGAAAACTTCTTGAGGGAGCTTACTACTCTGCAGACCAAGTTCAGCTCACTTTATGTATTACCTCATTCCACCACCTTTTGGTGAGACAGACGTACTTTTCCTTCATTTTACAGAGGTGAGAACTGAAACTCTATAAAGGTGAAGGGACATCCAAGCTCACACAGTTAGCAAGTTAAGAGAGAAAAAACAAATACACTGTATGAACAGGTGCTGAATGATATTATTTAATAAGACAATAGGAAATAAGATAAAACTTTGTACTTAAAAGGCTGACACAATTCAGAAAGCTGGATAATTGCATGTGTTGGCAGGAACATGGACACATAGGGCCCTTCATGTATCGCTGGTGAGAATGTAGACGGATACGTCTCCTCTGGAGTGCACCCTCGCATTATGTGGTTCAGGCATGGGCCAGTCATTGGGATGTGTGCATCCTATCACCCAGTGGCTCCGTTTCTAGCTAAAAGCAGCCTCACCTGAGAGCATAAAGGGGCATATAGAAGATGCTCCTAGCGGCATGGCAGCTGAGAGCTGGGAGCAACCTGAGTGTCCGTGGCCAGAGAGTGGGTGTTAAGGAGAAGCAGATGCCCAGCACGGAGTATTACAGGCCAGTTAGTGAGCCCTCCAGACGACTCTGGTGCAGGGAAACAAAGCTCAGAAACTCTGTAATGTACGAGGCGCAGGTTTCCAGTAGCATACGACCTCTTCTCTCTCCCCCCTCCCTATGCGTGTGCATGCATTCATATATTCTTTTGTTTATTTGTTCATTCATTTATAGTGCTGTGATTATAATCATGAAATTTTATTCATGAAATGACAGAGTTTGTGAAGTGACGGTAACACTAGTGTTTTACGGTTCAGGTATTATTATTTTTGGCTCTTTACTGCTACTCTGAGGTACCTGTGTGCATGCTCAGTCCTGTCCAGTGGTTTGCGACTCCATGGGCTGCAGCCCACCAGGCTCCTCTGTCCCTTGGATTATCCAGGCCAGAGACTGGAGCAGGTTGCCCTTTCCTACTCCAAGGGATCTTCCTGACTGAGAGATCGAACCCAAGTCTCCTGCAGCTCCTGAACTGGCAGGCGGATTCTTTACCACTGAGCCACCAGGGAAGCCCCTTGGTTGTAACAGTTGCTACAAGTTCCATTCCTAAGAATGCAGAGGGGTGAAGAGCCACTGACCGCACTCATCCCAATTCCATTAATATTTAACCCTTACAATTTATTCTCCTTCCCCACAATTATCCTGACATTAATAGCTCAGAGCTCACTCACATCCTTCTGATCGTCATGTTCAACAATTTCTCTCTGTTCCTTAAACTTGTGAGGAGGGTCAGGCCTCCCTGGCTCCAGCAGTTGGGGTCTAGGCCGATGTTCTACAGTTGATCATAAACAGCGTCACAAGACACCAGCATCACAGAAGGTTCCTCTGTGGCCGTGACGGAGTGAGACAAAAATGAGACCTCTCTGTCACTCTGCCTGAATGCATCCCAAAACCAAAATAACAATGACACCGCAAAAGTACGGTGTCTACCTCTTGGGCTGGCTATTTCCACCAGTTACAGCTTTAGCCCTGTCTCATTCTCCAACTCGTAGAAAATTTAGGAGACTCAAGTACGAAGCACCCTCTCCTTTGCTGTAATAGGAAGCCAGTCCAGAGTTGTTTGACCAGAGGTCTGAGTCCAGCGGTGTCTGACTGGCAAGCCACCATGGTAGCTATTATTGAGATCAGTATGTCTGCTATTCTTTGTGAAATTAAATGGCTGGCTATGGTGTGGGTTTGAAGGAATGTGAAGTCATTCCTTTCACTCTTTAGATATATAGATGCCCAAGAAGTTAGTTTAGTGAAAGGCACTCAGTCATGTCCAACTCTTTGCAACCCCATGGACTATACAGTCCATGGAATTCTCCAGGCCAGAATACTGGAGTGGGTAGGTAGCCTTTCCCTTCTCCAGCGGATCTTCCAAACCCAGGGATTGAACCCAGGTCTCCTAACATTGCAGGCAGATTTTTTACCAGCTAAGCCACAAGGGAAGCCCAAGAAATTAGTTTGAGGAAGTAAAATTTGTCAAAGAGTTTCATATCATGGAGTCACTTAACATATGTCTTACTTTTAGTTGATGATGAGATCTTTCCTTATTTATTTATTGTTCAGGTTAATAAAAATGAGAGGTATTTTCAGGGCACCACACTGCTGCCGGTGCCAGTCACTAGTCTGTGACCAAGATAGAACTGCCAAAAGGTTCTCCTTGCACATTTATTTTTTACTGAGGATACTTTCAAAATATCATTTCTCTTCAAATGAAATAATTTATCACACTCTATTTTAATAACCTTCAGCCTGAAAAAGGAAGAGTGAAAATGGGGAAAAAATGAATACTGTCAAGTCCTCTGATGTCCTCTAAGGATTTGATTTGGGCAATTTCAGAAGGTCATGATCTCCCGAAAGCCCAATCTCAGAGCTTTCCACCTGGCTTCCATTTGCTGTCATTACGGACATTCCTCCAGGAGCATCATGTGTTGTCATCAGAAGTAAAACATTTCAAAGGTACAGCTGTCTTTGAAGCAATGTTGGTGGCTCTGGTCCCACTAATTTGTCTAGTTGTTCTATCAAATCAGCAGAAAATTATTCATCACGTTATCACTTTGGGAAAGGGGAGTAACTGTGACCCTACATAAAAAGGGCCTATGAAATGTAATATTGACTGGGGGAGAAGACACTGAAGGGTGATTTCAATCTTGGGCACTTTCCATGGCAGGAAGGTGTGGGTGATTCATCACTCATCAGTCAGTCAGTCAGTCAGTTCAGTCGCTCAGTCGTGTCTGACTCTTTGCGACCCCATGAATCACAGCACGCTAGGCCTCCCTGTCCATCACCAACTCCCAGAGTTTAATCAAACCCATGTCCATTGAGTCGGTGATGCCATCCAGCCATCTCAACCTCTGTCGTCCCTTTCTCCTCCTGCCCCCAATCCCTCCCAGCATTAGGGTCTTTTCCAATGAGTCAACTCTTTGCATGAGGTGGCCCAAGTACTGGAGTTTCAGCTTCAGCATCAGTCCTTCCAATGAACACCCAGGACTGATCTCCTTTAGGATGGACTGGTTGGAGTCCAAGGGACTTTCAAGAGTCTTCTCCAACACCACTCATTACATGGGCTATATTCTCTCTGTACTCCTCAGTTTTCCACACTCATTCACTGAAAATGCCTAGGGCCTCTCTGATAATCAGAATACTTTAACAGAACTAAATCAATATTTAAGTAGATACCAAGAGTGCTGAAATTTAATTTCAATAAAATTATTTTATTTTAAAGTATAATTTTTATTTTAAATAGTGAAAAGTTTCATTATAAAAGGAAGTTAAATATGTTGTTATAGAATCATCTCAGCATTTCTAAAAATCAGTGGAAAATTGGGTCATTTCTTCTAGTCATTTGTTGAAAGTTACAGTCCCGTCCATTAAATCATTTTATAATTGCAATCTGATACCAATAAATATAATCTTTCATTTTTATTCTAGCTAATTAGCATTTGGAAGACACATTCATTCTTGTCACACTTTCCAAAACTATAAGGCACACACACGTGTGTGCACGTGCAAATCCAACCTTCCCAATTTCAATGACAGCAAAGGACACGGCACCTGTGATTTACAGAATAAACTCCATTTAAATAGACACTATTTAAATAGCTTGCTCGAGGTCAACTTGCAAAACCAACTCTATTCTACCACTAAGATCAGGCCCTCTCATGAAGAATGTCAAACGATAGGATGAATTTTTAAAGGTACATATTTTCTCATGGATTTTCAGATGTCGTGGAAGTCAGAGCTTGCCATTAAAGAAGACAGGCATAGCTTTTCTCCCTGCTCCATCTGATCTCTTCCTTCAGCTTCTCTGTTCATCCCCTTGAAGAGGATCATATATACACCCGCACATCCAGAGGAAAAGCCATCAGAGGGGAAGCATTAGACACACTAAAGTGCTCACAGTCTCACGGAGCTTGTTTCTCTGAAATAAGTCATTTGCACTGACTCTCTTTTTCCTCTAACCTCATCTAAGCCCCTAGTGTTTATAAATTATTTTACAGCTACTTGGGAGGCCCAACAGTTCTCTAAAAAGGCAGCAAGGACTTCTACATTTTAGACAGATGTCACAGCACAGAGAGCTGAAGAGTCTTCTTAGGGAGATTCTTCTTAGGGAGGGAGGCTGGGGATATAGCTCACCATGAATGTGACCTTGGTGCAGCACCTTCCAGGCTGTCCCAGCGTGCCCCCCTCCCCGGGGCGGCTCTCGTTGTGGCTGCCTGAATGTCGCACTCCCGAGCCACCACCACTCCCACCACCAGGGCTCTGCATATGCTTCTCCTCTGCCAGAAATGTGCTCCTCCTCCCACCTAAAGCCATAAGACCCTCACTAAAGCCTTGCCCCCTTGGGGGCCCAGAACTCTGTCTCCAACTCTGCTCAGAGTTATGGGCAGAATTCTGCCAGAACGCTCATCTCCATAAATCGAACAGCACAGGGCAGAAAAGGTGCCCAGGGCTTAGCACACTCTGGCTGAATGAACCTTCGGATTCCTGCCTGATCATCCAAAGCCATGGGCTTACTGCCACTGTCACTGGGATAAATACCAGAGTGAACACGGAATATGGTGTAAAGTCGGGTTGACCTGGGGACCCAACCCCACCTCAGTGCGACATGACTACCTTGACCTCTGCACTTTCTTGATCAGTTCTTCACGTGTCAAACACAGGGCATATTCGGGAGCTCCTTGTGGCAGAAAGTAAGGGAGAACTAAAGAGCCTCTCAATGAAAGTGAAAAAGGAGAGTGAAAAAGTGGGTTCAAAGCTCAACATTCAGAAAACTAAGATCATGGCATCCGGTCCCATCACTTCATGGCAAATAGATGGGGAAACAGTGGAAACAGTGGCTGACTTTATTTTTCTGGGTCCCAAAATCACTGCAGATGGTGACTGCAGCCATGAAATTAAAAGACGCTTACTCCTTGGAAGGAAGGTTATGACCAACCTAGACAGCATATGAAAGAGCAGAGACATTACTTTGCCAACAAAGGTCCGTCTAGTCAAGGCTATGGTTTTTCCAGTGGTCATGTATGGATGTGAGAGTTGGACTATAAAGAAAGCTGAGCACAGAAGAATTGATGCTTTTGAACTGTGGTGTTGGAAAAGACTCTTGAGAGTCCCTTGACTGCAAGGAGATCCAACCAGTCCATCCTAAAGGAGATCAGTCCTGGGTGTTCATTGGAAGGACTGATGTTGAAGCTGAAACTCCAATACTTTGGCCACCTGATGTGAAGAGCTGACTCACTGGAAAAGACCCTGATGCTGGGAAAGATTGAGGGCAGGAGGAGAAGGGGACAACAGAGGATGAGATGGTTGGATGGCATCACCAACTCAATGGACATGGGTTTGGGAGGACTCCAGTAGTTGGTGATGGACAGGGAGGCCTGGCTTTCTGTGGTTCATGGGGTCGCAAAGAGTCTGATACAACTGAGCAACTGAACTGAACTGAACACTGAATACTCAAGTTGTTCTCAATTGTTGAGAATAGCCATAGTAATAGTAAAGTGGCAGTTTACAAGGGACTTTTCCCTAATGGAGAAAAAAAAAGTCCGCGAGGTAGAGAGTGAATTTGACAGAGCCTCTCTGAGCGTGATGTGTGGGCAACAAGAGGATGACGGAGATCTCTGTGTCAGAGTGGGATGGAGACAATCACGATTCTTAAAGCCATTTCCCAGGCTGAGAGCGATTAATATCTTTGTGATGAAACTGATAAGCCTCTACTTCTGAGACTCCATTTCTCAGACTTGGCAAGAAGCAAGTGACAGGGCACAAGCAGACACCCCGGGCGAAGCGCCCCGGCTCCCTGCCTCCCGGCGCTGCACCTGCGCCCACCTGCCCGCTGCCCTGACCGGCGCCAGCCGGTCTCCAGGCAGAGGGATGTCTGTGCGGAACGAAAGAATCTGTGCCCAGGTATCCGTGTCCGTGTGCAAGCTCTGAAAATTCAAATTCCATGTCCATTTGTTATTTCAAATAAGGGTTCTTCCCTACGGACTCAACACTCCAAAACATTTTTTTTTTCCTTTGTATTTGACGGAGGCACTTTCTTCGAATGACAGAATGTGCCAGGGCAGAGCGGGCAGTGTGTGCCAGGAAATAAATCTCTGTACGTTTCCACACTGCCTCAAGGATGTGTTCCAACCATTCTGAGTAGACTGGCAATGTCTTGTTTTGTTTTTTAAGTAAGGAAGTTGAAAGCAGATCTTCAGGGTCCCTTTCTGTACCCTTCTTTCCCTAGCTGCTTCCTTCGTGTAGGACTCAGAGACACAGCACCCTGGCTCATGGCTTTCCAATGAGAACTTTGATGTCAGAGTTAACGGTGGTTCTCCTTTTGGGTCAGTGACATTGAGGAATATTTCCTTAACATAACTCTCCATCCTGAGATCCATTTTTAATGCTAATTTCATTGAGTAATTTGATATAGCTTACTATTTACTGACACTGAAGACAGAAGCTAAATCCTGTGAACAGGGCTCTTCAGACTGTGATGTGCACATGAATTTCCTGGGGCTCTTGCTGAAATTCTGACTCAGTCGGCCTTGAGAGGCGCCTGAAATGCCGCCTTTCTAACCAGTGCTCCTTTTACATGAGAAGGAAATGGCAACCCACTCCAGCATTCTTGCCTGGAGAAGCCCATGGATGGAGGAGCCTGATGGGCTATGGTCCACGGGGTTGCAAAGAGTTGGACACGACTGAGCAACTTCACTTTTTCTTTCCCTTTTGCATGATGCTGCTGCTGCCACTCCCAGGACCGCACTAGGAGCCGCGAAGCTATAAGCTTGGCGGGTCTGACATCACACCAAAGAACTGTGAAACCATGACTCCTGAGCTCTATTCCCAGAGGTTGTGACTGCACAGGCTGGCATGGGGGGGGGGGGTCCCATTCTGCAATTATAACATGCTCCTAAGGGATGCTGATACTGATGATCAGTAAAACAGACTGTGACTATCATACGAGGTAATCTGGCTGAGCTATAAAATGCCAGCCTGACCCTTACTAGGCCGAGCACACTTTCAGCATAGCAGGACATTTTAGATAAAAATGCTAGCATGCTTCAGAACACTCCCCCATAAAAATGCAATTTCTACAAGTCAGATACAAATTGGAAAGACTGCCAATGGTGGGGGAAAAAATGGGTTGATTTTTTCAACCAAAAACAGTAAGAGATATGGAATAAAGTAACATTTGAGGTCATTTATGTTGGAACCATTTACCACTTCTGATCTTTTCTCATGTGCAAGATGGCAATATTAATCTTTACAGTTCGGCCAACAGTCAGTGTGAGTTACTGTCCAAATCCATAGACAAAAGCAGTTAATGTGAACTAGAAGGAATACCAGACTCCACTCCCCAAACTTCAGGAAGAGAAACTTCTATACTTCGACTCAGAAGTGGTCAAAAGAGTTCAGTTTAGCTGAAAGAGCTGAGGAGGAGCAAGGATGGAACAAAATCTGACAAAGGGTGGCCTTACAATGGTTCATGCTATGTGTCAACGTGACTGGGTCACCAGATACTCAGACGTCTGATACAGCACCGGATGCCCAGGTATCTGATTCCTGCGTGTGTCTGTGGAGGCGTCTCTGTAAGGAGCAGTATGTGAGTTGGTGGACCTCGTAAAGCAGACGGCCCTCCCCAGGGTGGATGGGCACCATCCAGCCTACTGACAGCCAAGGCTGGCTTCATGATCCCTCCGCTTGGCTGAGAAACGGGACCCAGATCTTCTCCTTCCCTCAGAGTTCCCGGTCCTTCAGACTTGGACTCAAATCTGAACCATCTGCCCTCCAGCCCTCAGGCCTTTGGCCTACACCACAGGCTTCCCGGGATCTCCAGTTTGCAGACTGCCGATTAGGGGATTCTCAGCCTCCGTCATCATATGCTCCAATACCTTATAATAAATGTCTTTATGTGTTTATATAATCGGTTCCCTTTCTCTGTGTGTGCACTAAGTCACTTCAGTCGTGTCCATGGGATTCTCCAGGCAAGAATACTGGAGTGGGCTGCCATGTCCCTCCTCCAGGGGAATCTTCCTGCCCCAGGGATCAAACCCACGTCTCTTATGTCTCCTGTACTGGCAGGCAGGTAGACATTAGCACCACCTGGGAAGCCCCTCCCATTCTCCGGAGACCACCAACTAATCCAGATTGTGGTGCCTGGAGTGGGATCACAGGGACAACTTTGGTTTCAGGCCACACCCTAGGCTTTGGCCCCGTACTGCGCTTGATGATGCCCTGATGGGAGGCACAACGGCTACTTACAACAAGCAGAGTTTGGGCCTAATACTGGTGGGGCCAGAGACAGAGGTGGTCTCCAGTTTGTGAATAGAGCCCCTGCTGTGAAAGCTTACTGAGCTAAGAAACACTGGACTTCTCTTAGAGGACGTAGTCACTCACTGAGGTTTCCAGGGGGAGGCGAAGCCTGACAAGGGGATATGGTCCAGACCCTGGTCTTCAGAGAGTGGTCCAGTCCAAGAGGCCTCACGTGCGCTGATGAAAAAGAACTTGATGGCTTCAAAAGACTAGCTCCAACAGATAAGGTTGGAGCACTATAGCCACAGATGTCAGGAACCCACCAGACACCTGAGACTTCTGCCGTTTCCAGACCTGTGTTGCTTAATCCCAGCTTCCAGCATCATGAAAGCTTATCTGAGGCTTTATCTGTCTCCCAGGGAGAAGGATGAGCCCTCCACCCATGACTGGCTGGAGAAGGTGGATGACTGACTCGCCCCATGGATGACAACAGTCACACAGGAGACACCGGCTCCTAGAATTCCCTGCCGGGAATGAGCTCTGGTGGCCCACACTGCACTTTCATCAGCTCCCTTCTCTCTCAGCCTCATTTCTCCCCCTCCTACTGTTGTTTCTTGGGATCACCTTCCAAATGAATAACTTGCACTCAAATTCTTGCCTCAGGAACTGCTTGTGGGGGAGCCCAAACTGAAACATGTTAGTTTGGGATGGCATATTAGATAGAAGAATCGCAATGTCTGAGCACAGACTGGGTCACCATTCTCAGGTAATGAGATGCTCACACACAGAACCGTTGACACGCTGGATGGGAGAATTGCCATAAGCAATGCTGCAGAAAGAACTCCCGCGACACTGATTCTGGATGAGTTTCAGAGGCAGATACAAACGCAAGATGGACTCAGCCGATCTGTGTTATGTGTGTATGGATGTGGGTCAGGACACATACTTCCATAAGTCTATATGGTAGCATGGCATGGTCTGATCCCACGCACACAGAAAGCTTTATCCTGCTCATTAATTTCCTCCTATTTGAGTTTTCCCTCATATCTAGCAACATCGATTTCTTTCTTTCATCAGTGAAAACATTTTTGTACATGCTTTTATTGTTATATGCCATACACTGTGCTCTACGTCATGCAAATATATAATTGTTGTTGTCTGGTCAATAAGTTGTGTCTGACTCTTTGTGACTCCATGGACTGTTAGCGCACCAGACTCCTCTGTCCATGGGATTCTTCAGGCAAGAATATTGGAGTGGGTTGCCATTCCCTCCTCCAGGGGAATCTTTATGACCCAGGGATCGAACCTGCATCTCCTGCATTGCAGGCAGATTCTTTACCACTGAGCCACTGGAGAAGCTGATGCCAATATATAATATTTTGGCTTATATATACATATATAATATTCACTGCTGCCGCTGCTGCTGCTGCTACTAAGTCACTTCAGTCATGTCCAACTCTGTGCGAACCTATAGACAGCAGCCCACCAAGCCTCCCCATCCCTGGGATTCTCCAGGCAAGAACACTGGAGTGGGTTGCCATTTCCTTCTCCAATGCATGAAAGGAAAAGTGAAAGTGAAGTTGACCAGCCGTGTCTGACTCTTAGCAACCCCATGGACTGCAGCCCACCAGGCTCCTCCATCCACAGGCTTTTCCAGGCAAGAGTACCAGAGTGGGGTGTCATGGCCTTCTCTGATAATATTCACTAGATACATGTAAACTTTTTCCATTTTTTTAGAATTACTTTCAATTTCTTCTGGAGTTGCCACAAGAGTAAGAAATCCTTACTAAATATTATTGTTTGAATCACAAAATGAATGATTTTATGGTAGAAACAGAACATGTTGGGACAGATTTTACTCTGGAGTCATATACGCCTCAAGTTGAATGACTTGGAAAACATTATTTCATTTCTCTGATTTTAGTTTCCTTGCATGTACAATGTCAATAGATATTTGTTAGTATAAGCTTATCTGAGGGGAAAAGAATATAGTCTAAAAGATTCCCTGGCATGAACAGGTAAAAAGGAATTATATATGTGTGTGTGTATATATATATATGTATTTTATATCTCAAACAAAATGACATTTTTACATAGATGATATTATTACAAGTTGTAGCATTATAAAAGAGATAACTATAATTCTAAATTCACCCATTCCAGTCCATTTTGGTTCACTGATTCCTAGAATGTCAATGTTCACTCTTACCATCTCCTATTTGACCACTTCCAATTTGCCTTGATTCATGGACCTAAAATTCCAGGTTCCTATGCAATATTGCTCTTTACAGCATCAGACCTTGCTTCTATCACCAGTCCCATCCAGATCTGATAGACAGAGTGCCTGATGAACTATGGATGGAGGTTGGTGACATTGTATAGGAGACAGGAATCAAGACCATCCCCAAGAAAAAGAAATGCAAAAAAGCATTGTGTAAAGGCTGTGTGAGGAGGCCTTACAAATAGCTCTGAAAAGAAGAGAAGTGAAAAACAAAGGAGAAAAGGAAAAATATACCCATTTGAATGCAGAGTTCCAAAGAATAGCAAGGAGAGATAAGAAAGCTTTCCTCAGCGATCAATGCAAAGAAATAGAGGAAAACAATAGAATGGGAAAGACTAGAGGTCTCTTCAAGAAAATTAGAGATACCAAGGAACATTTCATGCAAAGATGGGCTCAATAAAGGATAAATGTAGTATGGGCCTAACAGAAGCAGAAGATATTAAGAGGTGGCAAGAATACACAGAAGAACTGTACAAAATATCATCATGACCCAGATAATCATGATAGTGTGATCACTCACAGTCAGCTAGAGCAACATCCTGGAATGTGAAGTAAAGTGGACATTAGGAAGCATCACTACCAACAAAGCTAGTGGATGTGATGGAATTCCACTTGAGCTATTTCAAATCCTGAAAGATGATGCTGTGAAAATGCTGCACTCAATATGCCAGCATATTTGGAAAACTCAGCAGTGGCCACAGGACTGGAAAAGGTCAGTTTCATTCCAATCCCAAAGAAAGGCAATGCCAATGAATGCTCAAACTACCACACAATTGCACTCATCTCACATGCTAGTAAAGTAATACTCAAAATTCTCCAAGCCAGGCTTCAGCAATATGTGAACTGTGAACTTCCAGATGTTCAAGCTGGTTTTAGAAAAGGCAGAGGAACCAGAGATCAAATTGCCAACATCCACTGGATCATCGAAAAAGCAAGAGAGTTCCAGAAAAATATCTATTTCTGCTTTATTGACTATGCCAAAGCCTTTGACTGTGTGGATCACAATAAACTGTGGAAAATTCTGAAAGAGATGGGAATACCAGACCACCTGACCTGCTTCTTGAGAAACCTGTATGCAAGTCAGGAAGCAACAGTTAGAACAGGACATGGTTAAATCCACGTATCTATGGACATTTTATCTTCAACAAAGGAGGCAAGAATATACAATGGAGAAAAGACAACCTCTTTGACAAGTGGTGCTGGGAAAACTGGTCAACCACTTGTAAAAGAATGAAACTAGAACACTTTCTAACACCATACACAAAAACAAACTCAAAATGGATTAAAGATCTAAATGTAAGACCAGAAACTATAAAACTCCTAGAGGAGAACATAGGCAAAACACTCTCCGACATAAATCACAGCAGGATCCTCTATGACCCACCTCCCAGAATATTGGAAATAAAAGCAAAAATAAACAAATGGGACCTAATTAAACTTAAAGGCTTTTGCACAACAAAGGAAACAATAAGCAAGGTGAAAAGACAGCCTTCAGAATGGGAGAAAATAATAGCAAACGAAGCAACAGACAAAGAATTAATCTCAAAAATATACAAGCAACTCCTGCAGCTCAATTCCAGAAAAATAAACGGCCCAATCAAAAAGTGGGCCAAAGAACTAAGCAGACATTTCTCCAAAGAAGACATACAGATGGCTAACAAACACATGAAAAGATGCTCAACATCACTCATTATTAGAGAAATGCAAATCAAAACCACAGTAAAGTACTATTTCAGGCCAGTCAGAATGGCTGCTATCCAAAAGTCTACAAGCAATAAATGCTGGCGAGGGTGTGGAGAAAAGGGAACCCTCTTACACTGTTGGTGGGAATGCAAACTAGTACAGCCACTATGGAGAACAGTGTGGAGATTCCTTAAAAAGCTGGAAATAGAACTGCCATATGACCCAGCAATCCCACTCCTAGGCATACACACCGAGGAAACCAGATCTGAAAGAGACACATGCGCCCCAATGTTCATCGCAGCACTGTTTATAATAGCCAGGACATGGAAGCAACCTAGATGCCCATCAGCAGACGAATGGATAAGAAAGCTGTGGTACATATACACCATGGAATATTACTCAGCCATTAAAAAGAATTCATTTGAATCAGTTTTAATGAGGTGGATGAAACTGGAGCCCATTATACAGAGTGAAGTAAGCCAGAAAGATAAAGACCAATACAGTATACTAACACATATATATGGAATTTAGAAAGATGGTTAACGATAACCCTATATGCAAGACAGAAAAAGAGACACAGATGTATAGAACAGACTTTTGGACTCTGTGGGAGAAGGTGAGGGTGGGATGATCTGAGAGAATAGCATTGAAACATGTATATTATCAATTGTGAAACAGATCGCCAGTCCAGGTTTGATGCATGAGACAAGTGCTCAGGGCTGGTGCACTGGGAAGACCCAGAGGGGTGGGATGGAGAGGGAGGCGGGAGGGGGGATCGGGATGCGGAACACATGTAAATCCATGGCTTATTCATATCAATGTGTGGCAAAAACCACTACAATATTGTAAAGTAATTAGCCTCCAACTAATATAAATAAATGAAAAAGAAAAAAAATAAAAGAACTAGACATGGAACAACAGACTGGTTCCAAATAGGAAAAGGAGTACATCAAGGCTGTATATTGTCACCCTGCTTATTTAACTTATATGCCGAGTACATCATGAGAAACGCTGGGCTGGATAAAGCACAAGCTGGAATCAAGATTGCCAGGAGAAATATCAATAACCTCAGATATGCAGATGACACCACCCTTATGGCAGAAAGTGAAGAGGAACTAAAAAGCCTCTTGATGAAAGTGAAAGAGGAGAGTGAAAAAGTTGGTTTAAAGCTCAACATTCAGAAAACTAAGATCATGGCATCTGGTCCCATCACTTCATGGCAAATAGATGCGGAAACAGTGGAAACAGTGGCTGACTTTATTGTTCTGGGCTCCAAAATCACTGCATATGGTGATTGCAGTCATGAAATTAAAAGATGCTTACTCCTTGGAAGGAAAGTTATGACCAACCTAGACAGCATATTAAACAGCAGAGACATTACTTTGCCAACAAAGGTCCGTCTAGTCAAGGCTATGGTTTTTCCAGTAGTCGTGTATGGATGTGAGAGTTGGACCATAAAGAAGGCTGGGCACTGAAAAATTGATGCTTTTGAACTGTGGTGTTGGAGAAGACTCTTGAGAGTCCCTTGAACTGCAAGGAGATCCAACCAGTCCATCCTAAAGGAGATCAGTCCTGGGTGTTCATTGGTGGGACTGATGCTGAAGCTGAAACTCCAATACTTTGGCCACCTCATGCGAAGAGTTGACTCTTTGGTAAAGACCCTGATGCTGGGAAGGATTGGGGGCAGGAGGAGAAGGGGACAACAGAGGATGAGATGGTTGAATGGTATCACCGACTCAATGGACATGGGTTTGGGTAGGCGCTTGGGAGTTGGTGATGGACAGGGAGGCCTGGCGTGCTGGGGTTCTTGGGGTCGCAAAGAGTCGGGTACAATTAGAGACTGAACTGAACTGAATTTTAGGATATTGAGTTTTTCTTTTTATTTTGTGTTCATTTTACTTTGTGTGAATGGTTATATTTATGAAAATACTAGAACCATATTAATGCCTCCTTTATTTGTTTCAAATCCATTTAATCAATAGTCTGACTAAAGGTACAATTCTAAATGTTTCAGATATGCTTAATCACTACCCCAATAAGAACGAAAGTTATTTTGCTGTGTAGAGGAAACTATTCTTCCTGTTTTAATTATTTTACCAATGTTTGAAAAATGCTGAGTTTCCAGGAAGAGTGAGTTCCTGGCAGTACACAGTGCTGCTCCCTTTCTGAGGATAGATGAAATAAACAGCACACTGTAATGAACTCTTGGTTAAATGTCTCAGAAATGTTCCTGACACCACAAAATGCTGACTTAGCTAAACCCATGAGGCAAGAATTTGTAAAGTAATTGCTACCCACCTACACATGAGGGTGATTTGTATGCATCTCAAGTCAGTGGCTGACAGTAAAATACAAAACCTTTTCGTTTGGGGCAACGTAGACTGGCAAACATCTCTAATGACTAATATTTATACAGTGTTGGATTTCACAAAAATGAATGTTTTTTAATAAAAACAGGGAGGGAAAGAGAAAGATATATCTCTACTATGTTCATGTACTAATAGCAATGACATTCTTAACAATAACAGTAAGAGCTTTACATTTACTGAGCATGGACTATATATTTGGCAGCAGAAATAAATGCTTTAACTTTATATCATCCTAGCTCATCTTCGTGACAACATAATCATCCTAGCTAAACCTCTACCAAATCACTTTGGCTGACAGCATGCAATCAAGGTTTTGTCCATGTTCCATGGTTTTTAAAACATTAATTTTCATTACTTCTCTGCTAGATTATTTCATGAACATTTTGATTCCAAAACCAGCCAATTAGCAACTTTAATTCCATTTGCAACCTGAAATTCCCATTGTCATGTAAGGTAGCATATTCATGGATTCTGAGATTTAGGATACAAACATCTTTGGAGGGCCATTCTGCTTACCATAACAGGATGCACATTATTCATGACTCATATTCATTTATTTTGTCTACATATCTCCTGAGCACCTAGTATGTTTTCCAGCACCAAGTGATACTCTGAAAAATGAACATAAATAATACAGATATATCTTTGGGAGCTTCCATTTTAGCCTTACTAAGTCCTGCAAACAAACACAGATTGAATTTTTTTTAAGTGTACCCCTGAGAAGGTGGGCTTCCCTGATGGCTCAGTGGTAAAGAACTCCTCTGCCAATACAGGAGATGTGAGTTCTACCCCTGGGTTGGGAAGAGCCCTTGGAGAAGGAAATGGCAACCCACTCCAGTATTCTTGCCTGGGAAATCCCATGGACAGAGGAGCCTGGCGGGCTACAGTCCATGGGGCTGTAAAGGGTCAGACATGACTTAGCGGCTAAACAACAAAAACAACCCTTGAGAAGGCAAAAGACAGTTTCTAAGAGAAAAGAATGTGCTCACGTCACGATTCTGCCTGAGCCTGGTTCTGTAATCTTATCACAAATGTTGTAGAAGACATTCCTGATCTAGTGACCCATACTGTACTTTTCAGGCAAATGGTAAGTGACAGCCAATTCTTAATATTCACAGATTCTGTACTGGTAAGCACACCTTCCTGCTACAATATATTTGTAACCTCAGCTCTAAGTTGATTCAAGTTGTTGTATGGCAGAAACCAACACAATGTGGTAAAACAATTATCCTCCAATTAAAAATAAAAATAAAAAAAAATCAATATCCGTGGTGTTTTCGTGGTCACTGGTGGACACGTGCAGTGTTGAACAGTTTGAGTTGCCCATGATGTGTGTTTCCAACTGAGTTAAAACAAGGTAATACTCTGCTTTCCTGTTTCAATTTCCATGCCCTAAACCAATGTCCTTTTCGTGTTGTATTTAGTGCCAAAGACTCACCTTCCTGTACCTTTCTTGGCGATTCTGCTGTTTAAAGAGACCCCTATGCATTAATACTCAAGTGCTGCCTACTCTTAAGGGTGAGAAAGCTGTGATGTGCCACATGGAGAAAATATGTGTGATCAATAAGCTGTGCTCAGGCCTGAGTTATGGAGCTGTTGGCCGTGAGTTCATGCTAATGAATCAACAACACAGGCATCCCTCGTTTTACTGCACTTCACAGATAGCCCGTCTTTCACAGATCAAAGGTCTGTGGCAACCCTGCGTCCAGCAGGTGGGTCAGCGCCATTTTTCTTGCAGCATTTGCATACTTTCTGTTGCTCTGTGTCACAT
Organism: Cervus elaphus; assembly: GCF_910594005.1. NCBI lineage: Eukaryota > Metazoa > Chordata > Mammalia > Artiodactyla > Cervidae > Cervus > Cervus elaphus. Next base: position 5,478,058 of record NC_057818.1, on the reverse strand, counting down.
TTTGGTCACCAGAGGCTACAGGAACCTCACTCTATATTTCCTTCAGGAGCAGCAGTTTAGTATTGGCCAATTCAGTGTTCATAGAGAATTTATAAAACATAACTGTCATGAGTAATGAGAATTAACTCTACTTACTGTATATTTCTTACTGCTTTAACTAACTGCTGGAGAAATCCATAGTAAGTGTCAAGGCAAATCAACAAAATGCATTATAATGTCATAAAAATGTCATAAAAAATGATCTTTAAAGATTTATAATCCTGCTCCTAATATATAAATTATTTCATACTTTACAAGTTTTGCCTGTCAGGTGTCAGAATAATTCACATGTGTATGTTCACTATATGTATGTCTTGTATTATTTTTCTTAGAAAAATATTGACTTGTGACGCTAAAAGAAATCACTGATTCTTAAAATTGTAAATGCACACTTCAAATGTAACTCGGATATTGAAATATATGTTGCCCACTTGTTCCCATTTTCCCATTTTATTTTATATTAGGTATCTTAAGAGGGAAAAAAAGCAGCAGAACTATAATATAGGTGCTAATGAATCATCATAAAAGAAAATCTCTTTAATATGTGTTATCATGTATGCTTCATACTTTAGGAATTACTTCTAAAAGCCTAGACAAAGGTGGGTTTCCCAAGTGGTGCTAGTGGTAAAGAACTCTGCACCAATACAGGAGACATAAGAGACGTGAGTTCAATCCCTGGGTGGGGAAGATCCCTTGGAGAAGGAAATGGCAACCCACTCCAGGATTCTTGCCTGGAGAACTCCATGGACAGAGGAGCCTGGCAGGTTATCATCCATAGGTTGCAAAGGGTCAGACATGACTGAAATGATTCTGCATACTCACAGACAAAGGTAGATTAGATGATTTTGAGGATATTATAAAACTTGGCTCACAGCACCAATTCCAGTCACCTTCCATGAGTCTCCTGTGGAAGGAGTAAAGGATCTACCCCCTTGTGAAGGCAGATCCGAGTGAGGCTAATTCACTGTCAGCTCCTCTCTGCCCAACACCCCGCAAGTATGGGGAAGTAAAAGGCAAGTCAGCTGGAGCCAGAGGTATTCCCTGGGCTCATGCATCACTGAGCCTGAGGCGTGGGGGTGGAGAAATAAGAGAGAACAATGGCCACTCTTACTCTCCCCCGCAATTCCTCTCCTTCTCCTTCCCTGTAAGACCTGCCTTTCCTTCCTCTTCTCTATTCTGAGGTAGCCGCAAGCCTCATCTCCTCACTCCCCACTCCCAGCCCAAGTGCTCCTTTATCAGAACAGCCTCCTCTGGGTCTGGACCACCTCCTTTCATCCCCAGTGGAGACAACCAAACCTTCACGAGTCTTAATTTCTCCATTTGACTTGGTCCTAGTGGTGTTCGTTATTGTCAGCCTTATTGTAAGTAAAATTATCATGTGTAAGAATGGAAACTTAAAACTACTAAAAAGTTAAAGAGGAGAAAGCATATATCTGGCATGAAAAAATTTATTATAGACATTTTCAAACATAAACTCAAGAAGGGAGACAGAACAAAAAAGTCATCCATATCCAGTTTCAAAGACTGCTAACTCATCTGCCAATCTTAGTTCACTTCTGCCCACATCCCCTCCCACTTCATGACCTTTCCTATTAGATTATTTTACAGCCACTCTCAGACATCATATTTTTCATGCATAAATATCTCAAAATATTTCTTTAATGGATAAGAATTTAATTTCAAAACCTAGAATGTTGACAACTGTTCTGTAATATCATCAACATCCTATGATGATTGCTTATCTCTTGAAAATGTACGGGCCTGTGTGTACGTGTATAGGCAATATTGTTCAAAAAAGGTTATCCCAAATTTCCATGCAGTTATTGTTCCTCTTGAATATCTTTTAACCTATGGATCATCTCCCTTTCATTTTCTCTCAATTTGCTATTGAAAACCACTGGTCAATTGTCTTACAGTTTCCCATAGTTTGCTGATTGCCTCTCTCTGGTGTCATATGATGTGTCCTATCCAGTTAGACTGGGGGGCTCGATCTGACTTCAATGTGAACTTCAGGCCAGAGGCCTTCAAAAACACACTGTATATGTCCAGCAGGAGATGCATTAGGCTTGACTGTTTCTGTTTTTATGATTCCAGAGATCACTGATATTCCCCAAGTACATTAATTCATTAGGAGTTATAAAATGGTGATATTCTGATTCTGTTATCCCTTCCTTAATGTCTTTTTAATTCTAGAATATATCTCTAAAGACAAACTTACTCTTCATCAGACACTTGGCTACCCTGAGACGTAGTTTAATCAGAAAAAGCAGAAAAATACTCATTATTGCTTTTTGAGCCCGTGTTTAGTGAATTGATCCTCTCGCATCTTCCAAAGATGATAAATAAGGAAACTTTTGTATTACAATGAATTAATGAACATTTAAGTTGGCGTTTCAATACATTTCTGGTATGATTCTTTTTGATATTCTAGTTTCATTTTGGCCAGTGAAATCCTTTTCCACTCAGCTCCTAAGTCTTTTTGACATGACCCCAGTAGTCTTTGGTAAAAATCCTAGTTTTCAGGTATTAATACAATAATATTCTAGATTTATCTGGCATACTTCATGCCTCATAGCTGGATTGAACTATTTTTCACAATGAATCCTGAGTGTGGATCCACAATCCAGGTGGTAAGGAGGATCACTGTTTAAGGCTGATCACACTTTCTTGATCAAAAGAATTAGGAAATAGTTCAATTTTCTTTTTTTTAATTGGAGGAAAATTACAATGCTGTGCTGGTTTCCACTGTACAACAACGCAAAACAGCCATAAGTATACACACACACACACACACACACACACGCACATTTATATGTAAATAAATATATACACCCTCCCTGTCGAGTCTCCCTGCCTCCCCTAACTCCATCCCACCCCTCTAGGTTGTCACAGGGAGCTGGGCTGGGCTCCCAGTGTTACAAAACGACTTCTCACTCGTATCTATTTTACACATGTTGGTGTATATATGCCAGTGCTACTCTCTTGATTTGTCCCACCCTCTCTTTTCCCCCACTGTGTCCACAAGAACAGACCATCCTCTACATCTGTGTCTCTCTACCTGCCCTGCAAACAGGTTCATCAGTATCATTTTTCTAGATTCCATGTATATGCAGAATATATGATATTTGTTTTTCTCCTTCTGACTTACTTCACTCTGAATAGCACACTCTGCTGCTGCTGCTGCTGCTAAGTCACTTCAGTCGTGTCCAACTCTGTGCGACCCCATAGACGGCAGCCCACCAGGCTCCGCCGTCCCTGGGGTTCTCCAGGCAAGAACACTGGAGTGGGTTGCCATTTCCTTCTCCAGTGCATGAGAGTGAAAAGTGAAAGTGAAGTCGCTCAGTCATGTCTGACTCTTAGTGACCCCTGGACTGCAGCCTACCAGGCCCCTCCGTCCATGGGATTGTCCAGGCGAGAGAACTGGAGTGGGCTGCCATTGCCTTCTCCAGTAACACTCTCTAGGTTCACCCATTTCAGTGGATTCAAACTCACTCCTTTTACGGCTGAGTCATATTCCATTGTGTATATGCACCACATCTTCTTTATATATTCATCTCTTGATGGACATCTAGGTTGCCTCCATGTCTTGGCTATTGTAAACAGAGCTGCAAAGAGCATTGGGGTACCTGCGTCTTTTTGAATATGGTATTCTCAGGGTACATGCCCAGTAGTGGAGCTGTTACATCATATGGTAGCTTTATACTTAATTTTTTAAAGATTCGCCATACTATTTTCCACAGTGGTTGTATCAATTTACATGCCCACCAACAGTACAAGAGGGTTCCCTTTTGTCCACATCCTCTCTAGCAATTAAATTCATATCGACACATCCAATTCAAATTCAATGCAGGATATTTACCTAACCTCTTCAATTTTATGTTTGTTTCTCTTTTCTCTTTCAATGAAATTATGATTTCTGATATTAAAATGATCACTTAACTGTTTTAACAAAATAAGTTTTACAGTCATAATATGATATTTTAAATAAGATATTATGGATATCACTAACAAAATGTGATTACTGAAAGTGGTTCAAGATTTTTTGTCAGTGAGTTCTAAAACAATAAAAATATGCAACTGCTGTGTCTTGAGTCACTTAAAACAATTCCTCTCTGTGTTTGTGCCTTAAACTCAATACACAGATTTGTTTCATGCTATTATTGATCTTTAGAAATAGCTTCCAAAGTTTTATTTAATATTATTGTACAATTTTAAAATTGTTTATTACTTTATAGTTAATAAAACACAAAAGTCTATATCCTATCCCTATTCCATTGCTTCTCCTACAGGTTATCACAGAAGTAACATTTCTTAATTGCTTTTGCTTATCCTCCCATTTATTTAAAAAATACAAGAAAATATGTATTTCCATTCCCTTTATTTAAATAAAAGGTAATATACCCTACCCATTTTCTTTACTTTGTCAAGGTAACTGAAGAAATGTGAGGGGTAGAGGTAAGGCATGCATTACTCTTTTTAAATGGTCTTCACCCTTGAAGGGTTAATCCAGATGAAAAGTGATCCCATAAAGGAAGGGCAAGAAGAGTCCAGGCCATTCTACAGCAAATTTTGGAGACTTTTCCAGCCTAATCCCTCAAGTATCACTGTCCACCTGCATCCTCCTTCTACTCGGACATCAGAATTACCACTACTACTTCCCATGGAGAGAGCTGTACATCTCTCAGGGTCTCTGCTGGAAGAAGACTCGGTGGGGGACAGACAAGAAAGCTACTGTGTCTTGTCTCATGTATCAATGTTGGGGACTCACTCCAAACACACATGAAAGGCATCTATCTTAATGTCTCCATGGAGCATAGAGATTTAGAGAATGTCAACTTAAAAAAAAAAAGGTACCTTTATTAAAATTGTTAGATTTTAAAATTAGCCCATCCAATGCAAAGCATTTTGGGGAAGATATTGTGAAAGTATTTATAAGTTCCTGAGAAAGTTTTAGGAAAAAGTAATTGTGAGTAAATGATAATAGGCAATAGAGAAAAGTTGTTGTAAGGCATGGAGAAAAACTTGGGAACATTGCAGAGAACAGTCACAGAAGAGAAAAACAGGAGAGAAGGTCCAGGGATGTTCAATAATAATATGATAATAACTACAGTGGTAGACATCTAACTAAAAAGAAAGTAACTGTGAGTTCACGATGCATCATAATTTTTTCTTGGCATTCTAAGGTTCACATATTGACGCTTGTGGTGTGGAAGAAGCATCCTATATATATATGACTTCCTGAGCACACACTGACTCTATCCTTGGTAACTGCTGTATCATCAGAACTTTTAAATATTTATGGATGGTTTGAGTACACATTGTTCTGTTCCAAGCATTGTCTAGCAGTAAGAACACAGCTCTTCAGTTATATAGAGGCAGTATTTCTAATAACAAAAAGCAATTGATGAAAGTGTTTAGGAAAATAAAAGTTCCCCTAATCACATTCAATTTCAAAGTTATCTCTTAGTCCTCTTATTGTTACACTATTCACATAATTGTTTGCACTTTTTAAAAATGGGGAAAAGCATAAAAAATGCAGACTACAAAATGTACCCATCATTTTCCTTTAAAGTTTAGCTACACAAATTTCAAAGTAATCTTGCAATCTAAAGGAACTTAGTTTCTAATGTACTTTTCATCAGTGAGACCAAGACCAATTATATGATGCAGAGAGGCGTGAAGTTTATCAGAATATATAAATCCTAGTTCTTTATGCTCATGCCAGCTGTCACCACCCTCCACCCTACTGATTTCATTTTAGATGCCCCAAACTGTTTAGATATCACACCTTATTCAAATTAAAATAAATAACAGTGTATGTCACCTAGTCCTAAATATACAGGGTCATTTTGAACACAATTTTCAGCAGAAAATAATGGACCTAGAATGTCTTGAGAAACTGTACTAAACCTGAGTTGTGGTTGATAGAGTATTTTCCTCAAAAAATATCTGGTGCTTTCCCTCTGAAATTCTGACTTCAGACATTGAGCATTTGAGCAAATATTAAACTAGACAGACAAATACCTTAGAGCCAAGGACTTCACATCCTGAAGTCCTCAAGATGTACTCCATTTTATAGATGCTAAGCATGTCTTTTTAAATCTGAACTTAAGCATAGAGAAATCCTTCACATATCATTAACCCAAGTACGGTACAGGAAACGAGAATATTCCACATCCATGAATCAATTTAGAAAAAAGATGAGGACCATTGTCCTGGTCAGAACCAGCTAAGATCAGTCAGTAGTGATTGAAACTGATGTGCAGGCACTTAACCACTAAATCAGAAGTAGAATACCAGAAGTCACTCAAAGGGTGATGTCGCAGCTTGGTTAATCTCCAGTTCCATTGGGAGGAAAGGCATAATTAATAGATGAGTCTCACATGAATGATAATCTGAGAAGTTAGGGTGTGACCTCTGGCCGCCACACACAAGGTAGGAAGGCAACAATAAGACAAAACTGGTAAAAGGAAGAGTGTCATATTTTGGAATTGACTCCGCTAAGATCAGAAAAGGAGAAGGACAGAAAGTAAAACCAGTGCTACCTCCAAACTCCAAAGAAAGTTCAAAGGATAAAATAAATTTTATAAATTAAAATTTTAATGGAAAAAAACTTATACAGAGTGAGAAATAGCAGAGGAAAACTATCTCACCCCTAGACTGTTGTAAGAGTTCCTGTTCATTTCGTTCCTTTTCAGGATCCGTGAACTTTCCTAGGATGCCTTCCATGCAGGTGTGCATGCTAAATCACTTCAGTCATATCCGACTCTTAACAACTCCATGGGCTGTAGCCCGCCAGGCTCCTCTGTCCATGGGATTATCCCAGGTAAGAATACTGGAGTGGGTTGCCATGCCCTCCTCCAGGGGATCTTCCCGACCCAGGGATCAAACCCACCTCTCTTAGGTCTCCTGCATTTTCAGGCAGGTTCTTCACCACAAGCGCCACCTGGGAAGCCCAGGATGCCTTCCATAGTCACTTCCAAAACTCATGAGCCTCTGCATTCTTTTCTATTTCCCATGTCTTTCCGTGAACTGGAGTGATTTGTTAAGGAGCAGAAAGTAGGGCTTTGATTTAATTAGATTCTATAATAGCTGAGGAACGGTGCAGAGTGAAACGCATCTGTGATGACTAATTTTACTTGTTAACTTGACTGGGCTAAGAGATGCCCAGATAACTAGTAAAACATTATCTCTGGGTGTGTCTGTCAGGGCATGTCCAAAAGAGATTAGCATATCCCATGAAATTCAAATTAACATTTTGGAACCGAAAGTGAATTTTGCTCACTTTTCCCAAATGCTACATGTCTATGGAGTCAGTAAGCATTTTATAAAGCTTCTATCAATTCCACATAATTTTTCTTTCTTCTTCATGAAAATAAGCCAGCAAAAGGAAAAAGAAGAGAGGACACTTATTTCTGCTTCTCTGTGAACATCAGCTGATTATAGCAAATTCTGGCCCTCTCAGCTTTCAGTCCTCTCCCAAACTAAAGGTCATTTCCTCTTCTTTGTTACAATCTTCTTGGGCAACTTTCTGCTTCAATACCTTTGGATGATCCATAAAGCATCCTGGAAGTAAATGACCTTCACATGCTCCTTTTTAATACTTATCTGCCCACATCTAGGTCCTTAATCATTCCCTGTGATTGCACCATCTTTGAAATTGTAAATGCTTATATTCTATTTTTTGATCCCAGACCACTAGATCTCTCTAGCTCTCTCAATCCCATTCTCCTACGCTTATTTACTTTTACCCTCAAAAACTCCACTGGTCCTTTGACATCTTCCATCTCTGTGATATTTAATTTTATATGTCAACTTGACTAGGGCACATTACCCAGACATTTAGTCAAATATTTTCCTGGATGTTTCTGTGAAGATACTTTTAAGATGAGATTAACATTTAAAGCAGTAGAGTTTCTAATAAAGCAGATGACACTCCCTAGTGTGGGTGGACCACATCCAGTCAGTTGAAGGCCTTAGGAGTAAAAAAGACTGACCTTCCTAGAAGAGGGAGTTTTGCCAAAGGATTGCTTAAGACTCAATTGCAATTCTCCTAAGTATCTCCAACCTGCCGTGCATATTCTGGACTTGCCAAACTTCCACAATCACTTGAGCCAATTCCTTAAAACAAGTCTATGTACATCGAATTGGTTCCATTCTATCAGCAGCTGCCCCCTTGACCTCACTTCCTTCCCTGTAGAACACTGACTCTATGACACTTTCCTTCCTCTATGCTCTTGCCAGCTCATAGGCATTCTTATTGTAGACAAGTCCTCCCACCACAGTCTCCCCCCGGATTCCAACCCTGGGTCAGACTAAGAAACCACAGCCTCTGCCCCTGCACACGAGTAAGCAGCTCGCAGCTGGAGAAAGCCAAGCAGGCGACACGGGCACCCTGAGTGTGGTCTCCAGCCTTCTCTGAGCTCGGTGCTCGGGGGAGGCTCTTTCCCTGGTCCACGCCGTTCTCACTTCTCTTCGTTCTCAGCAAAACAGGACCTTTCTGCCCACAGAGAGCCCTTCTACAGGCTGAAGTTCAGATACATCTTTACTTTTTTTCTTCTTTTGTAAGATATGTCACCCTTCAAAACCTATTATCTGGATCCCCTCGCTCCATCAGGTACCTGTGGAATCACCTCCATGTTCAATTCCTGGACCTCCAAGGGCTCCCTCTCGAGTGCTAACCAAGCACAAGTCTCTCCACTAACAAGCCCTCTGTTTGTCTGCGCGTCACTCATCCCATCTCCTTACAATCATCCCACTTCTCCACACCGCCAAACTACTGGGAACAGTATTTGCCATTTCCTCTTCCGTCCTTCTTGTCATGGTTCTTTTCCTAAAAATGACTGCATTCAATTCCCTCCTAGCTGAACTCCTAGCTAATAACCTCAGATCAATTGTTAATTTTGCATGAGGCTTTTTTCTTTTTTAATCATGTAGTACTTTTATTTTTATTTTTTTTATTTTTTAAAGTCTTGGATACTTAATCCTTTGCAGTTAGGCAGGTATTTCATTTTTGCCTCTAGGCAAAGACACAAAATTCCAAAGCTGCTGCTGAAGATCTCAGCCCTTCTAGCCCTTATGTGGGATCCCAGGTGGCTCAGTGGTAAAGAATCCGCCTGCAATGACAGACCTGGCCTCAATCCCTGGGTGGGGAAGATCCTCCTGGAGGAGGGCATGGCAACCCACGCCAGTGTTCGTGCCTGGAAAATCACATGGGAAGAAGAGCCTGGTGGGCTACAGTCCACAGGGTCACAAAGAATCAGACACGAGTTAGCGACTAAACAAGAACAAACAACAAAGCCCTTAAGAAGTTGTGAGCTAAGTACTAAAGTGCTGACTATTGAATTCTTTAAAATGGCACCATTGGTGGAAGATTGAAAATCCACACTAGTCTTCACCTGATTCTTTGCTAAGTTCATAAAGGTGTTTATATTAAAAAAAAAGAAGAAGAAGAAGAAAAAAAAGAAAAAAAAACCTTTGCATGAGCTTTTATAGGTTTTCGCTTTTTTTGCATTTAATTCTGCAAAGGTCCCTTCCTCCCTCCCCTCACCCCGCTTCCTTCCTCTCTCATACAAATTCTTCAAGGCATCTATTATTGCTATGCCCAATTTGCAGGGGGTAAAAGCAACTTGTCCAAAGTCACACAGCTTGTTAGGGATGGTGCCTGCATCTGAAGGCCTGTAGCCTGGTAACAGAGATGACTTTTCCTACTGCCATCCACAGCTTGCCCCCTCTTCTTCCTTTTGCGTGCTATAGCTCTGTGTACTTTGCTATAGTAGTTTCAAAGTACTTTGGTACTTTGAGCTGGACCTGATTTGACACTCCAACTATTCAAGTCACTCTTGGCCCAGACTAGAAAAATGGTACCATGGTTTCCAGAAAGCCATCTTAGGCATGCGTACAGAAACAGACCCCTGTGCGCTGATGGCATTTGCCTCAGTTGTCCAAGATTAGCAGAGCCAATCATATTTATTCTGTTTTCAATCCAGAGCCCGGGGATGGTGAGTTTCAGTGGAGCAGAGGAGGGGAGAGGATGATTCACAGGGACTTTGCCTGGAGTGGAGGCAGGATACAGCCACATTCTATGGTGTGGTCCAATGTGAAAAGCTGTATAGATTTCCACGGGGCAAAAGACTCCAGTGCAAAAAAGCCCTATGTGATGTTCTAAGCAGAAATAAATAGAAGGAATATATTTCATGAAAATACATACATACCTGTTCTAATCATACAAGTTAACAGTTCCTTATTTGTGAAAACGTCTTTTTAAAAACTTGTGCTATAGCCAAGTGTATATGTTATGCAGTTCAGACAAATTAAACACTCGAAGGCTAAGAATGTAAAAGTACAAACCAAAAAATTTAGAGGAATCATATGGAAATTCATAGTGTGCTCATGTATCCAAAGTGCTTGATTTTATGAAAAAAAAAAAAGAGGGAGACATAGAAGAGACCAATTTCTTTCCAATTTAGTTTTTGTATTTATCTGTCATCTCTGACATGCAAATTTTTAAAGAAAGCATAAATAGCACTGTAAGCTTAATTAATTCATGTATTTATTCTAATCTAAGGATCAAAAATCTATATGCCAAAGTGACATATTGGGAATTTTCTTTTTTTTACCTTTGAATTCCAGAGTGTAAAAATGGAACTGCCATTGCCATAATAGCTTTGTGGCTCTTACGACAATTTTCTGCAACTTTTCCACAAACTTGCTAAAATAAATATAAACTTTTTTTCTCTGAAACTTATATTCCCCACCCACCCCCAGCTCATGATGACTCTGACATATTGTAATAAAGCCATTGCTCCCCGAGGATCTCTTTTCACTGCTCCAGCAATTTCTCTCTTCTCTCTCTCTTATTGAAAAAGAACCCTGTTATTAAGTACTTAAAATGTTCGAGGCTCCAAAAGGAAGACAACCTTTCAGTATGAGAGATTAATAATAACAATAAGAAGCACGGAAGGGAAGATAGGAGTTCAAAGCCAAATAAAATTTTCATTTGCAGAATACAAATCAAATATGATTTCTTTTGAACTGCACCTCTCTGATTTATAGACACAGCTCTGCAGAATATTTCCGAGCATCTTTGCTTCGTGTTTTCTTCCTTTCATTCTCATGGCTACTTCTGGACAAATGCCCTAACACTTCCCAAAAGCATGGCTCTTCTAAATCAACCAAAGGGTTATTCTTTATGAACATTTCTGAAAGGAGTAAGATGCAGATAATAATATAAAGAGAAAATCTGAGACAACCAGCTCAGAAGCAGGAATCCTAAAAGCAATTGGGAATATGGATGGATAAAGCTGTATGGTTCAAGTCCTGGTTCTTATGACCAGGAGTTCTTCTTTTACATACTTCTACAAAATATCAGATGATACCCTCATCTCAGTGGGCTTCCTCAATGGCTCAGCGGGTAAAGAATCTGCCTGCAATGCAGGAGACAAAGGAGATATGAGTTCCATCCCTGGGTGGGGAAGATCCCCTGGAGGAGGAAATGGCAACCCATTCCAGTATATTTGCCTGGAAAATTGCATGGACGAGAAGTCTGGCGAGCTACAGTTCACAGGGCCGCACAGAGTCAGACACGACTGAGCGACTAAGCACGCATGCCCACGCACATGCGCACCCGCATCCAGTAAGCACACAGGACCTCTGCATTGTAAACCACACAAACATCACCGGACTACTGGGTTGGGATCTGAAGTAAGTGATCACAGAAGTGTTTCCTTCTACCATTATGCTTTTGTTAATATCTATTCTAAACCACATTAGCAAAACAGTACGGTGGTCCTCTCTCCAATCACATTTACTCTCTCCTTGGAATATCTCCTATATCCTAGGAATTCGGTAGGTACAGTATGCATTTTAGCCAGTAGTGTTTTGGAATTTCTGTCACATGTAAAATCTGGAAGAAAGGAAAATATATAAGTAGAGTGAAAGAAAATGAAAAAATATATGAATGAGTTTGAAATTCAGCTGATTAAGGTTATACAAACTATGCAAAGTTCTCCAGAAAGTCTTCCTGGAAATAACACAATGGCAGATGCCATTGGAAAAAAGACTCTAGAGATGAGTTGGTGATGACTGGAAAAGTGATGGGGCAGGCTGGACTAGAGTAAGTGCCTGAAAGGCCCTACTTTGGAAGGGATGAAGCAGACCTCGCAGAACTGAAGAGCATGGCCCAGAAGAGAAGTGTGAAAACACAAGAAACCTTGGGAATGTCCTGAGAGCAGGAACTAACTGTCTGAGATTGGTACATGATGCGGTACATGAAGAAGCTGCCAATGAAACATGCCAGATCCGGGACGGGATGTGGCCACCCAGTCTGCCAGGCAAGCAGAAACATTTCAATAAGGGAGCAGTGGGCTGCGTTTGCACAACAAATGTGTGCAACAGCCCCATCCTAGAGGCAACAACAATGTGCATTAATCCACAGATACATCCTTCTACTTGATCCTCTGCAGAGGAGTCCTGGACTCAGCTATAGAATGTCTGATGACAAACACAGCAATGCTATCTCTCCCACATAGAAGGCAAAACTATACTCTGTCTTCAATACGTACTGTGATAAACAAGAGACCGATTTCGTAATTTATGTTTTTCTCCTGCCTTACAGTAGATTATGTGTAAAAAATGACACTAAACCAATGATTTCATCTACACCATGAATTCTGGCTGAAATACTGTGCTTCCCTAGCTTTGCATATTCATCAGTATTGATAGGAGGAAAGAGAGCTAAATTAACATGAACTTAGGTGGGAACTTGGGAGAAGGACATGGCAACCCACTCCAGTATGCTTGCCTGGGGAAATCTCAAGGACAGAGGAGTCTGGCAGGCTATAATCCATGGGGCCGCTAAAGAGTCAGACACGACTCAGGCACTAAATAATCATAACAAGGTGGGAACTTACTGTCTTACGTCTCAATTCCTTCAGGATCAAAGTATTACTGATCGACTTTCTTTATGGGTTGATGGAGAAGCCTGCAATTTTACTACTGAAAGGGATGAGTGATTAAATTACTCAGTAAGAACCTGAATTCTCCCTCTTTCTGTAGGAAAAAGTTTATAGAGGTGAGACTTCCTTAGGAACCACATGGCTTCCTAGGGCTGCGCTTGTTTTCCTTAGAGCCATGTACCACTGTTCCCTGCTCTATCCTGAGACACAGGAAGGCTGAGTGATGGAGACGGACAGTCCCAGGTCCTGTGTGAGCAAGCTTCCGGCTGGGCGGAGAGAGCTCGACAGATGAGAGGAAGGGGGAGCCCGGATATTCCTCCCCACTCCTGCTCTGCCTCAGGCAGCTTCTCGGTGGTGGCTGAGCCTCTTACGAGGCTCCTGCTCCCCACGGACAAGCCTTGCTTCCAGAATCTTCCATCGGGCAGTCCCTGCCACGATTCTAGCACTAACTGAACAACGTCAGCTATAAGCTCTAGAAACACCACCTTCTCGTTGTCCCTCCACTCCTGAGGAGTTACAGTGGCTGCTTGTTGCTGCTAGGCTCTGAGGTACTCACCACCTCACATCTGATTTGCTTTGATCAGCTTTTCCATTACCTGTAACCAATTTCCTAAAATGACTTTGCAGTTTCAGATGCCCAGAGTAATTTCTGATTTTCTGACTGAATACTGACTCACAAACCAATTTAGTATCAGAAATGTGGTGTTTTTCTATTTTACGATCAAATATTAGATGACATGTTGCACATATAAATGCCATCCAACCATTGTAAAATATAAATACATAAACTACTAAAATAATATTAAAAATAATATATGATACTCCATATTGATAACTCCCATAGGCTTGGTACTATCAATAATTGTTATAAGATAATTTCATATAACAATTGGGAAATTGCCATTATCTGTTCGGTTTTTTTAAAATCAATAATTGGACTATTTCCTATCCACTCCTCTCTGTTGTCCTTCATTTCTTTCACTCTCAGATTATCCCCTTTGAAGCCTGATATAAATCTAATCTTTACCTGTGCTTTAATAAATTAACATATATTCCATCCATTGTCCCCATCTCTTTCTCCTCAGCCCTTAAGATTTATTCTTCAGTATCAAATGACACTTCAATTGAAAATTTTCCATTGGTTTTGGAATTCACTGCAGCAATGGCCAGTGTATTTTTACATCATCTGTTTCTGATGGCCATACAGTACCCGCTGCGCAGAAGTACTATTAATAAAATCTGCCTAAGTAAGTGAACTGCTGCTGGTATATTGTTTTCTATTTCAAATAGATATGTCTTTACATTTAATCATCTTCTTTTATGTTCTTTAGTAATATTCTAAATATTATCTTCATAAATCTCATAATTTCTTTTTACTTTTTCCCTTGATATTTATCATTTGGGAGTTCTATTATAAGTGGAGCATATGTATTCCTTTTATGTTGTCTACCTAGTTATTTATATGTAGGAAGATAAATTAGAGGTTTTAAAAATTAATTTTATTGTCAGGCACAGAATTTATTGAATTTTCTTTTAAGAAAACAATAAGATGTTCTCTTAGATTTTTAAGGAATATATTGTATCAATGCCAAATCTTTCCCCCTTTCTAGCTTTATATATTTTTCTAGCCTCTTCTCTGATTATGTGTGGTAAGTTTGAAAATTTTAAATGTAAAATAGGAAAGACAGGCTCATGCATTAGTTTTTTAAAAGACCTAACTGAAAAAAAAAAAAAAAAAAAAAAAGACCTAACTGACTGAAACTCAAACAGCAATAAAGAAACATTTCAGAAGGACAGCACTGCTTCCCAGAGAGATTTCCAAATGTACCTCCTGGGACTGGGGAATGAGAAGAGTCAGAAGCAGACATCTGCAGCACTGCATCACAGCAAGGAAAAGAGGGGAGAAAAGAGGGCGGTGTCTCATCACTGAACTGTCACGTGGGAGAATGTGAGACACGAGCTGTAAAGTGTTTTTAAAACATGCCATCCTCTGGTTGATGCTTTGAGAATAAACTAGATGTGAGTGTGTGCTCTGAAGGGGGCATTAAATCAAATCTGCTGACCCTAATCACTCTCTTCAAATTATTTTTATTTTGCTTGCTTAGGGACAGGTCAATTAGAAGAATGTGAAGCAACATTGCCATTTATCTTATTCAATGCATATGTGTTCCCACAGCTTACAGAGGTTCATATATATATTTGTACACTACATATTCATATAAAGTTCCAATTTACATGAGCCCAGGAAGTTTATGAGAAGGGACTGACGTAACGTGTTACAGAATGGGCACAGATGGGACGAGGTGAAATAAACCATGCTGCTTGATTGAGAAGGTGCCTAGCAGCCTAATTGTTCTGATTCATGACCAACATCACATTAAAAACCCCAATGCAGCTACCTCCAACCAGGCACTCCTAGGTTAATCATTTCCAAAAGGGTAGAGAACCCAGTTAAATAGAAATATAAACAGGACAGTCCCTGGGAATACAGACTAATCATATAGACTTTCAATAAAAACGTCTTTCTGGCACTCAAACAGAGGCTGTGTTGAAAGGCAGAAGCAGCTTAAAGCACTCTCCAGGCATTTGCCCAAGTTCTGAGCCAAAGATTGCAAGGCATTAAGCTTGATGATCTGACATGTTGACATACAGGGCACCAGAGCTGTTACACTTTATGTCACCACACACGACTTCTGCGGGCTTAGAACACTAGAAAAACATAGGAGAAACGTCAGCATGGGGAAAGATCTAGGAAAGGTGCGCCTCACAAAGTGGGGCGTCTGCCAGACTTATCACACAACTCTCACTTGAATGTCTGCCTCATTGGATTTTCAATTAAATGACCCCACTCACTTATTTTTTTGACTGGAGACAAATACATGTTAAAATCTTTGCAGGTGGTATTTCTGCCCTTTTGGGCTTATAGAGTTGACAACTCAATCATTCACAGTGATAATAATGCCGTGACTATATGGTGACAGGTGATACTTTTGTCTAATTGACTATACATGTCATGGGGGGGCTCCATGTCTTTCACTAGCCAAAGTCAAACCACAACACTCAACACTTTTAATTTAAAAAGTTATATTAACTTCAGAAATATGTTAATATGAAATTATGGGTTTTTGTTTGAAAAATGAGATACAGTTGAAATCCATAAATAGTGTGCATAATACACTCCAACCCCATGGACTGTAGCCTACCAGGCTTCTCTGTCCATGGAACTCTCCGGGCTCCAGAATACTCCAGAATACTGGAGTGGGTTGCCATTCTTTTTCTCCAGGGGATCTTCCCTACCCAGGTATCAAATCCAAGTCTCCTGCATTGCAGGCAAATTCTTTACTGTCTGAGCCACTAGGGAACCCTCATTGTGCATAATAATCATATTTATTTAAATAATTCATAAAATTAGTACCATCCCGTCCCTTGCCCTTATAGTCTGTAGTGTAAAAGAGAGAATTTGTATAATTCAGCTGTAAAGTTCCTGCACATGTTAATCTGCTTAAAATAATTTCTAAGATGTTAGTTTTATGAAATTCCAGAAATTGTTCTTAGATGAGCAAAAGTTATACTTCACACTTTCTTTTCCAATCATTTACCATAAGCTGACTGAAAAGTCTTTTGACCGTGGATGTTGAGAAATTTTATTTTGTCTTCAATATGAGAGGAACAATTTCAGCAGTTTGCATTTTCTATTTTTTGCAAAATATTTATATGCCATCTAGAAAGAGTAGTTTGTATAAATTACATTTGTGGGCAATGGACTATAAATTTTATCCAAAAATTAATTTTTTAAAAATATGTCTCTCTCAAATTTACAGTTCTGTCAAGTATATGCATGGCCACAAAGATAACAGATAAAGTGTTTTGCCTTTCTTTTTTAAAGATTATTTGTAAGAAGCAGAAGGGCATTTGATGAATTCTTTCAGGTGGACAGAAGTCACTGCTCTCTCTCATGCTTGAAGAGAATACATTGAAGGAAAATGAGGAATCCCCACGGCAGCATTTCCATCCGTGTTGATGGGTTTTATTTTATGTGTTTCTAAACTTGTAACAACTGCCTTTTCTTCCTCTTTCCATCACGTTCTCGTATAATGCTTTATGGGTTCCCTAACTCTCTTTCACAGATTTATTTGTATCATCTGGAGCAGACTGTGAAGCACTTAAAAAAATTGTCATGTTTTGTATAATTTGGATACATTACCCATAATGGGCAAAAAAAAAAAAAAGTTAGGAAATACAGATGTGCAAAATGTGACAAAGAGTTAAATTCCTTACTATGAACATCAATTAAAAATTGGTTTTTGGCGAAACAAAAAATCCCACATTAAAGTGATCGTGCCAGATCATTTTAAACAACCTGGAACCAGGGCACAATTCTCCATATTTCATTTTGCCTGTGTTGCTATTGTAGAGTCACAGAGCGGGGCTTCCCTCAGGGAGGGACCTGAGTAATTACGGGGTAAAGAGAGAACTGTGAGCCTACTTGGGATGGACAGACAGCATGAGAGTGTGTGTGTGTGTGTGTGTGCGCGCGCGCGCAGCATGAGAGTGTGTGTGTGTGTGTGTGTGTGCGCACGCATGTGTCTATACATATATTAACAATGTTTGAAGATTTGAAGCTGTTTTACCTACACCATAACCTTATCCATTTTATGTGTGGTCATGGAACCAGCTCCAAGTCTCAGTTTTGATCTTGATGTTCAGTTACCTGTCTGCTTTCTTTACCATGTCCAAAATTATAGTCCAGTCCTTCCAAAATTTGTTAGTTCATTCTGACCATAGTCAGAGTCTAAAAAGGATATTACCAAGCCAGATAACTGTGATAGATACCATCTGTCTTTACATTGATTGGTTTGAATAGTTAAGGATATCATTCACGTCACTAATGTACCCTGAGCATCTCGCTTTTCACAAGGTAAGTGAAAAAGACAAACAGTACTGTCCAGGTTTGGCTTTCCTCAAGCTTGATTCATGAAAAACAATTAATTTTCATGGTTAATCTTTCTCTTTAAAAAATGTCAAAAACATACATCTTACTTAATACAGCTAAATATTAGCCACTGCTTATCTAGTTTAAAATCCAAAGCTTATTTAGAAGAAAAGAGTAAAAGATAATCCAAACACCTAGTTAAAAAAATACCTCATTAAGCTTTCATAGCTATTGGTTCATAACTACTGTTTAATTTATCCCCAGTTTGAATGGTTTTCATGGGATTAATTTAACCATAATATCCAATTTTTCTCACTCTTATACATAACTTCAACTTGCTTTGGATTTTAAGGCAGGTTTTCTGAAAATGCTTACAGAAAACTTCTTCCAGCCTAACAGTCCTTCTTTCTAGAGAAAGAGCAGGGCTACATTTTCTCAATTCAACTTACATCAATAAACATGCATTGAATGGCCACCAAGTGCTTCAGAGATACAAAGGTGAATAAATCACAGTCCCTTTCTTCAATGAGTTTATAATGTATCACAGAGTTCTAGCAAGTTTCAAAAGAGAGGCTGTTGACTGATCAAAGAAAATTATCATTATGTGCCCAAACAGGCCTCCAAATTATCTGTGTGCTCAGAACAACGCTTCATTAAGTTACTCATTTTCCCTGGTTCCAGCAGCTCAGTCAGAGGAAAATTAAAAAAAAAAAAAAAAGTTCTTTGATTGCAGTATGTTGTCCCTGGCCCACATAAAATCCAAACCAATACTTTTCTGCACTAAAAGAGAAGTCCTTTCTTCAGCAGCAAGCAAACTTTCTTTAGCTTCCTTCTCCCACCGGGTGTGCATGTCTACTTGGTCAACTACAAGTACCACTCACTTCATTATGAACTTCCTGGTCAGTCTCCCTTAGAGCAGCTGTGCCCTGTCCACAAAACACGGCATTTTAACACTTGAAAAGACTACAGAAAGGTTTATATATAAATCATATATGTGTGTATAAGACATATATAAATATTCTAAATATTGTATATAAAACCTCTGTATACAAAAGAGAGACATTAATTCATATTTCTCAGAGTCATCAGAACAACCAAAAAAACCTCTTTTCACCAACCTTAAATAAAGGCAATGCAAAACTACTATGTTACTGAACAAAAAATGTCTTATACAGGCTTGGTTTCTTTCTTTAACCTTCACACTATTTAGAGCACTAATGGGCTTTTTTTTTCTTCAATTTCTGAGGACTCTGTGAAATAAGTTTATTTTTAGTATTTTCTTAAACCATGAAATGTATTGGAAAATGAATATCAATACATTGGAAAATGTTTTCTAAGTAAGTCCAAAGATTCTGTTTCTAAACAAAGTTTAGGAGATTCCTAAACTGCCTGTAGGAGTGGCCGTGCTTCCTCCTCTGAGAGGACAGTATTCTGCTAAAGAAACATACCCAGATACTGTCCTCCTGGCGATACTGCTTCCAGTTCCTGCCGCTGTCGCTGAACATCAGGAGGTAGCTGGTCACCCAGTTGGAGCTCCCATATCCCCCCTGGGTGGCCACCGCAGTGATCTCCATTCTCTCTCCAAGGTCAATCTGCAACCACTGGTATTTATTTGACACAAGTGGAGACCAGCCACCAGCTCCTTTCATGAAAAGAGAAAAAGGAGAAGTGAGCAAAGAAGTCATTAAACATCTGTTAATGAACTAGCAATGCCATTAAGACTATTCCTCTATGAAACTTCAGAAAGTCAAATCTCCAAATTACAAAACTTTCCATAATAGTAAAAAAATACAGAGAAACAAGAATGTAATGTAAATGGATGGCGCCTAAATTAATTATGTTGATTTCTAGGTGTTACAACCGTCGGACACTGGGAGAGCTAATTCAGTGAGGTTAAACTCATTGTACGTTAAAGTCCTTAATTTGAGAGGCAGACAACCACGTCAACACATGGAACTAGTATGTTCCGTGCCCACACACATGACTGAGGAACGATTTGCCTTCAGACTGTGATTTACCTTCAAACTACATGGAACTTGGAAACGACCTCTAATGTCTGATCATGTTTAGACTCCTTAGAGAAAGAAGGACAGAATTAAGCCCCAGAATACAAGAATGGTCAAGGGATCATTCCTGCCTTCACTCTGTTTGCAGTCTTATTCCCCGGTGGCTCAGATGGTAAAGAATCTGCCTGTCAATGCAGGAGACAAAGGAGACACAGGTTAGATTCCTGGGTTGGGAAGATCCCCTGAAGGAGGGCATGGCAACCCACTCCAAGTGTTCTTGCCTGGAGAATCTCAGGGACAGAGGAGCCTGGCGGGCTACGTCCATGGGGTCACAGAGAGCCAGACACGACTGAGCACAGCACACAGGAGGAACAGACATTGAAAAGCGTGCTGGAGACACAGCCTGGGAAATGTTAACGGTGAGGCAGGTGCAGGGAACCGTAAGTGATGGATACAGTAAGTGATGGAGAGTTCCATCCAGTGATAACTGGCTTGCAGCAACGGGCAAGAGATGATCACATTTCCAGGAATTCTACAAGATGATTATTAAACATGGCCATCTTTGCAACTGGCCATAGTGGGAGTATTTAAACCATGAAAACTGGCAACCTCTACACATCAGTGCTCACCCCGACCCCAGCCAGTTCACCAACACATCACTAGCTGTGTCCTCTCTGGGAATGGGGGTGACCCCGCGGGGGACAGGAGAGCCACAGGAGAGAGAGGAAGCTGTGCGTGAGCACTCGGAAGCACAGAGGGGACGTCTACTGTGTATTCAAGGAAGTAGAGGTAGAACAGAATTTACTGTGTTTCGTTTTATCCAATGCACACCAGAAATTACAGATGTGATACCTACTGTAAGTCTTGTTAAGATATTTCACTATACATCCAGTTTACTATAATAATGCTTTACTTAGGGAATTTCTTTAAGTAATATTGATATTGCTGACTTTGTAAGTATTATATAATCTCTGTAAAAGTCATTAAATAGGGTTTAACCTATTCTTGAATCCATAATTATCTATTATTTGATATATATTAAAATGCAGTATCTGTTACATAATATACCAAATCAGAATATTAGTCCATGCTTTCTTTTCCCCATTCTTTTGCCTTCCACCTGAGGCTCTAAGAATAAGTTCCGACATTTCAAATAGAGATTATCATTAATTTATATAGAGTTTTTGAGCAAACTCCAGGAGAAAGTGGAAGACACAGGAGCCTGACGTGCAAGAGTCCATGGGGTCACAAAGAGTTGGACACAACTTAGTGACTGAAAAACAATAAATATACAGTTTCTATTCAAGCATTATTCTTGGTATCTGTGCCCTGTTTTATAAACCCTGAGTCAGGCCCTAATACAGAGATGCCCGATGAATATTTACTATTTTGGCGCAGCACATACCATTGTGAGGCCCAAAGGGAGACACCTGTGTGAACAACCTGCTTTAATAAGATTTAAAAATCTTTTGGGTGGCAAACAACACAGTGACACTCTGAGCAAGGAAACGCAGAACTCTGTGTTACTTACAGCTTCAAAGAGGAGATTTCCAGGCAGAACCATGGAGGGAAAAGTGTCCCCAGAAAGGATGACTAGCTGAAGCTGAAGGGGGCAGCTGATGTGTGGCGAGCGGGGAGGAGTTAGCTAGCTTTTGTGAGCTCCCTGTGGACTGGCTAATTTGCAGGGGCTCTGGGCAGCAGGGGCTATGTCCAGGCATCAGCACCTGGCTCCTACGTGACCAGTTTACATGCGTAGTGGCCACAGAGGGTGTGAGGGGAGGGGCTGGGTTTGGACATAACCAGCTGCTCAAGAAGGGGAACTAACCTGGCTCCAGTCAGGACCTCAAAATGAGTCAAGACAGCATCTTTTAAAAGAATTCTATTCCTATAGTGTCCTCTCTTGACAGCATCACACTAACTCCTGCTTGTATTCAGCTATGCTTCCTGAGCTTACTTCCTACATAGTTTTTAGAACTAGATGCTTTTTTTCCAATTCCCTTCTGTCTTGGAGGGAATCATTGTCCAAAAGTGTCTTCCAGTCTGTACATTGAAAGTACAATGCTCTCCTTAGGGACCCAAAATATTTAGAGATTGTGCAGTTTTTACTGGTCTGTTTTTACTTTTCTCTGTATTTGCCCTTGGAGAATGTGTGGCTGGGGCTGGTAACCTGGATGAGTAGAGTTCCTTGGGGCACCATCTACCATGTTTAGGTGGTGGGGAAAAGCTCTTAGGTTTTAAGTAAGAAGGCTTGCTGGGTAGACAAGGGACCTGGCTGTAATCTGAGAGCCTTGGTGTCCCTGACCTAGCACGGCTTTGCTGTCCACAAAGGGCACCTCTCATGCAGTCTGTTATCTACATGGAAGAGAACTGACCTTTGAATGCTCTGAAGAACACCTTAAATAGCACCTGACCAAAAACAGCTCAGGGAGCTCTCGAACCCTGACTGCGAACTCCTCTCATAGCATTATTTTAAAATCTAAGCCAACTCCTTCACCATATTTCATTTCTCAGGGTGTAATGAAACTCCATCCAACTTTTCCACTTATTTCACCGTGGTATTACTTAGTGTTTACGCAGTGAGTACTTTGGTCGGGCACGCTGTGAAGGCACTGTTACTTAATTCCCAGGGCGCCGTGCTGAGACACAGAGGGTCTGAAGACCTCGCACCAGCCTGCAGAGTGGCAAGAGGCACCGTGCTCTGAATCAGGACACGGCAGTGCGCCCGCTTGTTGTTGTGACACGTAAGTGGGTGCGTCATAACGGGTGGAGAAAAGACAGCAGCAACCAGGGCTGGGGAATTTCAGGATTTGGCTACCTGGCAGTGGGGCCGTCTTCCCTCTCTAGAGTTAACAGCAGACCGTGTCTTTGAAGTATGGGTACATGACGGGAGGGGTGAGTGGGTAAAAACTTCCCTCCAGTGTCCAATCTAATTTTTACTGTTCTGCCTCAGGTCTATCAAAAGTCTTCAAGTTGAAAGTTTCTGGGGTCTGATGTTCACCAAGGGTGCTTGGTTAATATCAGTACCATAGTTGCAGATATGTTGCAACTCTCTCTGCATTTTTTATTTTCTTTCTTTACACATCAAAGTTGGGAAAAGAATGGACGAAGTGCCTCTAGCCAGCCATCATCTTTCCCTGGAGTTTCTATGTTTGGAATTTTATCTACATTACCTTACACCTTTGAGAAAAATACTGAGTTATTTTGTTTCTTGCTCTTTCTAGTTAATTTTAATGGTCTAAAGTCGGTCATAAAGGCATATTTTTAATACAGAGATGCATAATATTTCTGTGGCACTTTTGACATTCCTTTATAGACCACTATTTAAAACACAAACACGTGAGAGAAGCACAGTGAGAGGGAAAAAAAAGAATCAGTGTGATTCCAGTGAGTGAAAATTGGATCATCAATTCTCATCAGGAGCACGCGGCGTCTCTCACTGACCGCTCCCTCTTCCCAGCATCACTCACCGTTACAGCTGCACCAGCCGACTTGAAACATTTGCAGCTAATTGACCTTGAACATTTCAATTTCTTACCTGTGGCGAAAAGGTACTACTGATATGCTAATCAAGCGATGTCATTAACGAGGTACACCAATAAGGTAATGGGAATTCAGATGCTCCCAGGCTTTACCAAGTAATGTCAGCAGGATAATTCAGCCATAGGGAATCCTGAGATTGCTACAGGGTTTTAAACTATGCAGCGCTGAAGACACACATGGTGTAAGTGTGTGATGGAGTTTTGAAGGTTCTAATTTTAAAACAAAAGCTGAATAGTAATATGGAAAACGTAAGTACACAGACCCAGGTATATAGACCTGGGTACAGAACTCAGCGCCCTTCAGTAGTGCCAGCCTATGATGACGTGCAGGGACAGCAGTGACATGAAATGAAAGTGCAACTGCAGCTGTGTTTAGGCCGCCCCAGGCGTAGGTCTCCCGCATTGCCAGCTGGATTCCTCGCCCCGGAGCACCAGGCATTCCATGGTTACTGACGCTTGGTCGACAAGACAGTCTTGTCCCTCCATTCTTTCCCTCCCCACATCGCAGTCCTCCTCCCCCTCTTCCACCCTCCTTTTTCTCCTGCCTTGGCCTCATTACTGAGACTTGGCATAATAAATTGTCATAAATTTATTCAAACAGAAACATTTCTTGCATCTTTGTATCACAGCCTGAAACTTCACACTGAAAACCCTTCCACTCATTGATGAGACTTTACATTAAAGCACTGTAGTACTGCTATGAGATGTAAATTTAAAAAGCTCAAGTGCCTATTGATTTCTCTCTCACACAGCAAGCATGTGAGTATATCATAGCTGTTACTTTTTGAACCATAAAACAATTATTACTGCTATCAACTCCAAAGAGTTACCATCACGGTAAAGTTGAGCTTTGAAAAAATTTAGTTACTGAATGACCACAAAATACAGCATCTCTTGTGTCTGCTGCCTCCTGCTTTTAAACATCAGGTTCCTAAAGAACCGGCTTCTATAATACATGTTGCTATGAACTGTCAAGAAAGAAAAGCAAACTAAAAATTATCTGATACCTACTGTATGCTAAGTCACTAGAAATTTCATGCACAATATTAAACTTAATTATTAAAATTATCTAGTGAGATGAAATGTTTTAACATCTCTTTTCAAATGAAACTTTATTTAAAAAAGAGATTTACAGAAGCTAAGTAAATTAACCCAAATTTTTAGTATAGATGAAAAATTATTTTTAAAATGATTTTAATCTGTTAGGATCTCATTTTATTTTTTTTAAGTAGGATCTCATTTAAAAAATCTCCTCATTTTTCATTCTTTAACCTTGAGATAATTATACAACTATCATTGCCCCAGACTGGTATATTCTATCCCAAGAATATATTCAAATAGTGTATTCGGTGTTATTTAAATATAAATAACTAGCTGGCTGAATTATGTTTGAGACCCTCATAGCCTATCTACTAGGTAGCATCTATATTTAGTTCGGGACATGGAGGAACATCTTACAATTTCATAGAAGTGAAAGAAGAAGTGAAGATAAAGTACCCTTGGTTGGAGCCTTAAAATATAGAAAAGAATCACCTCTATCCCCTACTAATATTAAAAATGGCATGACTGCCACTGCTGATGGTCACCAGTGAAGGTGACGTGTCTCAGAGCTTGTCGACTTTGTGAAGGTTGGAACACACGAAAGGGCAAGCCATATTTCTCCAGATTTAAAGCACAGCAGGACAGAGGTGCCCAAGGACGCAAGACACAGGTGAGCACAGTTCAGTAACAGCCCTAGCCACCATCAGGGCATCTACATTTCTACAAAGTAACCAGGTTAATTAAAATTCTCATGGGGAAATTCCCCTCTAAGATTATTTTTTTCACGTGTGATTTCATCTAGATTTCCCCACAGGTGTAAACTGGCCTGGATCATTTTGATCTTGACAGTAATCACAATAAAGTAAAAGGATCAGAAAGAAAACTGTGCCAATATTTGTCGGGCTCCCTTAAATGATCTGCAGTGTCCTGGGGCCACCATTGAGAACCCTATCAAGCTTTGTATTTCTACCAGTGTTGTTCTTTTTGCTGGAAGAAACACTACTCTATCAATGCTCCGTGCCTGGCTCGTCTTGCCGCACGTACACTCCTGAATCTTGGCCCGGCTGCCCCTGCCCGCAGAGACTGTCACAGCATGGGCAGGCCAGCTAGCCTAGCCGGCAGGGCAATTCCTGAATTTTACTGAGACTATTAGAGAACAACCCTCTTTTCTGCTGCGAAAGCTGAAAGGATGGGAATTAGGCATCAAGTTGTAGGAGCAATGGTCGAGGAAAACCTGGGTGAAGCAGCAAAGACCCAAGCAGACTGGAGAGATGAAGCGAGAGGCAGTTCTGACGGCACGGTCGGCGTCCCTGGATCCCGCTGGGCCCGCAGGGCAGCCCCCACAGTTGCCGGAGCTGTTGCTGTTCAGTTGCTCAGGCGTGTCCGGCTCTTTGCAACCCCGTGGACTGCAGCACGCCAGGCTTCCCTGTCCTTCACCACCTCCTGGAGTTTGCTCAAACTCATGTCCACTGAGTCAGTGATGCGATCTAACCATCTCATCCTCTGCCACCCCCTTCTTTGGCATTAAATCTTTCCCAGCATCAGGCTCTTTTCCAATGAGTCAGCTCTTTGTATCAGGTGGCCAAAGTATTGGAGGAGCTTCAGCCTCGGCATCAGTCCTTCCAGTGACTATGCAGGTGGATTTCCTTCAGGACTGACTGGTTTATCTCCTTGCACATGAGCCACATGAGCACATGAGCCCTTCCACTTGTGCTTAATCCACTCAGGCCACTGCACCAGCAATTCTTCACTCTTGTCTTCATTATTTTTTTCTCCTTAATGGATCCCACTATATACATGCATGCTGTTATTTTCCCCACTTTAAAAGGGAAAAAAAAAAAAACTTCTCTTGACTCCATTCTATTTTTTCTATTAAGATAATAATGTTAATTCAAGTACAACGTCCACATGCATTCTTTACAATGTTTCTCATCTCATTTTCTCTTAGGCCAGTTTCAATTAGACTTTCAGTCCATGTCACTTAACTCAAGCTGCTCTTGTCAAGGTTACCGAAGAATTCTGTATTGCTAAATCAAATGGTCAGATTTCAGTCTGACTACCACTTGGCCTGTCAGCAACATCTGAGACATTTGACTACTCCCAATGCCCTGATATTCTTTGTTCACTTAATTTCCTCAAAAGCTCATTCTCTTAACCTTCTTCTTAGTTTGTTTATTTTTCAAATTTTTTAGCCACATCACGTGCCATGTGGGATCTTACTTCCCCCACCAGGGATCGAACCCATGGCCCCTGCAGTGGAAGCGCAAAGTCTTAACCACTGGACCCTCAGGGAAGTCCCCCTTCTTAGTTTATTTGTTGCTTCGTCTCCATCTCCAGTGATGGTTTTTCCTTTTATCTCTTCCCTCTTAAGGCTGAGATGCTCCAGGGCTCTGTCCTTCACCCTGCATCTTTTCCATCTTCATCCATCCCTGGGTGGCCCCTCTCGACCTCAAGGACTCAAAAATATCATGTGCCAGTAATTCCCTAGTTTATATCTGCATCGCCAAACTCTTCCCTGATAGTAGACTCACTGCTTGATATCTTTAACATTTCCCAAACCAAACTCCTTTTCTTCCCCCAAACCTCACTCTATTCACATGCTTCCCCAAACTAGCTTATGACAATTCCATTCTTAACGATTTTTAGGGCCGAAAAAAAAAACCAGAGTTGTGCTCGACTCCTTTCTTTCTTTCTCACCATACTACCAAACCGACAAAAATACTGCTGGTGTTACTCAACGCTGCAGAATCAGAGGACTGCCCCATCTTCACTGGGGCTCCTTTCTAATCCAGCCTGGATTCTCGCCACAGCAAGCTAACAAGTCTCCCTGCTTCTCCCTTCGCTCAGCAGGACTCCATCCTCTACACCACAGGTTCAACTTATTTCTGTGCTCAAAACACTACAGTAACTCCCACACACAGTGGAGGGCGAAGTCATCGCTGTACCGCCGCCAGATTCCTCACGTGACCTGCCTCCCGTGCAAGGCTCCCGCCCCAGGTCCGGCTTTCCAGATCAGGACCCTCCATCAACAACGGCCTCCTCGAGATTCTCCAAGCAGGTGTCATTCTCCCATCTCCCATCCCACCCTTTGATAAGCTATCCTTTCCGCCAGGGGTGCTCTTCTCTGAGAAAGCTGGGGCTAACATCATTGCCTCCGTCAGGTCTGCTCAGATGCGATGCTCTCATTCAAGCTTGTATCTCCTGACCTTCCCTACCAAAATTCCTTCCACCCAGCAGTCCTGCTCCAAACCACTTCATCCAAACCAGTTTTCTTTTTTTTTGGCCAGATATTGACATATTTATACGTAATTTCTTATTTACTATATTTCTTTATCATTTATCTTGCCCTATTAGAATATAAGCTCAATGAAGCCTACAGTCTTTGCCTGTTTTGTTCAAAGATAGATCCTATGTGTCTAGCACACTGCCTGACACATAGTAGGAGCTTGACAACTACTTAATGCATAAAGGAATGAAGTAAATCTGTAGTGAAAGTGAAAGTAGTAAGACTGTATAAATTTATATACAAAATCTGAATGTATTATACCTAGTGGTAAAAGCTAAAACTAAAGAGCACAAGACACTTCTCTTTGCAAAATGGCATTTTCAATGAGGTGCTCAAAGAGAAAACTTAAAGCACTTGGCTGAGACACACATCCACACACACACAGGCATGCACATACACACACACAGTGTCTACCAATCACCCCAAAGTTACCTAGTTTAATCACTTGTGAACTATTATTTCCTAGATGTATTTATTGCTCTGTTTTCAGCTTTTTTGATACAATAAAAAAAAAGAGATGCTTTTCACTTTATTTCCCCAGCAAGGTTCTAAATTAATAATACCTTACTAAATTCTCCTAGGTTTTAGTGCTTTGCTGTTGATCAATTTTTCCTCCCAGCAAATTGGCAGGCCGACTTTCAGCCCTACTTCTTGCATTGCCAGATCAAACATTTCTGAAGTCTTTAATAATTCAGTGGATTGATCAGTAAATATTTACATCCTTTCTCTGCTCAGGCATTTTGATTGGTATATTTGATGTGCAAATTTGGGGACAGCCAAATTTCATCTTAGAAGACTAGAATAAAATTACAAAAATGCCAAATTCTGTGCTTTAATTCCACTACAGTCAGTTTTATTTCACTCAAATTAGTAGTTCTGGAAAAATTACTCTGAGCACATGATGTCTGAAAATTCAGATGGTAATCAGGATTTGCCAATGTTTTGCTTTCTAAGACCATTATAATACTTTTCTAAAAGTTTCGATTTAGATCTACTACAGTGAGGCAGGTCATTTCAGTAAATGACCTCATGCATCAGATAGAGCATACTGACAATATCCCAGAGACCGAAAAACCATTTTTGCTTCCCTACCTTTTTTTTTATCTTCCCCGGCCAGAGAGAGATGATAAGCTGTCATGAGCCAAATGTCCTCATATCACTCCTGGGTCAAGAAACTGAAGTCACTCTCTTGTACCCAACAGACATCATTTCCACATAACGATTGGAAAAGCCAACAATACTAGGACACAGTATAATCAAAAGAGGTTAAAAAAAAGTGCAAACCCAATTCTAGGAATTTGATTGATTAAATCATTTAATATTTTCCCAATTTGAGAAAATGCTACAACATTAAAACAGCATTATAACCCCAGTGAATAAGATATGTTTACCTCTAGGTTTGGTATTAGTATTAAATACACATATTTTATTTAATTCCATTATTTATTCCTTTTTAAGTGTTATTTTATCGTGGAAACTTTTCTTTCACAGGCAACAGAATTAGTGATGTTTGTGGCCAAGACAGCCTTAATGTCCCCCACAGCCTGACTAAACTGTAGACAGTTTTTTTTTTCCCCTCTGACCGAAGTACCCACCCTCCCTTTTTTTCAGAGCATTTAATTTAAGGAAGTTGCCATTGTAAATTATTTCTCTGCCCCTCGAAATGGAAATCTTCATGAAGCCTCTTTACAGTTTTACAACCCAAGAATGTCTTTCTCAAGAACCTGAGTCATCCCTCTGAAATGTAATCAAGAAAGATAGACGCCTCTCTCCCGGCCTCTGCAGGGAGGGCAGGAGCCTAACTCCCACAAGCACCAATTAGCAGACACAGACGCCTGAGCACCCTCGCCAAGGTCCCCTAGTGTTCTCCGGAGCTCTTCCATTAGCTCAGCCCAGGGCTCAAAAATCCCCCCATCTTGATTTCAACAGTTCCCTCTCTCTCCCCTACTGCAGAAGTCTTGACCCCCATTGCTACAGACTTGAATAAAGTCTTTCTTGTCTTTTTAACTCAATCCAGTGCAATTTTCTTTGATGAGATAATTGGGTTTTTTTTATTAGAATGATGTGTTTTTCATTTTCTTACCTAAATGAGTCATGCTCCCCAGAAACCATTACACAATCAGAGTCTGAAAAGATAAAGAACAAGGCTTAGAAATGAATGAGGGTCTGACTAGAGCTAACCAGAGGGATTCTTCACTGGAGTGGTGGTGGTGATTTGTGTATGTGTCAGTTGCTCAGTCCTGTCCAGTTCTTGGGACCCCGTGGACTGCAGCCCACCAGACTCCTCTGTCCATGGGATTTCTCAGGCAAGAATACTGGAGTGGGTTGCCACGCCCTCCTCCACAGGATCTTCCTGACCCAGGAATTGAACCCGCATCTCCTGCATTGCAGGCAAATTCTTTACCACTGAGCCACCAGGGATTCCCTTTCACAGGAGTGACAGTATCAGAAGATCTCTGCACATCTGCTCTACCTATTAACCAAAAGAATGTCACAGCCAGCCTCAGGGAATCTAAATAAAACAAGAGGTGCCATGGGGCCCAGAAGAGGTGATGGCCTTTGCCAAGAGAATAGCCAAATGAACTAACTGGTCACTAAATTTGGCAGTGTACATCAACAAACATTTAGGGTTAGGAACAACCAAACCACACTTAGGGTACCCCTGAGCTGGGACATAAAGATCCAGTCAATGATCTCTGGTGGACATCAACACAACCACCACGTGCCAGGTAAGCCCCCCACCCAGCCGTGCCAAGACATCAACTGAGCTCCACTGATGCCAACTGCATTTTGGAAATGTGTAATGGGAAGATCAGGAAAGCAGGAGGTCTTAACATTTACCTGAAAGAGACTGACACATCCAGAGGGGGTTCCTAGACTCAGCAGAGGTGGGGGTGGGGTGAGGGGACTTGGTAGAGTGGGCACAGATGGGAAACAGTCTCTGAAGTGAAGAGCAAGCAGGGTCTTCCCCAACTGAAAAGAATACTCAACTGCTAAAGTTTTGACAAAACTGAAAAATATATGGTGTTTCCATGTTATTTCTCAACTACTAACATAACCTGCAGTCTCAGAGGTTTGAAACTCTCAGATCAACCAATATTTCAAATCTAAATGATGAAAGGTACTAGAGTATCTTTATGAGTATTTTGTGTGTGTGCTTAACATCCTCAAAGCTGCTGATTATGCATTTTATATAATTTATAAATTTATAGATTTTCAAAACTATATGTAGATTGTCAAGAACATTTGCATGTGTACATGGGGGGTCAACCAGAATTGATGTATCGATCTGATTAAAAAAAACACATTTTGCCATATGCATAGCATTGATACAGTCAAGTTTACACTCCAGAGTAGAATCACTCAACATTCATTGGGCATCACACAGATTTGTGGCACAAATAAGAGAGAAATAAACACACACATACACAATCTACCGTCTTTAACAGATATAGTGTTCTACAATTGCACAGTGCAGTTAGATACAAATAGGATTTCGTGTCTGAAGCCAGCAGGTACAATATTCCTCTGTGCTCACATTCAATTCCAGAAATGCTTTGGATGGCAGACTCTTTTGCTATACAAATGAATTGCTTCCTCTAACATCTAAGCACCCTAGCCAGCTCCATCTGGCTCCTGGCCTATGTACAAATAGAGAAACACAAGGGTTATAGTTTAAAAAAAATAGAGGAAAAATATGCTTTTTTGAGATTTATGTCCAAACTGTGATACATGACCATTAACTTTGCCAGTGATGGACATACATTTAGATTTTTAAAACATTATCCTCAATTATTACCTGTATGTTCAATGGCTTCTTTACTTCATTATACAAAACAAATCAAATTTCAACATATTAGATTTTTTCAATAGTTTATTGTGCCAAAATAGTGAAGACTACAAATGGAGTAAATGTAACAAACCACTGTTGGGAGGTTTTTTTCTAATTAAGCTTTTTTTTTTTTAATTTATTAATCTGATTTTAGCCTACAGTTATAAACTTGTCATTTTGTCACTCTATCACCTAAACTGAGAGATAAACACTTTCTAAAATGATACGCCACCAATTATTCTGTATCAGAAAGATAGCCTGCATTGCCCTGGCTTCACAAAAATAAAAACTGTCTTATTTTGAGGGAGTTTGATTGAGTCCACCAGGATGTGAAAGGTGGGGAAGCACAAGGAGAAGGGGGGAAAAAACACATCATTTTGCTCTGTGTATCTCTACCTTTTTACTATTTGCAATGTATAATGGAAAGATCTAAATTGTCCTTCTTGATAAAAAAGGAAGTCTCACGAGGCAGCCTCATTTCCACTTGAACCAATGAGGCCTTTCACACCACTGTCAGGCCACCTATCATGGTTCATGGTTCATGGTTCCTAGGGTTCATTGATCCACTGAGTCATAATAAAGTGGTGTTTCCACCTGGGAATGAGAGTTAATGCAAACACTTTCTGGATCAGAAAAGACGGACCCCAAAAGTAGGTCATGCTCTGCCTCGTCGATTTCAAATTGTTCCAGCCAATACTGTGACTCTCCCCCAAGTGCCTGTGTCTGCCTGCACATCCCGTCACCACACAGGAGCATGTGGCAACTGAAAGCCACATCCTGGCCAGAGCAGCTCTTCACGGGTCATGACGACAGCCAGAACAGTGATCAAAACAAATAATACTCTGGTGAACAAAATCAAAAATCAGTTTTCCACATGGCCTATCATGCTGCAATTGCTTTTGCTTTTACTATATTCTTTTTCTGGAAAAAAAAAAAGTTAATTTGTCAATACTGTTTGGAATATACCTTCAGAATTTAGAATTTTGCATTTCAACTTTTTTAATTGCCATCAAAATTTTTTTAAGAAAAATAAATGAATGGGGACTTTTGAAAGTGATAAGTAAGTTTAGGGCTGTGATTATGGTGATGGTATTATGGGTATATACTTATCTCCAAACTCCTCAAGTTGTATGTATTAAATATGTACAGCTTTATGCATATCAATCACACCTCCATAAAGTAGTTTTAAAATAAGCAATTCATAATTTCAAGAAATATGAGCACAATATTTCCAGAGTCAGCTGAGCCTGTCAAACATAAATGCCAAGATCTTTATATTTGTATTTAAAGGCATTAATTTTTCCTTCAAAAAATGTGTAGCTGAGTAGAAGAGTATTGTAGTGTGTTAACTGTGCTTTGTAAAGAAAAAGATCTTTTGCAAATATACACAATCCTAAGATTTTGGCTCTTGTTATAAAACACTAGAGGAACAATATGACTGCATGGATGCTATATTTTCTTACATCTGTATATTTTATTTTAATTTTTTAATTGAAGGATAATTGCTTTATAGAATTTTGTGGTTTTCTGTCATACATCAACAAGAATCAGCCATAGGTACACCCATGTCCCCTCCCTCCCGGACCTCTTTCCCATCTCCCTCCCCATATATTTAAGGGGACCTCCCTGATGGTCTTTAGGCAGAGTTTCAAATAGGAATTCATGATTTACATGACTCTTGAAGGATGATGCTTTCAACAAAAGAAAAACAGCTGTTTGCTTTTGCTATGCTGACATCCTGCATCTTTAGAATATGTACCCAGGTCAATAAAAGAGCTGCAAATAAAACTATCAGGAAATGTTTCATGATCAAACATCTGTTACTGAGAGCATCTTTAGCTCCAGGTGACTCTGCAACTTCTTGGGGTTTTTCCCTCACTCCTCTGGCCAGCCCTTTTCAGCATCCTTCAGAGAGCTTCCTTTCTCCACTTTTGTTGAAAAGCTAACACAACTGCTCTCTCCTCTTTTACTTTACATTCTCAGTGGACTACATTTCTCATGCCTCTGGCTGCAATGATTATTTTTGTTGTTGTTTTAGATGATGAGGCCTGAATCTTTATCTCTAGCTCTGACTTTCCTTTGAAATCTAAATTCTAAATCCTGAATGCTTCCTATATATCTATTCATGGATGCCCTATAGATATCTCAAACTCAACATTCCAAAATTGGATGCCTTACCTCCTGTCAAAACCAGATGGCCACATCATTTCCATCTTCAAGTCGCTCAGACTAAAATGTGAAAATCATTTCTAATTATCCCCTTTCAATAATACAAATTTCTATATGTGTCGAAATTGCCAAATCTGGTCAACATCATCTCCAAAGTGATTGTCATTGCCCCTTTTGCTTTTCATGATTCCCACTTTAGTTTAAGTCCGTATGTCAACCACTCCATTCAACTTATTTCCTGTATTTATGTTTAGTTGCTGGGGACACGGCTTTGAAGTGAGTAAATGAAAGAATGAAGAGACATGAAAGCATCTGAGAGATCCCAGTGAGGGAGACCGGCCGGCCTTGATGCTCTGTGAATAATCGCTTCAGATGTCAGATGCTGGGAGGGAAAGGAACTGGGAAACAACAAAGTCAAGGATGATAGCTTGGAAAAGTTTCTGGATGGTGGTGCTGAGAGGAGAGTCATCCATGGAAGGGAAATCTGAAACACGCAAAATTGAAAGAACGGGAATCCTGGGGAAGTATGAAGGACTCAGAATACTATGAGTGATTCGCTGTAGAATAGAGGGGCAGGTCTTCTAAGGTAATAAAAATGAAGGAAGCAAGGCCATTGGGGCTTGCAAATGTTTACAGGGTTTAGAAAGGAAACCAGGAAATTGTACTCTGAGCCTGATGGTCTACTCTTCCTAAAAATCTTCAATATGTGCCTTTTAGATAACCGACCTGTTTTTGCCACCATTCCCAGAGTTGTTTTGGTAAAAGCAGGTTGAATCATTTTTCTCCTGGTTGCAAAGAGCATCCTTTTTGGCACAGCACTAAATGCAACTTCAATCTGGCACTGGAGCCTCAGAAAAATAGTCTATTTTTTTATGAAGTCTGTTCTCGCTCTCCACAATTTCATTTGAATTATACTTATCCTTATGCCTCTCACGCAGCCAGGACTTTGTTTTCTCCACCTCTCAGCTACAACTCAAATATCACCTCTCCCAAAATCTAGCTATAAGAATTTTGTAACATGAGATAATATAGTTTATTTATGTTTGTTAAATTAATAACTAAGAATCAAGTTCTCTATGAGAATACCATTTGAAAGCCCCTTGGCAGAAATGTTCATACGCTGCTCAGACACAAAAGTGAGGGTGCCATTAGCTAAACTCTCATTGTTCTAATATGGCCAAATTCAGAGCAATTGAAGTAAATTAGATAGACTATGAGATGATTTCAGAAGGTCAAGGGGCTGTGAGAGTTTTGCTTTCTAGTAACAAAGTAAAATGACAGACGTTTTTAATGAGCAAATTCAAATTTTCAAAGGATCATAAACTCTCTTCATGTCATTTGTTTTCTAAGATATAATTCTGATTAATTTCTGTCAATTTTTTGGTGACATCTGAAATTGTGTCTTGAATTCCACTGAATAAATGAATTTTGGCTGAATATTAATTTGCCACTTCCTGGCAAATAGATGGGGGAAAAATGAAAACAGTGACAGACATTATTTTCTTGGGCTCCAAAATCACTGTGGACAGTGACTGCAGCCATGAAATTAAAAGAGGCTTGCTGCTTGGAAGAAAAGCTATGACAAATCTAGACAGCATATTAAAAAGCAGAGGCATCATATTGCTGACAAAGGTCTGTCAAAGTTATAGTTTTTCCAGTGGTCATGTACAGAGGTGACATTTTGACCATAAAGAAGGCTGAGTGCTGAAGAATTGATGCTTTCAAACTGTGATGCTGGAGAAGACTCTTGAGAGTCCCTTGGACTGCAAGGAGATCGAATCAGTCAATCCTAAAGGAAATCAACCCTGAATATTCATTGGAAGGACTGAGGCTGAAGCTGAAGCTCCAGTACTTTGGCCCCCGGTGCAAAGAGCTGACTCATTAGAAAGATCTTGATGCTGGGAAAGACTGAAAGCAGGAAGGAGAAGGAAATGACAAAGGATAAGAAGGTTGAATGGCATTACTGATTCAAAGGACATGAATTTGAGCAAACTACGGGAGATAGTGAAGGACAGGGAAGCCTAAAGTGCTGTACTCCATGGGGTTGCAAAGAGTCGGATACGACTGAGTGCCTGAACAATAACAAATTAATAAAGTATCAACATAATTAAATATCTTAAAATATAAATTATGTTGTTTGTAGATTACAAACTGGTCAGATTTTATATTTGGTTTTTTTTTTCTATCTTCAAATATTTATTTGTATGTCTTTTTTTTTTTCATTTATTTTTATTAGTTAGAGGCTAATTACTTTACAATATTGTAGTGGCTTTTGCCATACATTGACATGAATCAGCCATGGATTTACATGTGTTCCCCATCCTCATCCCGCCTCCCACTTCCCTCCCGATCCAATACCTCTGGGTCTTTCCAGTGCACCAGCCCTGAGCACTTGTCTCATGCATCCGATCTGGGCTGGAGATCTGTTTCACCCTTGATGGTATACTTGTTTCAATGCTATTCTCTCAGATCATCCCACCCTCACCTTCTCCCACAGAGTCCAAAAGTCTGTTCTATACATCTGTGTAATTTTTCTGTCTTGCATATAGGGTTATCGTTACCATCTTTCTAAATTCCATATATATGCTTTAGATACTGTATTGGTCTTTATCTTTCTGGCTTACTTCACTCTGTATAATGGGCTCCAGTTTCATCCATCTCATTAGAACTGATTCAAATGAATTCTTTTAATGATTGAGTAATATTCCATTGTGTATATGTACCACAGCTTCCTTATCCATTCTTCTGCTGATGGGCATCTAGGTTGCTTCCATGTCCTGGCAATTGTAAACAGAGCTGCGATGAACATTGGGGTGCACGTGTCTCTTTCAGATCTGGTTTCCTCGGTGTGTATGCCCAGGAGTGGGATTGCTGGGTCAAATGGCAGTTCTATTTCCAGTTTTTTAAGGAATCTCCACACTGTTCTCCATAGTGGCTGTACTAGTTTGCATTCCCACCAACAGTGTAAGAGGGTTCCCTTTTCTCCACACCCTCTCCAGCATTTATTGCTTGTAGACTTTTGGATAGCAGCCATTCTGACTGGCATGAAATGGTACCTCATTGGGGTTTTGATTTGCATTTCTCTAATAATGAGTGATGTTGAGCATCTTTTCATGTGTTTGTTAGCCATCTGTATGTCTTCTTTGGAGAAATGTCTGCTTAGTTCTTTGGCCCATTTTTTGATTGGGTCATTTATTTTCTGGAATTGAGCTGCAGGAGTTGCTTGTATATTTTTTGAGATTTATCCTTTGTCTGTTTCTTCATTTGCTATTATTTTCTCCCCATCCGAGGGCTGTCTTTTCACCTTGCTTATAGTTTCCTTTGTTGTGCAAAAGCCTTTAAGTTTCATCAGGTCTCATTTGTTTATTTTTGCTTTTATTTCCAATATTCTGGGAGGTGGGTCATAGAGGATCCTGCTGTGATTTATGTCAGAGAGTGTTTTGCCTATGCTCTCCTCTAGGAGTTTTAGAGTTTCTGGTCTTACACTTAGATCTTTAATCCATTTTGAGTTTATTTTTGTGTATGGTGCTAGAAAGTGTTCTAGTTTCATTCTTTTACAAGTGGTTGACCAGTTTTCCCAGCACCACTTGTTAGAGTTTGTCTTTTCTCCATTGTGTATCCTTGCCTCCTTTGTCAAAAATAAGGTGTCCGTAGGTACTTGGATTTATTCTGTCAAAAATAAGGTGTCTGTAGGTACTTGGATTTATTCTGTCTGTAGGTACTTTCTATTCTGTTGCATTGATCTATATTTCTGTCTTTGTGCCACTACCACACTGTCTTGATGACTGTGGCTTTGTAGTAGAGCCTGAAGTCAGGCAGGTTGATTCCTCCAGTTCCATTCTTCTTTCTCAAGATTGTTTTGGCTATTCGAGGTTTATTGTATTTCCATACAAATTGTGAAATTATTTGTTCTAGTTCTGTGAATAATAGTGTTGGTAGCTTGATAGGGATTGCATTGACTCTATAGATTGCTTTGGGTAGTATAGCCATTTTCACAATATTGATTCTTCCAAACCATGAACACGGTATATTTCTCCATCTGTTTGTGTCCTCTTTGATTTCTTTCATCAGTGTTTTATAGTTTTCTATATATAGGTCTTTCATTTGTTTAGGTAGATATACTCCTAAGTATTTTATTCATTTTGTTGCAATGGTGAATGGTATTGTTTCCTTAATTTCTCTTTCTGTTTTCTCATTGTTAGTGTATAGGAATGCAAGGGATTTCTGTGTGTTAATTTTATATCCTGCAACATTACTGTATTAATTGATTAGCTCTGGTTTTTTTCTGGTGGAGTCTTTAGGGTTTTCTATGTAGAGGATCATGTCATCTGCAAGCAGTGAGAGTTTCACTTCTTCTTTTCCTATCTGGATTCCTTTTACTTCTTTTTCTGTTCTGATTGCTGTGGCCAAAACTTCCAAAACTATGTTGAATAGTAGTGGTGAGAGTGGGTACCCTTGTCTTGTTCCTGACTTTAAGGGAAATGCTTTCAATTTTTCACCATTGAGGATAATGTTTGCTGTGG
Source organism: Cervus elaphus (assembly GCF_910594005.1). Lineage (NCBI taxonomy): Eukaryota > Metazoa > Chordata > Mammalia > Artiodactyla > Cervidae > Cervus > Cervus elaphus. The sequence continues at coordinate 5,439,734 of NC_057818.1, read as the reverse complement.
GTTTGTCATATATAACTTTTATTATGTTGAAGTATGTTCCTTCTATTCCTGCTTTCTGGAGAGTTTTGATCATAAATGGATATTGAATTTTGTCAAAGGCTTTTTCTGCATCTATTGAGATAATCATATGGTTTTTATCTTTCAATTTGTTAATGTGGTGTATTACATTGATTGATTTGCAGATATTAAAGAATCCTTGCATTCCTGGGATAAAGCCCACTTGGTCATGATGTAAGATTTTATATTTTTGAAAAATATAAACACTTTTAATAAACTCTTCTCATACCCTTTCAAAAATAGGAAGAATATAGAAACGAGAGATTGAAAGTTGAATAAAGGACAGGCTATGAAATTTAGGGTATTTCTAATTTTTTTTAAATTAATTAATTTAATTGGAGGATAATTACTTTACAATATTGTGGTGGCTTTTGCCATGCATTGACATGAATCAGCCATGGGTGTACATGTGTCCCTCCATCCTGAACCTACCTCCCACCCCCTCCCATCCCTCTGGGTTGTTCCAGTGCACCGGCTTTGAGTGCCCTGTTTCATGCATTAAACTTGGACTGGCCACCTATTTCACATATGGTAATATACATGTTTCAATGTTATTGTCTCAAATCATCCCACCCTCACCTTCTCCTACACAATCCAAAAGTCTGTTCTTTACATCTGTGTCTCTTTTGCTGTCTTACATATAGGGTGGTCATTCCCATTTTTCTAAATTCCAAAAATATGCATTAATATACTGTATTGGTGTTTTTCTTTCTGACTTACTTCATTGTGTATAATAGGTTCCAGTTTCATCTACCTCATTAGAACTGACTCAAATGCATTCTTTTTTTATAGCTGAGTAATATTTCATTGTGTACATGTACCACAACTTTCTGCCATTGGACATTTGTCTGCCATTTGTCTGCTGATGGACATCTTGGTTGCTTCCATGTCCTAGCTATTATAAACATTTCTAATTCTTAATAAAAATTATTAAGCACAAAAAACTAGAAGGTTATAAAATACCATTTTCTTTAGAGTCCCTAAATGTCATCCCTCATAACAAAGAATATAGAATTTACCTCCCTAATCAGATTGACTAGTTATGGTCTTTGGTATTAGGTCACACACAAGCTTTTCAAACAGAGAAAAATATTGTACACAGGGAATTATCAATATCATTCTAGTCACTATCATTAATATCCATAACGTACATCCCAAAAACCTGAACCAAAATGTGATCAGCATATCCATCAGCACATGTATAATCAAAAGAAATGCCAGGTAAATCCAGAAGAGATGAAAACTCTTCAAAAAGATATAAATACACCCCAGTGTTCATAGCAGCACTGTTTACAAGAGCCAAGATATTGAAGCACCATAAGTGTCCACTGAGAGATGAATGAATAAAGAAGATGCAGTGTACACACACACACACACACACATACAATAAAATACTACTCAGCCATAAAAAGAGTGGAATACTGCCATTTGCAGCAACATTGACTGACCTAGAAAATGTCATAGTAAATGAAGTCAGAAAGACAAATATTATATGATATCACATACATGTGGAATCTTAAAAATAATACAAATGGATTTACTGACTAAACAGAAACAGATTCACAGACATAGAAAACAAGCTTAAGGTTACCAAAGGGGAAGGGGGGATGGGGAGGGATAAATCAAGAGTGTGGAACATGGGCTTCCCCAATGGCTCAGTCGTAAAGAACTTGCCTGCCACTGCAGGAAACATGGGTTTGATCCCTGATCAGGAAGATCCCACATACGCTGAACAACCAAGCCCATGTACCACAACTATCGAGGCTGTCATCTAGAGCCCAGAGCCACGACTACTGAGTGCACATGCTACAAATACAGAAGCCCGCATGCCCCAGAGCCCAAGCTCAGCAACAGGAGAAGTCACCACAGTAAGTCCACGCACCACAACTAGAGAGTGGCCCCTGCTTGTGGCAGCTAGAGAAAAGCCCATGCAGCAAGGAAGACTCAGCACAGTCAAAAATCAATAAATAAAATTATAAAAAAAGGAGTATGGGGACAAACAGATACACACCATTTTATATAAAACAGATAAACAACAAGGATTTACTGCACTGCACAGAGAACTATACTCAGTATCTTATAATAACTTATAAAAGAATACATATATACATACACATACATCAGAATCACTTGCTATACAGCTGAAACTAACACAAAATTGTAAATCACCTATACTTCAATTAAAAAAAAAAAAAGAAATACTAAGGATGATTCTGGAGCTGCCAGCTATGAATAAAAATCACCTACATATTCTACGGCATACTAAGTACTTCACTGTTCTGACTTATTTGATTCTCACAATAAGCCTAAGTGATAGAAATTACGATTTTTCCCATTTTAGACGTGAAGAGACTGAGGCAAGGGGAGGTAGAGTCACTTGGGAAACGTCACAGAACTGCAGTAAATCAGGCACAACCCTAAACACAGTCCTACTTCAGAACCTATTCATCATCACTTATGACTTGGCTTCCACCATCACGAGCTTTATCTTTTATGAAAGAAGATGACTCATCAGCAGATGATACATGTTATACGAGGAAGTTTAGGATACAGTGAGGGCTGGCTGAGTGATGAGGGAAACAAATATTAATATTTCATTCAGGTTTCGGGGTGGGATTTTAAAGGCCAGAATGAAGGGCTGGAGCCTTCTGAGGAGAGGAATGCTTCGAGGACAAAGGCAAGGCACATTTTTCAGGATGGCAGTAATTGAACTGAAGGGAGTGAGGGGACATGAAGAGGGTAGTGGTCATTACGGCAAGAGAGGAGAGTGGAACCAGAGTGTAGACAGTCTTTCATTCAAAGCTAAGAAAACAACAGTCAAACTCAGCTCTCAGCATTGAGAAACACTTAGTGTGTGTGTTGTGTTTGTTACATGTGTGGATCACCGATTTTAGATAACTTAATAAATAGAGACCATCCACAATTGTAAATGTACAGAATAAACAGTATTTTAAGATCACTAATAATATGCACGGTTCTTCATATTCTTTTATAAGAAGATGGTATTTGCAACCTTTTTACCAACCATGCCCAGCTAGGTGGATAGTTTGGTCTGCACAGGCAGCTTCCACAGTGAGTTGGCTTAACTATCACTCTTGATGTTTACTAAAGAAAAAAATCTTAATTTATATGTGAATGAGAAAAACAGGTGTATTAATACATTGTGAATATACAAACTTACTTATTTATAGATTCTTTTTTAAAGCAACAAACAAGCACTAGGAGCATGTCAAACTGTTTTGGTTCATAGTTCAATTTTTAAAAGAAATTCTTGTATCTTTTCCTCTGACATCATTACATCTTGTCTGATGAGAGGTACATCCAGGTAAGTAGTATGCAGGAGTCCTGCTTCACAGCATCTGTCGCTTCCTGTGGTGTAAATGCCTCTATGGCAGATTTCAAGGTCCCGACTTGACAGTGCTGAGTTGAGAAGAGCTGCTGTCACAAGCTGGCAGGTTACTGACCATATCTCAGATAAGCTACTTGAGCAAAGCAGTTGGAATCATATTGCAGTTATGAATTTCTCAGTTACAGCCTCAGGTATGAAAAATGCAATTTTTTTTTCCAACTCAATCTAATTTTCTCTCTTGAGCTCCTATTCTGTCCAATGTAAAAAATCAATCTAATCATTTCAGAGGAACTCGGTCCAGTTTGTGGATTTCTCAGTCAATTCAGGATTTTATTTCTGTCACTTTCAGCTTCGAAATGCTCTCAGGGATCTGCCTCCCTTCCTGCCCACCCTGGGGGCAGCAGAGATGGGGACCACTCTTGTCTTGCGTGGTCCGTAAGCCACTCCACTCTGCTCCAAGGTGATCTGTTGCAGGTTGGTCGGGACGTGCCTTGTCACAACACTGTGATGTTCTTCCTCCCAACCCTGGTGTGACAGTTTGTCCACCACCCCTGGTGTGACAGTTTGCCCACAACCACCGCTTCACACCCTAATTCCCTCATCCATTTTTGTCTCCCCTCACAAGCCATCCAGGGCTGATGTGGGGACTGTCAGACCACCAGCTCTGAGGTACAGCAGCAGGATGATCCAGTGACTTCTCTTGAGGCAGGCAGTCTCCTCTTCAAGCACCCACTCTGAGCACCCTTTCACATTTAGGCACCTGAGTGTGAATGAAGGGTCTGTGAAGCTTCCTACCATGGACTTAGTTTGAGGACAAGACTTCAGTGAACATGACCCTTCAGACTTACATCCTCATGTCTCTTTCCTCTGTGGGATATGGGGAAAAGGGATTCCTTTAGGCTGGTCATTTCCCCTTTCAAATTGTTTCTATTTTGGATCTAAAAGGTAGCCACTTAAATTTGTCTCTTTCCCTTAGGTTGTGGGTGGCATGTGCCTATCTGAGCTGGACAGGGAAAGGAAGGACCACTGGAGAGGCCATGTCTATTTCCACTCCCCGTATCACCTCGCATGGAGAAAGAGCCACTGAAGGAATTATTATTGTCATTAAAAATGCTTTTCAATTCATTCTTCATTACAGGCACTTATGTGCTCACCTTTGCCAACATGAACCAGTTTACTTTCATGCAGAAAAAAGCAGAAAGTACTGCTCACTTTTTTGCACAACACAATAAAAAGACACCCCCCCCCAACCCCCACACTTCCCATTGAGGTCAGTTTGGTAAAACTGTCACACTGAAACATGTTACTGTCAGCACACTCTCTTCTGTGAACAAGGCTTCTTGTGTCCACCCAGTGCCGCCTCAGTCCAGCTCCATGGCATCTTCCTCCTGCAATGTGCATCAGATGATCCAGAACACAAGGAAAAGTGCTGTCTCCTGCACTTGTGGATCACCAAGCCTAACCAGATTCAAAGAGGGACCAGTCCTTCACTTTTATACAAGTAGAAAGAAGATGAAAACTCAGAAGTGAAAACAGTTGTTACACTGAAGAAAGCAGAAGTCTATTAGCATTTTTTCATAATGTTTACTCCATATCCAGGACCAATGAAAAAATACTGGCTGTGATGGTTTCTTTTTGAGAGAGAAATTTTGCAAACAGTTTATTGTATTTTGCCCCCTGAGCATAATACTAATAATGAGATGGGGTTTTGCTATTAGGAGTGCAACTTTGATGCACATCTTGTTCTGTTTTTCTCTATTGCAGAAAAAATTCATAACACTCATATTAGAAGACACTAGATTAGATCTGCTTTATAATCCAAGTCCTCTTATTTGTTGAGACATCATTCTCCTTGTTTCTTTTGACTTTCTGAGCATATTTGAAAGACAATTTAAAGTCTTTGTCTGGTAAGTCCAATGTCCACCTAGTGCTTGTCTTATTTAGATGCTTATATGAAACCACCATATTCAAATATTCATATATCCCAGCTTCTATAATTTAATCTTTGTACACAAAGAAATGATCACTCCTTATCCTCTGTCCATAGAATTCTCCAGGCAAGAATACTGGAGTGGGTAGCCATTCCCTTCTCCAAAGGGTCTTTCCAACCCAAGGATCTAACCCTGATCTCCTGCATTGCAGGCAGACTCTTTACCATTTGAGCCACCAAGGAATCCCTACATTTATGATATTGTACATGTATTAGATTTGTAGAAGAAATATAAGTAATAACACACAAACTGAGCAAAGATAGGTTAGCTAAGAGAAACTATACAGGCATGCCTCAAAGATACTGGGGAATAAAGACTACCACAATAAGCAAGTATCACAGTAAAATGAGTCAAACAAATGTCCTGGTTTCCCAGTGCATATAAAAGTTATGCTTACACTATACCATGACCTACTAACTGTGAAATAGCACATCTTTTAAAATATACATATTTAATTTTAAAAGGCTTTATTGCTAAAATATAAATATCAACTATCATTGAGCCTTCACTGAGTCATAGTACTAACATCAAGATCACTGACCACAAATCCCCATACCAATTATAATAATAACAAAAAAGTTAGCAATATTGTGAGAACTACCAAAATATGACACAGAAACACAAGGTGAGCAAATGCTCTTAAAAAACAGTAACAACAGACTTGGCTGAAACAGAGCTGCGACAAACCTTAAATCTGTAAAAACACAGTATCTTCAAAGCACAATAAAATGAGGTATGCCTGCACTGTGAGTTGCAGACAATTCACAAAATCTTACAGTTTAACTTTTGAAAAGGTTATAAGCATTTTTTATTCCTTTTTCCTTGAAACTACCAAACTATCTGCTCAATCACTGCAGAACATTAGCTAGACTTTGGAAAGTACATTCAGAAATACCTATACATGAAAGGAGGGTAGGGTTGAAAGTCTTAAGCAGGCAAAAAACAAGGTCATGACTCTGCTTTAAATTTTATTTTTTATTGAGGAAAGCCTCAAAGTTGCATGACTTCAAAACAGAAAGGTTATTAAAATAAACTTGACTAGAAATCCAAAAACTGCATTAGGGTAGTAGCAATGGAAACCTTTCCCCAAAAAAAGAATATGAGAAAGAGATTGAGAACCATTAATACACAGAATTTATCAAACTCAGGAGAAGGGATCAAAGGAGAAATAAAAGGTGATTCTAAGAATTTTAAGCCATGACGATTAAGATAACCACCATGAACCAGAAAAGAAAAATAATTACAAGTAGAAGCTGGTTTAGAGGTGATACAGTTAACAAGTCTTATGTTGAGCTTTTTGGGGAAGACAAGCCATCTAGCAGGCCCCTGGAAAATTCCACCAGGCAGTTGAAAATACAAGATGGGAGTTTGTTAGACATGTTTCTTCTCCAGCACAAATGTGGGAGGTGTCTGCACAGGCCTCCTCTTGCGGCCCTGGCGGTGAACCAGCTTACCAAGGGAGGGCATGCACATTGCCAAGGTCAAAGATGAGACTTTTGTAAAAACCCACATAAACATTCTCATTTTGGCATGGAGTCTCTGATCTTGTTTTTTGTTTTTATACAGTCGAGATATTTTTATATAGTCTGTTAAGTCAGTTCTATTTTATATAGCCAGTTGTATTGTCAATTGTATATGTGTCCCTTTTCTTCTCTGTTTTTCATATCCATTATATGTCAATTTTCTTTGAGACGATTCAAAAGAAAAGATAGGAGAAAACAACAATTATCAAACAATTGAAATGTGATTTTAGGCTAGCTTTCAACTTAAACTTAGACCTGTAAGGACCTAATAGTTCCCACTGAGGGAGAAAATCTAATAGAAAGTTCTATTTGAGAAGAAACGGAGAAGTCCTAAATTCGTATAATTCTTCTACCTCTTTTCTTGTGGAATTATATCTGCAGGGCAGCCTTCGAGTTACAGTGAAAAATCAAATGAGACAATTTATGGGAGCAGATTTTAATTTACAGAACTATTAGACAGACGCCTAACATATGAAGTGACCGTCGTCGGTAAGATGGCAGAATAGGAAGTCTCTCACTCATATATACCCCCTTAGCAACAACAATCCCGTAGCCCTCCATGGACAGAGGTGCCTGGGTGGGAGCTCTGGGATCCAGCAGCAGGCCCAGAGCCCAGGGACCCACCAGGAGACTTGCTGACGGTGTCCCTGGAGGGAGGCCCACCGACTCTAACCCAAAAGAAGACTCTGAAACCGTCCTTGTAGCTCAACCCCGGCCCTCCAAGCTGCGGTGGGGGAGGCCGCCCAGGAGATACACCCACCGCGCCGACAGCAAGCTAGTCGCCCTCAGGTGGCTGCAGGTCTTGAAGCAGCCCCGTGAGCTGGCCCCAGGCCCTCTCAGCCGCGGTGAGCAGCAGTCTGGCGAGGATACCCGCCAGTCGCTGCCCCCTCAGGCTGACTGAGGGGAACATACATGGTCGCTCTGCGGCAGACAGGGAACAGCTCCGCCCACCCAGGGACGCGGGGGCAGGCACGCCCACCCGGAAGCGGCCTGTGATTCAGTTCTGGTCCCTCTCAGACATAGGCTGGGACCAAGCTGCCTGCCCAGGAATCTGCCCAGTGATGCTCCTTCAACTGCACAGACACCAGTGCAAGGATGGCTACATAGACCCCGAAAAAGCAGGCAAACATGAGACCACCAAAAGACACTAATAAACATCCAGTGACTAACCCCAAAGAAATGAAGGTCTCCCATCTAACAAAGAACTCAAAATATTCATCTTAAGGAAATTCAAAGAAATACAAGAAAACACAGACAGGTAATAACAAAATCAGGAAAACAATGTATGGATAAAATGAAAAGCTTGGCGTTTCTCCAAGCAGTTTTTTGACGAGATGCAGCTCAGAACTATCCACTCTGAGGACAAAGGTGGAAGATTTCACCCATCAGGTCTCCTCCTCTGTCGGTCAAGGTCAGTCTCACAGGCAGGCAACAGTGCCCAGAGCCCCACATCAGGATTTACCGGTGCCCACTGGTTCCCTGGGAGCAGACCCTCTCTGAGCATCAGGGGAGCACAGGGCAGGCAGTGACAGGTCAGTGGACCTACAAGAGGAGACCCTGTTACACCTGTGGGAAGCTGAACTTGGTCCCAGTTGCAGAAGGAGGTGGAGCTGAGAAGATTTAAGTGTTGTCCAGGAGATGTCCAATACAAAACAGCACATCTTTAATTATGATAGTCCCTAATTAAGTGAATACAAACTATGGTTTTCCGTGTGTAAGATAGGTAGCTAGTGGGAAGTTGCTGTATAACACTAGGAGCTCTACCCGTGCTCTGTGACAACATAGAGGGGTGGGATGGGGCGGGGGCAACGCGAGGGAGGTTTCAGAAGGAGGGCATATATGTATGGCTGATTCACACTGTTGTACGACAGAAACCAACACAACAATGTAAAGCAATTATCCTCCAATTAAATTTTTTTTAAAAATGGCTTTCTATTGCTAGCTATTGTCACATTTCCTCTCCATCCTCTCCTAGGTAAGATGCTCAAGATACTTAAGCATGGATCAGACAAGAAAGCTCCAGGCCCTGCTTTCACTGTTTTTCTGGTTGTGCAGCCCACCATGCTCTCAGAACACACGTGCACTCCAGCTGAGAAGGTGCATTCCCATGCTGAAGCCAAGCCCCCTTCACACATGCATGCCAATATTTTGTTTATAGCATTTCACATTTATATTCATGAGAGAGAGTGGCTTTTAATTTTTCTTCCCTGTTTGTCCTTGACATGGCTTGGTATCAAGGTTATGCTGCTCTCAGAGAATGAGTTGGGGAGTACTTTGACTTTTTTTCTGTCCTCTGGAAGAGAATGTGTAAGATTAGAGTTGTAGCTTCCTTAAAAGTGTCTGGAAGAATTCACACATGAATTCATTTTAGCCTGAAGTTTTCTCTGTTGGAGTGTGTGCATTATGGATTTACTATCTTTATCTGACAGAGAAATATTTTATTTCTTGGGGACAATTTTTCAGGTTGTGGTTTTCAAATAATTTTTTCAATTCATTTAAGTTTTCACAATTATTAGCAGGACACTTGTTAAAATATCCTCTTATTATGTTTTTGTCTAACAGTCTATACTACATATTTTATATCTCATTAATTAATGTACTTTTCTTTTATTCCTTTTCTTTTCCTTACTTTGAGCTTAATCTGCTGTTCTTTTTCTAATTTCTTGAGAAACTAAAGAAGTAAGCAATGGAGGGATCATACATATTTAGCTTTCCTTCTTCTTTAATATGTGCAGTTAAGGCTATCAATTTGACCTAAGTTGCACCTCACAATTCTGACCTATAGTATTTTGTTACCATTGAGTTTAAGTGTTCCCTCATTTCCATTGAGATTTCTTTTTGAGAAGCGTATTAATTAAATTCCACACCTTTCTGGGTTTTAAAGTATTTTTTAATTATTGATTTCTAGCTTAATTCAACTGTACCCAGGGTACCTACCCTGCATGATTTAAATCCTTTGAGATTTGTTGAGGCATTTTTTATGGCCCAGAATAAATTTAAGTAAATATTCTAGGTACTCTGGATAAGAATGTATATTTTGCAGTTGTTGGAGGTAGAGGTTTATATATGCTACCCATTATATAAATATAAATCATGTGCATAAATATTTTGTCAAATTTCTTAACTTTGTTGTTAAAAGCTGTATTTCCACTGGTCTTTTTCATACTTCCTAAATAAGCTACCAAGAAAGAGAGATATTAAAAACCTCTCACTATGTTTAGTGTTTCATTTTTTTTCCACCTATTATTTCTGTCCAGTTTTTTATGTTTTGAAGCTCTGTTATTTGGTGCTGAAAATGTCAGGCTCACTATATGGTATTTCTTTTCTCTCCAGGATCTTTGACCCTGAAGGCTTGGCTTTCTTAGTTTCCCTCAGATATCACCAAGCAGTTAACACTTTGTAGTTGGTTCACTAGTTTATAGAAATGAAGCTTTTAAGGGCTGTAACCCACCCCACCCCAGACTCATATGTTGAAGCCATAACCCCCCCCCCCCACCATGTGATGATATTTGGTATCACCTTTCAGAGGCAGTTAGATTTAGATGAGGTCTTTAGAGTAGGACACCCATGATGGGGTTAGTCACCTTATAAGGAAGACAGAGAGATCTTTCTCTCCTTCCCCAAATACGAAAGTACCAAGGAAAGGCCATGTGAGCACATGGCAGGGAAGTGGCTGCTGCAAGCTACTAACAAGGAAGAATCTGCTGACACCTTGATCTTGGACTTCTCAGCTTCCAGAACTGTAAGAAAAAAATGTCTGTTGTTTAAGCCAGCTAGTTCGTTGCATTTTATTATACTGTCTAAAGCTAGTGTTTAGACACTAGCTGTTTTAAATTATTCACACTGCCAGCCACCTTCCTAGCCTCAGTGCCTTTAATGGGAGGTAAGACAAAGCCTTAGGTAAAACTTTACCATCCAGACTTTCCTGGGAGATTAGGCTGTGTGTGGGACTTCACTTGAAATTGCTCTCTCCTCCTTCCTATCCTGCTTCCTACACTCCCTCACTGTTTTCTCCTGGGAACCATCCCCTAATAAACCACTGGCACCTCAACTGTCGGTCCAGGGTGTACTTTTGGGAGAACTCAACCAAACACCACCCACTATTATTTCACTGTACCAACATGTGAAATTTTCCTCCTCTACAGAGTGAAGAATATTAGATATACACAAAGAAGTGTACTTTATGTATTAATAATAATTTTTAACTTTATGGATGCATTTTAAGTGACTACATTTGGACCCCTGTGTCAATCACAATAGGCCTATATTTATCACTTGAATTCCTATATTTTATAACAGTTGAAGACTACCTCCTAAGCCAGGCACATTCCATGTCTTCTAATTGAGGGGACTTGGAAGGACAGTCTCCCTTGAGATTCCGCCCTTACCTTTTTATTGAAAAGCCATCAAAGTCACTCATTCACATGCTTTGAAGATCTCCATTATTAGAGTGAGTTAAAAGGAAAAGAGACATTACCTACAGAATATTACAAATAAATAAAGTACATTGTCACTGGATTTAGAGATCTCCAAATTTTACTCCATACATTTACAGGGAAAAAAGAGAGGAAATATCATTTTCCCAAGGGCACTCACAATTTAGTATGATAACCTGATTCTGTGATTCCAAAACCAGCATTTTTTATCTCTAAAAATTACTTAGGAACGTGGCACATGCACTGGGATTACATTATCAGAGTGATTTAGAGCTGAAGAAACTGTGCTACAGGACAGACCAGGACGATAAAGGGTAAGATGGAGGGAGTATCAAGACACTGGCCAGAGATCAGAAGATAGCAGAACATGTTCCTAAGTAAGGGGGATCAGAAGAGAGAGACACCCAAAGTAAGGAAGAGCCAAGTGACCAGGAGGACAGTCACCTCTGGTGGTAAATCAAATGAACTGAGAGAAGAAAAGAAGTGATTGCATGTTAATCCCAGACATTACAGCAAACCCTCTGATTCTTTAATGAATAGAGGACATAGGCATATCAATAAATTAGATATAAATATTCACTCATCTTTATTTCACCTTCTCAAAGCCAGTACACAAAACATAAATCTATATAAATGCATGACACACCACTGACCATAAAACTGATCTAGAATTTCATTTTCCAAACCTATATCAAAATGTTAGTATTATTTTAACTTCTTAAACCAACTTCCAGTTGCTAAATATTTTAAATAAAACCACCAGAATACGCCAGTTCACGGATTTTGACTAAGGATGTATGAGAACATTTTATCTTTACTTCAAGCTAATAATGAACACGTAAAATGTAATTCTTTGACCCTGCTCTGTTCTAGAATTAATCAAGAATAAAAATACTCTTTCGCCAGAGGTTTTGTGGAAGCCTGGGTCTTCTGAGATTACCTTTATAACAGTTAATGTATATATCTGGTCCCATGAGGTTTGCTAAAGTGAGGTTAATTGGCAGGACATGCTCTGAAACTGTTCAAATTCTCTTGGGACCATGCTTTAGTAATTCTTGTGGCCACAGCACACCGCTGTGACCATTTTCAACAAACACAAAACCATTTCAGTATTATCCCTATTCTTCCAGAAGAAAACCAGGGAGTTTAAGCATAGAGATTAAATATCTCTTCCATCTTAAAAAAAGAAAAGTAACAGGTAGTAATGATTTAAACCCAGGAATGGTGAATCGATCCAGATAGGTCTAACACTGAGGTGTTCATCCCTCACCTAAAATGCTGTGACCCCTGCAAGTACAAAGCAGAGAAGCAGAGCAGGAGGCTGAGGTTCAGGTGTGCTCGTGTCCTGTGACCACAGGGGTGACTCGCAGGGATCTGAATCCTTGGGGGGGGGGGGGGGCGGTTGTCAGGGCTAAGTGTTCTCATCCCAACATTAGGAACTGTACATCTCCTAATCTCAGATCAGTTAGGGCAAGACAGAAAAACAGGGCAGAGCTAATGCAGAGCTGTGTACTTAGAGCCTGACTCAGCATGGAGACGCGGGACCCTTGCAATTCAAGGAACTCCTCGGTGCGAAGGGCTAACTCAGGCACATCCGTCCCAGGTGTGGGGGGAAGCAGCTGACCCAGAAGCAAGCAGACTGCTGGCATCTCTTGTTCTTTAACCACCTCCCCAAGAACACACCGTCCTCAATGTAGTCAACGCTCTGCACTTGGTCAGGGAGGCTCACCCGCCCCACCTCTGACCCTGGGGACCATCGGGCACCTTTCAGACCTCCACCCACTCAGCCAATGAGGCGCTCCTTTCCTGAGGCTCGAGCTTTTTCTGCCCCATACAGAATTCATCTCTCATTCTTTCCCTCATAAGTTATTGGCCATCGAATATATTTTCATTTTAAATGTGAGCATTATAAATGATTTTAAGCAATATGCTTAACAGCAAGAAACATTCACCTCAACTGTTCTCTTAAGCAACTGACATGCACCAGGCATACCTTGGGAACTTATCTATGGGATTTTAATGTAAGCATAATAGTTACATGCAAACAAGCACAGTGATTTAGAGCGGTATGAACTGCCAAATAATTCTGTATAGAATGTTGTCATTTTTCTCACTAGAGGTACATCCAGAATCAGAGTTCCCTCTGTCCACTAACTAAATATGCTCATTTCTCTACAGATAGATGCTTGGTTTTAAAAGCAAACCCTACAGGCATGAAGAAAGCATTGCTTTACAAGCATTTAAAGTAGAAGGGCTAAGCTGTGGATAAATAAAATAGACAATGGGAAAATAGAGACAAATATTCCAGTTTCTAGCAAAAGAGGAAATATTTTGATCTTACAGAATAGATGAGAGAAAACTCACAGTATTTGTTATGTATGGAGGCAACTTGCTATACATACTCCTGTTTACATTCACACATACAAATATTCTATTTTTGCGCTGTACAATCATTTTGCTTACTGCTTTTACAAGTGCATGCTCAGTCACTAAGTTGTGTCTGACTCTTTATGAACCCATTAACTGTAACCTGCCAGGCTCCTCTGTCCATGGGATTTTCCACACAAGAATATTGGAGTGGGTTGCCATTTCCTCCTCTAGGGGATCTTCCTGACCCAGGAATCAAACCCACATCTTCTGGATCTCTTGTTTTGGCAGGTGGATTCTTGACCACTGAGCCACCTGGGAAGCCTTATACAAGCACATCAGTTTGCTATAACCCATTTCCAAGGTTTCCCAAGTACATGAAAATAAAAACATTCATTTAGACTGTACTGCAGCTTCAGAAACAGTTCTGTACATATGACCTCTTTATGTCCTGTCCTAGGAACACACTTGGACCACTGAAGGGCACACTAGAACCTGTCTGAACCATACACTGATGATGGCAGAACTTTCAGGTGCCAGATGTATTAATAATTCAACCTGCGCTGAAACTGTAACAATGGGAATAGTATATAAGGGCAGAGAGATTAAATTCCACTGCAAAGCCAATAAAGTAGGGATTCGTGTTTGGTTGTTTGTGTGGTTTAGGGTTAAGTTTGGATCACACATCTCTCAGCTGTGAAATCTGTCAGGTTCAAATCTAGAAGCATCTTCCAGGGCAAAAGAAACATGGAGAAGACATCACTTCCTCAGGGCACTTGTACCAGCCTCCCAGGCTGCTACAACAAAGTATCACTAGGTGCACAGCTTTTAAAGAATAAAATTAACTCTCTCACAGCTTTGGAGGTTAGAAGTCCAAAACAGGTGTCAGCAGGGCCGTGCTCCCTCTGTGGGCATCAGAGAAAAACCCTCCCCACTGGAGTTTGCTGGCAATACTTGATATTTCTTGGTTTGTAGCTATGTCGTCCCAGTTTCTGCTTCCATCTTCTCAGGGACTTCTTCCCTCTGTCTCCGTGTCCCTGTAGATCTCTTTTCTTTTAGAAGGACACCAGTCATTGGATTCTTGTTGCTGTTGCTCAACTGCTAAATCATGTCCAACTCTTTGCAAGTCGTTCGATTTAGGGTTCAGCCTAATCCTGGTGGCTCAGTGGTAAAGAATCCACCTGTACTGCAGAAGACTCAGGAGATACTGGTTTGATCCCTGGAGAAGGACATGGCAACCCACTCAAGTATTCTTGCCTGGAGAATCCCATGGATAGAGGAGCCTGGTGGGCTACAGTACATGGGGTCACAGAGAGTCAGGGGCAACTTAGCACACACACGCGTTAGTCCATTATGACCTTATCCTGATTACATCTACAAAGACTCTTAAGTCTAAAGGAGGTCACATTCACAGTAATCAGGGTTAAGAAGTGATTGAAGGACACATTTCAACTCACAATAGAATTAAGTGGCAAAATTAAATTAACAGACCTCAAAAAAAGTACATTTTTCTTCTTCCCTACTGGTAGAATGGAATAATTCCATTTAATAGTAGTCTTTTTCTGATCTCCTTTCCCCATTACAGGGCCTAGTTATTATCACAGTGTTACCCAGAGCACTTCTTACTTATTTCATAGATGGAATGCTGTGGGTTGTTGAGCTTGATTTCTCATTTCTTGCTTGTCTGTTCTTTAGCCCTAAGTTTTCCAGACTCCATAGCAAAGAGGTCACTCAATCTGGGTTTCTAAGATACTAGGATCTTTATTAGCTGATTTAATTTATACGTTACTTGCCGACTTAGCTGAACACCCTTCCATAGCCTGATTTAAATACTACAAGGAATGTTGCCATACTGGTATAATATATAGCCTTTAATAAATCACTCAAAATCTGACATTCCTTTGTGAGCACTTCATGTAATTAATAGGGAAAAAAAAGAAAAATGAAATAAAACAGAAAAAATGTAATCAAGTAGGCTGACAACCAGCAAAAGATAATTAAAATGATCCTGTTTTGTTTCTCTATTTCATTAACATGCAAATGAGATTCATGAAGTTTAATATTGTGTTTTACCAAGAGCCATAGAAACGAATTAAGAATGAAAATGAGTCCTACTGATGGAGATTCCTGATGAGTATATAAATTAATGAAAAAAATGATTTGAGTCAATGAATAACACATTATATATATATATATATATATATATATATATATATATATATATGCACACACATAGAGAGAATGTGTATGATTTATTGAACCCCAGCAAATGAAATAAAGATAAATAGTTACATTAAATTTTGCATCTCTTTTCATGGGCCAAATCCTATGAAATGTTTTATTAATAAATGGAGTGGTGGTAAATGTTAAACTCTGCTTTACTTTTAAAAGGAAGTACAAAATAGAAACTTCATTCTAAGGTCAGTGTTGTGATGGCAGCATTCTCACAGGATGGATCATTGGCTCAGAATCTCGACCAACCCACTTAGGGGCGAGGAAAGCCCACTTGCCTGTAATAAGGGATTCAGAATTGAAAACAAGAGAAACAGTCCAGTGTGACAGTAACTTTCACCATAAGGCAAATAAAAGTAACAGCAAGAATTATCTATACAAAAGTATTCAAAGCCCACAAAGTTCTCCTTGTAAACTGAGTAATACAAGGATCTCAGTTATTACTCACCAATGATAGTCTCACACTAAGAAACACACAAAGTTATGGCAATCGTACCCAATAATAAAAGAAACACACATAGAGGAATGTATCAAATAATATCAGATAAAAATTTCTGAATAAACTCAAACTCATGCTGCAGTATTAGGTATTTATAACACATGTCATATAGCAAAACACACAAACACACAATCTGTTTGTTCTGTCCAGTGTTCAATGTACTCAAACATTAAACAATAGCACAAAGAATAAGATCAACCAGTAAACTTAGAAGAAGGGGCTGAGGACTTCCCTGGTGGTCCAGCAGTTAAACTCCGCCTGCCAGTGCAGGAGACACACGTTCAGTCCCTGGTCCAGGAAGACCCACATGCTGTGGGGCAACTAAGCCTGTGCACAACAAGTACTCAGCCCGTGCTCTGCAGGCTGCGCTCTGCAACAAGAGAGGCCACCACAGTGAGAAGCCTGCATGCTGCAGCTAGAGAGGAGACCCCGCTTTCTACAACTAGGGAAACACTGTATGCAGCAACGGAGACCCAGCGCGGCCAAAAGCAAATAATAATTAATTAATTTTTAAAAACCCACAATATAAGAAACCACTACATACTCACAGGGTTTCCATAGCTTAGTTGGTAAAGAATCCGCCTGCAATGCAGGAGACCCCAGTTCAATCCTTGGGTCGGGAAGATCCCCCAGAGAAGAGAAAAGCTACCCACTTCAGTATTCTGGCTGGAGAATTCCAGGGACTGTTTAGTCCATGGGGTCACAAAGAGTCGGGTACAACTGAGCAACTTTCACTTTCACTTCACTTTCACTATATACTTACTAGAATAACTAAAAGTTGAAAAAAAGATGTGGCTGATACGGCATGTGAGAAGGGAAGAAGAAATGACTGAATCACAGTTTTACTAATATATGATGTTGATGTCTTTTTTATGATTGTTAATAGTATTTTTTGGTTAGTATTTATTGCTAATTCTTTGTCCACAGAATGCATGAGCAGATGGGTTTTGTCTTAGTATACAGGAAGGGATAACAATGATACTGTCTTTAAGTCCATATAGTTTTGAAATTCCCTTATTTCTACAGTAAGTTGCCATTTAATTATCTGCACTTTTCTTGAAACTTACTTGAAGCAATCAAACACAACCTACCTAAGAGATAGTCAACAATATGAACTAAGTATTCCTAAAGGAGCATGAAATCTTATTAACTTCTCATTCCTCAACAGAAGAGAAAATCATGTCACTCACACTGAGAATTAAATAAATTTAGGGATGACTATTTTTAAATAACTAACAACTTTTTAATTGAAGGATAATTGCTTTACAGATTTCGTTGTTTTCTGTCAAACCTCAACATGAATCAGCCAGAGGTATACATATATCCCCTCCCTTCTGAACCTCCCTCCCATCTCCCTCCCCACCCCACTCCTCTAGGTTGATACAGAGCCCCTGTTTGAGTTTCCTGAGCCATACAGTAAATTCCCACTGGCTACCTATTTTACATATGGCAATGTAAGTTTCCATGTTACTCTTTCCAACATCTCACCCTCTCTTCCCCCCCTCCCCATGTCCATAAGTCTATTCTCTATGTCTGTTTCTCCATTGCTGCCCTGTAAATAAATTCTTCAGTACCATTTTTCTAGATTCCGTATATATGCATTAGAATGTGATATTTATCTTTCTCTTTCTGACTTACTTCAACCTGTATAATAGGTTCTAGGTTCATCCACCTCATTAGAACTGACTCAAAGGTGTTCCTTTTTATGGCTGAGTAATATTCCATTGTGTATATGTACCACACTTTTTTATCCATTCATCTGTTGATGAACATCTAGGTTGCTTCCATGTTCTAGCTATTGTAAATAGTGCTGCAATGAACAATGGGATACATATGTCTCTTTCAATTTTGGTTTCCTCAGGGTATATGCCTAGGAGTGGGATTGCAGGGTAATATAGTGCTTTTATTCCTAGTTTTTTAAGGAATCTCCATACCGTCTTCCACAGTGGTTATATCAATTTACATTCTCACCAACAGTACAAGAGCATTCCCTTTTCTCCACACCCTCTCCAGCATTTATTGTTTGTAGACTTTTTGATGATGGCCATCCTGACCAGTGTGACATGATATCTCACCAGTGTGACGTGATATCTGACTGGTGTGAGGTGATAGTTTTGATTTGCATTTCTGTAATAATGAGCTATGTTGAGCATCTTTTTATGTATTTGTTAGCCATCTGTATGTCTTCTTTGGAGAAATGTTTGTTTAGGTCTTTTTCCCACTTTTTGATCAGGTTGTTTGTTTTTTGGGTATTGAGTTGTATGAGCTGCTTGTATATTTTGGAAATTAATCTTTTGTCAGTTGTTTCATTTGCTATTATTTTCTCCCATTCTAAGGGTTGTCTTTTCACCTTAGTTATAGTTTCCTTTGCTGTGCAGAAGCTTTTAAGTTTAATCAGGTCCCACTTGTTTACTTTTGTTTTTATTTCCATTTTTCTGGGAGGTGGGTCATAGAGGATCTTGCTTTGATTTATGTCATTGAGTGTTCTGCCTATGTTTTCCTCTAAGAGTTTTATAGTTAATGGTCTTACATTTAGGTCTTTAATCCATTTTGAGTGTATCTTTGTGTATGGCATTAGGAAGTGTCCTAATTTCATTCTTTTACATGTAGCTATCTAGTTTTCCCAGATATGCAGATGATACCACCCTTATGGCAGAGAGTGAAAAGGAACTAAAAAGCCTCTTGATGAAAGTGAAAGAGGAGAGGGGAAAAGTTGGCTTAAAGCTTAACATTCAGAAAACCAAAATCGTGGCATCTGATCCCATCACCTCATGGGAAATAGATGGGGAGACAGTGGAAACAGTGTCAGACTTCATTTTGGGGGGCTCCAAAATCACTGCAGATGGTGACTGCAGTCATGAAATTAAAAGACGCTTACTCCTTGGAAGGAAAGTTATGACCAACATAGATAGGATATTAAAAAGCAGAGATATTACTTTGCCAACAAAGGTCCGTCTGGTCAAGGCTATGGTTTTTCCAGTGGTCATGTATGGATGTGAGAGTTGTACTGTGAAGAAAGCTGAGTGCTGAAAAATTGATGCTTTTGAACTGTGGTGTTGGAGAAGGCTCTTGAGAGTCCCTTGGCCTGCAAGGAGATCCAACCAGTCCATCCTAAAGGAGATCAGTCCTGGGTGTTCATTGGAAGGACTGATGCTGAAGCTGAAACTTCAACACTTTGGCCACCTCATGCGAAGAGTTGACTCATTGGAAAAGACCCTGATGCTGGGAGGGATTGGGGGCAGGAGGAGAAGGGGACGACAGAGGATGAGATGGCTGGATGGCATCACCGACTTGATGGGCATGAGTTTGAGTAAACTCTGGGAGTTGGTGATGGACAGGGAGGCCTGGCGTGCTGCGATTCATGGGGTTGCAAAGAGTCGGACACGACTGAGCGACTAAACTGAACTGAACTGATCTAGTTTTCCCAGCACCATTGATTGAAGAGGCTGTCTTTGCCCCATTGTATATTCTTGCCTCCTTTGTCAAAAATAAGGTACCCATAGGTGCATGGGTTTATTTCTGGGCTTTCTATCTTGTTCCATTGGTCTGTATTTCTGTTTTTGTGCCAGTAGCATACTGTCTTGATGACTAGCTTTGTTGTATAATCTGAAGTCAGAAAGGTTGATTCCTCAAGTTCCATTCTTCTTTCTCAAGACCACTTTGGCTAACCAGGGTCTTTTGTGTTTCCATATGAATTGTCAAATTTTTTGTTCTAGTTCTGTGAAAACTGTCATTGGTAATTTGATAGGGATCGCATTGAATCTGTAGATTGCATTTGGTAGTACAGTCATTTTCACAATATTGATTCTTCCTACCCAGGAACATAGAATATTTCTCCATTTGTTTATGTCATCTTTGATTTCTTTCATTAGTGTCTTATAAATTTCTGTGTACAGTTCTTTTTTCTCCTTAGGTAAATTTGTTCTTAGATATTTAATTCTTTTTGCTGCAATGGTGAATGGGATTGATGCCTTAGTTTCTCTTTCTGATTTTTCATTGTTAGTATATAGAAATGCAAGTGATTTCTGTGTATTGATTTTGTATCCTGCAACTTTGCTAAATTCACTGATTAGCTCTAGTAATTTTCTGATACTATTTTTAGGGTTTTTTACCTGCAGTATCATGTCATCTGCAGTGAGGGCTTTATTTCTTCTTTTCCAATCTGGAGTCCTTTTATTTATTTTTCTTCTCTGATTTCTGCAGCTATGACTTCCAGAACTATGTTGAATAATAGTGGACACCCTATTAAATAATAGGACACCCTTAAATAAAGTGGACACCCTTGTCTTGTTCCTGACCTTAGGGGGAATGCTTTCATATATAACTAGCAACTTTTAAAATGGCTTCTTGCAAACTTCCTTCTTATCTTAAAACAGAGGATCAGTTACATTTTCATGGCTATTGTATACATAATGATTGTATATTGTTGTAGAAAAGTGCATTTTAGGATCAAGATGGAGGAGTAGAGAAACTCTGAACTCACCTCCTCCCACACGTGCATCAAAATTAAACTACTTAGTAACTATCTATGAGAAAGACCTGAAGACAAGCAGAAAACGTTTTACACAACCAAAAGCATAAAGAAAAAGCAACAACAAGACAGGCTGGAAGGACAGAGATGCAATCTAGACGGGACCCCCAGCCCAGGATCAGTGACCCACAAACATGAGGGACATCATAATCACAGAGGTCCTCCATGAGGGGCATGGTGTCTAAGCCACACATAGGGCTCTCGGCCCAGGAATCCTGCACAGAAAAGATGAGGCCTCAGAAGTCGAGCTTTGAAAAGTAACAGGGCATATGTTTGGAAGAGTCAGAGGGCTACGGACAACAGAGACTGCACTCTTAAAGGATGTGTGCAAAATCTCACATATGCAAAGTCCCAGTGGAGAGGCACTAATTTGAAAGGCACCTGAGTCAGACTCAGTTAATGCCTTTGGAGAGCCTCCCACAGAGACAAGAGGCAGCTGAGACTCCCCTGGGTAATGAGACACTGGTGGCTATTTTTGGAATGTCCTTCTACTGAGCTGACACCAGCAGTGGCGAGTGCCATTTTGGAATCCTCTCCCTAGCCTATTAGCTCCAGGAACCACCAACATCCAGGCTTCCCAGGTGGTGCAATGGTAAAGAATCCACCTGCCAATACAGGAGATGCAAGAGATGAGGGTTCAATCCCTGGGTCAGGAAGATCCCTGAAGGATCGAAGGGGAAGGAGGAAGGAGGAAATGGGAACCCACTCCAGTATTCTTGCCTGGGAAATCCCATGGACAGAGGAGCCTGGTGGGATAGAGTCCGTGGGGTCACAAAGAGTCAAACACGACTGAGCACATACACATGATAACAACATCCACCAGTGGGTCCACAACAGGCATGCAGCACCAGGTCACATAGCCAGGTGGGGGTCAGCCCCACCTACCAGCTCACCAACAGTGGTGGGCCCAGCCACAGCATGCCTCAACATCAGTCATCACTAAGGAAATTCAAGTAAAAACCACCATGAAGTATACCTCACACCTGTCAGAATGGCTATAATCCAAAAGGCAAGACATCACAACTATCAGTAACAAACGTTAGGGAAGATGCAGAGGAAAGGGAACTCTGGTGCACTGTTGGTGGAATTGTTAACTGCTGCAGCTACTATGGAAAGCAGCATTGAGGTTCCTCCAAAAATTAAAAACAGAACTACCATAAAGTCCAGCAACTTCACTTCTGGGTGTTTACCCCAAGAAAATAAAAGCATGAAAAAGATATATGCCCTCCTATGTTCACTGCAGCATTATTTACAATAGCCAAGTAATGGAAACAACCAAAGTGTCCTTTGTAGATGAATGAATGAAGAAGATGCAGTATATACATATACAATGGAATATCTATTTTTCATTACAAAGTGAAATCTTACCATTTGTGATAACTTAGATGAATCTAGAGGGTATTATGCTAAGTGAAATAAGTCAGACAAAGACAAAACTGTATGACTGCACTTATATCTGGAATCTATAAAACAAACAAAATTAAATCAGACCCATAGAGACAGAAAAGAAAGAGGTGGTTGCCACAGAAGGAGTGGAAAGTTGAGGGAATGAATAATATAGGTGAAGGGAACTAGGAGGTACAAAATTCCATTTATAAAATAAATAAGTCATAGGATATAATATACAGCATAGGGAATATGGTTAATAATACTATAACGTCTTTGATTACTAGACTTAACGTGGTGATCACTTCAAAGTGTATTTCAGTGTCAAACCAATATACTGTACACCTGAAACCAAAATTGTACAGTACATCAACTATATTTCAATTAAAAATAAAAATTTTAAAGAAAAGTTTATTTCATAAGATACATTTTAAAAAATCACCAGATTGAGGGAATTCAATTCTTTGGGTGCTAAAACGATGATGCAAGATTTTTAAATAGGTGCATCCCTTTGCTATTCCAGAACCAATCCCAAATGTCATGTACAACCCATCATTTTCTGCCATTTGCTTATTTAGAAATTTATTTCCTTTTATAATTTACTTCCTTTTACAATGTATCATTTAATAATGATTTTACTAAAAGAGAATGGAAGGTGAATGAGACCAATCAGAGCAGAAAAATCAGACTTACCATCTCTTCGGTTTAGCCTTGCAAACCCAGGACCATGACTGCTAGAGAGCTCGGAAGAACTGCTGAATGATGCTTGAGACAAGGGAGACACCAGAGGGTCATCACAATTATCTGCCAAGAGGGAAAATCCCACATTCAGGTTAGTAGCCTGCTGACAGCTTACTTGGATTCAATAGATAAAACAAATAAAGAAAACAAAACAAATAAACCTAACAATATGCCCACTGCTTATATATAGTAAACACTCAGTAAGAGAAAAAGAATTTAAAGACAGGGGAATATGGAAATGGAGAAGGAAAACTACATAGAAATTACAAAATAGTATTTTGAGGTAGAAACAGTTTACTTAAATAAGAAACAAAAATATCTAATCAGTATACCTAACTTACACAAATAAATGTATATTATTTAACTACATTAATATTAAGAACTTAGAGCTGTCAAAAGACACGTGAGGTGAAGAGAAGTATCACAACATGAAGAGAGCATTCCCCGAACAGTTTACAACTAGTGTTGCAAATGAAGGAAAACAAACAAACAAAAAATAATAAGGAGAAACAAAAACTCCTTTCAAATCAGTTAGAAAACACACTAGGAAAAAATGACACAAAACCAGACCAGAGAGTTCACAGCACAGGACCACTTTAAAATGATGCTCAAACTCAAAGCGTAAATTAACACTACAGTTAGATACTATTTTATTTTATTTTATATTTTACTTTACAACATTGTATTGGTTTTGCCATACATTGACTTGAATCCACCATGGGTGTACATATGCTCCCCACCCTGAACCCTGCTCCCAACTCCCTCCCCATCCCATCCCTCTGAGTCATCCCAGTGCAGCAGCCCCAAGCATCCTGTATCATGCATCTAACCTGGACTGGCAATTCGTTTCTCATATGATAATTTACATATTTCAATGCCATTCTCCCATATCATCCCACCCTCTCCCTCTCCCACAGAGTCCAAAGGACTGTTCAATACATCTGTGTCTCTCTTGCTGTCTCGCATTAAGCGTTATTGTTACCATCTTCCTAAATTCCATATACATGCGTTAGTATACTGTATTGATGTTTTTCTTTCTGGCTTACTTCACTCTGTATAATGGGCTCCAGTTTCATCCATCTCATTAGAACTGATTCAAATGTATTCTTTTTAATAGCTGAGTAATATTCCATAGTGTATATGTACCACAGCTTTCTTATCCATTCATCTTCTGATGGGCATCTAGATTACTTCCATGTCCTGGCTATTATAAACAGTGCTGCGAGGAACATTGGGGTACATGTGTCTCTTTCAGTTATGGTTTCCTCAGTGTGTATGCCCAGCAGCGGGATTGCTGGGTCACATGGCAGTTCTATTTCCAGTTTTTTAAGAAGTCTCCACACTGTTCTCCATAGTGGCTGTACTAGTTTGCATTCCCACCAACAGTGTAAGAGGGTTCCCTTTTCTCCACACCCTCTCCAGCATTTATTGCTTGTAGACTTTTGGATAGCAGCCAACCTGACTGGCGTGTAATGGTACCTCACTGTGGTTTTGATTTACATTTCTCTGATAATGAGTGATGTTGAGCATCTTTTCATGTGTTTGTTAGCCATCTGTATGTCTTCTTTGGAGAAATGTCTATTCAGTTCTTTGGCCCATTTTTTGATTGGGTCATTTATTTTTCTGGAATTGAGCTGCAGGAGTTGCTTGTATATTTTTGAGATTAATCCTTTGCCTGTTGCTTCATTTGCGATTATTTTCTCCCATTCTGAAGGTTGTCTTTTCACTTTGCTTAAAGTTTCCTTTGTTGTGCAGAAGCTTTTAATTTTAATTAGGTCCCATTTGTTTATTTTTGCTTTTATTTCCAATATTCTGGGAGGTGGGTCATAGAAGATCCTGCTGTGGTTTATGTTGGAGAGTGTTTTGCCTATATTTTCCTCCAGGAGTTTTAGAGTTTCTCATCTTACATTTAGATATTTAATCTGTTTTGAGTTTATTTTTGTGTATGGTGTTAGAAAGTATTTTAGTTTCATTCTTTTACAAGTGGTTGACTAGGTTTCCCAGCACCACTTGTTAAAGAGATTGTCTTTTCTTCATTGTATATTCTTGCCTCCTTTGTCAAAGATAAGGTGTCCATAGGTTCGTGGATTTATCTCTGGGCTTTCTATTTTGTTCCATTGATCTATATTTCTGTCTTTGTGCCAGTACCATACTGTCTTGATGACTGTGGCTTTGTAGTAGAGACTGAAGTCAGGCAGGTTGATTCCTCCAGTTCCATTCTTCTTTCTCAAGATTACTTTGGCTATTCAAGGTTTTTTGTATTTCCATACAAATTGTGAAATTATTTGTTCTAGTTCTCTGAAAAATACCATTGGTAGCTTGATAGAGATTGCATTGAATCTATAGATTGCTTTGAATAGTACACTCATTTTCACTATATTGATTCTTCTGATTCATGAGCACACTCTATTTCTCCATCTATTTGTGTCCTCTTTGATTTCTTCATCAGTGTTTTATAGTTTTCTATATATAGGTCTTTTGTTTATTTAGGTAATTAGGGCAGAAATAAATGCAAAAGAAACAAAAGAGACCATAGCAAAAATTAACAAAACCAAAATCTGGTTCTTTGAGAAGGTAAATAAAATTGACAAACCATTAGCCAGACTCATCAAGAAACAAAGAGAGAAAAATCAAATCAACAAAATTAGAAATGAAAATGGAGAGATCACAACAGACAACACAGAAATACAAAGGATCATAAGAGACTATTATCAGCATCTATATGCAAATAAAATGGACAACTTGGAAGAAATAGACAAATTCTTAGAAAAGTACAACTTTCCAAAATTGAACCAGGAAGAAATAGAAAATCTTAACAGACCCATCACAAGCAAGGAAATTGAAACTGTAATCAGAAAGCTTCCAACAAACAAAATCCCAAGACCAGATGGCTTCACAGCTGAATTCTACCAAAAATTTAGAGAACTAACACCTATCCTACTCAAACTCTTCCAGAAAGTTGCAGAGGAAGGTAAACTTCCAAACTCATTCTATGAGGCCACCATCACCTTAATACCAAAACCTGACAAAGATACCACAAAAAAAGAAAACTATAGGCCAATATCACTGATGAATATAGATGCAAAAATCCTTAACAAAATTCTAGCAAACAGAATCCAACAACATATTAAAAAGAGCATACATCATGACCAAGTGGGCTTTATCCCAGGGATGCAAGGATGCTTCAATATCCATAAATCAATCAATGTAATACACCACATTAACAAACTGAAAAATAAAAACCATATGATTATCTCAACAGATGTAGAGAAAGCCTTTGACAAAATTCAATATCCATTTATGATAAAAAAAAAAATAACCCTCCAGAAAGCAGGAATAGAAGGAACATACCTCAACATAATAAAAGCTATATATGACAAACCCTCAGCAAACATTATCCTCAATGGTGAAAAATTGAAAGCATTTCCCTTAAAGTCAGGAACAAGACAAGGGTACCCACTCTCACCACTACTATTCAATATAGTTTTGGAAGTTTTGGCCACAGCAATCAGAACAGAAAAAGAAATAAAAGGAATCCAGATTGGAAAAGAAGAAGTAAAACTATCACTATTTGCAGATGACAAGATCCTCTACATAGAAAACCCTAAAGACTCTCCCAGAAAATTACTAGAGCTAATCAATGAATATAGTAAAGTTGCAGGATATAAAATTAACACACAGAAATCCCTTGCATTCCTATACACTAACAACGAGAAAACAGAAAGAGAAATTAAGGAAACAATTCCATTCACCATTGCAGTGAAAAGAATAAAATACTTAGGAATAAATCTACCTAAAGAAATAAAAGACCTATATATAGATACTATTTTACAGGGCTCCCCTGGTGGCTCAGACCGTAAATCCTCTGCCTGCAGTGAGGGAGACCCGAGTTTGATCCCTGGGTTGGGAAGATCTCCTGGAGAAGGAAATGGCAACTCACTCCAGTATTCTTGCCTGGAAAATCCCATGGACAGAGGAACCTGGTAGGCTACAGTCCATGTGGTTGCAAAGAGTCGGACACAACTGAGCAACTTCACTTTCACTTTCACTTTACAGACAGTAGGCCAGCAAGATTTAATACATCTGACAACACCAGATGGTCTAGACAATGTGGGCCAAGAGAAGCTCCAACATCCTGCCAGTGGGAGTGTAAACATGAGAATATACTTAAAAAAAAAAAAAATTTATCATGAGCTTGCATATTTTGAACCTCTGCTTCCCATGGCCCATCCACCCCACTGATATGTGTGTCTGCCTCCGCAGAGCCACCCGATGATAAGGGTGTTATACAAATACTAGTATTAACTGTGTGTCATCAGGTAAATGTTGGGGAGCATTAACCTAGAGCAACTCTTGTATTTATTCACAGGGATACGTGTGCAATTTCTAGCAACAATGCTCATAGCAGCAAAAATTGACAATCTGAACACTTACTGATCAAATAAGAGATAAATAATTCATAGGACTTTTCACAATGGAATAACATACAGCAGTAAAAGGAACTACACCAATGGACACCAAAAGAAAAAACAAAAAGGTGGGATCTTAGAAATAAAATTTTTAATGGAAAAACTGCTATAGAAAACCATATAATATATGTTGATAGTTTTGAGAATCTTAAAAAGAAGCAAAGCTAAATAAAACATTATTTAGGGACATATGTGATGAGGAAAATACTATTGAAAAACAAAGAAATGAAAAGCACAGAATGAAAAGACAGTGGTCACTTTTGAAGGAAGGCAGGTTGTGTGTGTGTGTGTGTGTACATTCACATACATACATGTATATATCAATAGGTATATAAGGGTATATATGAAATACATAGATACATGTCTTATTATCTATTCTATTATGTATGTCACATAGCCAATAAAAAGGAAGGTACAAACAGTAAGGAAAAGTAGAAGAATAGTCTCATGTTGACATTTTATTCAGCTAACTCTTTACTTCATGCAGTCTTTAGATTTTCATATTATACAATTACTAAGCTGTAGCCATTTTTGCTCTTACCAGATAATACTTCTCTTATATTTAGGATTTAGCCTATGTTAGTAATTAAAAACCATGCAGGATTACTGTCACAATTTTTAAATTAACAATGAACATTTTAGTTTAAATAAATCTAGGAATTACATTGATTCACCTGAAATTTTATGAAGTCTGTACAGTTTGAACACAGTTTTTTTAACTGCCACTAGTAGTTTTATTGCTTAAATATTCAAACTACAATATTTTTCTGCAGTGCTGCTATGTGAAATATACACTTTTCCTTCTAGTTAAAGGTTTAAAGTATAAGTGGTTAGTAAAAATTTACCAACTTAACATTTGAATGCTTTTCAAAAGAATTTGCTAAAGATAGCATTCATTTTTTAAGATTGTCTCATTTTCATTTAAAGTCCACTTTTTCTTCTTTCACATCTTAAATTCTTTAACTCTTAAAATAGACTGATAACTGGCCCGGAGTTCCTGCATGTCTATTGATCGGCTTTAGTACTGACACTGTCAATCCAGTTGTAATTCAAGTGTTAAGAAATGTAGACATAAAAAGACATAACAATCCATGAAGTGTTGAAGGAAATTCTGATTACACTCAAGTAACAACCAAAATGCTTTCGTATGCTGTGGAAACTATGATGTATGTGTTCGTGTGCACAAATGAGCACATATATATATGGGGGTGTGTGATGTGTGTCAACCGAAATGATAATCACTTGTGAATCACTATTAGTATTCATGTATAAATGTGACCCAAAAAAGCTAGGCTGTTTCACTGCAATTCACAATCAATTATGCAGATTCAACTCAATGCTTCAGATGTAAAATGACTCTCTAGTGCAATCACTCTAGAGGGCATACACTTATTGCACATTTGTTTTTGCCACTATAAATTGAGAATCAATATTGTTCTATTTTTAGCTTAAAAAGAATGAGATTAATCTAAGAGAAGGGGTGTTTACTCCATTTGTGGGAAGAAGGACACGTGATACGGGAAAGGGATCAGCAGGGGTGGGGGCGGGTAGGTGGGGATAGATGAGGGCTTCAGTGTTAGCTAAAGATCTAGCTGTCGGCCTGAGTTGTGGTTACATGGGTATATACATTTCCCACAATCTGTGGTATGTTTGTTCAGCAGTAACATATTCTAAAGTTATCCTTACATAGAACTAATAATAATGAACACACGCGTTCAGTGAGCACTCTGCTAAGAACTTAGAACCATTTCACACGTGGGAAGTAAAGTGAAAGTCACTCAGTTCTCTTTGGGACCCCATGGACTATACAGTCCATGGAATTCTCCAGGACAGAATACTGGAGTGGGTAGACATTCCCTTCTGCAGGGGATCTTCCCAACCCAGGGATTGAACCCAGGTCTCCTGCATTGCAGGGGGATTTTAGTCCAGCTGAGCCACAAGGGAAGCCCAAGAATACTGGAGTTGGTAGCCTATCCCTTCTTCAGCGAATCTACCAATTTTTACCATTCCTCTCTGAGATACTATTTTACAGATGAGGTAAAATTGAGACACAGAATTTGGTTAATTTGCTCATCTCCTTGTGATAAGATCATTATATATTTAAATACTACATCAGATCATCCTAATATCTGGTCCCTTCACCAAGTACCTATGTAATATATGTACATACATACTATATGCATGTACTACCCATACAGTTATATATTAGTAACATCATGTATTATATACATCTAATATGTATATGTACAATATTTGTTCCAACAGCACAAGAGAAGACTCTACACATGGACATCACCAGATGGTCAACACTGAAATCTGACTGATATGTATATTTAGATCTTTGGCCCATTTTTTGATTGGGCCATTTATTTTTCTGGAATTGAGTTGCAGGAGTTGCTTATATATTTTTGAGATTAATCCTTTGTCTGTTTCTTCATTTGCTATTATTTTCTCCCATTCTGAAGGCTGTCTTTTCACCTTGCTTATAGTTTCCTTTGTTGTGCAAAAGTTTTTAAGTTTCATTAGGTCCCATTTGTTTATTTTTGCTTTTATTTCCAATATTCTGGGAGGTGGGTCATAGAGGATCTTGCTGTGATTTATGTCAGAGAGTGTTTTGCCTATGTTCTCCTCTAGCAGTTTTATAGTTTCAGACATTTATCCAAAGAAGACATACAGATGGCTAACAAACACATGAAAAGATGCTCAACATCACTCATCATCAGACAAATGCAAATCAAAACCACAATGAGGTACCATTACACACCAGTCAGAATGGCTGCTATCCAAAAGTCTACAAGCAATAAATGCTGGCAAGGGTGTGAAGAAAAGGGAACCCTCTTACACTGTTGGTGGGAATGCAAACTAGTACAGCCACTATGGAGAACAGTGTGGAGACTTCTTAAAAAACTGGAAATAGAACTGCCATATGATCCAGCAATCTCACTCCTGGGCACATACACCGAGGAAACCAGATCTGAAAGAGACACGTGCACCCCAATGTTCATCGCAGCGCTGTTTATAATAGCCAGGACATGGAAGCAACCTAGATGCCCATCAGCAGACAAATGGATAAGGAAGCTGTGGTACATATACACTATGGAATATTACTCAGCCGTTAAAAAGAATTCATTTGAACCAGTCCTAATGAGATGGATGAAACTGGAGCCCATTATACAGAGTGAAGTAAGCCAGAAACATAAAGACCAATACAGTATCTAAAGCATATATATGGAATTTAAAAAGATGGTAACGATAACCCTATATGCAAAATAGAAAAAGAGACACAGATGTACAGAACAGACTTTTAGACTCTGTGGGAGAAGGCTAAGGTGGGACGTTCAGAGAGAATAGCATTGAAACAAGTATACTAACAAGGGTGAAACAGATCACCAACCCAGGTTGGATGCATGAGACGTGCTCAGGGCTGGTGCGCTGGGAAGACCCAGAGGGATGGGATGGAGAGGGAGGCGGGAGGGCAGATCAGGATGGGGAAACATGTAAATCCATGGCTGATTCATGTCAATGTATGGCAAAAACCACTAAAATATTGTAAAGTAATTAGCCTCAAACTAATAAAATTAAATTTAAAAAAAATTAAAAAGAAAAAAAAAAGGCAGAGGAACCAGAGATCAAATTGCCAACATCCACTGGATCATCAAAAAAGCAAGAGAGTTCCATAAAAGCATCTATTTCTGCCTTATTGACTATGCCAAAGCCTTTGACTGTGTGGATCACAATAAACTGTGGAAAATTCTAAAAAAGATGGGAATACCAGACCACCTGACCTGCCTCTTGAGAAACCTATATGCAGGTCAGGAAGCAACAGTTAGAACTGGACATGGAACAACAGACTGGTTCCAAATAGGAAAAGGAGTACGTCAAGGCTGTATATTGTCACCCTGCTTATTTAACTTATATGCAGAGTACATCATGAGAAACGCTGGGCTGGATAAAGCACAAGCTGGAATCAAGATTGCCAGGAGAAATATCAATAACCTCAGATATGCAGATGACACCACCCTTATGGCAGAAAGTGAAGATGAACTAAAAAAAAGCCTGTTGATGAAAGTGAAAGAGGACAGTGAAAAAATTGACTTAAAGCTCAACATTCAGAAAACTAAAATCATGGCATCTGGTCCCATCACTTCATGGCAAATAGATGGGGAAACACTGGAAACAGTGTCAGACTTTATTTTGGGGGGCTCCAAAATCACTGCAGATGGTGACTGCACCCATGAAATTTAAAGATGCTTACTCCTTGGAAGGAAAGTTATGACCAACCTAGATAGGATATTAAAAAGCAGAGACATTACTTTGCCAACAAAGGTCCATCTAGTCAAGGCTATGGTTTTTCCTGTGATCATATATGGATGTGAGAATTGGACTGTGAAGAAAGCTGAGCACCAAAAAATTGCTGCTTTTGAACTGTGGTGTTGGAGAAGACTCTTCAGAGTCCCTTGGACTGCAAGGAGATCCAACCAGTCCATCCTAAAGGAGATCAGTCCTGGGTGTTCATTGGAAGGACTAATGCTGAAGCTGAAACTCCAATACTTTGGCCACCTCATACGAAAAGTTGACTCATTGGAAAAGACCCTGATGCTGGGAAAGATTGAAGGCAGGCAGAGAAGGGGATGACAGAGGATGAGATGGCTGGATGACATCACCGACTTGATGGGCATGAGTTTGAGTAAACTCCGGGAGTTGATGATGGATAGGGAGGCCTGGCGTGCTGCGATTCATGGGGTCGCGAAGAGTCAGATACAACTGAGTGACTGAACTGAACTGAACATATGTATATAAACATATATATGCATAATATATAGCACAGTATAGTTATAATAAAGTGTCATGCATTTATTATATATATACAATTATGCATATAATATATAATTATATTTACAACTATAATGCATGCATATATGAACAGGCATGACATACATATATTACAATATACATATGTGTACTACAAAATGTACGTGTATATATACGTATATATAGTGTATACAAGCTGACCTGTATAAATGCTGAGTTGGCCATCAAGCATAAGTTTAACTGATGGCATATACTTATTATATGGCCTTCTTAGGTAGGCCCCAGGAATCGCCCCCCCAAAGGCTCCCCCTCCTTCTTGAAAGCACCCTATCTCACTACCTCTAACGTCCAAGGAGGCAGTGGCCTAGGGCACAGCCCCCAGATGAGGTAAGAGGGAGGAAGTGCTGGGGCCTAGCAGGGGCCAAGAGAAGAGACAGACAGACGGGAGAGAAAGGATACTGTTTCCAAGCTGAGGAGAGCTGTAGGCATTTATTCACAGAAATATAAACATGCATTTATGTGTAAATATTTTTATATTCACATATTACATATATATTAATATACATGTATTCACTACTATAAATTATATTTATATTATATATACATGAGTCATATGTTATTCACTTGTACATACATATATGGTATAATTTCAAGTGCTCAGGCACTCAGTTATATCCAACTCTTCTGTGACCCCATGAACTGTAGCCCACCAGGCTCCTCTGTCCAAGAGATTTCCCAGGCTAGAATACTGGAGTGGGTTGCCATTTCCTTCTCCAGGGGATCCTCCTGTCCCAGGATTGAACCTGCATCTGTTGCATTGGTAAGAGGATTCTTTATCACTGAGCCACCAGGGAAGCCCAAAAGGGGCAGAGAAGACAGTGAAATACTTCAGTCACCAGTGAAATTTAAAAACACTGTCATCAAGGGGGAAGGCTTCTACACATCAAAAGGGTAGCAAGCTATGTTTGGTTAATTTGTGGTTTTTTTCTATCAGAGGAAGAAACAAACATCACTCTTACTACTCTATACTTTTTCAAAATTATATTACTCTTTATACAACTTTTCATAGTCCTGTTAGAATTTCCACATTTAACTTGATATATAGTGAGAAATGTATAACTATTATAATTTTGTCTTTTTGTAATTACAGAATTTTTTGTTAATTGTTTCATATTTTTGTTTTGTTTTTATTTCACATTTTTAGATAACTATATTAGAATATACATATCTGTATATATTTATACCATACATACATAATTATTTTAGAATATACATTCCCCCTGGAGGGGGCATGGCAACCCACTCCAGTACTCTTTCTTGGAGAATCCCCAAGAACATAGGAGCCTGGTGGGCTACAGTCCCTGGGGTCTCAAAGAGCTGGAGAAGACAGAGTGACTGAGCACACACACACACACATTCTAAGGGAAAAAATTACCTACTTTCTGTTGAAACATTTTCATGTGCATGCATGTACACACACGCACAAGGACACACAAATCTACAGCTTTCAAGCCAATATTTCAGAAAAGATACTGTTTACTCCTCACTGTGAGAGAACTTACCATTGTCATTAAAAAGACAGTGATAAATTAGATCTCTAGCAAATTGTGTATATGAATATACTCAATAGCCTCTTACAAATACAGATGCAAGCTATATTGAAAGCATTTTAATATAGCTTAATTGAAAGTAATTTAATTTAATTTTACAAAGGGCTTTATTTCATAATTTCTAAAAGTAAGTAAAAGCTGTTCAGGTTTTAATAAAAGTAAATCAATTTTCTTAATCTCTGTGCAATACGATCTGTACTTAGATAATAGGTTTATGTTATTGGCTGCTTATGTTCTTGGTGCTGTATGTGTATTAAATACTGACAAATACCTTATGCCACTTGATACTATTAACTCCATTGTACAATTGAGGAGAAAGGGACACAGTAGTTATACGATTTACCCAAAGTCACAGAGCTGCTGTTCTAAGCCACACACTGTTGAAACTGGTAATCTAAAGTATACTTGCAAAAAATAGGGCTGATTTTCAGTAACATTCAGCTTAGTTGCCACTGAGTAAAACAACTTTCTCTGTTATTTGGAAGACTTGCCAAAATCAGTTGCATGCCTCCTGACGAATCACGTTTCCCATGGGAATACTCATTAAAGAAGGATAGGACAAGACAGAAAAGCACAGGCAGGAAACATGCTTAATATCTCCCAAAAAATTTCCATACACCAGAAGCAGAAGTGAAACTTTCCACTGGGAGCTTTAGAGACGTTGGTATCTCAGTCTTTTCAGAAAACAGCTGATTGTTTAGACCTATTAGAATCCAAACATTCCATTGACAGATTGAGGATTAGGAATGTCTTTCCCTTCAAGAAATCTATTTCCTTAAAACACTTTATTCCAATCTGTGTTATTGAAATTGTCATTCAGTTGAAGTTGGAAATAAAGGACTAATTTAGGAAAAGTGTGGAATTATGCTGATATACATCAAAAATATTGTGCACAAGGCAAGCTTTCATCCCCAATACAATATTGTTTTTAACCATAAGTCCAACCTGAGTTAGTTCTACAGATTATTCAGGTCCACTTTCAGGATTTCAGGAGTTCCATCTTCCTGCCCTAGCATGACACAGGGTCCAGACCCTGCTGACCACTCCTGCCCAATGAGAGACCAAATATACAAACGGACAATGACCATACTATGTACAAAAATAGAACTTCTGACTCATAATGTGTAGCAACCAGCCCAGGAGCCAACCTACTTTCCTCAGTAGCCAGTTCAGGAAACCAAACAATAACTGCTGTAGCAATTGGCTCCAAATAGCCAACACTTGGTAAATACCTTACAGCTTCCCAATTTGTGTGCCTGCTTCCAACTTGTGTGAATGTGTGCTCAGTTGCTCAGTTGTGTCTGACTCTTTGCGACCCCATGGACTGTAGCTTGCCAGGCTCCTCTGTCCAGGGAATTAACCAGGCAAGAATACTGGCTCAGATTGCCATTTCCTCCTCCAGGGGATCTTCCCAACCCAGGGATGAAACTTTCCTCTCTGGTGTTTCCTGCATTGGTAGGCAGATTCTTTACTACTGAGACACCTGGACTGGATAAATGTCTGCCAAATACAGAGCAACCAAAATGTGCACACCTGATCAATCACATAGGATGGCTCAATCCTGATTACCATGTCTACAGCTTCCTCCTGCAAACAGCTTGCAATCAAAGCATACCTGATGCCTTCTTTTGTATTTTTTTTCACAGTAAAGCTTTCCCTTGCCCCCTGCCAGCATTTGAGTCTCTGCAGAACACAAGTGATGGTGGCTGACTCCCTTGCTATAGCAAGCTCTGAATGAAGAGTCTGTGCTCTCAACGAAGGAAACTATAAACAGGGTGAAAAACCGTCAGAATGGGAGGAAATAATAGCAAACAAACCAACTGACAAAGAATTAATCTCCAAAATATATAAGCAGCTCATGCAGCTCAATACCAGAAAAATGAACAACCCAATCAAAATGTGGGCATGAGACCCAAACAGACATCTCTCCAAAGAAGACATACAGATGGCTAATAAACAAATGAAAAGATGCTCAACAGGACTCATTATTAGAGGAATGCAAATCAAAACCACAATGAGTTATCATCTCACACTGGTCAGAACGGACATCATCAAACAGTCTACAAACGATAAATACTGGAGAGGGTATTGAGAAAAGGGAACCCTCTTACACTGTTGGTGGGGATGAAACCAGTACAGCCACTATGGAGAACAGTGTGGAGATTCATTAAAAAACTGGAAATAGACCTGCCATATGACCCAGAAATCCCACTGCTGGCCATACACACCTAGGAAACCAGAACTGAAAGAGACACGTGTACCCCAATGTTCATTGCAGCACTGTTTACAATAGCCAGGACATGGAAGCAACCAAGACGTCCATTGGCAGATGAATGGATAAGGAGGCTGTGGTACATATACACCATGGAATATTACTCAGCTATAAAACAGAATGCATTTGAGTCAGTTCTAATGAGGTGGATGAGCCTGGAGCCTATTATACAGAGTGAAGTAAGTCAGAAAAAGAAAGACAAGTACAGTATATTAACGCATATATATGGAATTTAGAAAGACAGTTCTGACGATCCTACATGCAGAATGGCAAAGGAAACACAGATCAAAGAACAGGGTTTTGGACTCAGAGGAAGAAGGTGAGGGTGGGATGATTTGAGAGAATAGCATTGAAACATGTATATCACCATATGTAATGATGGTAATGATGACCAGTGCAAGTTTGATGCATGAAGCAGAGCACCCAAAGACAGTGCATGGGGACAACCCAGAGGGATAAGATGGGGAAGGAAGTAGGAGGGGGGTTCAAGATGGGAGGGACACATGTGTACCTGTGACTGATTCATGTTGATGTATGGCAAAAGCCATCATAATTTTGTAATTATCCTCCAATCATAATTAATTAATTAATTGAAAAAAAAAAGTCTGTGCTTTTTCTCATTTTGGTGGCCTTCATTGATTTCCATGTCAGTGAGGTCCTCCCAGCTCTGCAGGTTCATCCCCACAGTTGTAACCACCCTAAGAATTCACTCAGCACATCAAAGAAAAGAAACAGAAGCCCATCCTAAGAATTTACAGAAGACCCAGTTTCTGTTTGAAAAGTACCATCAATCTCCTGATTTTACATATATATATATAACTTTTATGGAACATGCACCTATAGTAATTCATCCTATCTACAGAGTATTGTGTTGACCAAAAACTGTTTTCTGGAACAATCTGAACAAACTTTTTGGCCAATCCAATCCAATCACAGGTGTAGGTTTATAACTTGCCCAAAACTTGCCCTATTCCAGGTCACTGTGACTTGCTTTGTCTAGGGCGTAGTTTAGCCAGGACCATGCTAATTTGGAAACCACTAAAATAGACTTGCAAATTAATTTCTATCCAATGGAGAGCTTTGTTCCTTTTGCAAATCTCTTTATGCTTTTTGTACTGTTTCATGAAGCTATTTAAAGATTGAAGAAATGGCTGTGGTATCACACCCCATCCCTTTCCCCCTGCGTAACTATGTCAACTGACAGTGTGTGGAGGCAGCCACCACACAGTGACATTCTGGTGAGAAAAAAGAAAAAAGAAATTGTAAGGCATAGTGATGATACAACTGGGCATGAATAAAATATAAGTTTTCATAAGAGTAGGTGACAAAATATGGGCCTGTCCTGACTTTTCTCTCTCATCGTTCCCTAAAATAACATTTCAACTCAATTAGCTACCACTGAGTATAGATCACTGCTAAATTCTTTAGCTTGTATAGTGATCTGTCTTTGGAAAATTAACATTCACTGAGGATACCACTGTTAGATATAGGACAAGCATGAGCTTCTAACTTTGTCAATCAGTGGCTTAAATCTAAGAAATAACATATTGCTGCAACTCAAAACAAGTAAATATTTATCAGTATTTTTTCTAGAGCTGAGTCAAAGACAAAGATGATTTTCTAGTTTTCAAGAATTCATTTCTGGCAGCAGCCTATAAATTTCTATGCATTTTCTTCTACATAAGCCATGGGTGATTTATATAAACATACTCATATATATACACATAAGTATACATATGTATTATGCACATATATGTATATATATATATACACACACACACACACTCTTTAATGTTAATAGGATAAACTTTCACTTGAAGGCAAACATTGGCCTACATACCCCAAGTTACAGCCTTGAATAGCTTTCCCAGTTAATGGATTAATGGGAAGGCAGTTAACTTTTAATGACAGCACAGCCAGAGGCTGATTGATTTTAGAAGTTTAATAGCAACTATTTGAAGTCCAGATATTAGGACAAGGAGACCTACAAATCCACCAAACAAAACCATCCAAAGGTGAAAGGGTGGAAGAAATAATTAAAAAGTAGAGACAGTATCAGAATTCTAGGAATCTGTACACAACACAAGCCTTCACTGACAGGTAAATGACCACCTGTGACACTCTGATGATGTTCCTGAATCTAAGCGCCTCCTGCTCGCTGCACAATAGGCCAGTATAGAATAAAGAGACAAGTTGTTGGGGCAGGGAATAGCAACTTTATTTGAAAGGCTGGCAGACTGAAAAGATGGTGGACTCATGCCCCAAAGAACCACCTTGCCTGATGGAATTCAGGCTTCTTCTATGAAGGGCACAAGTAAAATCAAACTTTTCCTGGTTCTGGCCAGCCTCCAAGGGGATGTGTTAATTTCTTCCTCCCTGCTGTCACTCACTGGTGGGCCTGGTCAAGATGTTTCCTGTGAGCTAAACAAGGATATTTTAGCTTAATGCACGTTACCTAGGGGGCAGGGGTACCAGAGAAGGGCCCTTATGTATAATTTAAGCTTATAGGCAACATCCCTTTAGTGATTAACTTGTAATAGAATGTAAAAGTTTCTCCTCTATTACAATAAATAGATTTAAGACTTGTAACCATATCTCAAATTCATTCCTTTTACGACCAAGTCTAAATTTCAGAACTGACTTTTGACTAAAAAAGGACTTAAAGAGAAAAGCTTTAAGTAGGTATAAAATTCAAAATCATTCAAATAATAGATTGCAGAATATACATGGTTTAAAACAGAGCTATAAAGGGTCCTCTCATAAATTTTGGGTTTTCTTGGAGTGGAGTTGGGGAGAGTTTTAGAACATTAATAGGTGTGTAACATGGATACGATAAAGTATGCTTTGAATTAATGAAGAGAATTAATGCTAGAATTAATGAAAAGAAAATTCTCATGTAAGATTAAAAATGCACAGTGAGAAAAAATGATAATAAAGTAAAAATGATGTTCACTAACATGAGGTTTATGCTGTTGACAATCTCAACATACAACATATAGTCAAGCAAAAAAATGATGAGAGGCTTAGAAAGTATCACATATATATAAATCCAAGGAAGTTCTGCCTACACTTGCTCATACACAGATTCTGCAACGTACGCAGAGTGAGCTCAGATGTAGGAGTTTATGTGAATCCGCCTCCATTTATTGCCAACAATATAGATTAACTTGCCTTTAAACCTACGATAGAACAACTAAAGTCAAATGGCAATGAAGGTGAGTCTTTAAAAGAAAATAGGTTTAGATGTTTAGTGTAAAGAACTTTTCTTCCATCTTTTTCTCTCTTTCTAATAGGTTCATATAAAGACTCTGGAATGATACTCAAATTAATGCAGACAACTTGTGTTTCACAGCCCAGGAACAGAGGCAGAGGAATGGCCACTGTACTAGATTGCTGTTGCTGCTGTAACAGATTACCACAGACTTGGCCTCTTAAAGCAACACAGACGTATTAGCTTACAGTTCTGGAGGTCAGAAGGCCAAAATGAGTTTCACTGAGCTAAAGTCAAGGTGTCAGCAGGATGATATGCCTTCTCAAGCTCTAGAGGAGAATCTGTTTCCTTCCCTTTTCCAGCTTGCAGAGGCCGACTGCATTGAGCATGGCCCTCTGATTGCTGCTTCCATCATATCTTCTTCCTGACTCCCCTGCCTCCTTCTTACGCTTATTCTTGTGATTACACTGGACCCAACCGGATAATCCAACATAATATCACCATCTCAAGAGCCTTAATCTAATCACATCTATGAAGTCTCTTTGCCAATCAGTCACTTTGTAACAAATTCAAAGATTCCAAGGATTAGGATGTAGACATCCCTTAGAAGCCACTGTCCTAGCTACCACAATTGCCAAACTGTAGGTGTAGAATCAAAAATGTGATTTTTTTTTTTCAGATTCAAAACATTGCCCAGAGATTGTTAAAAGGTAGTTTTGAGTCTGGTGTAGTGACACACATATACTGATTTGATGATGAGACTTTCTATTTTGAGTAAGCCATTGGAGTTAACAATAATGGAATCCCTGTGTATGATTATAATTTGAGAGTGATAAGACTGGACCTTTGCCTACAAAGGTCTGTATAGTCAAAGCTATGGTTTTTCCAGTGGTCATGTATGGATGTGAGAGTTGGACCATAAAGAAGGCTGAGCACAGAAGAATTGATGCTTTTGAACTGTGGTGTTGGAGAAGACTCTTCAGAGTCCCTTGGACAGCAAGGAGATCAAAGCAGTCAATCCTAAAGGAAATCAACTCTGAATATTCATTGGAAGGACTGATTCTGAAGCTGAAACTCCAATACTTTGGCCACTGAATGTGAAGACCCGACTCACTGGAAAAGACCCTGATGCTGGGAAAGACCGAACGTAGGAGGAGAAGAGGAAGACAGAGGATGAGATGGTTGGATGGCATCACCAACTCAATGGACATGAGTTTGAGCAAGCTCCAGGAGATTGTGAAGGACAGGGAAGCCTGGCTTGCTGTAGTTCATAGGGTTGTAAAAGAGTCAGACATGACTGAGCGATTGAACAATAATAAGAAGACTGTACCATTCCCAAAGTCACTTGGAATATTATCCTAACCACCTCCTCAATACACAGAGCTGAAAGAGGTTCTTCTCTTCATTGTGCGCACCTGCCTCTTCTCCAGGTTTCAGCCACAGTTTCCCATTCTTTATGAAACCCTCCTCAACCACCATTCCTCTCATCCCACAGGAAGGTCCCTCCT
The DNA here is from genome assembly GCF_910594005.1 of Cervus elaphus. Taxonomy (NCBI): domain Eukaryota; kingdom Metazoa; phylum Chordata; class Mammalia; order Artiodactyla; family Cervidae; genus Cervus; species Cervus elaphus. Next base: position 5,398,740 of record NC_057818.1, on the reverse strand, counting down.
AAACCTGAATGGGCTTCTACTACGACACCTTTCAGGTGATCCAGGTCTCCACTTGCTGGGATGAAAGTGGATGGTCAGTACCATGAGTTCCTTGTCACCTCTTTCAGAACCCAGAACACAGCATAGCATAGTGACTGCAAGTCTAACCTCACAGCCATCCTCAAGTCCTGCCTCTGCCAGTTACTGAAGGGTCTTAGGCGCTTTATTTAAACTGCCTCCTTCCTTCTATAAATGGGGGTGATAGCACCAAGGTAAGCTTTCTGAGAATTAAATGTCAGCATATCAAGAATATTGGTAGCTGGTATATAGTAAGTATTGTGTAACTGCCTGTGACCACTTCCTTAAATAATTACTAGTATAAATTCAAGGTGGTCCAGTGATGAAGAATCTGCCAAAGCAGGAGACAGGCGTTTGATCACCAGTCCAGAAAGATTTTACATGCCATGGGGCAACTAAGCCCATGTGCCACAACTATTGAGCCTGTGCTCTTGAGCCCAAGAATTGCAACTATGGAGCCCACATGGCCCAACTCCTGAAACCCGTGTGCCTAGAGCCTGTGCTCGGCAACAAGAGAGGCCACCACAATGAGAGGCCCGCATGCCGCAACTACAGAGTGGCCCGGCCTGACGCAACTAGAGAAAGCCCATGTGCAGCAAAGACTCAGTGGAGCCAAAAATAAGCAAATAAATAAAATTAGGAATTCAAACATTTCAAGAGTTGGAACTGAATAAAATTTAGCTGGCTGTCTCTTACAAAAGTCTTATTGTAAGAATTAACCCTTAAGAAAGAGAAAGAGAGGGCAGCCTTTAACATGTCCAACCCCATTGTTACCTTCCCTCTTAAAAAACTGGCACAGAATTATTAACCTAAAAAGGAAGTTAAATGTCCTAGGGATGCACTGTTTTTCTATTAAGGGATAATGTTTAAAGTTCCAAAAGGCCCTATTTTTCTTTATAGCTCTTGAATTTTAGAGTCCTTTGCTTCATTTAATACAGAAAAATAGAATTTAAGACCAAATGATGCAGAAATTGAGCGGCCGTGATTCATAAGGAAAGTGGAAAGGATTCAGAGGACACAGGCATCTCTTCATTTAGACATCTTTGATGATGTAGTTAGGATGTTCGGAGTATTCATGCTGTGCCTGGCTACCTCACACATGCGTGAAGTCAGAGCAACGATGACCTCCTGAGTATGTGCTATTTCCATTAACTGATTATTTTCAACCTGAAATTGCCATGTTTCAGACTTTGATTCCTGGAGGGAAAATTGGGTAAGCCTCACTTCAGTTCCTGTTCTAGTCATATTAGATGATATTCTGACATTTCAGAACAAATACTCCATTTTATTACCAAATTATTTTGAGAGTTGTTATTTGTATCTCAAAATATCACACTTAAAGATGAAGGCTCAAGTCCTTCACAGTGATAAACTTTTTGGCAGATAAATGTATTTTAATAAGTGAGTCCACAAAGCTATTTTAATAAACCTCTATTTCTAACTAAGGGGCAGGCGAGTGGGGGCGGAGGACAGATGAAGTTGACTAGAAGCAATAAGCTTCTCTGAATACTAACATAAAGTTAGATGGAGGGTATTTCCAGTTCATTGGCTGAGGTTACTGTGTTTGATCTCATAATTGAACAAGGGACGAGCTTGGCTGGACTCCGGGGTTGATTTCCACTGTTTCGGCAGCTTCCTTAAAAACTGGCTGTGCAGGAGTAAGCTAGCTCAATGGGACAACAGGCTAATTCCAGTTCTGAGTTCTGGAACATTCCAACAAGACTACATTCCCACCAAAGAACCGCCACTGTTTCAAGGACACTTGGACCTTCCCTGCCCCTGATCTCCTACAAGTAGCATCTCAGCATGGCCACCAGAGCCAGATGTGTGAGCCACTCCATAGACAGAGTTTTAAGATGGCTACAGGATTCCAGCCCAGTGAAGAACCTTGTATGATCCTCACCCCCCACTCCCTCCCTGACTGCAGGCAAAACCTGTGAAAACCTAGTGATATGGGATATCACTCCTGTGATTAGGTTACATTAGACAGCAGAAGAGATCATGCAGATATAATTAATTAAAATCCCTAATTTAGTTAACTTTAAGTTACATCCTAGGTGAGTATGACCTAATCAGGGAAGCTTTTCAAAAAGTCTTAAAGGCCAAAGACACAAAGAAGTGGGACAGGACCTGAAATAAGAAAACCTGTTTCCACTGTCCTCGTAGAAGGCTGTCACATGTTTCTTGCCGTACAGAGGTCTCTAGGAGTTGAGAACATCCCCAAACTGACCACAAGCATGAACCTGAGAGCCTCAGCTGCAAGGTAATTCTGCCAGTAAGATGGGAGTTGGGAGAGGATTCCAAGCCTTTGATGAGACCACAGGGTGTATCTTCCATCTCTTTAAAACTACTGTAACCCCGCCAACATCCTGATAACATTCTTTTGTAACTAAACCATGTTGTTAACAACTAAATGAGTTTTACTGGCAACTCATTTACTTCTTGGTCTTTGAATGTTTACAAATACACATATTATTTGCAAATACCACTTTTTAAATTGCTAATTTTATCTTAGATACGCGTACTACATCTTGAATTAGATATCCTACCATGAGTTACTTTTGGCCTCAAAATACAACTTCTTTTTTTTTTTTTTTTTAAATACAACTTCTTTTAAAAACCTTTAAATATTTGTCATTTGACTTTAGTACTTAATTAGCTTAAACATGAGCCAATTCCTTAGAATAAATCTCTCTATGTGCACACATCTTATTGGTTCTGTTTCTCTGGAGAAACCTGAAAGTGGAGGGAAAAATCAGCTTAAAATGATCCTTGCAGCTTAAAAGGATGATGAAGGTATTACAAGTGGTCATGATGTGTCATGTTGCTTTTCAAGACTACCATGTTTAAAAACTGATGATTCCCATAATAAAAGACAAAACTCAAGAGTCTCATTCAAAATATTTCTCTTTTTAATGCTAATTTTTGTATTTTTCTACTCCCCTTTCTCTGGAATTGGAAAGGATGGTGTATAGTTTTTATTTTGTTTTCATGTGAGTAAGTTATCATTTTCATATTAATTCCTATAAAATGCTGTTGAGTTGACCAAGTATTTGTTACCTGTTCCCACCATCATCACTCCAATATAAAAGACATCCTAGACATCCTTGACCCATCACTCAGATATATACTTCCCTAACATGTCATTGCATCTAATCTACCAGAAAGTGACCTTGCATGTAGCAACTAAAGCATTAATAGGATGAAGTGATCCATGCTGCTGGACCAAGGATATCTTAACTGGAGCCCTCTAGAGAAAAATGCTAATAATAATAATAGTTACCTATATTACATACAATGTCTTAGCCTTGTTAAATCCTTACAACAACCTTGTAAGGAAGATATTATCTCCATTTTCTAGATTGGGAACTGAAGGTCAGAGAATGTAAATTTCTTGCTGAAGACTTTAGACTTTTTTCTTCTCCTATTCAACATCTTTACTTTAATGACTGCATTATGCTACCAGCACTTTGGCCTTGGGGGTACAAAACGAAGCAGGTCAAAGGCTACCAGAGTTTTGCCAAGACAATGCACTGGTCATAGCAAACACCCTCTTCAAACGACACAAGAGAAGACTCTACACATGGACATCACCAGATGGTCAATACCAAAATCAGATTGATTATATTCTTTGCAGTCAAAGATGGAGCTCCATATAGTCAGCAGAAACAAGAGCAGGAGCTGACTGTGCCTCAGATAATAAATTCCTTATTGCCAAATCCAGACTTAAATTGAACAAAGTAGGGAAAACCATTAGACCATTCAGGTATGACCTAAATCAAGTCCCATACAATTATACATTGGAGGTGACAACTAGATTCAAAGGATTAGATTTGATAGAGTGCCTGAAGAACTATGGATGGAGGTTCGTGACATTGTACAGGAGGCAGGGAACAAGACCATCCCCAAGAAAAAGAAATGAAAAAACACAAAATGGTTGTCCGAGGAGGCCTTACAAATAGCTGAGAAAAGAAAAGACGCAAAAGGCAAAGGAGAAAAGCAAAGATATTCCTATTTGAATGCAGAGTTCCAAAGGATAGCCAGGAGAGATAAGAAAGCCTTCCTCAGCGATCAATGCAAAGAAATAGAGGAAAACAACAGAATGGGAAAGACTAGAGATCTCTTCAAGAAAATTAGAGATACCAAGGGAACATTTCATGCAAAGATGGGCACAATAAAGGACAGAAATGGTATGGACCTAACAGAAGCAGAAGATATTAAGAAGAGGTGGCAAGAATACACAGAAGAACTGCACAAAAAAGATCTTCATGATCCAGACAACCATGATGGTGTGATCACTCAACTAGAGCCAGACATCCTGGAGTGTGAAGTCAAATGAGCCTTAGGAAGCATCACTACGAGCAAAGCTGGTGGAGGTAATAAATTCCAATTGAGCTATTTCAAATCCTGAAAGATGATGCTGTGAAAGTGCTGCACTCAATATGCCAACAAATTTGGAAAACAGCAGTGGCCACAGGACTGGAAAAGGTCAGTTTACATTTCAATTCCAAAGAAAGGCAATGCCAAAGAATGCTCAAACTACCACACAATTGCACTCATCTCACACACTAGTGAAGTAATGCTCAAAATTCTCCAAGCCAGGCTTCAACAGTACATGAACAGTGCACTTCCAGATGTTCCAGTTGGTTTTAGAAAAGGCAGAGGAACCAGAGATCAAATTGCCATCATTCGTTGGATCATAGAAAAAGCAAGAGAGTGCCAGAAAAGCATCTACTTCTGCTTTATCGACTATGCCAAAGCCTTTGACTGTGTGGATCACCATAAACTGTGGAAAATTCTTAAAGAGATGGGAATCCCAGACCACCTTACCTGCCTCCTAAGAAACCTGCATGCAGGTCAAGAAGCAACAGTTAGAACTGGACATGGTACAACAGACTGGCTCCAAATAGGGAAAGGAGTACGTCAAGGCTATATATTGTCACCCTGCTTATTTAACTTATATGCAGAGTACATCATGCAAAATGCCAGGCTGGATGAAGCACAAGTCGGAATCAAGATTGCCGGGAGAGATATCAATAACCTCAGATACACAGATAACACCACCCTTATGGCAGAAAGTGAAGAGGAACTAAAGGGGCTCTTTAAAGAGGAGTGTGAAAAAGCTGGCTTAAAGCTCAACATTCAAAACACGAAAATCATGGCATTTGGTCCCATCACTTCATGGCAAATAGATGGGGAAACAATGAAAACAGTGACAGACTTAATTTTCTTGGGCTCTAAAATCACTGCAGATGTGACTGTGGCCATGAAATTAAAAGACGCTTGCTCCTTGGAAGGAAAGCTATGATCAACCTAGACAGCTTATTAAAATGCTGAGACATTACTTTGCTGACAAAGGTCCATCTAGTCAAAGCTATCTTGTATGCATGTGAGAGTTGGACCATAAAGAAAGCTGAATGTTGAAGAGTTGATGCTTTTGAACTGTGGTGTTGAAGAAGACACTTAAGAGTCCTTTGGACTGCAAGAAGATCAAAGTAGTCAATCCTAAAGGAGATCAGTCCTAAATATTCATTGGAAGGACTGACGCTGAAGCTCCAATACTTTGGCCACATGATGCAAAGAACTGATTCTTTAGAAAAGATCCTGATACTGGGGAAGATTGAAGGCAGGAGGAGAAGGGGACGACAGAGGATGAGATGGCTGAATGGCATTACCAAGCCGATGGACATGAGTTTGAGCAAGCCCCGAAAGTCGCTGATGGACAGGGAGGCCTGGCGTGCTGCAGACCATGGGATCGCAAAGAGTGGGACACGACTGAGCATCTGAACTGAACTGAACCAGGGGAATCCCCAGCAATCCAGTGGTTAGGACTCCCCACTCTCACTGACAAGAGGCCTGGGTTCTATCCCTGGTCAGGGAATCCACAAGCCACACAGAGTGGCCAAAAAACAAAACAAAATAAACTCTCTACCAGGTTCTAGAGAACACGGAGTCACAATCAGGAAAGAGGAATCAGTGTAGTACAAACTGCACTTGGATATTTCAGCTCTACCTATTCCTCCCCAGTCTATAACCAGTATTAAAAAGCCCACCAGGCACACTTCCTTTGCTGAGAAAACCCAAGGGTCTGCATATCCGAAAATGACCCCAGTGATGCGACTGTGATCCTGCAGGTGGTTTACAAGCCAGCTGGCCAATATCCTTGCAGACAACAGGACCCTGGGAGAGCAAATGGCTACAACCACCTCATTACCTCCAGGATGTGGTCGCTACACTTACTAGTTTTCTGCCTTGATTTCAGATTCTAATGGATTTTCGCCACTTGGTCGGATGCTAGAACTGAGGCTCTGGCTGCCTCCCAGCACTGCCTCCCCGCCTACCCCCACATACATTTGAATGGGGTGATCTAAACCATCTGATCACCATGCAGGATACTGGGAGTGTTCATTCCAAATTCATTTCAACTCTACTTGCTCCCATCCCATCAACCCTTCTTCATATGAAATCTCCAGGACTATTACATTTTAATGATTACATCTTGGTTACACTAGACTATTACATTTTGATTAAACTAGCAGTCGTATTCAGGTTCATCTCTCTGTGCCACTGCTGAGACCGTCAGCTCGGAATGGCCTCTATACAAAGAGCCATTAGCTGACCTCCTTGGGCTTGAGTGTCCTCCTTGTCCTCCCGGCGCTCTGTGAAGACTCTTGCACAGTAATTAACACATTGAAATTCTGTGTTCACACGTTTACTGTCCCCATCTAAACGCTCAGCCCCACAACATCATGGAAAAGGCTCCACCTTTCTGGCTGTGACAGGAAAACAAAAGGAAAGGATTGGGTGCAGAGATGCTGACGAAGGAAGAACTAGCAATTTGTGACTGCTCAAACATATCGGTGAAGGCAGCAGAGAAATCAGAGTGTCTTGTAGGGTTTCTGACGATGGGTTATCAGAAAAGGTAATGAATCTCATCTAAAGAGGAGGGGACAGAAGATCAGACATGATTTCTGGCTTCTAGGTTAGAATTTGACGTATCAGGTCTTGGGTAGTGTGAATAATATTTTAAAAGAAATATTTAAAGCAGAAATTTTTATATGTTGCAAATGCCAAACAAAATAAGAAATGGCAAGTCATTTGGAGTCTTTGGGTAAAGCGATCTGAAAACAGCATGCTGGAAGATTACATATAACCATTAGCAGAGTGAAGTATTATGTATCATCTGCCTATCTATCTACCTATTTCTCGTAAATTTCCTGGTTTCTTTTTGTTTAGTAAATGTTGAAAATTTTAAGGGATTAAAAACCAATTATTTCATAGCCTGAGAATATGGATTTCAATTAACATGGAGGAAGCTGAAGTGATAGACTGAAATCAAGAATTCCCTGTTTCCATTGTAAAATAACTCAAAATACATGCATCTGAAGGAACAGGACCTGTTTTATTTTTTTAAGTGCAGCATAATAAAATATATTACTGTGATTGAGTAAAAATAAATATACAGAATCATCTTTTATTATAATTCATTCAATACCTGAAGTTCTTTGCAAAGTAGAGCATTAATAAGGATAGGGCACATTCCTATCTAATAGAATTTTGAATATATGTTTGCTGGTTTTAAGCAAAGTTTAAATTAAATAACAGTGTATTACAAATGCTAAAATGTAAATCATTACTCTAAATAGCTGTTAAATACCAGTTGCTGATTCTGTTGTACTCGAAATTCTGATGTTCAAACACTAGAATTTAAAAAAAAGTTTTTCTTCTATTTTTCATAAATCCTCTGAGTTCACTTATAAATTAGAAAAGGTTATTTCTTTACAATTTTGTTGAGTAAAAACCTTCTGGGTTTTCTTCATAGCTAGATATATCCAGGGGCATATTTTTAAAAATGTAACAATTGCCACTGGAGAACAACTATAAGCCTCCAGTGTTTCCTACCACAGACTTAAATCTCACAAGACTGCGTGTCCCTGCAAAACACACGGGAGAATCAAAACTCTCCAGAGGGATAATTACCTCGGCTCTTCTCACTGCTTATGGTATCAAAGATGGTCAATAATTTAATAGTGTCCACCTATGGTTTCCAAAGTATAGCAAGGAAGTGCATTTTAAATGATGAGGCATTTTCAAAAATGGTACAGTTAATACCACTTCTATCTTCTCTCTCTCTTAGATTTTGAGAGCAGAGTCTATACATTGTTATATACCTGTTTTCTAGCACATAGTTTGACACCAACAGCACTTGGTAAATGTTTGTTCAGTTAAATTAAAAAGCACTTTGTAAAATTTTAATCAACTTTTGCTTTTCTATTTTGCCTAGGTCCTCTTTTTACACGTCAAGTGATAGATACTTCAACCCAGACTGTATCTGTCCCAAAATCTTAAATAACCCAACTAGAGGGATTCAACATTTTAGTATTGAATCTCAACTTTCTAAGCCATCTGGGTGGGGTGGGGGTAGATATCTGAGTGGAAGATAGGAAAACATCATAGTTAGCAGCGATGGGGAAGAATAGTACAAGAAACCTTCAATTCAGGATATATTCCTGTTACTGCCAAAAATAAGAGATGTCATTAAAATGGAACAACATGCGATGCCAGAAAGTACTCTGTATGAGCCTTATTTCAGAAAGGTTTTACTTAATATAGCCCCATGGCACAGATCTTTATAAAATACCACATTGTACATAACACACACTAGCTCAAAAAATTTAAATATGATCCTTTGTAAACAGGGTGCAGAAGAGAATGAAAAAAAAAACAAACATAAATGAATCAAGATTCCTTATTTGCAAAGAAAGCAGCTACATACAAAAAGTATATTACACTTTTTGGAATATAAACACAGTTATAATAAGCAAAAACAACAATCACCAACTGGAATTGACCACTCCTTGCTGTCATGTGTTGATATATTTATATCCACTCAGTCTCAGTCTTCTGTCAGTCTCACATGTTCACATGGGACAAGTCTGTCTCCACTGTCACTGTCTCAGCGTTTTATAGCTCTTATTCTCACAGGAACTAATTCACCTGCTAACTATCTGATTCTGTGTTCCCAGGATAGATTCCATTCCCCTTCCCTCATCATTCCTCTCTTCATATTGCCAAGAGTTTAACTTTACAAAATGCAGATCGAATCAATGTCACCCACAAGTGTACATATAACACTTCTAATAATGTGCTCCCCTAGAGAATACTGAGGTCTCTGCTTTATGTAAAAGACTCGTCACCTGGGATGCTTCATGACTATGTCATTAGTTTTATCTGCTGTCGGTCCTCACTTTCAGCCAGTCCTTCTGGACTGCTTGAGGTGCATCCCAATGCTCCATGCTTTGTGAGGCTCTTTCTAACTGAAATGTGCTTCCCCCGCTTCCCCCTTCAGGCTCTTCTATTTGTTCAAGAAATAGCCTTCTCTGATGCTCTGCCTATAGCCAGCCCAAATGCCTTGTATTCCTCTCTCTCATCATGCCTATCACACACTACTGTGCTTTTCTACAGAACTAGCAAGTGGCAATGTTGAGCGTCAGCCCATCATGGGCTGGTTAAGAGTCAGCCAAAACAGCAAGTGAGCACACTGCTTGCAACAGAACCATCCATCCTGTGAGCGCCCTGAACAGTACTGTACATTTTCTTGTAAGATAATCAAAACCTAAGGCATAAAATGTGGTTTCAAAAGCTTTATAAATCCAGGAGTCAAAATTTCCATTCTCAATTGTCAGCAAGAAGTTACTGATTCTGACCATTATAACATTTCAAAACCATTGATGCTGAAGACATGTGTAATGATAGGTAGCACACTGTAGAGGCACACTAAATATTCATTGAGTAAATAGGTGAATAAGGTGAGCAGAGTAAGGCAAAACCCCAAGAAGCCTCAACAATTATAAGAGTAAGGAATGCTTTAATAGACTGAATGAACAATCACCCAACCCAGTGAAAAGCAATTGTTTGTATGCAACCAAGCACATCCAGGCAATGCAAATGTTATTTCACTAAGAATTTTTATAATATTCTTGGCTAGTATTTCTTTCTTAGGTATAATTCTCTAAATCATCAGTGCCAACCGAAAAACAGCCAGAGTCCCAAAGAGTGTAATTATGGAGTTCATTTAACATGGAACATGTTCACCCAGTGTAATTTACGGAGATAAATTTCCAAACTCACTGTCAGTAAAAAATATAATAACTCATCTTTCATCAACTCCAGTAATATTACTGGTCATATATTGATTTTTAACGGAAATTAGAGGAAACACACTAAGTTACCAAATAAATCATAATGGCATTACATCAGAAATCTAGATTGAAGTGAAATATGTATCGTAGCCTACCTTTCATCTGAATTACTTTAAGGTATGTCTTTCTGTCTTCCACAAAAGGTTTTGGGTCCCTGAGTGGCAGTCATTTATGATTTTGCCTCACTTGCCTGACTAGAACAAAAACTCAGGTGTAATTTTAGAGGCTGAGGAGATGAATGGATAATTTCTTTACCTATTCTATTTGCCCTCCAAACCACGGTAACTCCAGGGTAACAGGATATTTGTTTTACTGGGCATCACACAGGAAGCTCCCCTGAAATGGCAACTGGCAGACAGATAGGGATTTAGTCTGTTTACATCTTTTAGAAGAATGTAAGACATAAGAAATTGTTGCTGAACATAAAGAATAAAAACTGATCACAACTTTCAGTTCCAACCACTCTGCTAAAAAAGCTACATTCAGTTCCAGGCATCATAAAGGTTGTATCTTTTAATTTAAAAAACAACAACACAGCACATTCAAGAAGATGCAATAGATTTCATTTCTTGGATTAGCCCATTTGCTTGTGGTATTTCACCTGGTATTTGCCTGGCAGATGAAATGTGTGATTGAATACATTTATTTTCAACAATATCCAAACAGTTCCAAGCATATAGCCATAACACTATGAAGATACATTTTGTGAAAGGTTGCCTTAAGTGCAGAGTCACATAAGTCCACCCAAAAAGTGGATTGTACAGATTAAGAAGAAACTCATTTTAGAACCAATTAATTAATGCCCTAGAAAATCGTTTTCCCTTAATATTTTTTACTTGTGCGGTTGGGAAGATGGAGAACTGGAAAGCATTCAAGACAGTTATATCTAGAACCAGAGAGCTCATCAATATTGATATTGTTTACATCAAAGATAATATTAAAATGATGATCTCATTGCTTTGTTCAATAGAGTAAAAATTTTAAGGTGTAGTGTAGTGCTTGAGCAAAGAAGGATCTTTTAAAGAGAGCTGGGCTAGATAAATAGGGGTCAACACTCAAAGAAAGAGTGAGACACAAAGTGTCCTAAATGTCTCCGATATTCTTCTTTTTCAGAAAGAGACTGGGATCAATGAACACCATTCAAACACATATCAGCTTTTTCACAGAATCATATCCACTCTGGGAAACAGAGTTCTCATTCAAAATCATAAATCTGAAGCTCTTCTTGTTCACTGTGGTCTTCATTTTTAAATATAGGTTGCTTTTGCTGATTAAGGAGGGAATGAAAGTATGGAGGAGTCCTAATGTTTCTTGAGATGTTGAAATTTTCTCAAAAAGATGGAAGAAGTTATAGATTTTTTTTAAAGGAAGACAAAACTCAAAGATGCCAGAGGAAAATCAAAATCAGTAGCAAGAGAGGCGTGCCGTTAACCTCTTAACGGCAGTTAAGAGGTTCTTCCCATAAACAGAGACTTGCGCCTTCTGGAGGAGATACCAGGCTCATGGCAACATCTGAAGGCCTGCACTTGCAGCAGCCCGTCAGAGGCCAGGGGCACTGAGCTCCCGAGAGGGACACACAGAGGGGTGGCTGGTGATGCTGCGGAAGGCTGTAGAGACGACATGGCTGTGTGTGTAACTGACAAGACCAATTGATGAGCGAGCAGGTTTCCTGGAGGGTGACAGATGTGCTTCTGCGATCTGTCAAGTGTGGCATCTCTACCCACCACCTCTGATTCATGTCTGAACAAACGATACTGCTGGAAGAGACACAGAACCATCTTTAAGTGTTATAAATTCCCGAGCAGGGAAGAGAAGGGTGTAAGACATCTACTGCTTTAAATTTCGCCTTCCAAAATACATTTAGAGTTTTGCTAAAGTAGGACAAACACATTGAGAAAACTTCATGACATTGACCTATGTAAATGGATTAAGGTACTTAGAGAACCACAAGCATCTTAAAGATAGCCATATACCACTAGAAATGGACACTGATAGAGCAAGAAAATTTAAAAATCAATGAACAACCAATTGGTTCTTAATGTTTAAATAACAGCACACCCACTTGATAAGTTATGATGAACCATTTAAAAAGACAAAGAATATTCCGCCACAAGAGAAAATGCACTGGAGAGGATAGGAAAACATGCAAAGGAGAAGACACTGGTGTGAACAGATGCTCCGTTAAGATTGACTGCAACAATGTATGGCAAACATCTGCCCCAGTTTTGGAAACGAGGAAGGCATCCTACAAACTTTAAATTAGACAAATTTTAAATTGAATTTAAAGAAGTTATTAGGATGATGATTGTTCATTTGTTTTACTTGTGTTTTGTTTGTCTGTTTTTTGGCTCGACATAGAAGACATCCCAGGGAAAAAAAGGAAGAATCCGTGTGCTCTGGATTTTACACATTAGAAGCAGAAAAGTGCCTGAGGAAACGCACTGCAAAATCAACTTTGAGGAAGGGGACATGAGAAACACAGGGAGCAAATCACAACACAACTGGAGCTCAGTAACATGAAGGAGAAAAGAATTTGGAGGGGGATAAAATAATATTTCTGATAACTGCTGTGTGAGGGTAGGTGATAAATGGAGAGGTGATTTTAATAAAGGGCAGTAAATTACCATCTTATCTATGTCTAAGATCTGCTGGAAGGAGTATTTAGAACGGAATCATGCACTTGGGAAGGGAACGACTTGCTTCAAAGATCCAAGACTGTCGCTATATTATGGGAAGGCTTTTTTTTTTAATCACTATGATGTAATCCTGTACTGGTTATCAGCAAGTCTCAGGCAGAGGCAGTGAGAAAGCACGAGGCTTGGATGGAAGGAAGGAGACAGTGGTCAGGAGAGGCAGCTTCTGTGACAACCAGCCGTGGGAGCCAGGGGCTGAGTGCACTGCGTGTGGTCCCAGCAACGCCACTGAGGAGGGCTCAACTGGAAGACAACTTAAAAAAAAAAAAAAAATACAGGATGACTCCACTCACTTGATGGGTTTCAACAGGTCAGAGCAATATATCTCTCAGATACCAAAAGAAGATACACTTTCTGCAGGCAGTTGAAATAAAAGTGAAAGTGAAGTTGCTCAGTCATGTCCGACTCTTTGCCACTGCGTGGACTGTAGCCCACCAGGCTCCTCTATCCACAGGCTCTTCTATGCAAGAGTACTGGTGTGGGTTGCCATTTAAACACTTATTATGGACTGAATTATGTCCCTCCCCTAAAAATGCATACCCTGAAGCCTGAACCCCCCATATGACTGTATTTGGAGGCAGGGCCTTTCAGGAGGTACTTCAGGTTAAATGAGATCACGAAGGTGGGATCCTAACGGGATAGGACTGGTGGTCTTACAAGAAGAGGAGACACACACCAGAGCTCTCTCGCTCTCTCTCTCTCTGACCGATCACAGAAGGAAGGCCATATGAGGACATAGTGAAAAGGTGGCCACCTACAAGCCCAGAAACGAGCTGTCAGGAGGCACCAACCCAGCTGGCACCTTGATCTTTCATTTCCAGCCGCGAGAGCTTGGAGAATATAAATTTCTGTTGTTTGAGCCGGTGTCTTGTTATGACAACCCTAGCAAACTAATACAGCACCCTGAGGGAACATACCCCCGAACACGGGGAAGGAGCCGAGTTTTGCCAGCAGAGTGTGAGGCTGGAAAACATTACTAAAGCTGTGGAAAGATCTCTTAGACAAGACACCAAATGATTACAGGACAAAGAACAAGAACTGGAACGGGTGATGGAAGAGCTGTGGCACGTCAACCTCCAGCAGTTTACCCAGCAGACAGGGACCAAAGGCACAGTTTTGCTCACGGAGCCCACCGAAGCGGAGGCCCCACGTGCAGACAGAAACAGAGGCACCGTTCCAGTCTGGGTCTCGGAAGTGGCCTGGTTCCTCTCAGCAGCTCCCCAGTAGCCTGTGTGTATTCTGCAGAATCCTATCTTGTCTGGTTTTAACCCTGAAGGCATACATATATAACATTACCTATCTTTAGGGGAGAGGCCCAGGAAAGGTACCAAGGACTCTGAAAATTCCTTCGTTGATTTGGTGCCAGTGATGAACAATGAGGATCTAATTCACAGGCCACCGTATCTTTTTCCTGTCCTAGGTTGTATACTACTTGGAGCCATACCCGCTTCACTGATTCTGAAGGACAAAGAAACTGTGTTTTCACACATCCACAGTGCTGACATTTTTGTCCAGCAGTAGTATTGCAATATCTTCATTTTTATTTGTAGCATTTTGAGAGCATTAGGAAAGTATTATACTGTGTGCATATGTAAATAAAACTGTGACTGAAGAGAAAACAAAATCTCAGATCGCCTCAATTGGGTAGCACTGCCATCCTGCAGAAAGGGTCTGGTTTTCCTTTCTGATTTGCACTGTTCAAACCCTTAGAACTTGTTCCTGGAACCACTGACTCAAAGAAGGAATTTAAACAGAATGGATAGGTCCTTGGGTATCAGAGAGCAAGGGTAGGGGGTTGTTGATGTAATTCAGAGGAGAAAATTCACACTTATATTTTCACTGGGTAATGTTCTATACTTTATTCCAACTAGTAAGGAAGAGCTTGTTGATAAAATACAAGTGACAGAATCCTTGGAAGACACCAGCACATTACCTTATGGCTTATCACACCAGGGAGGGGACCCTGAGAACAGACAAGTGTGAGTTCTAATACTCTAGAGAGGTGATTTCAAAGGCTCATGGAGAAGATGAGTGTATTCCATTTCAAAGCGCAATGGATCTGGCATCATTAAAGTTGGGTTCAAGCCCCAGCTCTATCCTTTCTTACTCAGTGACTTTGGAAATACCTCCTAAATTTCAATTTCTTAGTTTGTCTAATAGTGATAATATTTGCCTCCCAGGCCTGTGAGGTACACTCCACCATCGTGGAGTCCACAGGGCCCAATGCAAAAGGAATATTTGTCAATATTAATGATAATCTATGTTAACATGTGTGGAAAGCTATGAATTACAAATGAAAGTCCCAAATGTATACCACGAGGGGGAAGAAACATGCGAGTAATCTTTAAAAAGTGACAATGTTTTACAAGAAAATTTTTTCTTAATATGTGGAATTAAAAGAGGAAAACACAAGTTCAGAACCCATTCATGCTTGTCAAAATAAAGGCAATGAAAGACGCTTTGTATATATTTATAGGCAAAAGAAAAGCAAAGAAACTACAGGTATGTCTTTATTAATAAAAGTTAATGATGAAAAGAGAAAATTGATTTTATTTTTCTTCTACCTTCCATAAAGCAGAAAAATCTTTGAATGAGAAAACACAAAATAAAGGAATTGAAGTGTAGGATAAATAAAGGAGTTGAACATTTCTTCCCGAAATGTGGCAAGAACTTTGCAATAAGACTTCCCAAATTGAAGGTGATGACCTGGGAGTTGCTACAGAGATGAAGGGGCAACATGATGGCCTGGAAAGGGGAAGACGTTGATACAATTTTATATTTATGATGTATTTTTTGTTCGCCTGTCCACTGAACATTCTCAATCAAAATTGATCGACAGAATGGCCTATCAGATGACATTTGCCAAAGGAAGCAGAGAGAGAGAGAGATGTATTTTCTTTAAAAAAAAAAATCAGATTTGATACTCTATGATCAGGAATAGGTGAATAAACAGTCACGTTTCTTCTGAATTTCTGTTAGGAGGATGGAGAGAGGTGAGGTGATTTGATCATGGAAGACTCCACAGAGGAAGGAGGTGAGGCTAGGTTTCAGTGGACGTTTTCCAGGAGGATTTAGAGAAGTGATTGAAGGCAACCAGGCAAAGGGAACAGCAGCTGGAAAGACCAGGTCACAGAGGCTAGAGCAGTGGTCCCCAGCCTTTCTGTCACCAGGGACCAGTTTCACGGGAGACAATTTTTCCAGACTGGGGTTGGGGTATATGGTTTCGGGATGATTCAAGCACATTGACTGTGCGCTTTATTCCTATTACGACATCAGCTCCACCTCAGAGCATCAGGCATAGATCCCAGAGGCTGGAGACCCCTAGGCTGGAGGACCCTTGGGCCGGGGGGGCAGGACTGGGAGGGAGAGAAAGCAGTCAAGACAGACAAAAGGGGAAAGATGAGCAGATTCAGAGGAGGAAGGTATTTGTTTGCTACCCTAATAAGTTGGAACAACTGAAAACACCCAACAATGAAATACAGCTATGAGACAAGACTTGGTTTCTTTTCTGACAAGAGCCTTAAAACACTGACTGAAAACATCAATGCATTTTTATGGCAGACATACCTAAAAATAGGATATATGCGTGAGTATTTAAAAATACTGCATGAGTCAGAGGAAGTAGTGAGGGAGGAAGGGGACAGCCGCCTCGCCAGTCCTGTCGGCCAGATCAGCCCTGGCAATTGTAACGACGGCAGATGCCACAGCCGGAGCCCCTCACGCCCAGCAAAGTGAGCAAGGAGGCTCGATTCTGCTAACTTAGAACAAGCAGGCTCTGCTGGCATCTTCTCTAGAGATGGTCTCAGTGATTAATGATACTGCATACACTCTTTTCATGCTGAACTATTTAATGTTGTAATTTATATATACACACACATACATGTATATATAAAGCAAGGGAGAGAGAGACAGAAAGAGAAGGCAAGGTTTCTAAGACATGAACAAGATCATTTACAAGGCCACACCAGCGGATGACTCAGTTTTATGCATCAAGCATAGCAAATTATTGCGATCATAACTTTACTCTTAGTACCCGAAATTCTACATCATATTTTTGGTAGCTTCCTTTTTCCATTTCTCTAGCGGACATTTGACTATGAACTATTTTATTTTATCATATTCCACTTTGTGATTTGATCCTATAGGTTGCTATGAAGTTAAGAAAACATGTTATCTATAGTGTTTGCTCTTTGCTTTCTTATATCTTAGGGCTTTCTCCAAACTTTCTCTCTTTTTGTGTGTTTTAGGAAGGACTACACAGCGGCACTCATGGTAAAGAACCCGCCTGCCAATGAAGGAAACAAAAGATGTGGGTTTGACCCCTGGATCAGGAAAAGCCCCCAGAGGAGGACATGGCAACCCACTCTAGTATTCTAGCTTGGAGATTCGCATGGACAGAGGAGCGTGGCAGGCTACTGTCCAAAGGGTTGCAAAGAGTTGGACATGACTGAAGCGACTTAGCACACATACATCTTATGATACTTAAGTAGTTGTATTATGACATTTTAGAGGCGCATGATGTTTTCTTAAGAGGATTACAATACAGGCTCCATGTTTAAAGTACAACAGTTCAAACATCATACACACAATAAACAAAAGAGCCTAATTGAGCAGCTTTATAACCTTGCACAAAATTCCCTCACCACCACTTTAGATAGAATTGCTTTTATTTTAGCAATGCTCTTTTAATTAAGTCCTAAACATCTAAAACATGGCAAATGTAAATATGTATTATAAATCCTTAACTATGAGGATCACTAAGCATTCATGCAGCTTTCTGCCTTGGAGATAAGATTCTTTTTGTTTAAAGTCAGCCAAAATTGAAAGATAAAAGTGAATGATGTGAAAAATGCAAAGTTTGTTTAGAACGCCCTATCCGTCTACCACATTGTCTTTAAGAGTTAAATTATGTTTCAATTTATCTAGTGATTTTTAAGTCAAAATTTCTCCTGCCATTTTCTGCCTTCCTTGCCATATTCATAAAGACTGGCACCCTGAGAAGGACTGGAAGTTAAGTACTGGAGACCCTAAGGTCTTCATGGCATTTCCTAGAAAATAAAGCACTTTGGGGTCACAGAAGGGCAACACTGTCCCTCTGCCTGGGATGAGTTTAAATCGGACACAAGAAGACCTCCTGCTATTTTTTTAACCCCACATACTGTTTTTAAACTATATGGGAGACTATTCTGTGTGGGAGCAATAAAATAAAAATCTTTTTATATATCCCAACAATAGTTAATTGAAAATGTGCCACCTAGGGGAAGGTTTTCCATTTCTCTGTCAACATGGCCTGTTTCCCAATCCCCACCCACAACACCTTCCAACATCGGTGCGCACGCACGTGCACACACACACACACATAGTTTCATCTCAGCAATCAATTTCTCTCACAGACCATTTTGCATTTAGTTTCTTCCTTCTGTTTATCTACTGATGAACGTATCTTAAAAGACAAATATATCACTATCTTTCAAAACCAAACACTAGTCTTCAAGATCTAAATACACAATCGGGGTTTCTCTGGCGGCTCGGGGGTAAAGAACCCACTTGCCGATGCAGGGGGACACATGTGTGATCCCTGACCCGGGAAGAACCCACGTGCTGTGCAACAAGCCGGAGCGCCGCAGCGACCGCGCCTGCGCTCTGGAGCCCACGGCCTCAGAGCGCGCCGCCCGCTGAGGGCCTGCGCACCGCAGCTAGGGAGCGGCTGCAACTAGAGAAAAATCCCAGCGAGCAACGAGGCCCCACCACAGCCGGAGAGAGTAAATAAATAAATAAAATCAGTAAAACAAATTAAAAATGCATATTCAGTCTTTTAGAACAAAGCTATTAGTCCAGAGATAAGTTGAACTTGCCCAAATTTTCTCAAAACTCTCCCCTTGGGTTCTGAAACACAAAGGTAACTGGTTCACATTAACCGGAAGATGTGGGGCTCTTAGCCGTGGGCCACAGGGCCAATCGTCTGCTCCAACCAACCATTTGCTAATTTCAAGGCCTGCAACCAATTCCTAGGAGAGTTTATCCATGCCCTTCAACGGACATTCCAAAAATACCTCTCTATAGGTTATAACTTTAGAGTTAAGTCTGAAGTAAATGAAATTACAGGTTGTAGTTTGTCTTAAAACTATACAGTAAATGTAATTTAGGGAAGCAGTTGAATTTATATATTCACATGCTGTTTCTAAACTAATATCAACCTGTGGCCTCATTTGTAAGTACCATAATTGCCAGTAAGGGGGAAAAAAATTGGTTACAGAAACAAATATGTCTTTTACAATTCAGAAGCATATAACATCTTAATCTAGAGCACTGCCAAGTAATAAGAGGTACTTAATAAAAAAAAATGTAATTAGAGCTGTAGGCCAACTGATACATATTACACCCTTTTTTCCCTTTGTGATTTAAAAATCTTAGAGGTAAATTTCTTCACTGCTCTATTAAATACTTATGGCATAAAAAATTTTATAGTTACTAATTTTAAACTACTTAAAATGTCAAATGTTTTCAGGCTTCACTCACTTTTCCAATTATTACACTGGAATGACTCATTAACTGTAACATAAACAGGCTCATTTTTACCTCCTGTTATGCTATTTCTCTGATTTTATGACCAGAGTACACTTTTCCGTGAACCATGACAAAAATGCACTGGGAGAAAAAAAAAATGAAGCAAATACTCTTCCTCTTCCAAATGCCAACTTAACTCCGAAGAACTGAGTAATGACAATTTGTAATGCGTTTTGCTTGTGAATTCTTTACTATTAAGTAATAACTGTAGTTTCTGGTGCCATGTATGTGAATGCCCAAAACAACATTTTGGCAAAAACTTAATCCTTTGAAAGTCAACTGGCAAGCAAAAATATCTCCACTTGTGCAGTAGTATATCTGATAATGGTGTTTACCAACACAGAGTCACAGAGATTCCAGGGTGATCAACACCGTGGAAGGTGTAAATTCTCAGATAGTAAACAGCAAATGATAGTTCTAGAAGTCAAATAAATGGATTCACAATACATGCCTAATTGAAGCACACAACCAGACAACAACAGCCTTAGAACTCACTGAAGAAGTCTAAATGTTGAAATCTCAGACATCAGTTTCCCTCCAAAAGTAACTAAAAAGATAATCCAATGTCAATGACATCGTGTTTATTTAGAAATGCATTTATTGTAACTTAGCCTTATGGGTAAACTACCTATTATTTCTCAAGAAATTTTGAACTTTAAAAAAAAAAAAGAAAAAACTCAAAGACTTCAAATTATGGTTTTAATATTGTGGGTGATTTATTCATTTAAGTAGATTCAGTTAATTGAGGCTTTTTGATGAGTTTAAGGACTTTTCATCCTTCTAAAGCTCCATAATCTTTTGCTTGCATTTATTTGGGGGCATTTATTTCTCTTTCTGATAGTCTTCTTTTTAAAGGGGCCAAAATCAAACTGACCTTAGCATTTGATGCTACAATTTAAGACATGCTTTTATTTATTTTTCCCCAGTTATTTTTACTAGCTGAAGGCTAATTACAATATTGTAGTGGTTTTGCCATACATTGACATGAATCAGCCATGGATTTACATGTGTTCCCCTTCCCGATCCCCCCTCCCGCCTCCCTCTCCATCCCATCCCTCTGGGTCTTCCCAGTGCACCAGCCCTGAGCACTTGTCTCATGAATCCAACCTGGGCTGGTCTGTTTCACCCTTGATAGTATACTTGTTTCAATGCTATTCTCTCTGAACATCCTACCCTCGCCTTCTCCCACAGAGTCGAAAAGTCTGTCCTGTACATCTGTGTCTCTTTTTCTGTTTTGCATATAGGGTTATCGTTACCATCTTTTTAAATTCCATATATATGCATTAGTATACTGTATTGGTCTTTATCTTTCTGGCTTACTTCACTCTGTATAATGGGCTCCAGTTTCTATGGAGAACAGTGTGAAGATTCCTTAAAAAACTGGAAATAGAACTGCCATATGACCCAGCAATCCCACTCCTGGGCATACACACCGAGGAAACCAGATCTGAAAGAGACACGTGCACCCAATGTTCATCACAGCACTGTTTATAATAGCCAGGGCATGGAAGCAACCTAGATGCCCATCAGCAGATGAATGGATAAGGAAGCTGTGGTACATATCCACTATGGAATATTACTCAGCCGTTAAAAAGAATTCATTTGAATCAGTTCAAGACATGCTTTTAAAGATCTGTTTGTTAAAGAGTATTTCTGAAAGTTCCCAACTGAAATACCCATTAAAATAATGATCCAAATATCCTATGAGGATTCACCCCTCCATCACCAAGAACACAGCTCAGTTCACCTCATGATTATGGTTAATCCATGAAACCTTCCCTATTTTAAGCACATATTCTATGACAGGTTCATCCTTCCTTATCATACTAGTTAACTTGAAAAACTGCAATCATTCTAGAAAAATATGAAATGCTACTGAGGCCAAGATTTCTGAATTAATAAATATGAAAAAATAATTAAGCTAAAAGCAAGAATGAAAACACCAGGCCACGGAAAAAAATCTAAATCTGTATTCTTTAATATTAATATTTCACCAGAAACATTCACCTACCAACCTGAATACACATATCTGAGATTTAAGTAACAATATTGGATACATTCTTATTTTTCGTACTGTTTTCAGGAGCAAGGTCATTATGGAAACTTAAAGTCACAATGGAGGGAAGGAAAAGACTTTTTTAAAGGACAGAGAAGGACTTATTAAGTAGCCTAACTAATCAGTCATATGATTCATAAGTTGACAACATTAAGGCCCTAATATAACTTATCCAAGGTAAAAGGGATTCGGATTCTAAATATAGTATCAGATTGTGAAAAAGAGGTGTTTGCAAAGCAAGACTGATACTCTATTGCAAAAAAAGTTCAGAATCATGTAATATGACTGTCATTATCCTTTTTTATCTATTTACCATGAAGAGTCACGAATCCACCCATCACTCTTGTCAATGTCCAGAGTAAGTCTCATTAAGGAAGTTCTATGAGACTGTCCTAGGCTGACATGATCTGGAAATTGGTCTTTTGATAAGACAGAAATCTTCACTAGCATTGGACTATTATAAACAGTTTTATGAAAAATAAATTAACATTTAGCCATTTATTTTGGGAAAAATGCTACAATGAAATTTCAAGGAAAATAATTTTTAAAATACAAAACTCTCTATTATTTTTTAATTCAAACTTCTAAAAGACACCATAGTAAACAGTATGAGGTAAATAAAATGAGGCCACTCATCAGTATTTGAAAAGAAAAATTAAATACAATTCCAAATAGATAAGGCATTCATATAAAAATCTTGGCATGAGTAGGTGAAAGGCACCTGCTTAATTATTATAAATTCTCAGTGGGCAGTGCTTAAATGAAACTCTACTTTTCAATTTATTATAGAAAGTTTGCCAATTTCACAATTTTTAGGAAGCTACTGTAAAAGTCATAAGGACAAGAACACTCTTCCCCTAAGATGATTTACTTCATACAATCAGTGATTTCAAATGCAAGTTCCTGATAATTATGGAGTGGAATATTTTATACTCATGAAAGTATAAAATAACAATAGAATTTTCATTCAAAATATCTAAGATGCAATTACTTATACACTTTATTGAGCGTCTTATACTAATGGGATTACTTGAGATTGAAAGTGACTCTTTAGCAGCCAAAACTGCTGAAACTTTGCAAATAGTTATAAATAATTCATACCCATGGAAATAACAAGATTTCTGAAGAATAAAGTATTTAAAAAGACATATGTCAAGAAGATGCTAATGAAGGCCTTTTCTGTTATGTGTGTGCTGAGTTGCTCAGTCATGCCAAGTCTGCGATCTCATGGACTGTAGCCCACCAGGCTCCTCTGTCCATGGGATTCTCCAGGCAGGAATGCTGGAGTGGGTTGCCATGCCCTCCTCCAGGGGATCTTCCCAACCCAGGGATAGAACGCAGGTCTCCTGCATTGCAGGCGGATTCTTCACTGACTGAGCCACCAGGGAAGCCCTTTTCTGTTATAGCTCCTGGCAATTGTATCATTACATTCCACACTTTAATTCTTCAGGAATGTATTTGTATGCTAAATAATTAAGACTACATTTTAATTTTATCATGGCAGTATGTAATTGACCCACTATCCAGGTCACATCACTATATTGTATTCTGTATTCTTTAAATCAAAGGTCAAAGGTCAGTGAACTTTTTCTATAAAGAGCTAGAGAACAGACAATATTATGCAGGTTTTTATATGACAAGAGGGAAATCAATTTTAAAATAATTTTATTGATAAAATTTTAAATATAATGATAATTAAGTATAAATTTTTGCCATACAGGTCTACTAATGAGAACAACTAAAATTTGAATTTAATATGATTCTCTTATGCCACAAATAATCCTTCAGTTAATTTTTTTTCAAATATTTAAAAATGTAAAAACCCACTCTTAATTCACAAAATATGACACAAAACAGGCAGTGGGCAAGACTTGGCCCATGGGCTGTATTTGACCAACCTCTGAACTAAGTATTACATTATCTTACAAGTGATACTACACAGTCCTATTGTTTTCAAGGTAAATTAATTCAATCTTGAAACAGAGATTGGCTTCCATAAAGAATTGTTTATATATGATATAGATTCTGAAATTAATCTTAGAAGACATGAAAATGCTTTGTAAATACTTAGGGTAAGCACTAGGTATCATATGGAAGTCATGTGTTCGATCACCTATTGGCTATGAGCTGTATTATCTTATCTCCACAGCTGGAGGCTGCTCTACTCAGAAAAGATTTGGGATGCATGCAGTCAGGGAGGGGAAATGCACCAAATTGATGAAAGCAAATAGAGTACTGCTGTTAGAAAAGTGAGTCAAAGTTCAGGCTCACCTTTATATCCTGAGGCCAGCTATATATGTATTGCCTCATATAATTCTATTTTATCAGTACTTTACTGTTGTTGTAGTCTGGTTATTTTTTGCTATGGAAAAGAATTTGGCTTTTGGAGGAAAAGAAGGAAGCTTCTAGAAAAAAGTACAAGGCTGAATTTGAGCAATTTGAGAATCTGACCAGTAGCAATTAGGTGATGTCCCAGAGCCCCCAGGAGTGATCATCTACTTGCGTCATTATCTTCATCTATTGTTAATTTTAACATACTCTTTAGTGCTTCTTTCAGGGTAGATATCAGATACAGCCTTTATTCCAAATAGTGAAAAGAAAGAACACAGCAAGAACTTAACCTCTAATTATGTCATTCATAAGCTGCTTGGTAAGCATTAAAATTCTCAGTGTATCTGAAGCCAGAGAGCTTCCATCACCTGATGTGCAGGAGTGAAAAGCAAAACTCTTAACTTGCCTTACGACTAACACCTGTTCTTCTACCGCATCGCCCCCTCCCTCAACAATGTCTTAATGCTCAGAGGAAAACAGGGCTCATGAGAGCAATTTAAAAACAGATGACGCCCTTCTCAATGCACATGTCTTAGTAGCAAGTGAGGAAACCAATAACAGCCTGTGTAACTTATCAAAGCGCAAGCCCTTCTAGAAGAGCCTGTCTCTAAACTTTCATGGAAGGAGCCCTTCAATACAATAACAAACACCTTGACCAGATCAAGGAGGAAAGACCTGTGGCTGGTTCAACACTTCTGAAACATCAAGCACGGTGCCAGTAGGCAAAGAAGGTGGTTGGTTCAACATATTTCATCTTCAGTTAGAAGAGGAGTAGCAAGCCATCAAAGATGTGGAAGCACATGGGTCCATCTTTATATAAACATATGTTCACATACTCACAAATTCATACACATGAACATGAATATCTGTGTGAGTGTTTGCACAGAATCCTTCTAATATAAAGTCACCCTGTTGATTAATTACATCAACTAACATTCAAACTAAAGTTGCCTTATCCCTGAGCTGTCCCTGGTGTAGACAGTCCTGTCCTGCGCAAACATTCACACCGGCAACCTTAGGCAGTCTTGCACCGACGCAATGGACAGCAGACTTGCTTACTGGGGAATCAGCTGTTCAATGTCTTTGTATTCACCTAAGAGACTGACCTTTAATTTTCTTTACTTCCATTCAGTTCTCTCTGAATTTAATATTGGTGTTCAAGATTGATTCATGTTTTAACATAAAAGTCTTGTCCAAAAGAATTTGAGTTATAACACTTTAAAAATACTCATGCTGGCATGCTGGTTGATGGTCACCTGTCCATACACTGAATTTCAGCCTTTCTGGTAAACACATAGACTTGTTCCTCCAAAAAAGATACAACATATGAAACACCATGACTTGGTAATATATAGACCTTGCTTCCTTCACACACCAAAATACCAAATGAAATTGGGAAAGTAATTTTTCTTTTATATCTACTGCAACAAATCGTATTATCAATGTGATAGTAACAAGAAATTGCTAACTGCACCTTTAATTATCTGAAGTCATTTTAACTGTATTTATGATACTTCAAGAACAGCCAACTCTCAAAATATATTGGTAACCAAGAATTCCAACTTTGATATTTAAATGTCCCTAAGAATTTAAGAACCTATAGGTTCTTTTAGTTTATCGAATGTGTAAAAGAGCATTAAACGACTTCCTGAAAAATAAGCCCAACCAGAGGTAAGCACCCACAAACATTCTGCTTTCCTCAGATCTTCTCAGCAGCTCATCTTTCCTTTGAAGAAGATACATCACAAAGAAAGCTACTGGATGTCGACCTGCCTTTTATTGGACTTCAAGAAAGCAAACAAATGTAAACAAGTAGCCCAGTCAGTTACATTAATTGATTATAAACTCAAACAGGCAGTGTATTGGAAAGACAAGACTGCTTCTAGGCCAGACTTCAGCTCTGCTTTTCTTAAGGGAAGAACACTTCAACTGATGTGCTTTCCATTGTAAGAGTGACCTCTAGTGCTTCCTTTTTTACTGAACTTCAGTAGTTGGACGATGTATTACTTATGCCTTTTCTACAAAACTTTGTGTGTGTGCAAGTGGGTCTGTGTTATTATTGTCTGTTGCAAATGCTACTTTTACAGCATCCCCAGATTTTGACTAGGTGAAAACATGCACATTTTATTGACTCATGGCATTCTTACACCCACAAATAAAAAAAAAGGCTGAAACACAGTGCAGCGTCTGAGTGAAGTTCTCTTCCTTCAGAGTGATAGATACACCACACCATTAAATGAGTTAATAGTGAATGGAAGCATGAAATCACAGGGGCCATTCCGTGTAAATGAGCATTTGACTTGGGCCAGTAAGGTCATTTCTAATGTTCTTCCCACATCAGAGCGCTTCAGTGCACTCAGGGGATGTGCCCAAGCAAATGTCTGGTTACTGGCTTATTTGTGTCCCCAAACCTAAAGCTGGTTGAACAATAGCGACACAAACTCTTGAACAGGCCTTACCAGCAGATAAGCTTTTCCTCTGAAGTACAAGAAAGAAAAAGTCGTATTTGCTGAGCTTGTTGATTATTCATCAAGAAGGGGGCAATTCTCCCATTTAGAGATTTTAGGCCAAATATAACTTTTAAAACTTTTATTCTCTTTAATAAAAACTGGTTGGAGAGATCTCTGCCAAATTATTTTGGATGATACCTACATTAGAAATAAGGTCTTAAATAAATCCTCCCTCATATCATTAACTCAGAATCAGAATATTCAATCACAAATTTATGAAGCTAAAAATTCAAGGACAGTACTTCTGAAAAATCACCTGAATGTATTTTCTTTAAGCAAAATGCAGGGCTCAGGTGCTCGCTGTCAGCAATGCTGAAGTCTCATTCTTGTACACCGAGGACACAACCCCAAGTATTAAGGCTCACCTCTACCAATTCTGCCCCTGAATTCTGCAGTACATTTCAGTTATTATCCTGGCATCATTTTAAAGACGCAGCCGGCTATTGGTCTGCCAAATCGCAAACTTCAGAAATCTAAGCTAATGCAGCATCATGTAAAGTCTGCCAGTTGTTTTCCTGCTACATATAATTCCAGTAAAATTCAGTAAATCTAAAAAAGGGCAGAAATGAATAAAGAAACATTCACAGGCTATTCCCTGGTTCAGATGCTAATTTAATGCTTTACTAGAACTTGAGCTTTCTCAATGAATACACAAATACCAGAGGATAAGATTCTGTTCACAGACAAAAAAAAAAAAAAAAACACCGAGAAATGATACTTGGCATATTCTGACCGGACCCAGAGGAATGACATGTGTAAACCCAGTCATATTCGCAAGATTTTTTAAATGATGCTTCCTTTATAGCAGCACGCTTTGCAGCAGTCCGAGTTGCAAATGATAATTATAAAAAAAAGAACAGAATTAAAGTTTTGCAGAGAAGCCCCCCTGCAAGTTTTAAATCATGTATGTATACTTACAGGAATTTCCAGCTAAAACCCTGTTCCAATTTGGAGTAGACAGCAGAAGTAGCGTCTTGAGGACAGCTCCGGTGACAGACCCCATGTTCACATTGACTGGGCTCCCCCAGAAGATCTTGAGCGGCTCTCCGCCCGCTCCAGTGCTGTTCTCAGTCCCTCGCCCAGCTCCGTCTGGGTCTTCAGCACCTCCGGGTCGCTCAGCCTCCCTCCTCCTCTCTCTCTCTGAACAGCACCCCTCTCTCTCACTCACTCTCACACACACACACACACGCACACACACACACACACGCACACACCACGGCCCTGACAGCTCACTGCAAAGCGCCCAGCATCTTTTCTAACAAGCATCCACACTGCCGAGGCCACGCCCACCCCTCGCAGCCGTGGTCCCAGAAATTGGCAGCCGCGTCCCTCCTCCGAATTCGCAGCGGCGCCCGGAGCTCCGCTGCGCGCTGCGCCGCCGATGAAAGCTGGACCTGGAGGCGCGGCCTGCTGCTCCCGGGCCTCCTCGGGGCTCCCTCCCCGTCTCTTTTAGTCTTCAATAATCCTTAACCCTTTTCTCCCCTCTGGAGATGTCAGTGGGGGGCGGGGCGAGGCGGTGGAGCCTCCTGATTTTCTGGAGGTCTCGCCTTCAGCAAAGCCAGTCAACGTACTGAGCTAATTCCTGATTATCCGGGAGTGCATCCAGGTAAAATTGCGTTTTGTTTCAAAACAAAAGCATAAAATGAGACAGAAGTAACTAAGCAGCATTGCTAAATTGTAGCTAAAACTGTCCTTGGGGAAAATACTTGCTGTTGTTTTTCCTCTGTTTATATAAAATTCTCCTCTTCAGCTATGGTGCCAGCATTTTTATTATGGAATTGCCTCACAAGGAAACAGACATTCCTGTTTGGCACATATTTTAAATCATCTAGTAATAGTCTACAAGAAATTAACATTTCTTATTTTAGTGCATCAGGAGTACAAATCCACAAACTGAATGCTTTGGCTAGATCTATTTTGATGAATGCATCAGGCTATGAATACACAGTGGCATGCTACAATCAAATTCTTTAATAACAATTCCCAAAAGGCCCCAAAATAAAAATGAGGAGATACTGAAGAAAAGGAACCCCCCTCCCAAACACACACACACACACACAACACACTTATCCCAAACCTCCTAAACAATATAAAGATGTTTTCAAATGGTCTAGAGGACAGAGGAGTAAAGCTGAATTCACGGATCACCAACTACAGAAAAATTATTCTTCTAATGGCTGATCCACCGATACTGCCAGTTCTTGAACAGAATATTAAAATATTTAAATAATGAAGTTAATATCACATAATAAGTGTATTGCATGGGTCACAGAAGGATAAATAATCTCTTTAAAATAAATGTCAAGATATTTAACTTAGAATGTGCTAAATTTTATCAGAATGGGAATCCTGAGGTTCTCAAGAACTTCTTGGTGATAAATAAGAAGAAACACAAGCATTCAGCGGCAGCAACCTTGCTATGAAATGAATGGAATAAGGGGGAAATGAGAGAAGTCATCTCTGGTATAACCGTAAGAGATAGCTCTTGCCTGCAAACAAAGCAGAACAGGTATTTTTAATGTTTCTAATTTGCAGATGAGAAAACAAGAACAGGTATTTAAATGATTTGAGGAGATCATAGAGGTAGTAAGAGAAGCACTGAGGACTGGGTTTTGTTTTTCTGACCCTGGTTCTCCTGCTCTCCTTCGAGGACTTGCTGCCCCTCACATAAGTATAACTCCTTCCTGAACTCTGCCAGTGCCGTGAAAACCTGAAGTCTGTTAAAAAAAAAACAAAACAGCAGTGGAAAAGAAAGGTCGTTGCTTAAGTGTTTACTCTGTATTTCTAGACCAATATCCCTGGTTTTGTTATTTTCAAACATAGCATGTTAAGCCAAAGCAGATAAAAATGGATTATATCTGTTAAGTAATTATCAAAGGGATTAAATATTGTTGAACATACATGCCACTTATTATCTAATTAAATTATTATAGCAGTCTTTGAGGGGAATATCATTGTGCCCATTGCTCAGACAAACAGACTGAGCCTCAGTGAAGTTCAGCAGTCTGTCCAAAGCGCCACAGAGAGTAGGCTCGGCATTCTGGTCCACAAAGCTCTAAAATTATTTCCTTCAATGACGCCACACAGGTGAATGGGTCTCAGACTCTCCAGAAGAGAAAAGTTGTCTTTCTACTAAAACTTTATACTTAATTATTCCCATAAAATAAATTAGAGAATACATTTTAAAAGGATCACGACACATATCAAACATTAAATATAACTGGACATTTCCTGGCAATAATAAGTTCTTAAAGACAAAGTATAAATTTTCATAGCAGCCATTAAAGATGGATTTTTCCGTATCAATGGGCTATGGTAATAGAATGACTTGGAGGCTGGCACTGAATAAAACACCCAGGCATTTTAAGTCACTGCACCACCAGACCCTGCCTGATGGCCTCAGAGGGGAGAGAGCCACAATGACCACAGACGCAGTGGAGAGAGTTCAGACATTATAAACCAAGAAGCCCAGATACGAATTCAGCTTTCACTGCGGTTCTGATCACACTTCCACCTCCTTTTTTAAAAAGATAAGGGAATAATGGCTCAGAGTCATTCTGACATAATTTGTGACAACCCCCCACGGAGTGCCTAGCTCTTGGTGGGTCCATGATCACCCACTGGCCTTAGCTGTCTGCTGACTGTTCAGAGTAGTGGTTTGAGCAGGCAGTGTTGGAGTCTGGTAGCCCAGCTTCAAGCCTGCCCTTGAGCAAGCTGGTACCGTTCCTCTTTCTCAGTCTCCTCATCTGTGAACCAAGGATAAGTAGAGTATCAACCTCATGGCTGAGACAATGCTTCTGAAGTACAATCCCCTGAGAGTCAGACAATCAATATTGTTCCTGTAATCACTATATTATTACAGCTCTCTTTGTACAGATGATAAATCTGATGAGGAGGGGATTATGGCTTGCTAGAGGGACATGACTCATTGGTGGCAGAAAAGGGCTGTTCACCAAGACCTACTGATTTGTGCTTTTTTTTCTTCTCCATCCCTTCCAGAGTGGTGCTTAATGTCAGGAGGGGGAAAAAAAAAAAGCCAATGAGTCTGAATGGGAAAAAATCAGAAAAGCGCAGAGACCTAATTTCGCACATTACTGTACTGCTGATTCAGACGTCACAAATCATTTCTCCCCGTGTATACATTTGTGGTTATATTTTCCACTGATTAAGATAAAAACAACTGCTGGTGCTTCAGGTTTGGCGTATGCATATTATGGGCCAGACCCTGCCTGGGAAAGCATTATAAATCAAACTAAAATGTTGTGTGTGTGTTAGAATTTGTCAAGTAAGGCTTTCAATTTCCTTTTGGTTCAACTGGCCAGAGAACCATGTGTCCCACCCCAGTGAGCACAGAGGCTCCTGGACTGTACCTCAAATTGAAAAAAGGGTCCTCAGGTCATAGAGGAACAAAGTCACATCAAAAGAGCGGAAGAAGATTAAGATGGAACTCCTTCGTTTCCCTTATTCATGTGAATTGTGTTACCTGGTGCCTGAGCCTCTTACCTGGTTTTTGGATTTCTTACAAAGGCAGTTGGTTTGTGGGTGTCTCCCTGCGGGAGGAGAGGCTGGGCTTCCTGTTCTGCAGTTTTGTTGATTTGACTACTCAAAATTGATTCTTTTTGTGATTCATGAGAAATGTGTTTTCATCATCTGAATGACCAAATGTATTTTTCTTATATTCGTTTGGTCTTCTTCCTTGGTTCCTGGCTCAAGAGCTCCCCAAACTCCTAGAATCTCTTGTGTTGACAGTTTTAAAGATGTCTTGTGATATGTGAATGAGGTGACTTCTAAGGATGGGGAGTGGAGGTTGAATCAAGCATGCCTCCGTAATTAGAGCTTCCATAAACCCCCAAAAGGACAGCTGTCAGAGCTTCTAGGCTGGTGAACACGTGGAGAGTAGACGTGCTTCTGTAGGGGCATGGACGCTCCACGCCCCTCCCCTTACATTGCTCTATGTATCTCTTCCATCTGATTGTTCCTGAGTTAAATCCTGCTATAGTAAACCGGTGGCCTGGTAAGTAAAGTATTTCTGAGTTCTGGGAACCACTCAAGCAAATTAATTGAACCCAAGGAGGGGGTCCTGGAAAGCAGAAGCACTGGTAACAACCTGGACTCGCGACTGAAGTCTGAAGTGGGGACAGGGTGACGGTCTTGTAGGACTGAACCCTCAACCTGAGGAACTTGATGCCATCTCTGGACGCTGCTGGTGTCTGAGAATTGCTTGTTGGTGTGGGGGACCTCACACACATGGAAATTGGTCTGAGAAACCTATCTATGAGGCAAGAACGTTATTGCCAAAAGCCCCTTCCCAAATATATTTACACTGACTATAAACAATGTTTTCTTTGCCTTAACAGTCAACGTACAAAAACTATTCATTGTTGTCATCGTTAGGATTGAAACTTCATTGAGTTAATACTTTATTAATGATATTTACGTTTATTTTGTATTATATTTTCAGTTAAGGGGCTCAACATTGTATAATTTAAATGCACTTTTCACAAGCGATCTTTATACTGCCCTATTACTATTTTGTTTTCTCTTTTAATCAGTGTGTTACAAATAGCTTAAGTGATGACTTGGATAATAACACACATACTGAGTTTTGCAACTCTGCAAATACCCAGAGTTCTAGCAGTGGATTTTCCCCATTAATAGCTCACCTGACACAACCCTTACATAATAAAGACACTTTGCAAATAAAGATAAAAACTATAGGCAACACTGGACACTCTCCTCAGAAATTATACATATGCATCTCTTCACATAGTTTGCATAATGCAACAAGATTTAAAGTACGAAGTATAATAGTTTTAAAAAAAAAAAGCATTTAGGATTTTCAGATGTCATTCTCATTAAAATATAGTACAGTGAGTGTGATGTCATTAATGACTTTTGAAAGTCAGTTTTAAATTTTATTTTTTTAATTTTAAATATTTCTTAAATATTTCAATTTATTTTAACATATTAAGTATTTTAACAAAAATTAATTTTAATTTTAAAACTTTTAGATTTATAGAGAAATTACAACGAACAGAAACCCCCCCACACACACACATAGTTTCTTCTATTATTGATATATTAGTTTAGTAACCTTTAGTTACATAACCTTTGTTATGACTAATGAATCAATACTAGTTTATTATCATTAGCTAAAAGGTCATGTCTTACTCAGACCCCCGTTTGTGTTTCCTAATGTACTTTACGTATTCTAGGATCCCATCAGGGACACTACATTACACTTAGTATTTGTGCCTCCTTAGGATACTTTTGGAAGTATCTGATGGTAAAGCATCTGCCTGCAACGCTGGAGACCCAGGTTCAATCCCTAGGTCAGGAAGATCCCCTGAAGAAGGAAATGGCAACCCACTCCAGTATTCTTGCCTAAAAAATTCCATGGAGAGAGGAGCCTGATGGGCTACAGTCCATGGGGTCGCAAAGAGTCAGACACGACAGAGTGACTTCACACACAGGATACTTTTGGCTTTAACTCTTTATCAAGCTTTCCTTCTTTTTTATTATTTTAGCAGTTTTGAGGCATACTGGTCAGTTATTCTGTACAATGTCTTGTACTGGAATTTGTCTGTTACTTTTTTCTTTTTTTCTTTTGTTTACACAATTTACTTTTTTATTGTGGTAGAGTATATATAACATAAAATTTACCATTTCAGTCATTCTATAGAATCTACATTGTCTGTTACTTTTTTCATGATTAAACTGGGATGATGGCAAAGGGAAGACTGTGGAGGTAAAGTGCTGTTCCCATTCAGTCAGTTCAGTTCAGTCACTCAATTGTGTCCAACTCTGTGACCCCATAACTCTAGCACACCAATCCCTTCCCTGTCCATCACCAATTCCCAGAGCTTGCTTAAACTCATGCCCATTGAGTCGGTGATGCCATCCAACCATCTCATCCCCTGTTGCGCCTTCTCCTCCTGCCTTCAATCTTCCCCAGCATCAGGGTCTTTTCTAATGAGTCAGTTCTTCGCATCAGGTGGCCAAAGTATTGGAGCTTCAACATCAGCCCTTCCAATGAATATTCAGGACTGATCTCCTTAAGGATTGATCTCCTTGCTGTCCAAGGGACTCTCAAGAGCCTTCTCCAACACCACAGTTCAAAAGCATCAATTCTTCAGCGCTCAGCCTTCTTTATGGTCTGACTCTCACATCCATACATGACTACTGGAAAAACCATAGCTTTGACTAGCTGAACCTTTGTCGGCAAATAATGTCTCTGCTTTTTAATATGCTGTCTTGGTTGGTCATAGCTTTTCTTCCAAAGAGCAAGCATCTTTTAATTTCATGGCTGTTGTCACCATCTGCAGTGATTTTGGAGCCCAGAAAAATAAAGTCTGTCACTGTTTCCACTGTTTCCCCATCTATTTGCCGTGAAGTGATGGGACCAGATGACATAAACTTTGTTTTTTAAGTGTTGAGTTTTAAGCCAGCTTTTTCACTCTCTTCTTTCACCTTCATGAAGAGGCTCTTTAGTTCCTCTTCACTTTCTGCCATAAGGATGGTGGTCTGGCATTCCCATCTCTTTAAGAATTTTCTACAGTTGCAATCCACACAGTCAAAGGCTTTGGCATAGTCGATAAAGCAGAAGTAGATATTTTTCTGGAACTCTCTCGCTTTTTCTGTGATCCAGCGGATGTTGGCAATTTGTTCTCTGGTTCCTCTGCATTTTCTAAAACCAGATTGAACACCTGGAAGTTCTCGGTTCACATACTGTTGAGGCCAAGCTTGGAGAATTTTGAGCATTACTTTGCTAGCGTGTGAGATGAGTGCAATTGTGCGGTAGTTTGAGCATTCTTTGGCATTGCCTTTCTTTGGGATTGGAATGAAAACTGACCTTTTACAGTGCTGTGGCCACTGCTGAGTTTTCCAAATTTGCTGGCATATTGAGTGCAGCACTTTCATAGCATCATCTTTTAGGATTTGAAATAGCTCAGCTGGAATTCCATCACCTCCACTAGCTTTGTTCATAGTGATGCTTCCTAAGGCCCACTTGCCATTCCTATCATACTATATCAAAAGCGAGTGAGTGCAAGTCTCTCAGTTGTATCTGACTCTTTGCAACCCCATGGACTGTAGCCCACCAGGCTCCTCTGTCCATGGACCTCTTCAGGTAAGAATATCGGAGTGGGTTGCCATTTCCTTCTCCAAGAATATTGGAGTGAGTAGCCATTCCTTTCTCCAGGGGATCTTCCAGAGCCAGGGATTGAACCCAGGTGTCCTTCATTGCAGGCAGATTCTTTATCATCTGAGCTACCAGGTGACTATATCAAAAGTACATACCATTAATGTGATTTATCATGTCTGATTTAATATCATGAGGCATCATGACACCAGTATCCACTGATGCATTGTCCATATATGTTCTTTCCTGATTTAGATGTCTTCATTGATTTAGAAAGATTAAGAGACCATAAATCAGGATTAACTTTACTCATAAAAACTTTAGGTACCCAAAATTGGGGTGAGATTTCAGGAGCTAGGAAGTAAACTCTCGATTGCATCAAATTATTTTAAATATGTTTAGCATAAGGCAAAATACTCAATTTCTTAAACAGATATAACATTGTGCTTAAAATTCAAGTACACTAAAAAGGTAAGACTATTTTTGATCATCCTCATCTGAATTTCAGCCCCTTTCCTAGGAACCAACCATGATTTAGAAGAGGGCGAAGATCACCAATTCAAGAGGGTTTGACAGAAAAGGGGAAAAAACAGAATAAAGAATAGATGTGGGCGGGGTGGGGGAATGAGAGGATGAAGAAAAAGATAATTATGTGTCAAAGATGAATTTGCTTTCTGTACAGTTTTGTCTTAGTCACTCTTTGTGTCTTCAGCAATCAGAGTTTTACTTCTCTGATAGAAGAAGCTTATCCCAGTAGGAATACATAGCATTCAGAAGTGTCATGCCTAGATCTGTGATATCTTTATAGTGAAATGATATAAACATAAGGAAACACAGTTACTATAGAAAACAAGGAATTCCATAGCTAAGAAGTTTGAATATTTTTTATAGCCACCAATATTTATGTTTCAGAACCCTAGACTGCCTCCTGAAAAGTTTCCATTTCTTAGGATAATGAAGCAGAAACAATTTTGTCCTCCGGCAGGTCCAGGAAAATCAAATCCACCCACCACCTAGATCTTGAGATCCACAAAGCGCGGCAGGTTTTGTGCCCTGCAGCTGATGAGCTGCAAAGTGTCTTCAGGGAGCAGTTCTCCCACTCTCAGGCAGAAAACCCAGTTACAGAAGGGTGAGGATAGCTGGGGTTAATCTCCTACAAGTAAAACTGGCCGTTACTTTTGCAAACATGGTAATGGTGCCATCTCTACAGAGGCAAGAAACAAGAAGAGTGTGGCAACAGAGTTCTCTTGTTTTCTTAAAGAGACTAGCTGACTTTCTGCGTGCTGTCTGAACAGTGTGGGCAGTCAGCCCTGTGAGGGGGATGGATGCTTGAAGGCATTTCATTTTGACCTGCTGTTCCACACAGCACCCACTGGCCGTGTTACTATTAGAGCCTGGTGCTCTGCCGCACCATCTGCATTTCACGTGCTCAGCAGCGGCTGCCATGCTGGACGATGCCCATGCAGGACATTTCCATCCATGTGGCAGAAAGCCACACTGTACAGAGCTGCTCTGGATGTTTGTGAAGGCTGGGTAAAGCTTTTATAACATGCCAGTATCTCAGTACCTAATTTTTCCAGTAAAGACATTTAAAAGCACTTTTCCTTCAAAATTTACAGAAATCATGTGCATTAAAATTTCAGATTGTAAAATCTCAGAAGAGTTAAAATGTCTCTGTATTTTATGGATGAAAAGTGAACTCAGCCACCTGCAATAACCACCAAGAGTGCTCACAGACAATATTCCTCTGTAACCAATAGTCCTCTAACACAAATTAGTGTGATACTCTAGTTCACATTTTTATGTAAGAAAATAAATAAATAAATGAAAATTAAGTAGTTTGTATGTGAGAAAAGAAAAGAAAAATGGCCTAAAAATAAATTCATGTCAATGTATGACAAAACCTACTGCAATGTTGCAAAGTAATTAGCCTCCAACTAATAAAAATAATTGAAAAAAATAAAAAAAATAAAAATAAAATAAAATAAAATTGATCCCAGTTAAAACAAAGAGCACTGTGGCCCACCTGAATGAAACAGTGGAGGGGATGAGACCGAGAGCAAGACTTTTGAATTTCTACTTCTTTCACCCTTTTGAGCAAGTCACCAAATCTCTCTAAGACTTATTATTTATACCTGCCTCAAAAGAATGTTGTGAATATTGTATGAAAACAACTAAAGCAAATTTTCTAGCTCCCATAACACAGGAAAGCTTAATAAAAGGGTTGAATCATTATTAATGTAAAAACGGGCTTCCCACGTGGCTCAGTGGTGGAGACTTGGGCTCAGTCCCTGAGTCAGGAAGATGTGGTGGAAGGGGAAACCGCACCCACTCCAGTATTCTTGCCTGGGAAATCCCATGGACAGAGGAGCCTAGCAGGCTACAGTCCATGGGACTGCAGAAGAGTCAGACAACTGAGTGACTAAACAGCAACAAAATCCAAGAAAATGTATTAAGTTGTATACATTAAATATAACATAGCTTTATGTATGCCGATTGTATACCTCAATAAAGTAGTTTTAAAGAAAATAGCAAAATTCTTAAAGCAATTATCCTTCAATAAAAAATTAACTAATTAAAAGAAAAAAAAAGTAAACCCAAGAAACTGTTCTTAAAAAAACCTTTCAAAAAACACCTAATAATTATAAATGTAGTTGATGTCACTACGTGTTTAGCCCAAATGAGAGATTTAATATATTCATGCTTAGATTTCAAAACATATCTCATAGATATGATATTTACCAAAGGGGAAAAATGTTAGTTTTGACAACTTTAAATTCTTGTAGTTATCTGTTATATATTCAGATTATGCTACCCAGGGTCCACTTTAGAAACTGTATTATTCAAATCCAGTATATTTATGTTCTGTTTATTTGCAAAAAGTTTCCCAAGTGATGTGAGCCTTTTTAAGTTACAAAGACCTTGTGAAATTCTTTTACATCATTGAATCACCTGATTGAATTAAGAATGTCAAGATTTTCTTGCACAAGAACCACCATTGACATGCCATTGAATACAGGTTCACTGTTAGGTTACAATGATTATTTTTTAATTTTTTTTTTTACTTTTACTTAACTTATGTTTCATATAAACATATGTATATACATGTAGTTATGTATCTAACAATATTTCAATGATGTTGAATATTGAGTGTGTGGTTTTATAGGTATCATCTCTTCACTAGATTCATTTTCAAGAAAATTTCAGCCTCACAGGCTCTCCCTTAAAGAAAGGGATATTTATATATTATTAGCAAATCAGAATGTACACTCTGCTTCTGCTGCAGTGAAGTGAAATGCAACCTCAATGATACTGAACAAAATACATACTATACAAATTATAAAGGTGTACATTCTTATATTCTCTGTACCTCTACTCAGTGACCCTACCAATTTTGTTTAAAACATAGAGGGTAATTTTAAGAAACTCATGGATTCCCTTGAAAACATCTCATTACATCATGTATTGTCAAAATCACTGGCCTGCTTATTAAATGTCATTTTTTTCTTGAAGATATGAACCAGTATTAGGATGAATATTTTGATCACTCATAAAAACCTGCCCATTCACTTTCTTTCAGAAATTGAGATTTCTGACAATGACGAAGATTTATTCACTAATGGAATATTATTTAAAGAGAATATAAAATTGGCTAAAAAAAGTCCTATTGATTTTAAAATAAATTACTGCTTTATATGCGCAAGGGCACAGTCTTCAAAAAAGTAACAATCATGAAAATATTGCAAGTCTTTGTTAATTTAAATAATTTAAAACTGAAGCAACTGTTGTATTTTTCGCCAAACTCTGCTATGTAAAAGCCATCCCTAAATGCAGTGGCTGAAGATAATAATGATTTATTATTTCTCCTACTTCTGGTGGTTGGTGAACTAGAAAATCCAAGATGGCCTCTTTTCATGTTTGTTGCTTGGACGCCAGTTGGAGCATTTCAATTCTCCTCCACATGGTTAACTTGGCTTCCTTATATGGAGGTTTCAGGGCAGTGATCAGAGAGGATGAGGATGTAAAGGGCAAGGTATCTTGAGGCCTAATCTCTGGAGGTTACACTATATCACTTCTAACACATTCTATTTGTCACAGCGAATCTCAAGTCCAGTTCAGACTTAAGGGAGTGGAGAAAGAGAGTCTACTTTAGTGACAGGAGGAGGTGGCAAGTCACATCAGAGAGGTATGCGGTAGGATGGGAAGAATTTGTAAACACTGAAGAACCTAACTCATGATGAGTCTTCTTTTTCTTTATTTTTGCATTATATTTCTGACAAAACTGTGTGACTGAATGATGACATTCAGTTTGCATCTATCTGACTTCAACAATATAAACACAAAAGTGAATCTTGCAAAAAATATTTGTGGTCTTCAGTCAATTTTTCCAAGGGCCTTTCTTTAATCTTTTGATATTCAAATCACTATCTTTTGAAGTTTGAAATAAATTTGCATTTAATGTGCTGGGTATATATAATGTTGACAACATCTTATACTCAACAATGAGCTAACCTACAAATGACCTAACACAGTCAGTTGTGGGGGGCAGGGGTATCTGCTAGTGTTAAACAGAAATGATGACTGAGATGATCATTTTAAATCTGACTTTATAATCATTTTAAAAGACGGCTTTGCTCTCATGAGTTTCGTGTCCCTTTAAAATAAAACCTGGTAATTGCAGCCCTGGAATCATATTTAGTTAGTAAGGGCCGTCTCGCATCCAAATTATTTTTTGCAGTCCTTATTTTATAGTACACATTGCTTAATAGTTCCCAATATGAATAAACAGAACTGTTCTGTGAATTTCAACAGAGAGTTTAACACGGAATTTCCTTACATGGGTATTGAAAGAGCTGTTAGACCAGAAGGAAAGGTTGTGCACGTGCTCAGTCGCTCACTCGTGTCCGACTCTTTGCCACCCCATGGACTGTAGCCTGCCAGCCTCCTCTGTCCATGGAATTTTTCAGCCAAGATTACTGGAGTGGGTTTCCATGTCCTACTCCAGGGGATCTTCCCAACCCAGGGACTGAACCCGCATCTCTTGCGTCTCCTGCACTGGCAGGCAGGTGGATTCTTTACCACTGTGCCACCTGGGCAGCCCCGAAAGAAAGGTTATTCATAACTGCAGGAGAACACCAACACTCCTGAGGTGGAGAAGCAAAGGAGTTGATAATGTTACCCAGGACACTGTGCCCCGGGCAGTCACGGCTGGAGCGGAGCTGCCTAAGGGCACGTTCAGAACCCTGCCTGCCCTCCCAGGAGCTCCCAGTGATCCTAGGCTGCTCCTGGCACTACCCTTGCAGCTCCAAGAAAGCAGTAGCGTTTTCCCTCTTTGCACCTCTCATTGATTGAACCTAACAGGACCCAGAAATAGTAGGAGTTTAGGAAACATAGTCCACAGGTTCCCAGCCTCCTGCAACACAGGCAGAACCCTGAGAGGTGAGAAAGATGCTTAAGGGACTTCCCTGGTGGTCCAGTGGTTAAGACTAAGAGCTTCCAATGCAGGGGGCATGGGTTCGATCTTAGCATGGGACTAAGACCCCACATGCTGAGCAGTGCGGCCAGAAAAAAAACCAAATCGTGTTCAGACCACAGTGGCAATGTGAGTAAGCACTGTGAGTAAGACATAGTATTTGCCTCCATGGGGTCACAATGCAATGATGGACATACTTGTAAGAAACCCTAAAGCGAGTTCAATTGCAATGAGTATTATGATAAGGTAAAAATGAAAGAAGCTTAATACATCAGGAGATTAGAAGAGGTAAAGTATACACTGTATTTTAAATAACAGACAGGAGTCTGAGTCACTATTTGGGCAGGAGAGGGAATTTCCAAGTAGAGGATATGACATTTTGGGAGTTTTGTTTTGTTTTTAGGTGAGCCTAAACTATAAATTTGAAAGACAGCTGTTTCTTGGATTTGATAGCATTCAAAGTGTTCACTTTTTATTAATAGAAATAAGAGAAATATTTTGAAAAGAGACTGAAGTTAGATTTAATTTGATTTCCCACAAAAATGGCATTTCTTTATAAATATGTCAATAAAGCATTCCACACCTTTTCCCTATTTAAGAATAGGTGAAAATAACTACGGACATTTCCCATGTGGTCACACCAATTTTATTCCTTTATATAAATAAGCATGAATTTATTTCTCCATCCTCACTAACTTTTAATAAAGTTTACCTGAAGCAGCAGAGGGACTGGCTCAGTGGAGAGCAGCTGCTAAATTCCACTGTGATTGCACTTTGTAGACGCATAATAAATTTGTGGTAGAGCCATCTCCCCTGTGAGGAATACACTAGAATAGTTGGCATTCACTTTCTCTTCCTCAAATTGCTTCTAAAAGCATTATTCTGTCCAGAATGACAGAAATCCCTCAGGTCACTAGATCAGGACTAGAAACCTCCATGGGATTTAGACACCAGGAGAAATGACCTTGAGTCCAGGCTAGGCTATGAGCACTGTAACCTCGGGAACTTTATCTATAGAATAAGATTTGGAATAGATGATCTCAAATGCTTCTTTCAGCTCTGATAAGGTAAAATGTTATGAAAATGCTTTAAAAGATATTTGAGTCAAAGTGCATGGGAGAATGCATGACAAAATTTGCTTTCAGTTTATTGTAAATATTTAAAATGTCAGTGCTGTTGCCTGTATTTTTGTATAGCTATTTTCTTATTTCATTATTTTCAAACAAAGCTAGAAAAATATTAGAGGAAACAAACTTTGTGTAAATTAGACTTATGGGTCTTAGAGAAAAATGTTGCTCTTAAAAGAGTTATGAGGAATGTACACCTTCCATAATTTTACAAGTTTTGTGCAAAGCTCTTTTAAAGAACTACTCTTTTCTATTCCCCTGCTCTTTGTGGTAATGTGGTATGGTGGGAAAATACTGGATTTAAATCCCACTGACTGAATTCAGCTTTTGTACCATGGTATTTGTATGACATTTGACAAATGGATTAACTTCTCTGATCTCTTATTTCTTTCTATCAGCTACATGGAATGCGAGAAATCATAATGTTTGATTCACATTCTCTGTTACTATGAGGTCATACATGGCTCTCTTTAATTTCATTTTAATTTTTAGTCTATTTCTTAATTTTAAAAAATAATGAAGATAAGTAATGTAAGAAATACCCATGAACTAACTCTAGTTTTGCTAGTTTTTGAAGACATGAAAAAAAACCATTCTTCATGTAGCCTTTTTATTTTTCATTCAATAGGATGTTACAAGAATGATTTATTTTGTCCTGTCACCCTTGTATAGTATAGTTCATTAATTTTGTTGCTCTATTTTGTGAATATAGTAAAATTTTTAAAAAAATAAATTGGGCCATTTCTGGATTTTTAAAATGACAAATATTGCTTCTATGAATTATCTGCTTTAAGTTTCCTGGTGCAAGGTGTAAAATTTCTAATAAATATTTCACAAGAGATAGAATTTCTGGGTATATAAAATTTCAAGTTTACAAGCTAATATAAAACTAGTTTTCAACATGGTTGTGCCAATTTAAACTGCTGACAGTAATGAATAATAAACTCCATTGATCTACATCCTCTCAAACACCGGGCATTTTACCTCTACTTTGTTTTTGCTGGGTGAATGAGCACAACACAGTAGGTCATTCTGCATGTTTCTGATTATGGTGAATTTAAACTTTCTTCAAATGTTTACTTCTTGAATATGCATTCTTCCTTTCTGAAGAAATATAAAATATATTTCTGAATATATTATATATATATATATATATATATAAATATATATAAAATATAAAATATATTTCTGAAGAAATATAAAAGTTTATATTTCTATCCATAATTTTACTGGTACCATGTATGGACTTTGTACATTATTATGGTTGTGTGTATGTGTTAGTCACTCAGTCGTATCTGACTCTTTGTGACCCCATGGACTGCAGCTCGCCAGGCTCCTCTGTCCATGGAATTTTCCAGTCAAGAATATTAGAGTGGGTTGCCATTCCCTTCTCTAGGGGATCTTCCCAACCCAGGAATCCAACCCAGGCCAGCTGCCTTGCAGGCGGATTCTTTACCATCTGAGCCACCAGGGGAGACCGTGTGTCACTGCACTGCTCAATTTACATACCCATGCATCAGTGACATTCTATATTAATTACCATGGTTTTTAAAATCTTAATCTTCAGATAGGAAAAGTTTCCCCTCATTATCCATCTTCTTGATCAAACGTGCCTTGTCTTTTAGGACCACTGGACTTCTAAATAAACCTGAGCATCAGCTTGTCAAGTTTCATGGAAAACTTTTGCAGATTTTTACTGGAGAGGTCTCAAGTCTATTAATCAATTTAGAAAGAATAGTCTCAAAAAGTAAGTGGTTCCGTCATGATAATGGGATATATTCCATTTATTAAAGTTTTACTTACTGTATTTCAACAAAATTTTAATAACAACAATGAACAAACTTTAAAAAACTTTTGCTAGATATATTTCTAGATCCACTATATTTTAGTTGTAAATTATATATCTTAAATATACATAGGCACATATCTGTGGACCTTCAAATTGTTTTTTGAGGGTATATTATAAAAACTATTCACTTTGCATATGATCCAATATCCAACTTCATTGTTAGCCTGTTTGTATGAACCATTTGAAAAATAAATGTGAAAATAGAAAATAATCTTTACATGCAAACTTGTCTTTCCTTCTACCCCTAAATTTTCTTTTCAACTATTGACAACTGATGATTTTTTAAAAAAATCCACATCCTTGTGTATGGTGTTAGAAAGTGTTGTAACACCATATGCAAAAATAAACTCAAAATGGATTAAAGATCTAAATGTAAGACCAGAAACTATAAAACTTCTAGAGGAGAACATAGGCAAAACACTCTCCGACATAAATCGCAGCAGGATCCTCTAAGACCCACCTCCCAGAATATTGGAAATAAAAGCAAAAATAAACAAATGGGACCTAATTAAACATAAAACCTTTTGCACAACAAAGGAAACTATAAGGAAGGTGAAAAGACAGCCTTCAGAATGGGAGAAAATAATAGCAAATGAAGCAACAGGCAAAGGATTAATCTCAAAAATATACAAGCAACTCCTGCAGCTCAATTCCAGAAAAAGAAATGACCCAATCAAAAAATGGCCCAAAGATCTAAACAGACATTTCTCCAAAGAAGACATACAGATGGCTAACAAACACATGAAAAGATGCTCAACATCACTCATTATTAGAGAAATGCACATCAAAACCACAATGAGGTACCATTACACACCAGTCAGGATGGCTGCTGTCCAAAAGTCTACAAGCAATAAATGCTGGAGAGGGTGTGGAGAAAAGGGAACCCTCTTACACTGTTGGTGGGAATGCAAACTAGTACAGCCACTATGGAGTACAGTGTGGAGATTCCTTAAAAAACTGGAAATAGAACTGCCATTTGACCCAGCAATCCCACTCCTGGGCATACACACCGAGGATACCAGATTTGAAAGAGACACGTGCACCCCAATGTTCATTGCAGCACTGTTTATAATAGCCAGGACATGGAAGCAACCTAGATGTGCATCAGCAGACAAATGGATAAGAAAGCTGTGGTACATATACACAATGGAATATTACTCAGCCATTAAAAAGAATTCATTTGAACCAGTTCTAATGAGATGGATGAAACTGGAGGCCATTATACAGAGTGAAGTAAGCCAGAAAGATAAAGACCAATACAGTATACTAACACATATATATGGAATTTAGAAAGATGGTAATGATAACCCTATATGCAAAACAGAAAAAGAGACACAGATGTACAGAACAGACTTTTGGACTCTGTGGGAGAAGGCAAGGGTGGGGTGTCTTGAGAGAACAGCATCGAAACATGTATATTATCAAGGGTGAAACAGATCACCAGCCCAGGTTGGATGCATGAGACAGGTGCTCAGGGCTGGTGCACTGGGAAGACCCAGAGGGATGGAGTGGGGAGGGAGGCGGGAGGGGGGA
This sequence comes from Cervus elaphus, assembly GCF_910594005.1. Taxonomy (NCBI): domain Eukaryota; kingdom Metazoa; phylum Chordata; class Mammalia; order Artiodactyla; family Cervidae; genus Cervus; species Cervus elaphus. The sequence continues at coordinate 5,354,202 of NC_057818.1, read as the reverse complement.
TCGGGAAGGGGAACACATGTAAATCCATGGCTGATTCATGTATGTATGACAAAAACCACTACAATATTGTAAAGTAATTAGCCTCCAACTAATAAAAATAAATGAAAAAAATAAATAAATAAATCCATATCCATGTAAAATCAATAAAGGACAATGCTTTCCTTTGTGTATAAACATCTTTATTTTAAGTCTAACATGTGGTTTTGGTACCATATACAACTTATAAAATTAATCTTTCTCCCTTCTTTTGCCTTCACTTGGACTAGTGAAATGTAAACTACATAATCATGTTGGATTTTGTCAGTTAAATCAAAGAACATATTCAAGAATGAAAGTCATGAAGTGATGGTTTCATCATTCAAAAAGGTATTTTATGTATATATGTATTTTTTTATATACCATGAATTATGTAGTACCCCACACAGGAAGTATGAGTAAGAAGTACTGCTGATTTAGAAGATACTATTAGAAACACTTTCATTGGAAGGACTGATGCTGAAGCTTAAACTCCAATAATTTGGCCACCTGATGCAAAGAACTGACTCTTTGGAAAAGACCCTGATGCAGGGAATGATTGAAGGCGAGAGGAGAAGGGGATGACAGAGGATGAGATGGTTGGATGGCACCACCAACTCAATGGACATGAGTATGAGCAAACTCTGGGAGTCGGTGATGGACAGGGAGGCCTGCCGCGCTGCAGTCCATGGGGTCGCAGAGTCGGACACGACTGAGCAACTAAACTGAGCTGAACTGATAGAAACACAAAAATAAATGGGATCTGATTAAACTTAAAAGCTTTTGCACAGCAAAGGAAACCATAAACAAAACAAAAAGATAGCTCTTAGAATGAGAGAAAATATTTGTAAATGAAGCAACCAACAAAGGATTCATCTCCAAAATATACGAACAGCTCATGCAGCTCAATACCCAAAAACAAATGACCCAATCAAAAAATGGACAGAAGACCTAAATAGACATTTCTTCAAAGAAGACATACAGATGGCCAAAAGCACGTGAAAAGATGCTCAACGTCACTTATTCTTAGTGAAATGAAAATCAGAACTACAATGAGGCCATCAAAACTACAGATTGGCCATCATCAAAAAATCTACAAACAATAAATGGTGGAGAGGATGTGGAAATGGGGAACCCTCCTACACTGTTGGTGGGAAAATGAAATGATACATCGACTATGGAGAACAGTGTGGAGGTTCCTTAAAAAACTAAAAATAGAACCACCGTATGATCTGGCAATCCCACTCCTGGGCAAATACCTGGAGAAAATTCATAATTTAAAAAGATGCATGAACCCCAGTGTTCACTGCAGCACTGTTTACAACAGCCAGGACACGGAAGCAATCTAAATGTCCATCAGCGGAGGAACGGATAAATACGATGTGGTATGTATGTACAGTGGAGTATATGCACATATGAACACTACTATATGTAAGACAGATAACTAGAAAGAACCTGCTGTGTCGCACGGGGAAATCTATACTCTGTAATGGCCTATATGGGGAAAGAATCTAAACAAAGGGTGGATATATGTATACATATAACTGATTCACTCCTCTACACCTGAAGCTACCATAACATTGTAAATAAACTAAACTCCAATGAATTTTTTTTTTAATGAAGCATTCAGGTCAATACAAAAAAAAAAAAAAATAGAAGAACATACCGTTGGATATAGAGGGTGACTTAATGATCAGAATTTTCATATAGATGAAAACAAATTCTGTTGCCAAAGATAAAGCAAATTCTTAAGATATAGATTCTCATAAAATCTGGATTAAATTATTCACTTTATTTCCTACATGAGCAACAATAATAAAAACAAGAGCATTTGGTGTCCCTTTCCCATCTCCCGATGTGTATAGTCTCTTGTGGCTAACTGTACCTAGCAGGCATTGTGATTTGGGTAAACTAATGGGAAAGGAAAGAGCCTGAGAAAATCTCATATTGTCTTTCATATAATTATCTTTATATATTAGTTTAATGACTATGTTATTTCAAGCTTTGTTAATCAAGATTATTAATTCTTAAAAGTAATTTCAATATGAGTCTCTAACACATAATTGGAATCCCTCTGGGTGACCTCAAAAGGCTTGCTTTCCCTGTCATGGGATTGATTTAACAGATACTGATAATTCATTCTCTGAGAATTTAGAGAGATGTTTGCAGACCTGCTCTATGTTAGACTAAGCAATCCTTAAAGCCTTGTTCAGATCCAAGAAAACACTAAGAAGTTATCTTAAAGGAAATAATATTGGTTTCTCTGGGGTGAAAGTTAAGATGAAGTTAATTTATTTTATATTTTTCCTAATTGTATCTGATCTTGCTTGAATTTAAAATTACTTCAATCTGTTTGCATATGTGGTGCTTAATGAAATAGAAACAACCACCTAAGTTAAGTTGCAAATGCAAGATCTGCCAAACCCCAACCCATGATTCTCTTTCAAGATGCCTGACATTTCAGAATAACATTCATCAGGATTTCTGGCCAACACAAGGTCCACTTCTAAAAGTGTTGCCAACCTAACTGGGAGGAAAAATAAATAAAACCCACAGATTACATGCCTAAAAGCAACTCCCAGCAGAAAAGTACCCCAGACGCTCACATCCGCCCCCAGTAAGTGGGGGCTGAACGGAGAGGAGCGGTGGCATTGCTTAGGAACAAAGGAAGGACTGAGCAATTCCAGAGAAGAGCTAGCGGGCGGTGGACTGGCCCATCCCCCGCCGGAGGCAGGGGGGAGGGGAAAGGGGCAAACTCGGCCCCAGAGACGCATCCCCTACCAAACTGCAAACAGGCTCCCAGTTTCTAACCAAAGACTTCCTGAGATTCTGGATGATTGACATCCACCGGGAGGGTCGTGGCTAGAGACCAGGTCCCCAGAACAGACACAGGCGAACTCGACCAGCGCGCTTGGAAGCTGAGGCTGGGACCACGGAGGGGATTAGGCGCACCGCACCGGGGAGAGTGCGCTCGTCAAGCTCCTGGCTGCCTGAGCTGCTCCGGCCACACACAAAACGCAGGCCCAACCGAGTCTGCATCTTTGTGGAGTACCCGAAAACTGGAACCGCACGCAACGCAGGGCCCACTCCCTATAGAGCAGCCTGGAGCCTGAGCAGTGTAGCACACGCGCCGTGAGCGGGGGCAAGCCCAGGGTGGCCGGAACACAGCGAGTGCTCCCCACACACGCCAGTGACATTTGTCTGCAGCGCCCCTCCCTCCCCACAGCAGGACGAACAAGCGAACCTAAACAAGAGACCACCTCCGCCCACCTGTGTCAGGGTGGAAATGAGGCTCTGAAGAGACCAGCAAACAGAAATCAAATAGACAAAGGGAACCGCTTCAGAAGTGACCGGTGCAACAGATTAAAATCCCTGTAGTTAACACCAACTACACCAGAAGGGGCCTATAGATATCCAGACGTGTAAGCTGGAACAAGGAGCTATCTGAAACTGAACCGAACCCACACTGCCCTTAACGGCTCCAGAGAAATCCCTAGATGTAGTTTTACTTTTTTTTTTTTAATTAAAAAAATTTTTTTTCTTTTCTTTTTTCTTTTTTAATTTTTTTCTTTTATTTTCTTTTAAAATTCCCTATTATTCCTCTATTACTACTTAATTTTAATTTTCTTTTATTTTCTTTCAAAGTCCTCTAGTCTCTATTACTCCTTAATTTTCATTTTGATATAGTTTTACTATTTTTTAATTTAAAAATTTTTTCCTTTTTTTCTTTTATTTTCTTTTAAAGTCCTCTATTACTCCTACATTACTCCTTAATTTTTATTTTCATTCTCATATATTTTTACTATTTTTTAATTAAAAAAAGTTTTTTTTCTTTTTTACTCTTTTTTTCTCCTATTTTCTTCTAAAGTCCTCTATTACTCTATTACTCTTTAATTTTCACTTTCATTTCACTATAACCTTACAAGAAAAAAGACCCTATTTTTTTTTTCCCATTTATTTTTATTAGTTGGAGGCTAATTACTTTACAATATTGTAGTGGTTTTTGTCATACACTGACATGAATCAGCCATGGATTTACATGTATTCCCCATCCCGATCTCCCCTCACACCTCCCTCTCTACCCGATCCCTCTGGGTCATCCCAGTGCACCAGCCCTGAGCACTTGTCTCATGCATCCAACCTGGGCTGGTGATCTGTTTCACCCTTGATAATATACATGTTTCGATGCTGTTCTCTCTAAACATCCCACTGTCGCCTTCTCCCACAGAGTCCAAAAGTCTGTTCTATACATCTGTGTCTCTTTTTCTGTTTTGCATATAGGGTTATCGTTACCATCTTTCTAAATTCCATATATATGCGTTAGTATACTGTATTGGTCTTTATCTCTCTGGCTTACTTCACTCTGTGTAACAGGCTCCAGTTTCATCCATCTCATCAGAACTGATTCAAATGAATTCTTTTTAATGGCTGAGTAATATTCCATTGTGTATATGTACCACAGCTTCCTTATCCATTCATCTTCTGATGGGCATCTAGGTTGCTTCTATGTCCTGGCTATTATAAACAGAGCTGCGATGAACATTGGGGTGCACGTGTCTCTTTCAGATCTGGTTTCCTCGGTGTGTATGCCCAGCAGCGGGATTGCTGGGTCATATGGCAGTTCTATTTCCAGTTTTTTAAGGAGTCTCCACACTGTTCTCCATAGTGGCTGTACTAGTTTGCATTCCCACCAACAGTGTAAGAGGGTTCCCTTTTCTCCACACCCTCTCCAGCATTTATTGCTTGTAGACTTTTGGATAGCAGCCATCCTGACTGGCATGAAATGGTACCTCATTGTGGTTTTGATGTGCATTTCTCTGATAATGAGTGATGTTGAGCATCTTTTCCTGTGTTTGTTAGCCATCTGTATGTCTTCTTTGGAGAAATGTCTGTTTAGATCTTTGGGCCATTTTTTGATTGGGTCATTTATTTTTCTGGAATTGAGCTGCAGGAGTTGCTTGTATATTTTTTGAGATTAATCCTTTGTCTGTTGCTTCATTTGCTATTATTTTCTCCCATTCTGAGGGCTGTCTTTCCACCTTGCTTATAGTTTCCTTTGTTGAGCAAAAGTTTTAAGTTTCATTAGGTCCCATCTGTTTATTTTTGCTTTTATTTCCAATATTTTGGGAGGTGGGTCATAGAGGATCTTGCTGTGATTTATGTCAGAGAGTGTTTTGCCTATGTTCTCCTCTAGGAGTTTTATAGTTTCTGGTCTTACATTTAGATCTTTAATCCATTTTGAGTTTGTTTTTGTGTATGGTGTTAGAAAGTGTTCTAGTTTCATTCTTTTACAAGTGGTTGACTAGGTTTCCCAGCACCACTTGTTAAAGAGGTTGTCTTTTATATTGTATATTCTTGCCTCCTTTGTCGAAGATGAGGTGTCCATAGGTTCGTGGATTTATCTCTGGGCTTTCTATTCTGTTCCATTGATCTATATTTCTGTCTTTGTGCCAGTACCATACTGTCTTGATGACTGTGGCTTTGTAGTAGAGTCTGAAGTCAGGCAGGTTGATTCCTCCAGTTCCATTCTTCTTTCTCAAGATTGCTTTGGCTATTCGAGGTTTTTTGTATTTCCATACAAATTGTGAAATTATTTGTTCTAGTTCTGTGAAAAATGAAAGACCCTATTTTTAAAGTGAACTTCATATATATTTCTTAAATTTGTTGTGCTTTTGTTTTTATTATTGTGTTTTAAGGGTCTAACCTCTACTCTAGATTTTTAATCTTTGTTTTTCAGTATTTGATATCAATTTTGGACATTTAAGAATCCAATATTCAGTACCCATTTTTACTCAGGAGTGTGATGATTAATCTCTCCCCCTCTTGACTCTCCGCTTTCTCCCCCAGATCACCTCTATTTCCTCCCTCCCCCGTCTCTTCTCAATCCAATTCTGTGAATCTCTGTAGGTGTTCTGGGCTACAGAGAACACTTCGGGGACAGAGTACTGTGTAGATCTGTCTCTCTCCTCTTGAGTTCCCCTTTTTCTCCTCCTGCTCATCTCTATCTCCTTCCTCCCTCTCCTCCTCTTCATGTAACTCTGTGAAACTCTCTGGGTATCCCTCAGTGTGGAGAATCTTTTCACCATTAACCTAGAAGTTTTATTCTCAGTGCTGTATAGTTGGAGAAGCCTTGAGGCTCCTGGAAGAATAAGACTGAAATCCAGAGGCAGGAGACTTAAGCCTAAAATCTGAGAACACCAGAGAACTCCTGACTACAGGGAACATTAATTAATAAGAGATCATCCAAAAGCCCCCATACCTACACTGAAACCAACCACCACCCAAGAGCCAATAAGTTCCAGAGCAATACATACCACGCAAATTCTCCAGCAACGCAGGAACATAGCCCTGAGCGCCAACATACAGGCTGCCCAAAGTCACACCAAACACATAGACCCATCTCAAAACTCACTACTGGACACTCCATTGCACTCCAGAGAGAAATCCAGTTCCACGCACCAGAACACCGAAGCAAGTTTCCCTAACCAAGAAACCTTGACAAACCAATCGTCCAACCCCACCCACTGGGAGAAACCCCCACAATAAAAAGGAACCACAGACCACCAGAATACAGAAAGGCCACTCCAAACACAGCAATCTAAGCAAGATGAAAAGGCAGAGAAATACCCAGCAGGTGAAGGAACATGAAAAATGCCCACAAAGCCAAACAAAAGAGGAGGAGATAGGGAATCTACCTGAAAAAGAATTTAGAATAATGATAATAAAAATGATCCAAAATCTTGAAAACAAAATGGAGTTACAGATAAATAGCCTGGAGACAAGGATTGAGAAGATGCAAGAAGTGTTTAACAAGCACCTAGAAGAAATAAAAAAGAGTGAATTTAAAATGAATAATACAATAAATGAGATCAAAAACACTCTGGAGGGAACCAACAGTAGAATAACGGAGGCAGAAGATAGGATAAGTGAGGCAGAAGATAAAATGGTGGAAATAAATGAAGCAGAGAGGAAAAAAGAAAAAGGAATCAAAAGAAATGAGGACAACCTCAGGGACCTCTGGGACAATGTGAAATACGCCAACATTCGAATCAGAAGAAGAAGACAAAAAGAAAGGCCATGAGAAAATACTCGAGGAGATAATAGCTGAAAACGTCCCTAAAATGGGGAAGGAAATAGTTACCCAAGTCCAAGAAACCCAGAGAGTCCCAAACAGGATAAACCCAAGGTGAAACACCCCAAGACACATATTAATCAAACTAACAAACATCAAACACAAAGAACAAATATTCAAAGCAGCAAGGGAGAAACAACAAATAACACACAAAGGGATTCCCATAAGGATAACAGCTGATCTTTCAATAGAAACTCTTCAGGCCAGAAGGGAATGGCAGGACATACTTAAAGTAATGAAAGAGAATAACCTACAACCCAGATCACTGTACCCAGCAAGGATCTCATTCAGATATGAAAGAGAATTCAAAAGCTTTACAGACAAGCAAAAGCTGAGAGAATTCAGCATCACCAAACCAGCTCTCCAACAAATGCTAAAGGATCTTCTCTAGACAGGAAACACAGAAAGGGTGTATAAACGTGAACCCAAAACAACAAAGTAAATGGCAACAGGACCATACCTATCAATAATTACCTTAAATGTTAATGGGTTGAATGCCCCAACCAAAAGACAAAGACTGGCTGAATGGATACAAAAACAAGACCCCTATATATGCTGTCTGCAAGAGACCCACCTCAAAATAAGGGACACATACAGACTGAAAGTGAAGGGCTGGAAAAAAAAATATTTCACGCAAATGGAGACCAAAAGAAAGCAGAAGTTGCAATACTCATATCAGATAAAATACACTTTAAAATAAAGGCTGTGGAAAGAGACAAAGAAGGACACCATATAATGACCAAAGGATCAATCCAAGAAGAAGATATAACAATTATAAATATATATGCACCCAACATAGGAGCACCGCAATGTGTAAGGCAAATGCTAACAAGTATGAAAGGGGAAATTAACAGTAACACAATAATAGTGGAAGACTTTAATACCCCACTCACACCTATGGATAGATCAACTAAACAGAAAATTAACAAGGAAACACAAATGTTAAATGACACAATGGACCAGTGAGATCTAATTGATATCTATAGGACATTTCACCCCAAAACAATCAACTTCACCTTTTTCTCAAGTGCTCACGGAAACTTCTCCAGAATAGATCACATCCTGGGCCATAAATCTAATCTTGATAAATTCAAAAAAATTGAAATCATTCCAGTCATCTTTTCTGACCACAATGCAGTAAGACTAGATCTCAATTACAGGAAAAAAACTATTAAAAATTCAAACATACAGAGGCTAAATAACACGCTTCTGAATAACCAACAAATCATAGAAGAAATCAAAAAAGAAATCAAAATATGCATAGAAACGAATGAAAATGAAAAGACAACAACCCAAAACCTATGGACACTGTAAGAGCAGTGCTAAGGGGAAGGTTCATAGCATTACAGGCTTACCTCAAGAAACAAGAAAAAAGCCAAATAAATAACCTAGCTCTACACCTTAAGCAACTAACGAAGGAAGAAATGATGAACCCCAGGGTTAGTAGAGGAAAGAAATCTTAAAAATTAGGGCAGAAATAAATGCAAAAGAAACAAAAGAGACCATAGCAGAAATCAACAAAGCTAAAAGCTGGTTTTTTTGAAAAGATAAAAAAAATTGACAAACCGTTAGCCACTCATTAAGAAACAAAGGGAGAAGAACCAAATCAACAAAATTAGAAATGAAAATGGAGAGATCACAACAGACAACACTGAAATACAAAGGATCATAAGAGACTACTACCAGCAGCTCTATGCCAATAAAATGGACAACATGGAAGAAATGGATGAATTCCTAGAAAAGTAGAACTTTCCAAAACTGAATCAGGAAGAAATAGAAGATCTTAACAGACCCATCACAAGCACAGAAATCAAAACTGTAATCAGAAACCTTCCAGCAAACAAAAGCCCAGGACCAGATGGCTTCACAGCTGAATTCTACCAAAAATTTAGAGAAGAGCTAACATCTATCTTACTCAAACTCTTCCAGAAAATTGCAGAAGAAGGTAAACTTCCAAACTCATTCTATGAGGCCACCATCACCCTAAATCCAAAACCAGACAAAGATGCCATAAAAAAAAAAAAAAAACTACAGGCCAATATCACTGATGAACATAGATGCAAAAATCCTTAACAAAATTCTAGCAAACAGAATCCAACAACATATTAAAAAAGTCATACATCATGACCAAGTGGGCTTTATCCCAGGAATGCAAGGCACCACATTAACAAATTGAAAGATAAAAACCATATGATTATCTCAATAGATGCAGAAAAAGCCTTTGACAAAATTCAACATCCATTTATGATCAAAACTCTCCAGAAAGCAGGAATAGAAGGAACATACCTCAACATAATAAAAGCTATATATGACAAACCCACAGCAAACATTATCCTCAATGGTGAAAAATTGAACACATTTCCCCTAAAATCAGGAACAAGACAAGGGTGCCCACTCTCACCACTACTATTCAACATAGTTTTTGAAGTTTTGGCCCCACAGCAATCACAGCAGAAAAAGAAATAAAAGGAATCCAGATTGGAAAAGAAGAAGTAAAACTCTCACTGTTTGCAGATGACATGATCCTCTACATAGAAAACCCTAAAGACTCTACGAGAAAATTACTAGAGTTAATCAATGAATATAGTAAAGTTGCAGGATATAAAATTAACACACAGAAATCCCTTGCATTCCTATACACTAACAATGAGAAAACAGAAAGAGAAATTAAGGAAACAATATCATTCACCATTGCAACAAAAAGAATAAAATACTTAGGACTGAAACAAGTATACTATCAAGGATGAAACAGATCACCAGCCCAGGTTAGATGCATGAGACAAGTGCTCAGGGCTGGTGCACTGGGAAGACCCAGAGGGATGTGATGGAGAGGGAGGTGGGAGGAGGGATCGAGAAGGGGAACACATGTAAATCCATAGCTGATTCATGACAATGTATGGCAAAAACCACTACAATATTGTAAAGTAATTAGCCTCCAACTAATAAAAATAAATGGGAAAGAAGTTTTAAATAAAATAAAATGAAATGTCAAAAAAAAATTTAAAAAGCAGAGACATTACTTTGCCAACAAAAGTCCATCTAGTCAAGGCTATGGCTTTTCCTCAAGAAAGCTGAGTGCTGAAGAATTGATGCTTTTGAACTGTGGTGTTGGAGAAGACTCTTGAGAGTCCCTTGGACTGCAAGGAGATCCAACCAGTCCATCCTAACGGAGATTAGTCCTGGTTATTCATTGGAAGGACTAATGTTGAAGCTGAAACTCCAATACTTTGACCACCTGATGTGAAGAGTTGACTCCTTTGAAAAGACCCTGATGCTGGGAAAGATTGAGGGCAGGAGGAGAAGAGGACAACAGAGGATGAGATGGTTGGATGGCATCACCGACTCAATAGACTTGGGTTTGGGTGGACTCCGGGAGTTGGTTATGGACTGGGAGGCCTGGCATGCTGTGGTTTATGGGATTGCAAAGAGTTGGACACGACTGAGCAACTGAACTGAGCTGAGTGCCAATAAAATTGACAACTACCACAGAGGGGGGGGGAAGAGGAAAAAAAAGAAAAACAATCCAAAAAAATCTGTAGAACAAGTCAAAACATAAGAATAATAAATGCTTTTCTTGAGTCAAAAAAAAATAAAAATAAAAGTGTTGCCAGACATTGCAAACATCAATTTAAAGTACTATGTGGTCTCTTCAGATCCAACGTTCTCACTGTTATTAAGAACATTTACATTTACATTTATTAAGAACATTACAGTATAGTGATTCAGAAATATTAATTCAGAGATACTTAATTTCTTCAAAAATCAGAAGTGAGTAAAACCTTGGTTGCTGAAATCATTTAAAAGATTTTTTATATATGTTACATTAATAAAAGTACTTAGTGAAAAAATAAAAGCTTGCTGAAAAGTTTAATAAACAACCACAGTCTCCTATTTTAACCATCTCCTCTATTAACTGTGTGACCTGGGTCAAGGAGAAGGCAATGGCAACCCACTCCAGTGTTCTTGCCTAGAGAATCCCAGGGACAGAGGAGTCTGGTGGGCTGCCATCTACGGGGTCGCACAGAGTCGGACACGACTGAAGCAACTTAGCAGCTAGGTCAAGTTATTTGCTGTATTTCTGCCTCACTTCTTCATCTGATAAATGGAGACATTAAAAAGTCTCTGCCTCATAGAACTGTTGTGAACAGATGTGTGAAAAAGTGTGCACAACTCCTGGAACATGCTAAGAGAAAGATACATGTTTTGCTATTGTTATTCAGTCTCCACATTGTGTCCAACTCTGCAACCCCATGGTACAGCACACCAGGCTTCCCTGTCCTTCACTGTCTCCCAGAGTTTGCTCAAACTCACGTTTTTTGAGTCAGTGATGCCATCCAACCATCTCATCCTCTGTCGCCCCCTCTCCTCCTGCCCTCAATCTTTCCCAGCATCAGGGTCTTTTCCAGTGGGCTGGCTCTTTGCATCGGGTGGCCAAAGTATTGGAGCTTCAGCATCAGTCCTTCCAATGAATACTGAGGATTGATTAAACGTTAGTTATTATTACTACCCCTACCTTCCCTATCCTAATTCTCTTGGCAAACACCCTCAATCTTTCCTCTAGCATTTACCTCCATATTTTAAAAAGTGATGTACTTTTGTACATTGTTTGTTTGCCTTTGACTCTATAGAGGGTAACTCTGTGAAGCCTCACCATCCCCCAATGCCTCACAAACTCGCCATGTATAGCTGCTATTTCATACTTTTTGTTAACTCAAGACTCATCCATGTTTACATTTTCATTACATCAGTTTTAGGAATTTCAGACACAAGTAATAGTAAAGTCACCCACAGTGATTTAAACCAGTCGAGGTTCTACTTTTATCTAATGCGAACTCTGGAGGCAGATGGTTGCTGTTCTTCCCTGCTGTCCTCAGTACTTCGCTTTGTATCCTTAGTTGTCAGATCACATGGCATGACGGCTAACTCAGCTCCAGGCAACAGGGCCACCTTCAAAAGCAAGAAGCAGGGGCTGGCCAGGGTGGCAAAATCTTTTCATCTCCCATGGACAGCTCTTATTAGGAAGAGAAATGACTCTCTAAGAGGTTACACAGTACAATTTCTCCTGCATCTCATTGACCAACGCTGGATCCTAAGGTGACTCCTAACTCCAAGGCAGACTGGGGCAGTTAGGATCTTACACAAAAGAATGGCATTGCTTTAATTGGCTTAGACCAAAGGGTCCCAAACTTTCTCAGATCACAGCTCCACTGGTGCATCTGTGATTATTTCCACAGTGCCCCTAGGCAAAAGAAATAACCAAACAATCCCCCTCTTTTAAGTCTTTGGGACCAAGCTATGCAATATGTATCCATATCCCTAACAACTTAGTAGCCATATGAGTAAACAATATCCGTCAATTTTAGAAAATATAATAATAATAGTTTTTAATGAAAAGTGAGTGTGTGCCTGTTATGGCTCAGTGGATAGAGAATTCCCCTGAATACAGGAGACACATGAGATGTAGGTTTGATCCCTGGGTCGGGAAGATCACTCAGAGGAGGAAAAAGCAACCCACTCCAGTATTCTTGCCTGAAAAACCTTATGGACAGAGGAGCCTGACGGGCTGTAGTCCAAAGAGTCGCAAAGAGTTGGACACGACTGAGCAACCGAACTTGCGTGCACAACTTCTCAAATTTTAAAGTCAGAACAGACATCGGCACCCTCAGTCCCTATTCCATATTAATTTCCATGCAGCACAATCTATGTATCACAGAAATCACTGAAGATCCTGCTTCATAGAGATATGACATTTCTGGAAAAGAAGGTAGTCAGAACTGAGAGTGAAACAAAGGAACTGCCTCAAGCCAGCTCAAGAAACTATAAACTCCTGTATGTGCAGAGAGGATGAAATTTCTTCTGTGCTCTGTCAACAGTCAGTATTTTTCTCTTGTCTGTCAATTTTTTTCTCTTTTCATCCCAGGGCCTGACCCTCACTGAGGGGTAACTGGAAACCCCTGAGTCTTGGGCTTCTCAGGGCTCCTGTGGGTGTGATGGCTTCACTATTCCTCCACACAAGGTTCTGGGCTCAGAATTACTTTGCTTCCTGAATTAGTTACCATTTCTGGGTCACCTTCTGATTCCCCTGCCACTGATATCTTTAGTTAATGGTGGACTCTCAGAACTCTTTTCACTTCCAGAAATGTTGATTATTTTTAAAAAGGCATTATCATGATAGGGGAATTTGAGAAAGGAAAAAAAAAAGTGGTAAATACAACATTTTCAAGTAAAAGTCCAAGGTGGATTCTGAAAATGACTCACCTTGGCAAGATGGAGAATAAAGGATGTGCTACGTGTACAGGATGTGCTATTATTAGATAATGCAAGGCCATCCACCCTCGGTAGGAAAGACTGTGAAGGAATGTGTGTCTTGGACATCACAGGACACACTTTGCTGTTCTGGTTCTGGTTCAGTCGCTAAGTTGTGTCCAACTCTTGCGACCCCATGGACTACAGCATGCTAGGCTCCTCTGTCCTTCACTATCTCTGCGAATTTGCTCAAATTCATGTCCATTGAGTTGGTTGATGCCACCCAACCATCTCATCCTCTGCCACTCCCTTCTCCTTTTGCTCTCAGTCTTTCCCAGCATCAGGGTCTTTCCCAATGAGTCAGCTCTTTGCATTAGGTGGCCATGATATAGGAGCTTCAGCTTCCAAGGACTTCCAATGACTACTGGTCACCTGATCACTCCCCACCCCCACACTAACGCTGCCAGAATCAATGCAGGAATACTGTCTAAAACAAGCCACCTCCTATTGCAAATATCTGTTTGTTCTTTCATAGTGACTTAGTTTCTACTTGGGTATAGTATGAAATTAAGTTTTAAATCAGATATTAATTTGAGGTAATGGACAGTGACCAACAGATTTATATTTGTTTTTTATCAACCTCCAGATCAACAAGCTTTCTGCCTTACAAAAAAAGTCTTTAAAGATAATTTTATTCTTTTGCCTATTGTCTATTTTTTGGAGAAGGAAATGGCAACCCCCCCCACCCCAGTATTCTTGCCTGGAAAATTCCACAGACAGAGGAAGCTGGTGGGCTACAGTCCACAGGGTCTCAAAGAGTCAGCCACAACTTAGCACGTCAGCACACTGTCCATTTTTGGTTTTGTTTTTGTTTTCATTTATTTTTATTAGTTGGAGGCTAATTACTTTACAACACTGTCCATTTTTGAATAATACTTTTGAAGACATGGGTATTTTTTAATTCATAAGGAATTAATTCATAATTCATAAGAAATAAGACATGGTATGCTAGGAAAGAAAGTTATATATATATCCAGATTTAGTTGCAGATTAAACATTATCAGATTCAAAAAGTTCCAATATCATTCCCCTACTTAGCTCCCTGAAAGACTATGAAGTAGTTATTTCTTTGAAGATTTGGCTGCCAGAAATCTTCACATTGGTAAACACATAACTAGGTCTTACTATTGAATCAAAGTTGGAATGAAAGTTGATAGGTACAACTTGATCTATTTTAGATGAAAGTGTACAGAAACAAACAGTGTGTTTCCCTCTTTCTCTTTACACAGGACTTGTATTAAGTTCCGAGTGTATAAAGGGAGAAATGCCTTAAATATATCTATTTCTTTATATCCAGTAAGAGCTTATGCTAGCAGGTAGGTTATACAGAGTCATCTGTACACTTGGTTATCAGCACATTTAAAAAAAAAAAAGATTTTTCAGTATTTTAGCAGCTTCAAAAGACTTGAATTATTAGTATTTAAAATGAGAAGTTGTTTTCAGTTATGCAAAGGCAAGAGAAAAGATGGATGAATTTTCTTTTTATTGGAAAAGTCAGTCATTGGATCATAATCTTAAAGCCCCCTTTCAAATTATACGTGTTCTCTGGAGATAGCAGTTCATGGTTTTTTGTTTGTTTGTTTGTTTGTTTTAAAAAAGCAGTTTCTGAATTGGGTGGCTTTGAGAAAATCATGCACAGGTTTTTTAAACACCACAAAACATTCACACACACAGAGTTGCTTTCAAATTTATCCAATGAAAGTAGGGCTACTGTGTTTGAAAAGTCATGGCACTTTGTTGAATTGCTTCAAAATATATCCTGTATAACATGTTAGTTCTTTAACATGCATATTAACACTAAGATTATTTTATTACTCTGTATGTTGCACTTTCCATACTGATTCACATCCTGCTTGAAGTTGTAAATTTGTGGAGGCATAAACTATGATTTTCCTTAGTAAATAAAACTGCAACATACACACATTACTAAAACTATAGCACACTCTTAAGAAATAGATGCAAAAATATTTTCCAACATTAGAGATCTTGGTTGCAAGCAAAAGAAACTAATACCAATAACCATAAGCAAGAAGGAAATACAGTAGAAAGATAACGCAAATTCGTGGGATTCTTCTCAAGGACTTGGGTTAGAAATTGACCAGAAACCAAGGCAGCCCTCGGAGCTGAGAGCCAGGAACCAGCTCTCCCACAGTCTTAGACTCATCAGCACCTGGTCTGAGTAGGAAGCAAGTAAACATCCTAGTCTCAGATGCCAGCCCACACACTGGTTGCCAGAGAGTCAGTAAGGAGGTGGGATCCCCCTATGACTTCCATATTGGTAGGAAGCCCTCTGCTTCTCAGCAGTCAACCCACTGGGAAATGCCCTCAAATCATGACGCAGGTGAACTTTGAGTAGGCAAAACATTACACATTTGACTGCCCAGTTACCTCACATACACGTTATCTCACATCACTTTTCCAATCAAGAATGTTTCTCTGAAAGTAACGGGATATACTTTTTACAAACAAATTGTCCATATCTGTCCTTCGAGGAACGCAATGTCTCATCAGTGCAGAATCACTGAATTGTGTCCATTTCTCCTCTAAAATCATTATGGCCAATCTCCATTTTTCTCTGTCACTCAAATGCTACTAAAGTGCACATAAGTTAGTTACATTTTCCATAAAGGATGATCTATTTATCTTTAGATTTCTTCTCTGTTTGACAACTATAGAAACCCAGATTTCTTACTTTATCTGTGCTTCAAATACCTCAATGTTTTAATCCCAAAAAATCCAATATTTGTTATAAGTACAATCTTCTATTAAATTGTTTTTGATAAATGCATCTTCTAGTAAAAAGTCCATTTTGTTACTTTGATGCAAATAAGAAAATGAGTGCCTCCAGTTTTCTTAGCATCCTTTTTTGAATAGGCTCCACAGCAAAAGCAAACATAGTTCTTTGTAAGTTTGGTTCCAAAAGAGTAGCTCATAAAGTAGCACTTAATAAATAGGCACTATGCTCTTGCACTTTTCTTAAATTCTGATGAACTTTAATGGGACCAGAGCGAATTTATTTATGGAAGAATAGGTTCCATTTTCTTATTCATTATTGCATTTTCAATACTGTACCATTCTTTGAAGCTATGAAGTTATAGACACTCAACATTTAGAAAATGATGACTTGGACAGAATGATGAAATGCACTACAAAATAGAAAACTTTTATGAATTCTCCAGAAACGAAGATACCCAAATTCACAACAGCATGGTTATAGCTCCTTAGGACACAAGTGTTCTTTCCAAAGAATTATTTACATAGAAAGAAAATTCTACTATTCAACCCCATATTAAATGGTACAATATTAGATAACATGAGAGTTATATAAATATTAAATATGATAACTGTTTAATAAAATTTAGTTTCATTAAAAGCCTTTGGGTTAATCTAAAATCTATTTAGAATCTGCTCTGATGAGCAGAATTTAATAGTCTTAATCACACACATTTTAAGTTTTGAGTGTCTATCCAATTCTTTTTATAAAGTATATTCCTGCAGACCTATGTGTCTGCAGGACACATAGAATAACAGGGTTATTATAAAGAAGATAAAGAATTATAAAGAATAATAGAGTTATTATAAAGACTGAAGGAAATAAGGTATGTAAAGATATTAACATACAAAGTTTTAACAATAACAGTGGCAAACAAAAACTAACATGTAGATATGGAGAACAGAGTATCGGTTACCAGATGGGCCATATGGACAGAATGAAATGGGCAAAAAGCATCAGCCACAGCATAACTGGTGGGAACTAAACTTTTGGTGGTGAGCACACTGTGATGTACATACGAGATTAAATATAATGTCTTACACATGAAATATTTGTAATATTTGTAATATTAATATTGTATTATTACAAATCAATGTTACCTCAACATATGTTCAAAGATAAATAAATAATAATAATGGTAGTAATAATAATAAATATGCATATTCCATTCACTGTCTTTAGGAATAAATAAGTTTTAATTTGAAATTTTCAGTCTAAAATCCTGACACATACTAAGGCTTCTGTAATGACCTCTAGTCTGAAAGATTTAGATTTTAATAGAGCATGTTTAGAACAGTTCTGATGCAAGTCCACAAAAGTACTCTTAAAGTTATGCCAAGTTGAGCAGTATGCTTTTTGTTTATACACCGCAATCACAGCAAACACTTTATGAGTTTGCACATATGGGGAAAATTTAGCAAATGAACTTTTTATCTTAAAAGCTAATAGATTCTCCACATGTAGCAATACATTAACGAAGCTATTATCTAGAAAAGATTAAAGAATAAAGACACCAATAAATAGAATGTGTATGTGTGTGTGTTTGTGTGTGTAAGAGAGAGACAGAGAAATAGAGAAAGGGAGAAAGAGGAGAAGAGGTCTTACTAGAAAATGCGTAGGGGCTTCCCAGGTGGCTAGGGGGTAAAGAATCAGCCTGCCAATGCAGGAGACACAGGTTCGATCTCTGATCCAGGAAGATCCCACATGCCACGGAGAAACTAAACCCCTGCACCGCAAATTCTGAGCCTGTGCTGGAGAGCTGGGGAGCCGCAGCTCCTGAGGTCCCGGTGGCTAGAGCCCTTGCGCTCTGCACCGCGACTGAAGCGCAGCCCCTGCTCGCCGCAACTAGAGAAAAGCCAGCGCAGCAACAAAGAGCCAGCACGGCTGTAAGTAAATTTCAAAAAAAAAAAAAATTTTTTAAAAGAAAATGTGCAAAGTAAGATGATGCAGGGGATGAGAAAAGTAACTCAAGCAGCATTTCATATGCGCTCCTTACTCTAGTCCAGTTATTCTCAAACTTCAAGGTTCTTGCTTCATCATAATCACGTGAAATGAAGGTCGCTCAGTCGGGTCCGACTGTTTGCAATCCCATGGACTGTACATCCCATGGGGTTTTCCAGGCCAGAATACTGGAGTGGTTAGCCTTTCCCTTCTCCAGGGGATCTTCCCAACCCAGGGACTGAACCCAGGTCTCCCGCATTGCGGGCAGATTCTTTATGAGCTGAGCCTCCAGGGAAGCCCAAGAATACTGGTGTGGGTAGCCTATCCCTTCTCCAGCGGATCTTCCTGACCCAGTAATTGAATTGGGGTTTCCTGCATTGCAGGTGGATTCTTTACCAACTGAGCTATCAAGGAAGCCCCATAATCACCTGAAGGGCTTATTAAAACACAGATTGAGGGGCCCCGTCCCCATATTTTGATTACTAGGTTTTACGGGGCCCCAAATTAGGTATTTCTAACAAGTTCAAGTTATGACCAACCTAGAGAGCATATTAAAAAGCAGAGACATTACTTTGTCAACAAAGGTCCGTCTAATCAAAGCTATGGTTTTTCCAGTGGTCATGTATGGATGTGAGAGTTGGACTGTGAAGAAAGCTGAGCACAGAAGAATTGATGCTTTTGAACTGTGGTGTTGGAGAAGGCTCTTGAGAGTCCCTTGGACTGCAAGGAGATTCAACCAGTCCATCCTAAAGGAGATCAGTCCTGGGTGTTCATTGGAAGGACTGATGCTGAAGCTGAAACTCCAATACTTTGGCCACCTCATGCGAAGAGTTGACTCATTGGAATAGACCCTGATGCTGGGAGGGATTGGGGGCAGGAGGAGAAGGGGACGACAGAGGATGAGATGGCTGGATGGCATCACTGACTCAATGGACATGAGTTTGAGTAAACTCCGGGAGTTGGTGATGGACAGGGAGGCCTGGCCTGCTGTGATTCATGGGGTCGCAAAGAGTCGGACACGACTGAGCGACTGAACTGGACTGAACTGAACAAGTTCCCATGTGTTACTGATGCTGCTGGTCTGGGGAGCCCACTATGAGAACCACTCGTCTGATCTGTGGTTGACAGATTGACAGCCTATTGCTGTGCTCTCCTGCTTGATAAGAAATCCAAAATATGTTTTGATGAATAATATATATGACTGGTACTATTCATGTTTTCCCAGATTTTATCAATTATTATGAAGAGTAAGTTATTAAAGTTTAATTACTTTATTTATATAGATGACTGAAATTATCTCAATCCTGAGAGTTGCATGTAATATATCTCTCTCTAGTCGCTAAGTTGTGTCCGACTCTTGTGACCCCATGGACTGTAGCCAGCCAGGCTCCTCCGTCCATGGGATTCTCCAGGCGAGAATACTGGAGTGGATTGCCATTTCCTTCTCCAGAGGATCTTCCCGACCCAGGAGTCGAACCCAGGTCTCCTGCATTGCAGGCAGATTCTTTACCAACTGAGCTATGATATCTCTATCCAGTAAGCATATTTTAAAACATTTAAAGATAAATTAGATGCAATAAGCAATTTTGGCCATGGCCAATAAGTAAAAATTGAGAACGTCACCTATAATGATACAAATTAAAGCAATGAAATACCCTTTTTCCCTTTCCAGAAAAGCTAAAATATTTTATAATATCCTACACCCTGTTGATAGAATTTGAAGATGAGACCACCTAGAAAAGGCAACTCCAGAGTTTATCTAGTGGTGAGATTTGGACCTATTATTCATAGTTTATTGTAGTTTCTTGTATTAAAATAATAAATTACAAAATGTTATATATATAGTAGAAAATATACTGTAAAGTTTTAAAAGGTAGCCTTACTTCAGTGCAAATTACAGATATGAATAACATAATTTATAATTAAACTTGCTTCTTTTGTGAATACAAAAACCCTTTATCTTATAAATTCAGTAATTTTGTAAACAATAGATGTAGTAAATTAACAACAGGCAGTAGTAAAGTGGCAGAGGAGGAGAAAAGGTCTGGAGAGACAGGCTGCAGAACAACCCAGAGAAAGGGCCTGTGGTTGTGGAATCATGATTCCGCCCGCCTGGGCTGTGCAACTCATACGTCACCACCAGACACCTTCTCCCTACAGAAATATCCATTAGCTGATTAACTGCTCCCACACGGCTCCAACTGCCCTGACCACACAGGTTAATAGCATTGCTTCTGGGCTAGCTGATGTTGCTACATTCTCATATTTTTAACGAATTATATACCAAGGAAGCACAGGCCAAATAAAGTACATATATCACTTAACAGGGCACACTGGACAAAGGTCTTGCCACATTTGCAGGAATTCCCTTTATTTCCTTGAACAAATATCCTTTATTCACAGGAGAAACTCTCCATAGCAACATGAAATTTCCCAAATGTCATCAGAGATTATACAAATATGCATATGTTTATATAAATATATTTGGATGTAGGTAATAAAAAAGTACAACCAAAATTAATATGAAGACCTCTAGTGCTATACTTCCTAAAATGTATCAAAGGAGTTAACATTTCTGAGAGTTAATTTTCCTGATATTTAAATCAAATTTTAAGAATGAGGTAAACGAATCATACTTCACACTAAAAAGGTTAAATGAGGCTGGGAAATAGTAAAGAAATTAATCTACATTTAGGACAAAGTTAACCTGTTTTGGAAGCCTCTGGGAACCACTTAACAGAAATTGTATAATCTTGTATAATAAGCAGATCGACTGAATACTCTAGAACTTTGCTGATTTAGCATTTAATTCTTGCAGAGCAATTATTGGGAAAAGAAGTTCTGTCAGATAATAAAATTAACACTGCTACATATTTACATTTTAAAAATCTCTGGTGAGGTGCTCTGTGACAACCTAGAGGGGTTGGATGGGGTGAGAGACAGGAGAAAGGATCAAGAGGGAGGGGCATATGTATACCTATGGCTGATTCATGTTGATGTATGGCAGAAACCAATATGATATCGTAAAGCAATTATCCTACAAAATGTGTGGGTGTGTGGGTGTGTGTGGTGTGTGCATACAATATACACAAATGCCTACACATATTCCCTGGAGAAGGGAAAAGTTACCCACTCCAGTATTCTGGCCTGGAGAATTCCATGGACTGTATAGCGCATGGGGTCGCAAAGAGTCGGACATGACTGAGAGACTTTCACTCACTCACTCACACACAACACACATCCTCCAGTGGTATTGCAAACCTCATTCTTCAGTGATACAAATACATGTCTTTTCATGATTCCAGTTGAGTCAGCTATGCCATCAAGCACTGACCAACAACAATAAGCATGGCTATTTCTCTTTTAATTGGTCCTAAGCTTGTAACTTACATGCAGAGCACATCATGAGAAACACTGGGCTGGAAGAAGCACAAGCTGGAATCAAGATTGCTGGGAGAAATATCAATAACCTCAGATATGCAGATGACACCACCCTTGTGGCAGAAAGTGAAGAGGAACTAAAGAGCCTCTTGATGAAAGTGAAAGAGAAGAGTGAAAAAGTTGGCTTCAAGCTCAACATTCAGAAAACTAAGATCATGGCATCTGGTCCCATCACTTCATGGCAAATAGATGGGGAAACAGTGGGAGCAATGTCAGATTTTATTTTTGGGGGCTCCAAAATCATTGCAGATGGTAATTGCAGCCATGAAATTAAAAGACGCTTACTCCTTGGAAGGAAAGTTATGACCAACCTAGAGAGCATATTAAAAAGCAGAGACATTACTTTGCCAACAAAGGTCCGTCTAGTCAAGGCTATGGTTTTTCCAGTGGTCATGTATGGATGTGAGAGTTGGACTGTGTAAAAGCTGAGCACAGAAGAATTGATGCTTTTGAACTGTGGTGTTGGAGAAGACTCTTGAGAGTCCCCTGGACTGCAAGGAGATCCAACCAGTCCATCCTAAAGGAGATCAGTCCTGGGTGTTCATTGGAAGGACTGATGCTGAAGCTGAAACTCCAATACTTTGGCCACCTCATGCGAAGAGTTGACTCATTGGAATAGACCCTGATGCTGGGAGGGATTGGGGGCAGGAGAAGAAGGGGACGACAGAGGATGAGATGGTCGGATGGCATCACCGACTCGATGGACATGGGTTTGAGTAAATTCTGAAAGTTGGTGATGGACAGGGAGACCTGGCGTGCTGTGATTCATGGGGTCACAAAGAGTTGGACACGACTGAGTGACTGAACTGAACTGAAGCTTGTCCAATTGTGTTTCTATTTTTGTTTACCAATGTCACAAAACAGGTATCCTTTAGCAAAATCTTGATACGCTTCCCCAATCTTGGTCTGTCTTCTAAGTTGATAATTTTCCCATAATTTTAATGAATTTTAAAAATTTCAAGTGAAAACAATTAAACTCAGAAACATAGGATATAAGAAATCAGAATCTCTGCCTTTTAGAAACTACTCTTCCCTATGCTCACATTCTAACGACTTCAGCACTGGTTTGCCATTCCTGCACACTGACTCGGCTTATCCTGCTGAAACCTAGACAGACGAGAAATTTCCGCTGCTCAGAAACTACACATGATCCCTGTTTGATTGCAGAATAATATCCAATCTCCATACAAAGGGCACAACTGATGCAACTTCTCTCTGCAGCCTCAACTCCCAGTGTACAATTATACATGCTTGTTCCTTACCCCTTGAAATCACTGTGATTCCTGTGCTCTCTACCATCTACAGTTCTTTTGCCCTCCCCAGGGATCAATCCCCCTCATCACCAGCCCAGAGATCATCTCATTACAACTTTGCCTGGCTTCTCTGATGACCTTGATTCAATCTAACCTGGACCTTCAAGAGCATGGATCTCCCTAGTGGAGCAGACGGCCACCTCTTAACAATCTTGCTTCATTCCTTAGTCTGTCACTGGGAGAACGGCTGAGTATGAGGAACCGACTTTATAGATCACTTAGGGAAGTCTAGAAGAAACTATACGGTAGCATGAAATGTGTTTACAGGAGGAGAGGGAAAGACTGAGCCATTTTCATGGTGTCCCCCCAAAGACGCCCCACTGCTAGTGCTAATTGCCTGTTTACATGATATTTAATTGTCTGCTACCCCGTAGATTCATGCCATGCTTTCAAAGCCTGACCATCTATATATTCTTTCCTCCATAGAAAAATCCAACTCCTGCCAACAGGGGTTAATATAATCCCACTATCTTTCCCCATCCTCACCCTGAACCAGGGCAGTCTGGTGGACGTAGTCCAGTGGCCACAGTATGTTTTCCAAAGCCTGAGATATGATTTCAAAAATCACACCATGATGGGACTAGGGCCAGAAAATACAGGGTTTGCCTTGGTTCTCCATGTCCCATAGGATGGTTCAGAGCAGACTCCAATACACTACATCATTCTCTTTGAGTTCTTTTCATGTGAGAGGGGAAGACATGACTCTTTACTCTCCCTGCAGTACCCCAGCCTCTTCCTGTAATTACCCTGCATAGGACATGCACACACATGAATATGAGCACGTACGTTTGCCGGCATACATTCATTCAATAGCCATCTTTTGAAACTTCCTACATTTCAGCTAAGATCATGGCATCTGGCCCCATTACTTCATGGCAAATAGAGGGGGGAACAGTGGAAGTAGTGACAGATTTCCTCTTCTTGGGCTCTAAAATCACTGCAGATGGTTACTGCAGCCACATGAAATCAGAAGACAATTGCTTCTCAGCAGGAAAGCTATGACAAATTTAGACAGTGTGTTGAAAAGTAGAGACATTACTCTGCCAACAAAAGTCTGTATAGTTGAGGCTATGGTCTTCCCAGTGGTCACGTACGGTTGTGAGAACTGGACCATAAAGAAGGCAGAGCGCCAAAGAATTGATGCCTTTGAACTGTGGTACTGGAGAAGATTCCTGAAAGTCCCATGGACAGCAAGGAGATCAAACCAGTCAATCTCAAGGCAAATCAACCCTGAATACTTGGAAAGACTGAAGCTGAAGGTGAAGCTCCAGTATTTTGGTCATCTGATGTGAACAGCCGACTCATTGGAAAAATCCCTGATGCTGGGAAAGATTGAGGACAAAAGGAGAAGAGGGCGTCAAAGGATGAGATGGCTGGACGGCATCACTGATGCAATGGACATGAACTCGGGCAAACTTCGGGTGATAGTGAGGGACAGGGAGGCCTCGCGTGCTGCAGTCCTTGGGGTCACAAAGAGTCAGACACCACCGGGCGACTGGAAAACCGCAACATGTTTCAGCGGCTGTGATCAGAGGTGTGTTTACAACGGTGAGCAAAGCAGACTTGGAGCTTGCAGTCTTGTGAGGCAGACAAGTCATGTCAAACACAAACTTTACCTGGATGGTGTAATAAGCAGAGCTGAGGAAAACTGTAAAGCAGGCTCAAATTATCCACTCAAGGGGCCTAACCCAGTCCTGAGGTCACAGAACTTGTCCCCGGAGAAGTGACTCTGAATTTCTGTCTGAACCATAAATATCGACTGGGTGAAAGAAGAAAGCTTGTGACCAACCAGAGGACGAATCACTTAAAGCTTACAACTGCACCAGAGCGTACCAGCTGCACTGAAGAAATATCTGACTCCAGAAAAATCCATCACTCCTACAAAACATAATTCCAGTAATATACCCCTGTCATGGTACGTCATATTCATACATGAAAGACTGTGGTTTTTAAGCCCCAACTTGACTATATTTGGAAGTAAATATATACATTTATCTTATATTTGAAAAGCTCTTTCTTTCAACATTTTAACACCAGCCAATGCTAAAGTTAGATTTGGAATCATTTGCCTTTGATTACACAAGCCTCAATGGCACTTTATCTTCTGGAAAATAATAGACTGATTATATAGATTTGCTTTAACCTTCTGAAATTGCTGGGAAAGAGCATATCTATAAATACACAGTGATAATTGATGGTCAAAATGCCAGCCGCAGTTTGAGCTCATTGAACAATTTTAGGCTTAAGAAAGAGAACAAGTTAAAATTGCTCTAAGCTTGTATTGCTTCTAAAGATTCTTTCCTTTATTGCACTATGATTTCTGAATGGGCTCCAGTGATATTGTTACAGTCATAATATGTCTCTCATCTGAGCAGTCAAAATATAACCATTATATTCTCTTAGCCTATTAATTCAGTAATGCTTGATTAAATCCAGAGTAAAAATGAAAAATTCAAAATGTAGGTAATCCAAATAGTATAGAAGGCTAGCAAGTAAAAAAAAGTTTCTCTTTTGACCCCTCCAGTCCCCGGTTTTGCCAGCGGAAGTTTCACACTATAAAAGCTCCCCTATGTTTTCTTCTTTGTCCTTAACAATTCATCTGGCAGCTCTTTGCAAATAAGCATGCAAGGCCCTCCTCCACAGTATTCCACTCCATAATCTTACCCTACGGTGGCACTTAACCTGTCCGTATTGATGATCATTTAGTTCCTTCTGTTTTGTTTCCGTCACAGACACCATAGTACTAAATACAAACACTGTTGTAAAGTGTACAGAATATACATCGTGATGTCTGTAGCAGATATACTAATATTCTTCAAAATATTTTGTGTTCTCCCCTACATGTTTAGGCAATACATGTGACTTTTACAGCTGGTGAAATATCAGTGAAAGACCACAGTCTGCCCTGCCATGGTGGTCCAGAAGTTTCCGCTACAAGATGGTGGAATTTCTATCTGATCAGCTACGAGACCCAGAACCTTACCCCAACCTCCCAATCCTAACCCACTTTGGACTCCCAGCAGGAGTGGAAAATAAACTCACTAGCTATCAAGAAAAGTGTTCATCTTTGTCACAGCACTTGTTCCATGGGTTTTGATTCTCCTTCATAGACAGCTTATAAATACAACTGTACCTCTGTACCTTGCATTAAATTACCTCCCCTTATCTTGCTGTCCAGGAAAATTGATGTTCAGAAATTTAAAATCCCCAAGTCTTTTTTTAATAGGATTTTTACAGAACAGAAATGATATTTAAAATCTTACAATATACATATATATGTATATGTATACAGTATATATACATGTATGTATTCAACTGTAGTTCTTATTAGAATGCATTAAGCATCACTCTTTTTTCTTGTTCCAGTCTTCCTTTTTTGTTCCAGCCTATGGATTGATAGTTTAACTTGACCCCTAGTCTTTATTTTACCTGAAGCCAACCAAGATTGTCTAGCTTCATGGATAACACCTGTCCCCTGATTCCAGCCTCCTACTCCAGTACATGGTGGAGTTACCTGAGCACCACCATTGATTTATTTTTTTTTTATTTTTTTAATTTTTATTTGTTTTTTTTTTTTTTGTCATACATTGATATGAATCAGCCATAGATTTACACATATTCCCCATCCCGATCCCCCCTCCCACCTCCCTCTCCACCCGATTCCTCTGGGTCTTCCCAGTGCACCAGGCCGGAGCACTTGTCTCATGCATCCCACCTGGGCTGGTGATCTGTTTCACCGTAAATAGTATACATGCTGTTCTTTTGAAATATCCCACCCTCACATTCTCCCACAGAGTTCAAAAGTCTGTTCTGTATTTCTGTGTCTCTTTTTCTGTTTTGCATATAGGGTTATCATTACCATCTTTCTAAATTCCATATATATGTGTTAGTATGCTGTAATGTTCTATATCTTTCTGGCTTACTTCACTCTGTATAAGGGGCTCCAGTTTCATCCATCTCATTAGGACTGATTCAAATGAATTCTTTTTAATGGCTGAGTAATATTCCATGGTGTATATGTACCACAGCTTCCTTATCCACTCATCTGCTGATGGGCATCTAGGTTGCTTCCATGTCCTGGCTATTATAAACAGTGCTGCGATGAACATTGGGGTGCACGTGTCTCTTTCAGATCTGGTTTCCTCAGTGCGTATGCCCAGAAGTGGGATTGCTGGGTCATATGGCAGTTCTATTTCCAGTTTTTTAAGAAATCTCCACACTGTTCTCCATAGCGGCTGTACTAGTTTGCATTCCCATCAACAGTGTAAGAGGGTTCCCTTTTCTCCACACCCTCTCCAGCATTTATTGCTTGTAGACTTTTGGACAGCAGCCATCCTGACTGGCGTGTAATGGTACCTCATTGTGGTTTTGATTTGCATTTCTCTAATAATGAGTGATGTTGAGCACCTTTTCATGTCTTTGTTAGCCATCTGTATGTCTTCTTTGGAGAAATGTCTGTTTAGTTCTCTGGCCCATTTTTTGATTGGGTCATTTATTTTTCTGGAATTGAGCTTCAGGAGTTGCTTGTATATTTTTGAGATTAATCCTTTGTCTGTTGCTTCATTTGCTATTATTTTCTCCCAATCTGACGGCTGTCTTATCACCTTACTTATAGTTTCCGTTGTTGTGCAAAAGCTTTTAAGTTTCATTAGGTCCCATTTGTTTAGTTTTGCTTTTATTTCCAATATTCTGGGAGGTGGGTCATAGAGGATCTTGCTGTGATTTATGTCGGAGAGTGTTTTGCCTATGTTCTCCTCTAGAAGTTTTATAGTTTCTGGTCTTACATTTAGATCTTTAATCCATTTTGAGTTTATTTTTGTGTATGGTGTTAGAAAGTGTTCTAGTTTCATTCTTTTACAAGTGGTTGACCAGTTATCCCAGCACCACTTGTTAAAGAGGTTGTCTTTTTTCCATTGTATATCCTTGCCTCCTTTGTCAAAGATAAGGTGTCCATAGGTTCGTGGATTTATCTCTGGGCTTTCTATTCTGTTCCATTGATCTATATATCTGTCTTTGTGCCAGTACCATACTGTCTTGATGACTGTGGCTTTGTAGTAGAGTCTGAAGTCAGGCAGGTTGATTCCTCCAGTTCCATTCTTCTTTCTCAAGATTACTTTGGCTATTCGAGGTTTTTTGTATTTCCATACAAACTGTGAAATTCTTTGGTCTAGTTCTGTGAAAAATACCGTTGGTAGCTTGATAGGGATTGCATTGAATCTATAGATTGCTTTGGGTAGAATAGCCATTTTGACAATATTGATTCTTCCAATCCATGAACACGGTATGTTTCTCCATCTGTTTGTGTCCTCTTTGATTTCTTTCATCAGTGTTTTATAGTTTTCTATGTATAGGTCTTTTGTTTCTTTAGGTAGATATACTCCTAAGTATTTTATTCTTTTTGTTGCAATGGTGAATGGTATTGTTTCTTTAATTTCTCTTTCTGTTTTTCCATTGTTAGTATATAGGAATGCAAGGGATTTTTGTGTGTTAATTTTATATCCTGCAACTTTACTATATTCATTGATTAACTCTAGTAATTTTCTCGTAGAGTCTTTAGGGTTTTCTATGTAGAGGATCATGTCATCTGCAAACAGTGAGAGTTTCACTTCTTCTTTTCCTATCTGGATTCCTTTTACTTCTTTTTCTGCTCTGATTGCTGTGGCCAAAACTTCCAACACTATGTTGAATAGTAGTGGTGAGAGTGGGCACCCTTGTCTTGTTCCTGATTTCAGGGGAAATGCTTTCAATTTTTCACCATTGAGGGTAATGCTTGCTGTGGGTTTGTCATATATAGCTTTTATTATGTTGAGGTATGTTCCTTCTATTTCTGCTTTTTGGAGAGTTTTAATCATAAATGAGTGTTGAATTTTGTCAAAGGCTTTCTCTGCATCTATTGAGATAATCATATGATTTTTATCTTTCAATTTGTTAATGTGGTGTATTACATTGATTGATTTGCGGATATTAAAGAATCCTTGCATTCCTGGGATAAAGCCCACTTGGTCATGGTGTATGATTTTTTCAATATGTTGTTGGATTCTGTTTGCTAGAATTTTGTTAAGGATTTTTGCATCTATGTTCATCAGTGATATTGGCCTGTAGTTTTCTTTTTTTGTGGCATCTTTGTCTGGTTTTGGAATTAGGGTGATGGTGGCCTCATAGAATGAGTTTGGAAGCTTACCTTCATCTGCAATTTTCTGACCACCATTGATTTAAATGATAATATGGTGGCTCAGCAGTAAAGAATCCACCTGCAATGCAGGGGACGAAGTTCAATCCCTGGGTCGAGAAGATCCCCTGGAGAAGGAAATGGCAACCCACTCCAGTATTCTTGTTTGGGAAATCCCATGGACAGAGGAGTCTAAAAGGTTACAGTCCGTGTGGTCACAAAGAGTCGGACACGACATAGCAACTGAACAACAATAGTGACCATTGTACGAACAAACCTAGTAAAGGTTCTAGCTGAGCTATTTAAAATCCTAGATGATGTTTTTAAAGTGCTGCACTCAATATACCAGCAAATTCGGAAAACTCAGCAATGGCCACTGGACTGGAAAACATCAGTTTTCATTCTAATTCCAAAGAAGGGTAATGTCTAAGAAGGTTCAAACTACAGTACAATTGTGCTCATTTCACATCCTGGTAAGGTTATGCTCAAAATCCTCCAAGCAAGACTTCAACAGTATATGAACCAAGAACTTCCAGAAGTACAAGCTGGGTTTAGAAAAGGCAGAGGAACCAGAGATCAAATTTCCAACATTTGTTGGATCATGGAGAAAGCAAGGGAATTTCAGAAAAATATCTACTTCGGCTTCATTGACTATGCTAAAGCCTTTGACTGTGTGGATCACAAAAAAAAACTGTGAAAAATTCTTAAAGAGATGGGAGTACCAGGCCTCTTACCTGTCTCCTGAGAAACCTATATACAGGTCAAGAAGCAACAGTTAGAACCAGACGTGGAACAACTGACTGGTTCAAAATTGGGAAAGGAGTACGACAAGGCTGTGTATTGTCACCTTGCTTATTTAATTTATATGCAGAGCACATAGTGCAAAATGTGAGGCTTGGGTGATCACAAGCTGGAAGTAAGATTGCTGGGAGAAATATCAACAACTTCTGATATGCATATGACACCACTCTAATGCCAGAAAGTAAAGAGGAACTAAAGAGCCTCTTGATGAGGATTAAAGAGGAGAGTGAAAAAGCTGGCTTGAAACTCAATATTAAAAAAAACTAAGATCATGGCATCCAGTCCCATCACTGCATGGCAAAGAGAAAGGGCAAAGGTGGAAGCAGTGACAGATTTTCTTTTCCTGGGCTCCAAAATCACTGCAGACAGTGACTGCAAGCACAAAATTAAAAGGTGCTGGCTTCCTGGAAGGAAAGCTATGACAAACCTAGACAGCATATTAAAAAGCAGAGACATCACTTTGCCGCCAAAGTTTGTATAGTCAAAGTTAAGGTTTTTCCATAGTCATGTATGGATGGGCCATAAAGAAGGCTGGGCGCCAAAGAATTGATGCTTTTGAACTGTGGTGCTGGAGAAGACTCCTGAGAGTACCCTGAACTGCAAAGAGATCAAACCAGTCAGTCCTAAAGGAAATCAATCCTAAATATTCATTGGAAAAACTGATGCTGAAACTGAAGCTCCAATTCTTTGGCCACCTGATGTGAAGAGCCTACTCACTGGAAAAGCCCCTGATGCTGGGAAAGATTGAAGGCAAAAGGAGAAGGAGGTGACAGAGGATGAGATGGTTAGATAGCATCACTGACTCAGTGGATATGAACTTGAGCAACTGAACAGCAACAGTGACCATTGCTGACATGGGGCATATGTATGGTTGTGCACAGCACATGTGTTATAATTTGCTTCCTTGGGGAAGAGTCTCTACTGCAAACCCTGCCTTCAGAGCTCATGTCACAATGCTTAACTTCATATCTGCGTGAATCATTATTGGGTTTCCCTGGTGGCTCAGATGGTAAAGAATCTGCCTGCAATGCAGGAGACCTGAGTTCAATCCCTGGGGGAAATCCCCTGGAGAAGGAAATGGCAACCCACTCCATTATTCTTGCCTGGGAAATCCCATGGACAGAGGAGCCTGGTGGGCTACAGTCCATGGGGTCACAAAGAGTCGGACATGACTGACAGACTAACACACTTATTTAATTATTATACAACTACCCTCTACTGTAAGCTTCACGAGGGCAGGGATCCATTTGCTTCGTTTCTGTTCTTCAGCCCATACCCTTGGAATAGCATCTGGCTCATTCAATTTGCTCAACAAACATTTTTAGAATATTGTATTTTGTTTAATTAAAATGATGGGTGTTTTTATAATTAACATAGTGATATTTGAAGCAAATGTTCAACAACAACAAAAAAAAATTTGGCACATGAATATATAATCTGAGAAGATCATTATTGTCCCTCTTGATTTCCCTAGACACTGACTGCACTGAAGTTTTATTTCATGTGCTTAGTAAAGTATACTTAGATATGCTATGATTTCTATATGATCATATGCACCTGTACACCCTGATAAAGATCCAGTATATGTGAGTGTATTATACACAGATATGGAAGTGAACTCTGTAAACTATTAATTTAAGTCAGTTGTCTCATGGGCAACTTTACCCTCCTCCACAAAGGATATTTGGCAATGTGTGGAGACATTTCGATTGTCACAAATCAAGGACGGAAGCTACTGGCTTCTAGAGAGTAGGGGCCAGGAATGTTGCTAAGTATCCTCCAATGCACAGGATATCATCTCTCCCTGAAAAATAACTACTTAACCCCAAATGTTAATAGTTCTGAGGCTAAGAAATCCTGACTTAAACCCTGACCTTTAAATTTTAATACAGAAAAGTATAATGCATATTTTTTCCAAGTTAATATGTGTGATGTATATCATTATTCAGAATAAGTAATATGTTGGTTCCTTTTGTTGGAAATGAAATGTTTAGCTTCATCAACTGCAGCAATCCATATAGTCTCAATGTCACCTTTTAAACTGGGAGAAAATGGAGTAAGATTATATTTCTAGCAACTCTCAGAGCTAGACTCCTCACGCTGGGTTCTCACTAAGCTCCATGCAGCTCTCCATGGTGTGCAACACCCCTGGTCTTAGCTGCCAGGGTCAGCTATTAGAAGACAGTGAATGTGAACTACTGCCTCAATCCCAAAGCCCCCTCTAGAATCTGCCTCTATAAATCCTCATTCTTGGTGTGTTTAGGTAAGCGCTCACTCATCTTCTGCATTAGCAGCAAGTATAATTCCCTGGTGTGCCCAGAATGGACAATGTGAAAGATAAAATGGTGTTTTCTATTCCCTGGGGGAGACGATCATTTTTATGATGCTCTAAGCTACTCGATTAGTCTTTTACAAGGGAACAGAGTAAGCTGTTCTATGTGTGCCTCAAGCGGAAACTCTTTTAAAACACATTTACCTAAAACACTTTGAAAACTGAATTTGACCATTCCTTCACAGCCTTGGAGGATTTAATAATTTATAGGTCTGCACATTGACCATAGGGATATTTTGTCATTGATGTTTCCATTAAATTATACTTGCTTGAAGTCAGCATGGGGTTGAAATTCTTTCCAGTGAATACTCTGATTTCTTTCACTGGTTTATCAAGGATGCTTATTGACAGTTTACAAGGATAGCATCCTGCCTTTTGACATCATTTTTACAACAAACAATCACAACATTGAGTAAGATTCTTTATGAAAAAAAGAAAAGCTTGCACATCAATAAAAAGTATGTTTTTCATCATAATTCCCTTGATTTTATCCAAGTAGAAAATCTTCTACTCAACTTGTCCTTGAATGCAGTATAAGCTCCTTTAGAGAAGCAAGAAATCAGATCCCATCTGGTAACTTACTCCACCCCCTTGATTGAGACCTAATGACCAGGTTGGGGCTCGGTAAGGGGGTAGGTTGGGTTTTCTCAAAGTCTCTGAACTCAGAGAAACAGTTTACATAGAGGTTTTATTTTACATCTTCTTCCTCCCCTAAGTGAAATTATAGGAATGTGATGGTAAATTGAAAACAGTGGGTTTTCAGCTAGCTGTTTGATCAGAATTTAGAACATTAAATAGATATTTATTGAGTTATATCATGTGTTTAAATTATAAACTCCATGAGAGGGTTAGATACAAAAGGGAATATGTTTTCAGTGTGAGGAATAAAATGATACATATGTGACCATTATAAATGATAAATTACTGTTAAGTAGCTCAGTGATGTAGGGAATAGGTACCATTTCAGCTAGCAAGAGAGGTAAGCAGAACTGGAAGGCAATAATCTTTACGTATGCTAAGTTGCTCCAGTCATGCCTGGCTCTGTACAACTCCATGGACTGTAGCTTGTAACACTCCTCTGTCCATGGGATTCTCCAGGCAAGGATACTGGAGTGGGTTGCCATTTCCTTTTCCAGGGGATCTTCCTGACCCAGGGGTCAAACTCACATCTCTACATCTCCTGGATTGGCAGGCAGGTTCTTTACCACTAGCGTCACCTGGGAAGCCCAATAATCATTATAATAGGACCAAGGCAAAGGAGAGCGAAACCCTAGGTACTGGGACATGGGGAGTCTGGCTCTGTAGAGTCTTACTGACCAATAGAAATTTAATACATGCCACATACATGATTTTACATTTCCTAGCAACCATATTGTAAAAAATAAAATAGATAAAATTCATTTTAATATTTAGCCCAATATATCCAAAATAGTATTATTTTAACAAACAATGAATATAAAATTATCAGAGATATTTTACATTATTTTTATATTGTTTCTGAAATTCAGTGTATATTTTTAAATTACAGCACTTCTCAACTTCGACTGGTCACATTTCAAGAGCTCAGCAGTCACACGGGTCTAGAGGTTACCATACTGGACAGAGCAGCTCTAGAGTTTTGAACAAAGACTATGGGGAGTCAGGAACAAACTGAACAATGAAGTGAAGCAATGTGCATTTCTCCTCTGTGGATTGTTTCTGCACTGGAATGTACTAAATGGGCAAAGGGATGCATGACTGCTTTTGTATTGTATTCTTTCGGGCTATGTGTCCAATGGTGCAGCTTGCAGGGAAGGCTACTGGATAATACACTGGACCACCATCCCTCTTGTCTGTGAATGGAGTTTACCCTCAGGCAATAAAGATCTACATGTTCTTGTACCCAGTGGAGAGAGGTCATGGGGAGAAGGGACTGTCTTAGCCATTTCAGTGTTTGGCACTACAGGCATTCTAGTGAATTTTGGCACAATAAATAATGATGGAGATCTAGAAATAGGATATAGAATTAAGAACACAGAAGGTTGAAGACTGGTATGAAATATTTACATTCATGCATTTGTGCGTTACAGAACTTATAATCAGATGTAAGATATGCAACTGACACACAAGGAATATAAACAGTAATATTTGAAAATCAATAAACACCTGACCTAGACAGCCTATGGATATAAATGTTAATATTTGAAAATTAATGAACCCTTGATTTAGACAGCCTTAACACTCTCTTCAGTTTCACTAAACTTTAGACAGATTTCTTCCTGACTTTAGGCTCTGACTTGCTTATTCTTAGAGCGTTCACTTAGAAAACTTGCAATTGTAAATTTCTCCCCTGCACCTTTGGAATGTATATAAATCTTCTCCCAGGCTCTTGTCAGATTTACAGCTCAGGGAGTGTTTTCTCAGGGACCTGGGAACCATCTCTTTGAAAGGAAACATCAAAGGGGAGCTAGCACCCCATCTCCAGCCTCTGTGGGAGAACAGCAGACTCGCTCTGGTGGACACCAATCAGCAAATGCAAAGGCCTAATCACAGGGAAAACCATTTGCAAACTCAGGAATAATCCTGATGTACTCAACACATCCCATTAACCTGCCTCCCCCTTAATGTCCTCCAGGACATTTCCACTTACTCACCCCAGCACTTAAAATCCCTCTGACCTTTTGTATCAGGGAAGTTGAATTCAGTCTCTCTCCTCTATTACAACAGTCTAAATAAAGTCTTCCCTCCCATACAACTTGTGCTTTGACAACATATCAATGTACAGTTTTCCTAGTTCTAAAACCTGGTTGGCTACAGTCCATGGGGCTGCAAAAGAGTCGGTCACGGCTTAGCTCCTATACTACAACAACAAAAAGAATAAACAGGACATGTGGAATAAAGAGAAAAATGCAGATGGAGAACTTATAATGGAGCCAAGCAAACTGCCTTGAAACATCTAGAAAAGGTGGCCCAAGGGTGGGGAACCAGGTATTTATGGAGAAAAGATGGGGTAAGGTTTAGTGAGATAATGTAGGACAATAGTGTTTATGTGGGGGGAATATGAATTAACAAATATTCCCTGGAAGTGTACAACCCTATCTATAAATTGAGATGGTCTGGGCATATCCCTCATTTTTATCTGTCTAGCCAGGAGGTCTCAACTTCCCATGGAGGTCCTTCATCATATACAATACTCTATCATCTGGCAAGTGACTTTCTCATTATGTTCCTTTTTACTTTGAGTACTCAGTGTCTTCTTGGCTTTCCTGACCTGTGTGAATTCTCACCTGGACTTTAGAGGTTAACCTGTAAAGTTATCCTGGGTTAACCTGCTTCATAGGTCAGGGGCCATCATCAGCCTTATCTTCTGAATTGTCCTAACTGTCTAGGGAATTTATTCTTGTCCCAGGTATGTGCTAAAACAGGAGGTAGAGCTACAAAGGATATCTCTAAAAGTTTAAAATATGTATCACTTATGGGTGTCAGAATACTATTTCGGACGAATAGATCATTAGCCTGTGGAGGCTGGCATTTAGAAATGTTTTACAGTCAAACATCTGATCAGAACATTTATGACTAGTGTGCACATAAATTCTTTAGCAAATTATATCTATAAATGCAAATAAAAACATCTTGGAAGCATACTTTCCATCATTAATCATAAATATGTTGCTCCTTACAGTTATGAATTCAGAAAAGCAAGCAGAGTTGTATATAACAACAGATTTTAAAACACTGTTAGGTGAAATATAAGATATGTAAATTAAGATACTTAGCCTAGCCAAACAATAAAGACATTGAAACTAGCAAAAGCACAAACAGATATCATTAGAAACTAATTTTATTTTCCAAATCTTCAGCATAGAAATCTAAGATTATTTATATGAACCAACAATCACAAGATGTACATTTCAAAAAAATCAGCATATATAACAAAAGCTGTGTAACATGGTGTCCATTTTCTTTTCTTGAAAGTTGGCTCAGTACTTCTTATATGCATTAATATTAAAATAGAAACTAAAGTTTTTACATAAAGTCAAGAATCTCCAAATTGGTTGTTAGTGGATGCTACAGATTATAATGGAATGAAATTTCTAAAATCTTTTTACAGATCTTTCATGCTTCTTTCATCAAGTGAGTTCAGAACTTTTCAGTTTCAGCAAATATACCCTAGAATTCTATGAATCACAGGAATATTGGACACAGCTTGGCATTTTATGAAAGAAGAGATATATTTTCCAGCTTTATGAAAAAACCAATGCCTCGTCTCTAGAACTCATTAGTTTTTTGGTTTTTTTTTTTTGGAAAACAAAAGAAGAAACAGATGAGAGAAGAACATGGGACTTTTTTTTCTTTTAGTATATATCAATGCTGAGTGCACATATATTTAAAATTAATGCTACATATTATTGAAATACATTTTATGTCTATTTCCCTAGTCCCAACAAAATATTTTTCATGTGCTTGTGGTCATTTTTCCTCTTCCAAACATTCTTCTCTTTTTCAATTAAAGTACAGATTTAAACACAAAGTTACAACACAGTATTCACCATGTGAATTACTATGGTCTTTAAAACTTATCATTTCTAAAATAACCCATCAAATCATGCAAACTAATAAGAATGATAGAAAGATAAGTACTCACCAGTATTTACAACCAAAAAGCTGCTTAAAGAATAAGTTTCTTTAAGTCAGGTCATTTTAAGTGTTCATAACAAACCTATATGAAAAAATAAATTATGAAGAGAAATGCAAATCAAAATGACAACAAAATAACTTCAATATGAGAGGAGACAGTACTTGAACCCTGAGACAAATACACTTCTGAATTGATCCCAATTGACCCCTGAAATGACCCCAAATCCTGTGCAATATTTTTGCTTAGACTTGTCCTATTATTTCTTCAAGAATTTAATATTGCTAGTGCTTTAGTTTCTTTCCAAAGTGAGAATTATCTGAAGAGAAGTGGGAGCATTTGACAGAGTGCATTGATTTTTCATCATCTGCACATTTGCTGATATACCCTATCGGCTTATAGGGGGGGAAAAAACAGTTAAATTATTGCAAACCAGAGATGAGCTTATGAAAAAGTAGAGAGAGGTTCCAACAAAAACTCAGAGCCATTACATTATTGACTCCATGGTCTGTCTTAATGAACTGTGTAAACTGCCCTCTGTTACAAATGCTGCTAGTTTACCTAATTTCACATTGTTTTCTCCTTTAAATGTTTCAAACACTGAAGTCACAGAGTAATCTGAATCTCTATTGATTGCCATCTCTGGAGCACTATCCAAGTCCCCACTGGTAGCTGGTCTAAAACATTTTTTACTCTTTATATTTAAATAACAAAATAGAGGTGGCCAGGAAAGGTGAGAAGTGTTTTATTCTTCCTCAGGACAAAAAAAAAAATCATAGAATTTGTTTCACAAAAATATCAAATGTATTTTTCATTTCCAACTAAGAATGACAAATGTGACTCATGCTATCTTCATTAAAGCTGTTATGAGTCTCAGGACTCATACTTTGCCTTAGTTTTTCTTTTTCTTTTTTTTTTTTCATACTTTGCCTTAGTTTTTCAATGATCAGAATATTTTTCCCCAAGATGAACTCTAAGCGGACCCAGCATTCAGCACTTCTTGAAAAGCATTAGTCATTCTTCTCAGTGTTAGTCACGTCTGCACCCTATGAAAGAATACTAACCCAGTGCACCTTTGAAGGGAAACCCCTAAAATCTACTGGGAGGAAACTGCCAGATGATGCTATGGATTAAATAAATCGTAATGACAACGCAGGTTGTTTTGTACTCGACTATCCATTCAAAGTCAGTTTTAAGCAATTCTCATCTTGCATTATGTTGGTCCTCTCCTCTCTTAAAGACATCTATGCTTCCTAGGCTTGATTAAATGTGGGCACAGTGAGGCTATTTTATTAAAGTGTTAAAACATACGGATGTTGCCATTGTGTGCTTAAACAGTAGACTATTTCATCAACTAAAAGGTGAAATGCTTGCTTTCACAGGACTAAGCACAACAATGTATTTAAAATCACTGACAGTAGACTTCCCCAGTGGTCCAGAGAGGGTAGAGTTTTACCACCTATACACTGACCTGAGCCTTTGTTCACAAAGCAATATAAACGATCATTTTTCTTAACTGAGCACTTGAAAACAGATTTTTTTTCCTTCTGGTGTGTGTATGGGAGATGGGTGGGGTATAAAGATTGGAATTAATTTTTACTGAGTCCCTGCAAAGAGCCAGGCACTGCCATGGACCGAAAGTGTTACATTGGTTTTGCACAGTAGGGACACTCTATCCTTATAACATCCCCATGAAGAAAACATTTATTTTTACAGATAAGGAGACTGAGGTACAGATGGGGGATGACTATCCCGCCCTATACCCCTACCTTTTAAACAGAACTCCAGAATTCCCATTCCAATGTGACCTGCGGACCCAGGCTGCAACTGACACTGAAATTGTATTTCCATGATCAAAGAGTTCAATTCCAATAGTTCCTTTTTCAAGAATACTGCTAATGAGGTTTACCATTACAAAGATTATTCCTCACATCAATCATAGACATTTCTTAAATTTTATTTTAATTGGAGGAAAATTGCCTTACAATGGTTGTGTTGGTCTCTGCTGAACAATAATGCATATCAGCCGTAATTATACACATATAATCACAGACTGTTAAAAAAAAAAAAAACGACACTTCTCAGGTTCAGCTTGACAGAATTGTTTCTCATCCACAGGCCAACACAACACTCCACCAAAGTCACCTGCCGTCTTTTTTGGGGGGCTCAGTCTTACTTGTCCATCTTTCACACTACTAGTCAGCATCAGAGTAAGTGAGTCAGAGGAATTTAAACCTACCAGCTAAAGCGAGTCAGAATATAAAACGGACTGATGCCCCTGAGTATGTTTCTATTGGGAAAATCAGAATTCTGGCTTCTTGTTTTATTCCATTTCTGTATGACTAACCACTGAAAACTTCTGTTTGGAACTTCACATTCATTAATTTTTTTATCCTACAACATCCAGCCTTTGGAATTTTTCTTCCCTATTGTTACTTTCCCCAATCACCTCCTGTATAAATCCTGGAGAAATGCCTGGCTCTTCTTTCTTCATTCCCCTTACCCAAGGGGTCAGTAGGTTCTGCAGATTCTGCATTTGAATCGTCCCTCCTCTCTCTCCTCATGTTTCTCACTGGTCAAAACAATTCTTATGTCCTAATTCCCTCATTAACTTCCCACGTCTTAGGCTCCTATCGCTGGTCTGTCTTAAGCTGTTTCAGGTAACGATCCTTTTGCCTTGTCCCTCTTCTGCTTGCTTAACTTTCAAAGTAAGTTCCTTCCTGATGCCCAGTATTAGTCTCATGCAAGTCCCATACTCTGCCTCATCCAGTCTATAAAGCACAGGTATTCTCACTGTTCTCTCTGTTGGCCACGTCTCTCCCCACAGAAAAATTACACACCTTCCCATCACAGGATTCAACAGCATTACTTTAAGAGAGGCCACAACATGACAATCTAAGCAACTTTATTCAGCACTATGCTGAACTAAGAAGATAACAGGTATGTGAAAATTAAACAGAAGAGTGAACTTTCTCAATGTTTATTAAATAGTGTTCAGGATTTTTTCTTCTTAGAAGAATCAAAAGGATATAATTAACTAATATAAGTTATGTACAAGTTATTTATATTCCCTCTTTTAAAACAACTATACTTGCAGGAAAAACCCATTTAGGCTGCACTGCTTAAAGGATATGAATGACTTTTCAGTAAGAATGGCAAAGCAATTGCTTTAATAAAAATTTTTCATTTTTAAAAAAACTTATCCTCCATCAACACCTTGTTATATGTGTGAAGTTCATCACTTTGTTATCAATAACCTCATTTTTTTTCTTTTTCTTTTTTAGAATTATTTTATTCTATCACCAATTTCTTACTTCAGGCGCCATGCACTACTTCATTTCCACTGAACTTCTATCAGGCATGCATTAGTTTCTTGTGGCTGCTGTAACAAACTGCAAAATAATCTTCTCTTTTTCTGCTTCTTTATTTGTGCTGTGCCCCAGTGTCTTGAAGAATTGCCTGACACGTTACGAATGTTAACTAGTATTTGCCAAATGTATAAATAGGTTGTGCATGTGTGCTAAGCCACTTCAGTCATGTCCGACTCTTTGTGACCCTATGGACTATAGCCCACCAGGCTCCTCTGTCCATGGGATTCTCCAGGCAAGGATACTAGAATGGGTTGCCACATCCTCCTCCAGGGAATCTTTCCACCCAGGGATCAAACCCATGTCTCTTATGTCTCTTGAATTGGCAGACAGGTTCTTTACCACTAACGCCACCTGTCTTATCTTCATTTTTATCATGATGCATGCATTTTTCCCCAAAGAATTATAGATAGTCAACTACTGAATGCATTGCCTTTAAGATGGTGAGCCCTCTGTCTCTAAAAGGACTCATGTAAATGCTTAATGACCAACCAAGGAAGAGGTTATTACAGAGAGTTTCTACATTGGGAATCAAAGTAGACCAAATGATTTCTCAGCTCACCTTCAAACCTGATCCTATAGTCCTCTATGTACTGATGGAATTGACTTCATTCACATTCAAACATGGACCCATGAATGGAGCATTCATTTTTCAATCTTTTTTTCCCATCTACTCCCATCTACTGTTTTGGTGCCAAGTGTCACATATTTGTTTTCTGGGGATACAGCCACAAATTGCCACAAATTTAGGGGTTTAAAAAACCACAGAAATTTATGCTCTCACAATTCTGGATGCCAGAAGTCTGAAATCAATGTCACTAGATTAAAATCAAGTTGCCTGCTACCTTCAGTTCTTGGTGGCAGCGAGCATTCCTTCACTTGTGGTCACATCCCTCCACTCTCAGCCCCCATGGTTCCAAAATCTTTTCCACTGGGTGTGCCTTTTTCTCTTTTGTCTATATCAAACCTCCTTCTGTCTCTCTCTTATAAGAACACTTGTGATAGCATTTAGGGCTCACACTGATAATGCAGAATAGTTATCCCATCTCAAGATCCTTAACTTAATCACACCTGAAAAGACCTCTTCTACCTATAAAGTAACATTTATAGAGTTTGATATCTTTGGGTGGCCATTAATCAGTCTCCTAAAGGCATAAAGAAGAGTAGTGTAAGCCATTATTTCTTAACTGTTACTTCAGCTAGGGACAACTTTGGAGTCAGAAATTTCTATGGAACTGCAATTCAGATATAACCATTAGGTGGTATTAAGAGTCAGACTCTCTCAAGTTCTTTTGTACTAAAGAAGAAAGAGTTTTAGAAAACATTTTGCTTATAAAATTTTAGTTTGATAAAAATGGTGATTTAAAATATAATTTAAAAAGTTGTAAGTAAAAGCACTGCAGGCATCCTCTGTGGAAAGCACTTCATTGATGGGTATGTTTAGTTAAAGTACTTCAAAAGGGTGGGCTTCCCAGGCAGCACTGCTGGTAAACAGCTTGCCTGCCAATTTGCGAGATATGAGAGACGCGGGTTCAACCCCTGGGTCACAAAGACCCCCTAGAGGAGGGCATGGCAACCCACTCTGGTATTCTTGCCTGGAGAATCCCATGGACAGAGGAGCCTGGTGGACTACAGTCCTTAGGGTTGCAAAGACTTCGGACATGAGTGAAGCAACTTAGCATGCACACATTTTAAAGGGTAGGACATAAAAAGCGGACCTACATGAGAGACAGAGAACAGACTTGTGGTTGTCAGGTTGGCGACGGGGAGACAGAAAAAAATGGGTGAAGAGGGTCAAAAGGTACAAACTTCTAGTTATAGAATAAGTAAGTTTCATAGTGACTTCAGTTAATAATCTGTATTGCATATTTGAAAATTAGTAAAAAAGTAGATCTTAAAAGTCTTCATCATAAGAAAAAAATTAAAGTATGTATGGTGACAGATGTTAACAGACATTGTGGTGATAACTTTGCAATATGTACAAATATCAAACCAATGTTGTACACTCCAAAATAATACAAGTGATATGTCAGTTATACCTATCTATGTGGAGACTATTCACATGCAAAAACTTCACAAATATTTTTTAAAAGTTAAAAAAGAATGTGAGAGGGAAAGGTATATTAGAGGAAACTGGAAGGCAGGGAGGAGAAAAATCTTCAATCCTAGGACGGGATTTTATGGAGGTATATCAATAAAATGAGCTTTCCTAAATACCTACAAGCAGAAGTAGGAAATTCTCATTATACTTTCATTTAAACTTTTTAAAGAAAATGTGATATTAGAGGTCATGTTTATGATATTTAAGGGAGTGTGTGGGTCACAATAAACTGTGGAAAATTCTGAAAGAGATGGGAATACCAGACCACCTGACCTGCCTCCTGAGAAATCTTTATGCAGGTCAGGAAGCAACAGTTAGAACGGGACATGGAACAACAGACTGGTTCCAAATAGGAAAAGGAGTACATCAAGGCTGTATATTGTCACCCTGCTTATTTAACTTATATGCAGAATACATCATGAGAAACACTGGGCTGGATGAAGCACAAGCTGGAATCAAGATTGCCAGGAGAAATATCAATAACCTCAGATATGCCGATGACACCACCCTTATGGCAGAAAGCGAAGAACTAAAGAGCCTCTTGATGAAAGTGAAAGAGGAGAGTGAAAAAGTTGGCTTAAAGCTCAACATTCAGAAAACCAAGATCATGGCATCCAGTCCCATCACTTCATGGGAAATAGATGGGGAAACAGTGGAAATAGTGGCTGACTTTATTTTGGGGGGGGCTCCAAAATCAGCTCAGATGGTGACTGCAGCCATGAAATTAAAACTCTTGCTCCTTGGAAGGAAAGTTATGGCCAACCTAGACAGCATATTAAAAAGCAGGGACATTACTTTGCCATCAAAGGTCTATCTAGCCAAGGCTATGGTTTTTCAAGTAGTCATGTATGGATGTGAGAGTTGAACTATAAAGAAAGCTGAGCGCCAAAGAATTGATGCTTTTGAACTGTGGTGTTGGAGAAGGCTCTTGAGAGTCCCTTGGACTGCAAGGAGATCCAACCAGTCCATCCTAAAGGAAATCAGTCCTGAATATTCATTGGAAGGACTGATATTGAACTTGAAACTCCAATACTTTGGCCACCTGATGCAAAGAGCTGACTCGTTGGAAAAGTCCCTAATGCTGGGAAAGATTGAAGGCAGGAGGAGAAGGG
Source organism: Cervus elaphus (assembly GCF_910594005.1). Classification (NCBI taxonomy): domain Eukaryota; kingdom Metazoa; phylum Chordata; class Mammalia; order Artiodactyla; family Cervidae; genus Cervus; species Cervus elaphus. The sequence goes on along the minus strand of NC_057818.1, from coordinate 5,310,783 downwards.
GGCAACAGAGGATGAGATGGTTGGATGACATCACCGACTCAATGGACATGAGTTTGAGTAAACACGGGAAGTTGGTGATGGACAGGGAGGCCTGGCGTGCTGCAGTCCATGGGGTCACAAAGAGTCAAGACTCGACTGAGCTACTGAACTGAACTGAACTGAAGGAAGTACAGGGTCTCAGATTCTCCATTTTCTGATAGCTTTTTAACTCTCTTTTCCTTCTAGTCTCCTGTGAGATTGGCAGCCATTTCAGTTTGGAAGGATTTTTTTCCTATACAACTTGGAAGTATTTCAAGAGCTGTATTTGATAGTAATGCAGTGCTTTCTTGGCTGATGTTGATTTGATTGAAATAATACACTTCAAAAAGGCATAAAAATTTAAAGAAGTATTTTAAACTTCAAAACTATTTCCATTTAATTTTAGTTTGAAAGTTTAAAGTAGCTCTTATGTTATAAGAATTCTTTCACCTACCATCAACTAATATCAGAAAAAAGAAGCATTCACTTACACAGAATTTTATACCTGGAATAAAGAGTGAGAAAGACTGAGACAGCACATCTTAAATAATCAATGTTGTGTTAGTATTCAGATACATTACATTAGTTCTAATTTTAATAAAAGGATAAATAATCTCATTCATTGTAACTATACAGTGAAAGTGAAAGTCACTCAGTCATGTCCAACTCTTTGCAACCCCATGGGCTATACAGTCCATGGAATTCTCCAGGCTAGAATACTGGAGTGAGTAGCTGTTCACTTCTTTACCAGCTGAGCCACCAAGGAAGCCCAAGAATGCTGGAGTGGGTAGCCTGTCCCTCCTTCAGCAGATATTCCCCACTCAGGAACTGAACCAGGGTTTCCTGCATTGCAGGCAGATTCTTTACCAGCTGAGCCACCAGGGAAGCCCCTATTGTAACTATACACACCATTAATCTTGGTTGGCTACAATAATAAAAATTATTCTAACACTTTTTGTCCATCTACTAAAAGATTTAATCTGTTGAAAATGTCACTGTACATATGAATCTCTGATATTTTCTCTTAATTTTCCTCTTATGTTATTAAAATCCTAATCCTTGATTACTGTGATTTCTCTGTCGCATACCCCTGTTCCCTCTGTCATCTAACATTCCACTTCAACAGTTTAATTCCCCAATCAGCAAGTACTGTTATTGGTCAAAATACTGCCAATATCTTTATTATTGGATAATAATCATTTGTATAGCCATGCATACTTTTAATCCCCTCCTTCTTTCATGTATTTAGGAAATATCTGATGAACATGCTGCAGGCTTTGGACTTAATGCTGAGGACACAGAGATAAAACAGAAGGGAAGATCATAACCTAGTGGCTGCGGAGAATCATCAACATGAGGTCTCGAACCTCAGCAGTCCTGCCATGTGGGACCAGTCAACTCTTTGCTGGGGGAGGCTGTTCTGAGCATCACCGGACTTCTAGCACTCTCCCTGGCCTACACCCACTGGATGCAGGAGCATCGCCCCACTGTGGCAACTAAAATGTATCCAGGCTTTGCTAAATGTACCCTTTGGAGAAAGATGGTCCCCAGCTAAGAACTACAGTTATACACCAATGTGTCAGACTCAGAAATAACACACATCCTAAGGTCAGAATTTGAGAAAGGATCAGAGAGGGCTATATAGAAAAGGTGGGCTTTGAGCCAAATCTTGAAGAATACACATTGATTAGTCAGTTTTATGTTGTCTCCAGAAAACTCTAAGGAAAATATTACACACAAAGGAGAGAAAGGAGCTTCTGCAAGATTAATGTGCAGACAGGACAGAGGAATCACAAAAGACGGGTGCTTTGAAAAGTTAAAAGAAGTAAATGGCAAGTAGTAAGGCTGAAACTGGGCTTCTCAGGTAGCTCAGTGGTAAAGAATTCGCTTGCAATGCAGGAGACATGGGTTCGATCCCTGGGTCAGAAAGATCCCCTGGAGAAGGAAATGGCAACCCACTCTAGTATTCTTGCCTGGAAAATCCCATGGACAGATGGTCCTGGTGGGCTACAGTCCATGGGGTCACACAGAGCCAGACACAACTGAGCATGAAGCATTATTATAAGGCTGAATCTATAGGGAAATGTCAGATCACAAAAGACTAGGTAATGTCAATGCTTCAGACTTTATCTTAGTTAAAAAACAAACAGCTGTTGCAGCACGATGGGAGAATTGGATTTTGAAGAGATTCCTTTGTATCCTTGTTAGACTATAATATCTCTATAGACAATTATCTGTGTTGTATGCTTCTCCCTTTTCAGATGTGACACACAACAGAATTATGATACATATTCAATAAGTATGGGTTGAATTAATACTAACAGTAATAACATTAAGTGCTGGTGTTTATTACACTCTCACTGTGTGTGTGGTACTCTCTAGATGTTTACATAAATGACAAAGCTGAGGTGCATACTTGCGATGGGAAGGATCCTGGAAGAAAGGAAAAATGACTAGAAGGTACTGAATTATTACACATTTTAGAAATAACCATACAGGAAATCAACACTAGCAAATGCTAAAAGCCAAAGAATATCAAGATACCCATCTATCCATTTGGTGGCAAACGCATGCTCAGTCTCGTTCTATTTACCTAGTGCTCTTTTTTTGGAGAAGGCAATGGCATCCCACTCCAGTATTCTTGCCTGGAAAATCCCGTGGACAGAGGAGCCTGGTGGGCTGCAGTCCAGGGGTCGCTAAGAGTTGAACACAACTGAGCGACTTCACTTTCACTTTTCATTTTCATGCACTGGAGAAGGAAATGGCAACCCACTCCAGTGTTCTTGCCTGGAGAATCCCAGGGCCGGGGGAGCCTGGTGGGCTGCCGTCTGTGGGGTCGCACAGAGTCGGACACAACTGAAGTGACTTAGCAGCAGCAGCAGCAGCAGGGCTCTTTTTTAATATGACGCTGCCCTCCAGGCGGCGCTAGTGGAAAAGAACCCGCCTCCCAATGCAGGAGACATGAGAGATGCGGGTTCAATCCGTGGGTGGGGAAGATCCCCTGGAGGAGAGCAGGGCAAACCACTCCAGTATTCTTGCCTGGAGAGCATCCCATGGAACAGGGAGCCTTTGCAGGTTATGATGCATGGGGCTGCAGAGTTGGATACTCCTGAAGCGACTTAGCACACACACATGCCCCTCTTATACCATAGTTTCCCTCTGTTAAGCTCTCTCTCAGTTAGAGCTTCATTTAGTTCTTTAATTTTTCCGTTTATAAAAGTTCAAAAAAGATAAAAAGGTACAAAAATGAAATTCTGGAATTCCTACCACCCAGAAACAATCACTGTCAACAAAAATTCAATGAACTATCAAGTTAAGAAAAAAAACAGGAGTTTTATTCAAGCCCAACTGAGGCTCATAACCCGGGAAGCAGATTTTCAGAAAGCTCTGAGAACTGGCCCACCTGTTAGAAGTCTAAGGCATAGTCACACACATTTTAAGACAAAGGATCATACATCAAAATGACATCTTGATATTTTACATAAAGGTCACCAAAGATACATAGTCCAGGTATGCATACACAATGTGAGCAGCAAGTCACCATGACCCTTCACAGAGCTGAGAAAGAACATTATTATTTTTAAGAAGTTACATTGCTAGCATCAGAAGAAAGAAAAAAAATATCTTTGTGGTTGAGCAGGCACTCTCATCTTTGAGGGACTCTGGTTAACAGGTAAAGCAGATGCACACTGCACATCAGGGAGGGGGAAGGCCCAAAGAAACACACAGAGAGAATTTCATGTTTAATTTTTTTTTCCTGTCCTATCTTAAAATATAAATTTTACTTCATCATCACTACCAATGTTTTCAGTGAGTATTCTTCACATCTCTCTGTGAGTGTCACCACACGGCTTAGTAATTCTCAGGAAAATGCAAATCAAAACCACAATGAGGTATCACCTCACACCTGTCAGAATGACAATCAAAAAGACAACAAATCGCAAATGTTGCTGAGGTGGTGGAGAAAAAGAAACCCTCACACCTGCTGGGAATGTAAACTGGTACAGCCACTGAAGAAAGCAGCATAAAGAGTCCTCAAAAAATTAAAAATAGAACTACCATAAGATTCAGCAGTTGCACACTGGGGTAGTGATCTGAAGAAAATAAAAACCCAAATTCAAAGAGATATATGTCCTCCTGTGTTCATCACAACATTATTTATTTAAAATAGCCAAGATATGGAAGCAACCTAAATGTCCACCAACAGAAATAAAGAACATGCGTTATGTACATACACTGGGACACCACTCAGTCATTAAAAGAAGAAGAAATCGTGCCACTTGCAACAACATGGACAGGTCTAGAGGGTATCAGGCCAAGTGAAACAGCTCATGCAGAGAAGACAAATTCCATATTTTTAAGCAAACATCAGTACCAACCTTGTCTTCCTTACTTAATTTCAACATGAGTAAATGAGATAACCTTTGAAAGTTGCTTAAGCAACATAAATGATCATTAAGACCCATGGTTAAAACGGACATGGAAATATATATCCTGTACAACGTGGCATATATTTATATTCTATCAAATCCTTCTTAAGAACACTCCCAATGTTCCTGTAAACATTAGTTTATTGGCATGATCTCAGAATATAGGAATATTTTATTGTACTTTGATGTATAGTGCTTTGCAGATATTGCACTTTTTACAAATTGAAGGTTTGTGGCAGCCCTGTGTCAAGCAAGTTTATCAACACCATTTTTCCAACAACATTTGCTCACTTCATGTCTCTGTGTCAAACCCGGGTAACTGTCTCAATATTTCAAACTTTTTCATCATCATTGTATTTATAATGGTGATCTGTGATCTTTGATGTCACTATCATAATTGTTTTGGGGGTACCATGAACTGTGCCTTTGTAAGACACAAACCTAACTGATACATGTTGTGTGTGTTCTTACTGCTCCACTGACTGGCCATTCCTTGTCTCTTGTCCTCTCCTCAGGCCTCCCTAGTCCCTGGAACACAAGAACATGGAATCAGGCTAACTAATAACCCTACAGTTGCCTCTAAGTGTCCAAGTGAAAGAAGAGTCACATGTCTCTCACTTAAAGCCAAAAGCTAGAAATGATTAAGCTGAATGAGAAAGGCATGTTGAATGCCAAGACAGGCTGAAAGTTAGGCCTCTTGCACCAGTTAGCCAAGTTGTGAAAGCAAAGATACGTCCTTAAAGGAAATTAAGAGTTAGTGGCTCAGTTCTGTCTAATCCTGCAACACCGTGGACTGTAGCCCACCAGGCTTCTCTGTCCATGGGATTCTCCAGACAAGAATACTGAAGTGGGTTGCCATTCCCTTCTCCAGGGGAACTTCTCAACCCAGGATGGAACCAGGGTCTTCTGCATTGCAAGCGGATTCTTTACCGTCTGAGCCACCAGGGAAGCAACATCTCTGAGATATGCCTATAGATGGAATTGAGATTTTGTCAAAGTATATACAGAGTGCACTTGACTACATGAAAAGGCAAGTGTTTGCTATCAAATGTTTTAGACATTTGAAGTATCTTTATCTCTCTCCAAAACAAATGCAGAGACCTAAAAGTAAAAGTGCTAATTATCTAAAAAGCTTTGTAAAGTTGTTGAAAACATAGAGGTTTTTATCTTCAACAAAAATTAAATAGTTGAAACTTAACTCTGTGGAGTTTTAGAAGAATTTCATGCACATGGCATTTAGAAGTAAGTCAAGCATGTACAGACTTTATACCAAAAACTCTCATGCTGCTGGTAACAACGTTGTGACCAGGGATTTTGTCCTTTGTTTACAGCTTTTATGTCTGTTTTTCAGATGAGAAACTTTAATGATGGAAGTGCGCAGTCAATGAGCCAACTGTGTCCCTCTTCAGTTTCATTCTATTTTGACAGTTCATTTCATTTCTCCAATTTAAAAAGGAAATTCTGAATCTTATTTCTGTGTTACAGACTGTACGTCCTCACATCCAACATGATGCCATTAATGAGACACATTCCCAATGCCTTCCTTTAAGTCACTGATATCTATTCTCAAATAACACTAGCCCCCTGCTGAACGGTAGCAGAATTTGTTTTTTTTTTACTCAGGTGACAAGTATCTGAATGAAAACATAGTGAATAGTTACTTCATACTTCTCTGGTCCACAAAGTGCTGTAAACTGACCAACCATTTATGCAAAATGAATTAGTTTTACTTCTCATCCTTTTCTACCACTGCATGGGATCCTTTCCAAGATTCTCAATACCAGCGGTGGTATTTATTTTAACAAAAGAGAAAACCTGTTTTAGCATTAAGTTTAGTAGTTACGTTAATAAGTCTGGATGAAAAGTTCTCCCACTGACTTAATACATACTCCTTCCCTTTGTCTTTTCCTTTTTGTCTGGAATCCTAAATTCCTTTTTATCCAGATTTTCACATATCCTGGGTTCCAATTACGTGCCGACTCTTACAAGCCTGAAGTCTCTGTGGGCATATGCATGAAAATATATCCATCCATGTAGTTCTTTTAGTATTTTTTGTTATTAAAATGTATTAGTCTTACTTTTTTGTTCAGGTGTTAATTTACATAGCATGAAATACAAATTCAGAGGCAGCATTACCAACATTCTGCCTTGAAGATATAAAATTTTCAATAGCGCATTCATAGAGTATCTAATTTTAAGGAAAACAAACTTCATTTTGGACACTGCCACACAAAATTGTTGAAAGTGTATTCCCCTGTAACTCAATGATGTATTGATATTATACAATGTAACTTCATTAGGCTTTAATTAAATAAATATTGCATCATGGTTACAATAAATGATAATTTTGGCAAAGCATGGCAAACCATTCTTTAGAACTGTGATTCACTATTAAGAGCCCCATTATTAAGAGCACCACTATTAAGAGCCCTCCAGTAGTCATGTATGGATGTGAGAGTTGGACTATAAAGAAACCTGAGTGCCAAAGGATTGATACTTTTGAACTGTGGTGTTGGAGAAGACTCTTCAGAGTCCCTTGGACTGCAAGGAGATCCAACTGTTAAAGGAAGCACACTGACTGAAACGGCCCACCCTGGCCAGGCACCATAGTAACCATTTGCATGAGTTGTTTTATGATAGGAGGTCCTGCTAAGGAACACGGAACTAATAAGCCAGCACCAACTGGAAGAGTGCAGGAAAGGTCAAAAGGAGACACCACACGTCCGACCATCTCCCAGAATCCTTCTCGCTGCATCCATTTTGGCTGAACAAGGCAGGCACCACCAGGAAGGACCCTGAGTCAGAATGATTGGCTAAAGACAACTAATCCCATCACCATAAAACCCGAGACTGTGAGCCATGTGACAGAGCAGTTCTCCTGGGCTCCCTTCCCCTCCTGCTCTCCACCCGGGTGCTCTTTCCCAATAAAATCTCTTGCTTTGTCAGCACATGTGTCTCCTTGGACAATTCATTTCTGAGTGTTAGACAAGAGCCCAGTTTTGGGCCCTGGAAGGGGTCCCCCTTTCTGCAACAAAACCAGTCAATCCTAAAGGAAATCAGTCGTGAATATTCATTGGAAGGATTGATGCTGAAGCCAAAACTACAATGCTTTGGTCACCTGATGCGAAAAACTGACTCCTTGGAAAAGACCCTGATGATGGGAAGAACTGAAGGTGGGAGGAGAAGGGGACGACAGAGGATGAGATGGCTGGATGGCATCACTGACTCAATGGACATGAGTTTGAGTAAGCTCCGGGAGTTGGTGATGGACAGGGAGGCCTGGCATGCTGCAGTCCACGGGGGTCACAAAGAGTCGGACACAACTGAGCAACTGACCTGACCTGAAGAGCCTTCCTACTGTTAGAGGAAGCACACTGACTGGAACTGCCCACCCTGGCCAGGCACCATAGTAACCATTTGCATGAGTTGTTTTATGACAGGAGGTCCTGCTAGGGAATACAGAACTAATAAGACACCACCAACCAGAAGAGTTCGGGGAAGGTCAACAGGAGACATGTCTCCTTGGACAGTTCATTTCCAAGTGTTAGACAAGAGCCCAGTTTCTGGCCCTGGAAGGGGTCCCCCTTCCTGCAACACTACTGCATCTTTTATTAATCATGTTTTCTGTATTTCATGATACTTTGACATCTGGGGCCTTGCTGACACTGGTAAAGACATTCCTCTAGGATTTACTAATTCCTAGAAACAGCAACAACACTACCAAACTCTGCCTTTCGTTTGCAAACCAACCATTGCAAAGCCCATCCTCCTCCTTCGTGTGGCTCTCACAGGGCACTCACAGTCAGGCCAGGATTCCCCTGACACCATCACCCCAAGACTAGGCGACAGACAACTAGGGGTGTTACAGGGAATGACGGACTTCATGTTGGATCTATTTCTTTAACTTTTGCCTCCCATTGCTTTTGTTCATTAAAAGGACATTGTTTATACAGAACGGCCTGCCTCAGGGAACCCTGCCCCTCTGACTGAATGTTAAACCAAAGAGTCTTTGTTCAGGACCCCATCCACCCATGGGTGGCTTCAGGAAGTGCTAGGGGAACCTTACTGACTGGAACCGCCTACCCTGGCTAGGCACCATAGTAACCTTTTGTGTGAGTTATTTTATGTCAGAAGGTACTGGTAAGAAACAGAACTAACAAGCTACCAGCAACCAGAAGAGTTCAGGAAAGGTCGAAAGGAGATGCCAAGTGTCTGTCACTTCCCGGAATCCTCCTTGCTGACATCCATCTCGCCTGAGCAACGCATGTGCCACCAGGAAGGACCCTGAGTCAGAAAGACCGGTCAGAGACAACCTGGAAACTAATCCCATCACCATAAAACCCAAACTTTGAGCCACATGGCAGAGCGGTCCTCCTGGGCTCCCTTACCCTATTGCTCTCTACCCAGGTGCCCCTTCCCAATAAAGTCTCTCATTTTGTCAGCATGTGTGTCTCTTCAGACAATTCATTTCTGGGTGTTAGACAAGAGCCCACTTCAGGGCCCTGGGAGGGGTCCCCCTTCCTGCAACAGAAGGAAGAAATTAATACATCCCCTACCCAAGGCTTGCTATTCTAGGAGATGTTTGCAAAGTTAATGGCTTTTTTACTTTATTTCCTCGCCTTCCCCGATCTCTGTTCTGTAAAAGAACCTGCATCCAGACCTGATAGGATGGTTATTTTCAGACATTAGTCTGCCATCTTCTTGGTCAGCCAGCTTTCCAAATAGTCATATTCCTTGTCTCAACACTTCATCTCCAGTTTTACTGGCCTGTTATGTGGCGAGCAGAGCAAGCTTGGACTTGGTAACAAGAACAGCCTTCCAGCCCAGAGCCTACTAAAGTTATTTCAATTAACCAATCTTAAACTTGCCTAGCCTGCCTCGCCCATTCCTTCCCACAGAAACCAAGATAAAAACTCTGCCACATTTTCTCTTTGTCCCCTCTGCCTCCTGATGGACCCTAGTGCTTCTATGTGTGGCCCTGCATGGCAAGATGTGCCCTTTCTCTTGGCAACTACGAGTAACAAACTATATACTCAATGGCAACTGCTTCCTGATCTGTTTGCCTCATTTACCTGAATAATAACAAAAACCTACACTTTTTAGAAATACCAATAAAAGTTGGCATTAACTTTTCCCCAAGGACAAGCTGTACCTTTTCACAAGACCAACTAAAGATCTTAGTTCGGGGGGGTAGGGGAGGAGTTGTTCAATTTTATATTTGAGAATTAATTTGAAGTATGTTTTCTATGTATATGCTACTTTGAAAGGATTTCAATCTAAAGAGGAATCAGAGGATATGGAAAGGAGAATCTCACACATGGGCCCTCAAGAAAATAGAGACTGATTTCCCATAAACATCTGATTTACAGAAGACCAAAACTTATCCTCCTTATCAATAAACACCCACTAAAGATCTCTCCCCATCCTCAAGCCAATTAAGTTAACACAGACTCTGACTAGACTTCCTCCCCACTGCATTCCATGCACACCCCAAAAACAGTCCACCTTGAACCCTCAGCAGACTCACTTGTAACTTGCCACAGTTTGCATTTCCTAAAATGCAATTCCTCTGCTAGTCTCGAATAAACTCAAACTCTGGTAATCAGAGCTTGCCTCAGCTTACTTCTTTATTTAGGTTGACTCTATAGATATAGATTTCATCTCTGCAATACCTTAATTTTTTCCTCACTATTTTCTTCTTTTGTCATTTAATATTTTATATTTTCTTCAAAGAATTTGTTTAGGGAGATTTTGATTATGTAAATTATCTTGGTGACCTCTCTCCTCCTCTGGGCAATTTTTCATTATGATCTACTTTCATTTCTTCTCTATATTTTAACCCCTTTCCCTTTTGATTGATGGTGGAGTGACTGTGCTCAGATCACATACTGGTTATGTTAAGTTTGGTCCTCAGCAGATCATTTCTTATCTATGTATCTCATGCAGGCATCCATAATAGACTTAGATATGCTACTTCAAATACACTCTCATCAAACCTGGGATTTCTTCCATCTTTTTGTACATCATCCTTCAGTTTTAGTATCCACAATGTCATTGTGCTCACAGCAAACGCCTTGACGTTAATTTCTGAACTGAGGACTGTTATTTACCTTCCCATCTTCTTTAGGTCAAGAATCAAACTCCCCACCCTCAGTTAAGCTGTATATTTTTAAACAGTTCTGTAGTATGGTCTCCCCTCATCAGTATCTCCTCCGTCATTCTGAGGTCTTAAGTGTTCACATTCATATATCCCATCTCTCTGAACTAAACAGAAACAAAAAAGTCATCCTGGACTCAGTCATAGGTGATCAGGAGAATCTTTAACTTTCCTTATATCCAAAAAGGTATGTCTTGCTTTCTCTTATACTTACTTGTCTCTAAGCATTATTTCACAACATTTAACACATCTTCTTCACATTTTGGCATGTTAAGGTATGATAATTTCTTTGCTTCCATAAAAGTTAGGTTTTTTCCCTTCCATTTCTTCTTGTTTTGCTTTTTCCCCCAACGGATTTTGAAGCAGAAAGGAAAAGGAAATTGCCTATTCTCTGCCTTCTTCAAGCAGAGGGGACTTACATATCTTTATTTTTTTCATTAGGCTGGAGGAATACACAAAAGCAATTACAGGAAGATTCATGGTCAAAAACTATAGTTAATAATACTGAATGAATAACTCACCCTAAAAGCTGACACCTACATGAGATTAAAAAAAGGTAATTTCTATGTGCATGCAGCATGAATTTAGTGTTTTTTTAAAATCTCGTTTGATTTTCACCAGAACCTTGTGAATCAGGCAAATCAAGAGTTATTATCTGAATACTATAAATGAAAAAACTAAACCTGAAAGCAAATATGTAATTTGTTCTAGTGAGGTTAAAATACTAATAACTCACATTATACTGTCATTTCTTCTAAATATCTCTGTTTCTTTAAATTTACAATATGCACTAAATGGGGGAGAATATGTTAATAACAGTTAGTTGATTTCTAAGGGAAATAAAAATACAGACTCATTGGGTCTTAATTAGGATTCTTCTGGATAAAAGGGACAAAATCCCAAATCAAACCAGTGGAAAATAGATGTGATAAACTGAATAACACTCTTCCAAGGATGGCCACATCCAACTTCCTACAACCTGTCAATATGTTATCATGTATGGCAAAAGAGACTTTGAATATGTAATTAAGTTATGGATCTTGACATGGGGAGATTATTCAGGATTAAATGTGTGGGCCAACTATAACCAAGGGTCCTTATAGGAAGGATGCTGGAGGGTTAGAATTAGGGAAGGTGATGAGACATCGGAAGAAGAGAGAGAAATGAAGAGGCTACATAATTAACATTGAATGAGAAGGAAGGGGAAATAAGCAGGAATGCAAGCACCATCCAGAAGCTGGAAAGGGTCAGGAAACAAATTCTTGCTTAAATTGCAGAATGAATGCAGTTCTGCTGACACCTTAATTTTAGTCATGTAGGACCAATTTCAGACTTCTGACCTCCAGAACTGCAAAATAATACATCTGTGTTGTTTTAAACCACTAAATTCATGATCATTTGTTATACCAGAAATAGGAAGCTAACACAGTAGGTAATTACCGTGGCACACCCCTGGAAAACCCAAGGCCAAGATTAGGCATGGGGCAGGGGTGATTTCTTGGGTATCCAATCTTTGTTTCACCTCATCCTCATGGCCCACTCCATGCTACTGGGATCCTCAGTTCAGTTCAGTTCAGTTGCTCAGTCGTGTACCACTCTTCACGACCTGGACTGCAGCATGCCAGGCTTCCCTGTCCATCACCAATTCCTGGAGTTTACTCAAACTTATGTCCATTGAGTCAGTGATGCCATCCAACCATCTCTTCCTCTGTCATCCCCTTCTCCTCCTGCCTTCAATCTTTCCCAGCATCAGGGTCTTTCCAAGAATTCAGTTCTTCGCATCAGGTGGCCAAAGTATTGGAGTTTCAGCTTCAGCATCAGTCCTTCCAATGAATATTCAGGGCTGATTTCCTTTAGGATGGACTGGTTTGATCTCCTTACAGTCCAAGGGACTCTCAAGAGTCTTCTCCAACATCACAGTACAAAAGCATCAATTCTTCAGTGCTGAGCTTTCTTTATAGTGCAACTCACACATCCATACATGACTAATGGAAAACAGAATTTTGTCGGCAAAGTAATGTCTCTGCTTTTTAATATACTGTCTAGGTTCATCATAGCTTTTCTTCCAAAGAGCAAGCATCTTTTAATTTCAATGCTTAAGTCACCATCTGCTGTGGTTTTAGAGTGCAAGAAAATAAAGCCTGTCAGTCTTTCCATTGTTTCCCCATCTATTTGCGATGAAGTGATGGAACCGGATGCCATGATCTTAGTTTTTTGAATGTTGAGTTTTCAGCCAGGTTTTTCACTTCCCTCCTTCACTTTCATCAAGAGCCTCTTTAGTTCCTCTTCACTTTCTACAATAAGGGTAGTGTCATCTGCATGTCTGAGATTATTGATATTTCTCCCAGCCATCTTGATTCCAACTTGTGCTTCATCCAGCCCAGCATTTCACATGATGTACTCTGCATATAAGTTAAATAAGCAGGGTGACAATATACAGCATTGACGTACTCTTCCTGATTTGGAAACAGTCTGTTGTTTCATGTCTGGTTCTAACTGTTGCTTCCTGACCTGCATAAAGATTTCTCAGGAGGCAGGTCAGGTGATCAGGTATTCCCATCTCTTTAAGAATTTTCCACAGTTTGTTGTGATTAAATTGCCAACATCTGTTGGATCATTGAAAAAGCAAGAGAGTTCCAGAAAAACATCTACTTCTGCTTTATTGACTATGCCAAAGCCTTTGAAAAGATCCTGATGCTGGGAAAGATTGAAGGCAGGAGGAGAAGGGGACGACAAAGGATGAGATGGTTGGATGGCATCACCGACTCAATGGACATGAGTTTGAGTAAGCTCTGGAAGTTGGTGATAGACAGGGAAGAGAGGCTTGCTGCAGTCCATGGGGTCACAAAGAGTCAGACACGACTGAATGACTGAAGTGAACCGAACTGAAAGCCTTTGACTGTGTGGATCACAACAAACTGTGGAAAATCCATCAAGAGATGGGAATACCAGACCACCTGACCTGCCTCCTGAGAAATCTGTATGCAGGTCAAGAAGCAACAGTTAGAACTGGACATGGAACAACAGACTGGTTTCCCAATCAGAAAAGGAGTACGTCAAGGCTGTATATTGTCACTCTGCTTATTTAACTTATATGCAGAGTACATCATGAGAAATGCTGGACTGGATGAAACACAAATAGGAATCAAGATTGCTGGGAAAAATATCAATAACCTCAGATATGCAGATGACACCACCCTTATGGCAGAAAAGTGAAGAAGAACTAAAAAGCCTCTTGATCAAAGTGAAAGAGGAGAGTGAAAAAGTTGGCTTAAAACACAACATTCAGAAAACTAAGATCACGGCATCTGGTCCCATCACTTTCTGGCAAATAAATGGGGAAACAATAGAAACAGTGACAGACTTTATTTTGGGGGGCTCCAAAATCAGCTCAGATGGTGACTGCAGGCATGAAATTAAAAGACACTTGCTCCTTGGAAGAAAAGAAGCAAAGTTGTCTATGATAAATCTAGACAGCATATTAAAAAGCAGAGACATTACTTTGCCAACAAATGTCCATCTAGTCAAAGTTATCGTTTTTCCAGTAGTCATGTATGTTTGTGAGAGCTGGACTATAAAGAAAGCTGAGCATCAAAAAATTGATGCATTTGAACTGTGATGTTGGAGAAGACTCTTGAGAGTCCCTTGGACAGCAAGGAGATCCAACCAGTCCATCCTAAAGGAAATCAGCCCTGAATATTCATTGGAAGGACTGATGCTGAAGCTGAAACTCCAATACTTTGGCCACCTGATGCGAAGAACTGTCTTCTTGGAAGAGACCCTGAGGCTAGGAAAAATAGAAGGTGGGAGGAGAAGGGGAAAACAGAGTCTGAGATGGATGGATGGCATCACTGACTCAAAGGACATGAGTTTGAGTAAACTCCAGGAGTTGGTGATGGACAGGGAAGCCTGGCATGCTGCAGTCCATGGGGTTGCAAAAGGTCAAACACGACTGTGCGACCGAACGAACTGTTGTGATCCACAGAATCAAAGTCTTTAGCGTAGTCAATAAAGCAGAAGTAGGTGCTTTTTTGGAACTCTCTTGCTTTTTTGATGACCCAACAGATGTTGGCAATTTGATCTCTGGTTCCTCTGCCTTTTCTAAATACAGCTTCAACATCTGGAAGCTCATAGTTCACGTAGTGTTGAACCCTGGCTTGGAAAATTTTGAGCATTACTTCACTAGCGTGTGAGATGAGTGCAATTGTGGTAGTTCGAACATTCTTTGGTATTGCCTTTCTTTGGGATTGGGATGAAAACTGACCTTTTCCAGTCCTGTGGCCACTGCTGAGCTTTCCAAATTTGCTGGCATATTTTTTTTCCATTTCTTTTTATTAGTTGGAAGCTAATTACTTTACAATATTGTAGTGGTTTTTGCCATACATTGACATATTGAGTGCAGCACTTTCACAGCATCATCTTGTAGGATCTGAAATAGCTCAACTGGAATTCCATCACCTCCACTAGCTTTGTTCATAGTGTTGCTTCCTAAGGCCCACTGGAATTCACATTCCAGGATGTCTGGCTCTAGGTGAGTGATCACACCATCATGATTATCTGTGTCATGAAGACTTTTTTTGTATAGTTCTTCTGTGTATTCTTGCCACCTCTTCTTAATATCTTCTGCTTCTGTTAGGTTCATACCATTTCTGTCCTTTATTGTGCCCATCTTTGCATGAGATGTTCCCTTGGTATCTCTCATTTTCTTGAAGAGATTTCTAGTCTTTCCCAATCTATTGTTTTCCTTTATTTCTTTGCACTGATCACTCAGGGAGGCTTTCTTATCTCTCCTTGCTCTTCTTTGGAACTCTGCATTCAAATGGGTATATCTTTCCTTTTTTACTTTGCCTTTAGCTTTTCTTCCTTTCTCAGCTATTTGTAAGGCCTCCTCAGACAACCATTTTGCCTTTTTTGCATTTCTTTTTCTTGGGGATGGTCTTGATCACTGTTTCCTGTACAATGTCATGAACCTCCATCCATAGTTCTTCAGGCACTCTGTCTATCAGATCTATCCCTTGAATCTATTTCTCACTTCCACTGTATAATCATAGGAATTTGATTTAGGTCATACCTGAGTGGTCTAGTGGTTTTCCCTACTTTCTTCCATTTAAGTCTGAATTGGGCAATAAGGAGTTCATGATTGGAGCCACAGTCAGCTCCCGGTCTTGTTTTTGCTGACTGTATAGAGCTTCTCCATCTTTGGCTGCAAGGAATATAATCAATCTGATTTCGGTATTGACCATCTGGTGATGTCCATGTATAGAATCTTCTCTTGTGTTGTTGGAAGAGGGTGTTTGCTATGACCAGTGCATTCTCTTAGCAAATCTCTGTTAGCCTTTGCCCTGCTCCATTTTGTATCAAGGCTAAATTTGCCTCTTACTCCAGGTATATCTTGACTTTCTACTTTTGGATTCCAGTCCCCTATAATGAAAAGGACATCTTTTTTGGGTGTTACTTCTAGAAGGTCTTGTAGGTCTTCATAGAACCGTTCAACTTCAGCTTCCTCAGCATAACAAGTTGGTCATAGACTTGGATTACTGTGATACTGAATGACCTGCCTTGGAAACGAACAGAGATCATTCTGTCGTTTTTGAGACTGCACCCATGTACTGCATTTTGGACTCTCATTGACTATGAGGGCTACTCCATTTCTTCTGAGGGATTCTTGCCCACAGTAGTAGACATGATGGTCATCTGAATTAAATTCGTCCATTCCAGTCCATTTTAGTTCACTGATTCCTAAAACGTCGATGTTCACTCTTGCCATCTCCTGCTTGACCACTTCTAATTTACCTTGACTTATGAACCTAACAATATTCCAGGTTCCTATGCAATATTGTTCTTTACAGCATCAGACCTTACTTCCATTACCAGTCACATTCACAACTGGGCGTTGTTTTCGCTTTGGCTCCATCTCTTCATTCTTTTTTTGTGTGTGTGTGTGTTTGACATGCTTTATTATTTTTTTTTTTTTCCAGTAGGTTTTGTCATACATTGATATGAATCAGCCATGGATTTACATGTATTCCCAATCCCGATCCCCCCTCCCACCTCCCTCTCCACCCGATTCCTCTGGGTCTTCCCAGTGCACCAGGCCGGAGCACTTGTCTCATGCATCCCACCTGGGCTGGTGATCTGTTTCACCATAGATAGTATACATGCTGTTCTTTTGAAATATCCCACCCTCACATTCTCCCACAGAGTTCAAAAAGTCTGTTCTGTATTTCTGTGTCTCTTTTTCTGTTTTGCATATAGGGTTATCGTTATCACCTTTCTAAACTCCATATATATGTGTTAGTATGCTGTAATGTTCTTTATCTTTCTGGCTTACTTCACTCTGTATAAGGGGCTCCAGTTTCATCCATCTCATTAGGACTGGTTCAAATGAATTCTTTTTAACGGCTGAGTAATATTCCATGGTGTATATGTACCACAGCTTCCTTATCCATTCATCTGCTGATGGGCATCTAGGTTGCTTCCATGTCCTGGCTATTATAAACAGTGCTGCGATGAACATTGGGGTGCACGTGTCTCTTTCAGATCTGGTTTCCTCAGTGTGTATGCCCAGAAGTGGGATTGCTGGGTCATATGGCAGTTCTATTTCCAGTTTTTTAAGAAATCTCCACACTGTTTTCCATAGCGGCTGTACTAGTTTGCATTCCCATCAACAGTGTAAGAGGGTTCCCTTTTCACCACACCCTCTCCAGCATTTATTGCTTGTAGACTTTTGGATAGCAGCCATCCTGACTGGTGTGTAATGGTACCTCATTGTGGTTTTGATTTGCATTTCTCTAATAATGAGTGATGTTGAGCATCTTTTCATGTGTTTGTTAGCCATCTGTATGTTTTCTTTGGAGAAATGTCTGCTTAGTTCTTTGGCCCATTTTTTGATTGGGTCATTTATTTTTCTGGAATTGAGCTGCAGGAGTTGCTTGTATATTTTTGAGATTAATCCTTTGTCTGTTGCTTCATTTGCTATTATTTTCTCCCAATCTGAGGGCTGTCTTTTCACCTTACTTATAGTTTCCCTTGTAGTGCAAAAGCTTTTAAGTTTCATTAGGTCCCATTTGTTTAGTTTTGCTTTTATTTCCAATATTCTGGGAGGTGGGTCATAGAGGATCTTGCTGTGATTTATGTCGGAGAGTGTTTTGCCTATGTTCTCCTCTAGGAGTTTTATAGTTTCTGGTCTTACATTTAGATCTTTAATCCATTTTGAGTTTATTTTTGTGTATGGTGTTAGAAAGTGTTCTAGTTTCATTCTTTTACAAGTGGTTGACCAGTTATCCCAGCACCACTTGTTAAAGAGGTTGTCTTTTTTCCATTGTATATCCTTGCCTCCTTTGTCAAAGATAAGGTGTCCATAGGTTCATGGATTTATCTCTGGGCTTTCTATTCTGTTCCATTGATCTATATATCTGTCTTTGTGCCAGTACCATACTGTCTTGATGACTGTGGCTTTGTAGTAGAGTCTGAAGTCAGGCAGGTTGATTCCTCCAGTTCCATTCTTCTTTCTCAAGATTGCTTTGGCTATTCGAGGTTTTTTGTATTTCCATACAAATTGTGAAATTCTTTGGTCTAGTTCTGTGAAAAATACCGTTGGTAGCTTGATAGGGATTGCATTGAATCTATAGACTGCTTTGGGTAGAATAGCCATTTTGACAATATTGATTCTTCCAATCCATGAACACGGTATGTTTCTCCATCTGTTTGTGTCCTCTTTGATTTCTTTCATCAGTGTTTTATAGTTTTCTATGTATAGGTCTTTTGTTTCTTTAGGTAGATATACTCCTAAGTATTTTATTCTTTTTGTTGCAATGGTGAATGGTATTATTTCCTTAATTTCTCTTTCTGTTTTGGATGAAATGGACAAATTCTTAGAAAAGTATAACTTTCCAAAACTGAACCAGGAAGAAATAGAAGATCTTAACAGACCCATCACAAGCAAGGAAATCGAAACTGTAATCAGAAATCTTCCAGCAAACAAAAGCCCAGGACCAGATGGCTTCACAGCTGAATTCTACCAAAAATTTAGAGAAGAGCTAACACCTATCTTACTCAAACTCTTCCAGAAAATTGCAGATGAAGGTAAGCTTCCAAACTCATTCTATGAGGCCACCATCACCCTAATTCCAAAACCAGACAAAGATGCCACAAAAAAAGAAAACTACAGGCCAATATCACTGATGAACATAGATGCAAAAATCCTTAACAAAATTCTAGCAAACAGAATCCAACAACATATTAAAAAAATCATACACCATGACCAAGTGGGCTTTATCCCAGGAATGCAAGGATTCTTTAATATCCGCAAATCAATCAATGTAATACACCACATTAACAAATTGAAAGATAAAAATCATATGATTATCTCAATAGATGCAGAGAAAGCCTTTGACAAAATTCAACACTCATTTATGATTAAAACTCTCCAAAAAGCAGGAATAGAAGGAACATACCTCAACATAATAAAAGCTATATATGACAAACCCACAGCAAGCATCACCCTCAATGGTGAAAAATTGAAGGCATTTCCCCTGAAATCAGGAACAAGACAAGGGTGCCCACTCTCACCACTACTATTCAACATAGTGTTGGAAGTTCTGGCCACAGCAATCAGAGCAGAAAAAGAAGTAAAAGGAATCCAGATAGGAAAAGAAGAAGTGAAACTCTCACTGTTTGCAGATGACATGATCCTCTATATAGAAAACCCTAAAGACTCTACCAGAAAATTACTAGAGCTAATCAATGAATATAGTAAAGTTGCAGGATATAAAATTAACACACAGAAATCCCTTGCATTCCTATATACTAACATCTCTTCATTCTTTCTGGAGTTATTTCTCCACTCTTCTCCAGTAGCATATTGGGCACCTACCAACATTAGGAGTTCATCTTTCTCATAGCTTTTGGCCTTTTCATACTGTTCATGGGGTTCTCAAGCAAGAATACTGAAGTGGTTTGCCATTCCCCTCTCCAGGGGACCACATTTTGTCAGAACTCTCTACCATGACCCATCCATCTTGGGTGATGGATCTTCAGGCTCCCATATTCCCACATTAGTCCTCTTACTACTATTATGATACTTCTTATTTCCACCCACATATCAACATTGTGTCCAGGGGTGACATGCTTCAGTTATCCCACCTGAGATCAGGTGCCCACAGGGCCAGCCCATCTGATGGAGAGCCCCACACAGCTCACATAAGGGTTCCCAAAAGGAAGATGATGCTTAAGCAGACAAAAATGTAGCTGCATTTTATTGCCTGCTTCTTCAGCATTCACACATACACCTTCCCCTAACTATAATGGAAAGAAAAATAATCCTGAATAAAATAATGTAACTTTTCCACATGCATCTAAAAGTATGCTAATCCTATGAAGGTCTGGCCCATTGATTGCTCCAGCTCTCAGTTCAGGACCTTTGGATAATGTGCTTTCTTTTCAATGAGATCCAGAAGTGCTCCTTATTGATTCCCTACAGCCAAATGATCACCTTATTGATCACCCAACACATCTAATAGACATTCATGATGGGATAACTACATAACCACCAAGAGCCCTCCTACCTATAACAGGAAGTGAGCTCACTGATTCACCACTTATAACACCTTCTGGGGGCAGAACCTGCCTGCCAATGCAGGCCACATGGGTTCAATTCCTGGTCTGGGAAGATGCCACATGTTGCAGAGCAGCCAGCCCGTGCACCACAACTACAAAGCTAGTGCTCTAGAGACCACAGACGACAACTATTGAACACCCTGGAGCCTGTGCTCAAGAGAAGACACCACCACCGCAATGAGAGGCCCATGTACCGCCAAGAAGAGTAGCCCCCTCTCGCCACGATTAGAGAAAGCGCTCACGCAGCAGGGCTTTCCTGACGACGCAGCTGGTAAAGAATCCACCTGCAATGCAGGAGACCCTGGTTCAATTCCTGGGTTGGGAAGAACCGCTGGAGAAAGGTTAGGCTACCCACTTGTATTCTTGGGTTTCCCTGGTGGTTCAGATGGTAAAGAATCCGCCTGTGATGTAGGAGACCTGGATTTGATCCCTGGGTTGGGAAGATTCCCTGGAGAAGGGAAAGACTACCCACTCCAGTATTCTGGCCTGGAGAATTCCATGGACTGTATAGTCCATTGGGTCACAAAGAGTCGGAAACGACTGAGTGACTTTCACTCACTCACTCACTTGCACACTAAGGAAGACCTAGCACAGCCAAAAATAAAATAAATAAATAAATCTTTCTAAAAAACCTTCCTATAGTTGATTCTTTAAATCCTTGGTCTATAAGCAAAAATCTACAATATGGATCCAGATTCTTCTGTCTCTTAGCTCTGCCTGTTCCCTGACATGTCAGAATAATGGGCTGCTTTGATGACAGGCTCTCTTGCCTGCAAGCTGCATCTAGTAGTTGGCCTCAGAAAAAGGGGTAACTGTCATTCTGTCAGATAATCAGTCCACATCAAGGAGTGTGTCAGGGGAGCCTAGGGAATCTGGCTTTGCTGAAAAGTTACCCCATCTTAAGGGCTGTGTATATTCTTATTTCTTTTGTTTGACTGAGTTTCTCTCCCCTTGCTTTTTGCTCACTAATGACCATTTGATTTTGAAAAAAATAAAATTACTAAATTATACGCATGTTCTTTCAATTAAAGACTGAACCATTTCTAAAACTATATTACCTTACTTATTAATTTAAATAATGATAACAATAATAATATTTAACTTGTTATTCAATTCTCAGGCTGAAAGATGATCACATTTTATTGGACATTGCTCTGTTGTAATATAGTTTTCTCCTTTCTTGGATTTATGATAAAGCAATGCTATTAAGGATGGATGTGCATGTTATAACCACACACACACACAGATACACATATGCCTTCTTAGTAGCCAACATCACAGCAACCTACTTTGTGCCTGTTTTTATCAATCAATTTCAAAGATGAGTCTCTTAAGAGAATTTGCAAGAATGACACAATGAAGTATAAGAAAGGGTAACTTATTTAGAGGGAAGTTAGGTTAAATTCACATGGGGGCTCTTTCTGTCTCTTTCAAGCAATACTAGTAAGCCCACCCATCAGCAAATGTTTAGAAATAATGAGGAAATGCTCTGGCAAATGACAGTGACCTCATAAGAAGAAAACTGTAACACACATAATACATCTTGGAATTGTTCTTCATGTATCAACATATAGAATGAAATATCTGATCTATCTTAATTTGTATGTTTGTGTGTTAAAATTATCTGCAAGTGACTCTGATAAAATTTCATGACTTACAAGTTTTCTAATATTAGAAAGACATGCTATTTATGCTAAATATGTTAGGTTCACTTTTAAAAACTCAAAACTTTTCAAATTGGGCTTTTTTTAGAATTGCTGCACATTTGGCTGTCTTATTTTAGGTCTCCCATCTCTCTTTTTCTTACATTATAAATGGGAATCAATTCCAGATCCTTTAGAGGAATGAAGATGAAATTATTTTTGTAGACACCGGGAACCTGTGCAAATGACATCAACGCTTACTTATTTATCACTGCTTTTTAAATCTTTGAACACTTATTTATTCTTCGTAGTTTTGAATGAGAGACAGCAAGATGGGAAGCAGAAGCTTGAGTCTGGTGCCATCCTGACACGTTGAGAGCAAGATGAAAACAAAGGAGTCAGTGCAATAAAATGATAGAGAAAGTTTGGAGAGAGAGAGAGTGTGTGTGTGTTTTCTTAAATGTTTCCACTCACTGGGTGATCAGAACATCTTAGTTCTCAAAAACATTTGACCAAAGCATTTAAATCAGAGATTATCATCAAAGTATGGAATTGTCAGGTGCTATCTTTATTTCATCAATGCATTCCATCCACTGTGTGTTGTCAGGCCCATTTTATGACCTGTGGCAAAATGTAATAGAGATTCTGGCCATAAATCAGGTACAATGCCTTCAATGAGCATCAGCAAGAACTAGTTTCTAGATTTCAAAATGCTAATCTTTTGAGTCCTAACTGAAGATGATAACGTATCAACTGTTACTTCATTTGGGGTGACTAACATCAACTATTTCATTAGATCCAGAAATGTTATGAAAATACAATTCTTATGTGCTCTATACTGAAAATCATGTAACAATACTGAGATTCTCAAGGCCACAAAACCTACCCAGAAAACATAGTTGGACCAGAATGCTACCTGTGACAATACCTCGGGTACATCCCTCATCCTCAATATCTATTCCTGTTGTCATCATTGACACATGATTCAGAGGGAAAGGTGGATTTCTCAGTTGAAAACCATCCCTATATGAGATTACAAAAAAGCATAACTGTGAACATATTCTGTGTGTCAACCTAGAACACTAAAGCCATTTGCTGCTTTGCATTTAGGATTTGCACCTTGGGGATTTCACCATTTGCCCATGAAGGACTCTCAGGAGTCCCCAGGCTTCTGTCTTTAACACAGACTTCCCCTACTCAGGAACAAAGAGAGCCAAGCGAGAATGTCAGCACAAGAGTCACAACAGCACACAGTTATAATAAAACAAGAAGTTGAAAATGGGATATGTCTAGAGAAAAGAACCGACTAAAGCATTCTGTATGCAGGCAAATGATGCTTTGTTTGCCCGGGACTCTCCACAACCTGCCCCTTACACATGAAGAAGGCAGCATTTTACTAGAAATAGTGCATTGTTTCCAAGATTCCTCTGCTGAATCATGGTGCCAAATGCTCTGGCCACTTCCCCAAGCCATACATTCTCTTGCTGAGCTCTCTGAGGGTTCAAGATGATGAGCTTATCTGCAAGGAAAGAACAGAAGGCAGCCTATTTCCTCTTCCCATATGTGGCCTCCTTCCCTACTCAAAAGCTGAACTATTTACATTTCTATCAGCCTTTACACTAGGAAGAGGTGCTCTGTGTGCTGTTAAATACCAAAGGGAGAACTGATACAGAAGAACAAAAAGAAAATACAGTAGTCCCCCTTATCTACAGGGAATTGTGTTCCAAGACCCCCAGTGGATGCCTGAAACAGTAGATAGTACCAACCCCAACACACACTATATTTTTTCCAATGCAAACATATCTATGGTAAAGTTTAATTTATCAATTAGGCACAGCAAGAGATTAATAACAATAACTAATAATAAAATAGGACATTCATAATAATATATTATAATAAAAGTTATATATATGGTCTGTCTCTAATGCTCTCTCAAAATATCTTACTGTATAAATAAATGTAATGCCTTTTCCATCTTAGCTAAGCACTTACCACTAACTGTGGTTGTTAACGTTTTCATTTTGAGGCGTGACAGCAAAACTAGCATGAATTTCTTTTTCCTTCTTTACAATTTCACAGATAGAAGATTGATTCTTACTATACATCTTAGCAACCTCAGCATAGGATTTTTTATCTTTCCTTATTAAGTCAAGAACTTTCAACTTTTCACTTAAAGGAAGCACTTTACGGCTTCTCTCTGGCATATCTAAATTGCCAGCATCACTCCTCTTGCACTTTGGGGCCATTATTAGGTAAAATAAGGGTTATTTGAACACAAGCACTGAGATACCTTGACAGTCAATTGGAAAACCAAGATGAGTACTAAGTGATGAACACTAAGGAATGGCAGGGACAAAGGGGTGATTCGCAGGTGGGCTGGAGCCAGATGGTGCAAGACTGCATCACACTAGTCAGAATTGTGCACAGCTTAAAACTTTTTTTTTTTTTTAGCTTAAAACTTATAAACTATTTGTTTCCAGAATTTTACATTTAATATTTTCAGACTGCAGTTGACCTCAGGAAACTGCAACCATGAAAAGTGAAACCTGGTATAAGGGAGGAATTACTGTGTACACCCAAAGCCATGGAGATAGGGTGGACTTCCCAAGCAGTACATTTTTATGAAGGAGGAAATCCAAGAATGGAAACTAATGTTGGGAAGCAACTAGGACAGAGAGAAGAGAAACATCATAGCTCACCTTTGTGGATATTATCTACACACTACAATGTCCTATGAACCTGGCAGATGGTACATCACTCAAGCCTCCTTACAGCCTATGGGCTTAGATCTTTTTTTTTTTTAATGGCCATTCTACAGGTGAGGTACTGAGTCTTAAGTAACCTGCCTAAGGCCACACAGCTAGTGAACGGTGGAGGCCAGATCTGACTGAGGGCAACCTATCTCTGGAGCCCCAAATTTTTGTCTTGTTTAAGAGAAAAACCACAGGCCTAAAATGGCGTCTCTCATACTAAAGCCCATGAAACCTAACCGAGATTTAATACATGATCTAACTGCAGCTTTGACCTCCCCCAGGAATGGCATCTTAATCAGCCAGTCTGGAATCTTCTGGTCAGTAGCAGTGAGGTAATCTGTCACACAGGCCTCTTCCTCCACCCACCCCAACACACACACACACACACACACACACACAAGAAGAGGTAATCTACAAGAGAGACCCTGACCTCTCACCCAAAAGAGGGTGACCTGGCCAGAAACAATTCTTTTCTCTATCACTTTCATGCCCTAACCTCCTCCTAGAACCACCACCCCTGCCCCCTGCATTTTGCACAACCCCTCAGAGCAACCTCACATGGGAGGACACTTGATTCATGAATTGTTTAATAAAGCCAATTACAATTTCAAGTCTATTCAGCTGAATTTTGTTTCTTAACAACATCTACCCTTTTCCTCTCTCTGCTTCTGCAGTATAATGGGCGACACTGCTGTCATGGCTTGGGGATTAGGGAGCTCCTTTTTATCTACAGGCAATTTAGGTAGAGGCTAGGAAGAAAGGTTTTCCAGTGTCTAGGTCTCAGCTAACGTCCATGACAGAGCAGCAGATCACATAAAGAGCAGGGGTAGTTTTGAGAAATTATTTGATGCCACTTCTGATAGTAAGAAACAGTGATAAATATTAAATAGGTGACATTGATTTCACTCCCTGGGATCTAGACACAATTTTTCATAGCATACGTTTTTAACCTTTGTAGCCCTAAAATATTTCTTTCAAAACATGGACTTGACTATGGTCAAATGTGGGTAACCATAAATTATATGATATCAAATGATTTATTTAAAAGGGAAATTATTTCTGAGACTCTACAGTGAACAGAACATTTGTTTAGGTATTGAAATAGGTTGACTTCAAGGGAAGACCTGTTCATGAAGCAAATACAGGAAAAAAGCAGTAAAGGAAAATAATTTTAGTTTTTTTTTTCTTTTGTGACTAATTTTGTATGGCGGTTTAAAAAATACTTGCTGAAACAGCCCATACAACTCAATAACAAAAAAACAAACAGCCCAATCAAAACATGGGCAGAAGACCTAAAAGGATATTTCTCCAAAGAAGACATATAGATGGTCAATAGTCACATGAAAAGACATTCGCCATCGCTAATCACTAGAGAAATACAAAAAAAAAAAAAAAAGAACTACAATAAGGTACCAACTGATACCAGTCAGAATGGCCATCGTTAAAAGGTCTACAAACAGCAAATGCTGGGAGAGTGTAAAGAAAAGGGAACCCTCCTTCACATCTGGCGGGAATGTAAATCGGTGCAGCCACTATGGAGAATAGTACGGAGATCCCTCAAAAAACTAAAAATAGAGCTGCCATATGATCCAGCAATCCAATTCCTGGGCATATATCCGGACAAGACTATAAGTCAAAAATACACATGCACCCCTATGCTCATAGCAACACTATTCACAACAGCCGAGACATGGAAACAATCTAAATGTCCATCAATAGATGAATAAATTAAAAAGATGTGGTACATATATATGATGGAATACTACTCAACCATAAAAGGAATGAAATAATGTCATCTGCAGCAACATGATGGACCTAGAGATCATCATACTAACTGAAGTAAGTCAGACAGAGAAAGACAAATATCATATGCTGTCACTTACATGTGGAATCCAAAGTATGACACAAATGAACTTGTCTGTGAAACAGAAAACAGACTTACAGACATAGAGAACAGACTCACGATTAGCAGGGGGGTGGCGGGGGGCGGGGGGTGGGAGTAGAGAGGGATGGATTAGGAGTATGGGATTAGCCAATGCAAACTATTATATATAGAACAGATAAACAACAGAGACCTACTGCATAGCACAGGGAACTAAATTCAATGTCTTGTGATAAATCATAATGAAAAAGAATACTAAAAAGAATGTGCATATATACATATATATATGTATAGCTGAATCATTTTGCTGTATGGTAGAAATTAACACAACATTGTAAATCAACTATACTTCAATAAAATAAAAACTTTAAAAGTCATCCATCTGAAATATTATTCAAAGAATATGATTTCAAAATCTTTCCATATCTTTAGAAGAATTCAAGATGTATTTTTCGAAAGAAAAATTTAAAAGAACATAAAATACCTAACTGAAGAATCTGTTAAGTGGATTTGGAAAAAAAAATCAGTTGCTTGAATTTTATGGGAAGGAGATTCAAATTGTTTGCTTGTGTCTTAATCTAGAATACAAATTGATATTTCTATAACAACAGAGGTTTGAAACTATTTTTTAAACTCTTAAAGCTAAATATGTCCTAAGATTCAGTCTACACATCGTTCGCCTACCCTTAAAAAAAATTCTCAGCAAAAGCCAAAATGAAAGAAAGCCAAATAAACATGATCCAATATAACATTGCTTTTTACATTCTTACTTCTCTTTTAACCTCTATTTACCTGTAGTAGCTTAGCATTCTTAGGAAAACATTTCAGCTAAAATTTCCTAAGGCAGCACTGATACACATAGGCAGAGGTGACTATTATCTGAGCTATAAGGAATGTCTTCATGCTTGTATGTACTGGATAACATCTCCTTATGTCCAGGACTTTGGGTCTTGAACAGACCAGACTTGTCAAATGAAAATGGACACATTATAGTCTCCAGAGATTCCTGAGTTGAAATGGCAATTATTAACAGCAAACTTCTTCAATGGCCCTATTATGTCAGAGACCAAACTTCCAATTTTGATAGGTCATATCCTGTCAACTAGTGTCAAAAAAAAATGCACTGAAATTATTCTTTTAGTGACTGAATTTGTAAATCATGGTGTTCCAAAAATGCAAATTATCCACAAATACTCATTATTAGTAAGAATTGTATTGAGCCATCTGCTTTTTGGGAAACTTTCCACTTCATTTTGAAAATGCAGAATGAATCATATACATTCCTTGTTTTCTAGTTTCTCAAAGAGGATTGAACTAGTCATCTCTTTTTATAGTAAAACAAAATCTCAAGACTATTTTAAATCCTCCCCAATTGCAGGGACTTGCTTCACCTGTGCTTCTACATGGGCCAGCAATTGACAGGAAGCAATATCGTGTGTACTGGACACGTGATAAGCTTCAACCACCTTCTATTCCATCGGCTGCTGTGACGACCAGCTCTGCCTGAGCCCTGGTTGAATTCTGACAAACATCCCCCTAAGAGCACCTCTGCTCCTATGGGGCCTTCCTTGTTGACTTCTCCAGGAGAATCAATGGGATACAAGTGTCCTGACATGCATCTGCAGAAATGCAAGACTTCATAGGGTAAACCTCTGAACAGAAACAGGATTCAGTCAATGAGTGCTTCTCCTTTCCACCCTAAGCTGATGAAAATGCTGCTTATTCAGCTTCTCAGAGGCTTGTTACCATGGATCTGGCAACCAGCCATACTCAACAAACTTTGTAGCATCAGCATGAAAAGGCATCCTCCTCCTCTTTTGCCTCCCTCCCTTTCACTCACTCTTCCTTCCTTTGAGAACAACACACCCACCCTCCGTCCCAGACTCTGCTTTCAGAGGAACCCAGAATAGGACTCGGACAAAGAAGAACTTGTCATGAGTCATGAGCAACCACGGAATGAGTTAGAAGAGAAGAAAATAAGTAAGAAATGAAATTCTTTTATGAAAGAGGAAAGGAAATGTTAGACAAAGGAAACCTAGAGTCCAGCTGAAGAACTTGAGAGTGAATATTTTAATCACTCCGAGCAGTGATAAGACTCTGATGAGCTAGTCATCTGACTCTGAGGTTTCCTCTGCTGTAAATCTTTTTTACTGAAAAGCTCTTGAAAAACAAAACTCATTAGAGAGTTAAGGTAATGGTTCTCCTCCAAAATGTCTAGTATCTGCTTTTATTGCTCTGTTACTGCCGGCAGTACTGAGAGTGCTGCGTCACTGCAGCAGCAAATGGGTGGATCACTGTCTTCCCCCAGAGATAAATGAAGCAACAATGTGGTAAAAAGCGCTTGGTTTCAGGAGGTGAACAGTTGGATCTTTAATTACAAAGGACTGAAATCCATTACAACACGACGGGGAGTGTGTTTAATTTGCAGAAAGAGAGAAATAGCTGGGGTTTGTGACTTAAATGACCTTAACACCAAAACCACACAGTCCCCACTTCTGAAGGGCAATGTACAACCTCTACTCTGAAAACACAGACAGGTTGTGAGATAAGGAATTGTTTCCTCTTGAAAAATTGAACGAGAAAAGGATGACACATAATATCACTGTTGTCTGCGAGATTTACTCTCATGAGTCCTGCTTTTCAGTTCAGTGAAATGCTGAAACCTTGACTTGTTTGTAGAAATAGAGCTATATAAGAAAGCAAGTGGATACTGTATGGAACCTGTGGTTTTTTAAGTTTGCTTTCTTTCCAAAATATGGCACATCTCTGGGTTTTTGTTTTGCTGGATTTTCAGTGGGGTGGGGGGGCTTGAGGGCAGCAGTATGCTTTTTATCTTAAACAAGTAGTTTGCACGGCACCCTACCTTAGTAAGTACACCAAGAAAGAAATGCTATGAAGACTTAGAGAATGAATTTATGGTTGCCAGGGGAGGATGGGGGAAAGGGACAGTTAGGGAGTCTGAGATCAGCATCCAATACTCTGGCCACCTGATGCAAAGAAATGACTCCTTAGAAAAGACCCTGATGCTGGGAAAGACTGAAGGCAGGAGAAGAAGGGGGCAACAGAGGATGAGACGGTTGGATAGCATCACCGACTTGATGAACATGAGTTTGATCAAGCTTCAGGAGCTGGTGATGGACAGGAAAGCCTGGCATGCTGTAGTCCATGGGGTCGCAGAGTCGGACACGACTGAGCTACTGAACTGAACTGATGTATATGCACTGCTATATTTAAAAAGGATAAGCAACAAGGTCCTACAGTATAGAACAGGGCGCTCTGGTCAATGTTATGTGGTGGCCTGGATAGGAGGGGTGTTTAGGGGAGAATGGACACATGGATATGTATGACTGAGTCCCTTTGCTGTCCATCTGAAGCTATCATAACATTGTTAATTGGTGGTATGTGCATGCTAAGTTGCTTCAGATGTGTCTGACTCTTTGCGATCCCATGGACTGTACCCCACCAGGCTCCTATGTCCATGGGGATCTTCTAGGCAAGAATACTGAAATGGGTTGCCATGCCCTTTTCCAGGAGATCTTTCCAGGCTGCATCTCTTATGTCTCCTGCATTGGCAGGTGGGGTTCTATACAAGTAGGGTCACCTGGGAAGCCTATACTCCAATATAAAATGGAAAGTTTAAAAAAAATAACACTGTGAAAACATCTAACTCTCTTTACCTCGAGTTCTGAGGAAGCTACTGCGAGCCTCTGGTAAATAGTAATAAAGTTTTCACCTCAACAACGTCTTGGTCCTCAGCTGAACAAATAGAAACAGGCTCCTCAAGATAGTCCTAGCATTCAACACCCTCAGTAAATAAGTCTAAAGGAATCCAAAATGGCATTCATTCTGCATTGTAATATTTGGTATTATGAGGTCATTGAGAGGTAGGGACAATCATGTCTAATGCTTGCTGTTTTCTTCCACAGGAAAAGTAGAGAAATACCAATTAAAACTCAGCCCCATGCCAACTCCTCATTCAGTTTCCCCAGGAAAAGGAAATGGCCGATTAAGCACAGTAAGCATCGGCGGCTCCACCGCAGCTTCCCTCATCTTTCTGGGTGCAGACTGCTCAGAGGGGTGTCCAGTGTGCTCTGAGAGCTCCGTGGAATTCCATTTTAAGGTGATTCAGGAACTCCATACCACCTCCAATCACCCCTCTCCTCTTCCAAAGAAATCTTGATCGCAAATTCATTTTATAGACAAATCTAACAACTACTTTTAAATAATACCAACACATATTTAGTTAAGCATTTTCAAAGAAATTATTGAGTTTGCCTATCTTGTTTAATTCACAATTTTAAACAAAATAGTTAAAGTCTGCATTGCGAAAGTCCATACAAGTGTATTTCTTGGAAAGAGAAAGAACACAGAAAAACCTGTAAACAAATGTTCATAGCATTTGTCATTTTATTTGCAATAGCCAAAGATTGAAAACAAACCACATGTTTTCTGATGGACAAGTGGTGAAATAAACTGTGGTACATCCATACAATGGAATACTACCCAACAACAAAAAGGTATGAATTACTGATACACAGAACAATTTGGAAATGACGTTGAAGAAAATGTGCTGAGTGAAAAAACCAATCCAAAAGGTTATATATTGCGTGATTCTATTTATATAATCTTCTTAAAATAACAAATCATAGAAATGGAGAAGAGATTAGGTTTTGCCTGGGGTTAGGGATGGGAGTAGAGTGTGGGAGCAAGGTATAAAAGGGTAACATGAAGGATTCTTGTGAAAATAGGACTGTTTTGTATCTTGAATGTAGTAATGAATACACAAACCTGCACATGTGACAAAACTGCATTAAACTAAACACCAGACACACAAAAATACATGAGCTCAAAATTGGTAAAGAATCCACCTGCCATGCAGGAGACCTGGGTTGGGAAGATCCCATGAAGAAGGGAACAGCTACCCACTCCAGTGTTCTAGCCTGGAGAATTCCATGGACTGTATAACCCATGGAGTCACAAAGGGTCAAGACACCACTGAGTGACTTTCACTTTCACAGTTGATCTATGAACAACACAAGTTTGAACTGCATGGTTCAATTATACTTGGAGTATTTTCAATAAATACAGTATGTACTACAGGATCAGTGGTTGCTTAAGTCTGAGAATGCAGAACCTCCTTGGATACAGAGGGCTGGCTGACCATAGAATTTAGAATCCCAGATTCTGGTATCTGTGGTGGGTCTTGGAATCAATCCCCCACAGATACCAAAGGACAAGTGGGTTGTATTCTGGTTGTAATACTGTACTACAGTTTTGAAAGATGGTTCCATTAGCTAAACTGGGTGATGAGTACACAGAATCACTTAATGTTATTTCTTATAACTGTACATCTGTACATGAATTTTTAAATTGTTGTTCAGTTGCTAAGTTGTGTCCAACTCTTTTGTAACCCCACAGACTGTAGCCTGCCAGGCTCCTCTGCCCATGGACTTTTCCAGGCAAGAATACTGGAATGGGTTGCCATTTCCTTCTCCAAGGGATCTTCCTGACCCAGGAATAGAACCCACATCTCCTACATTGGCAGGCAGATTCTTTACCATTGAACCACCAGAGAAGCTGAATCTAAAATTATCTCAGAGTAAAAACTTTGATGGGAAAGGAAGGAAAAATAAAACATACTTTTTAACTCATAGGGCTGATCCATATCATGATGAAACCATAGAAAAAGAGGTTCGCAAAAATGAAGAACAAAGTACATCCACTTCTATAGGTAAAGTTTGTTCTCTGTTGCACAGTAATATTTTACATATATACAATTATGGTTTTTTATGGATTTTCTAAGAGAGAATAGCCTACACTTTTTTTTTCATTTATGTTTATTAGTTGGAGGCTAATTATTTTACAATAATGTAGTCATTTTTGTCATACATTGACATGAATCAGCCATGGATTAACAAATTGAAAAATAGCCTAGACTTTTAAAAAATATTTTACTTAATTTATAATTCTGTTTCAAACTATTTAACTTTTAAAAATCAGTTAAATAAAATCATTTTTATGATTTTACCATGAGAGTCATAATAGCTTTTATTTTCATCTATTATGCTCGTTTACTGCTACAATGGCATATAGAAAGGTGGGATTCTTTCTTTACCCTATTAAGCTGATCTTCCATTCAAATTCTTAAGACAGAGTTATCTCTATTCCCTCATGACACTACCTAGAACCATGCATTTCTCTTCATTTTCAGAAAATAACATTGGAGAGATAAGACATTCTAAGTCCCTGACTTATCTCATGCTTCCATCTTGAACACCGTGACACTAGTAAACCAGGATATTTTAATGACTAGAATGTGAGTTGGTCTTAATGAAATTTATTATAACTTTGAGTTCCCCAAATCCTGTTTCAAATAAGAGCAGATTTTTATCCTTAATTCAATTTTTATCCTTTTATTCAATCCATGATTATGCATTGAGTCTTTAATACTCAAAATAATCATTCAGTCAGTGCATTTTACTTCTTTTATCTACTTGTGATGATGGTTAATTAGCTAGAAGGAGGAACAGAACTAAACCCAGGTCAATTATTATGATTTATGTACCTTGATTAGTGTGTGGGAACACAAACAAGACCAACAGCACTCACTGTTATCTAATTGCAAATAATAAGAGACAAACGAGATAATCTAGACAAGTCTCAACAGGAAACTTGACTTATTAAAAGTAAGAGTAAGACTCAAAATTCTAATCCCAAGTGGCAGTTTAAGTGATCACCATCTAAAACAGACTCTACTTAATTCTATTTTCTGTTTATCTCTAATTAAAATAAACATTTTTCCCCTGAAAACCAAAGAGTGAGGAGAAGAGTACATGTCATTTAGGGATGTGAAAGAAGAGAAGACATATTATTTGCTCTCCGATGCTGAATCATTCTAGAGAATATTCTCAACGCTGTGGTGAAGCACTTCCTACTCTTTCTGTCCAGCATTTCCTGCTTCAATTACTGAATCCCATCTGGGTTTAATGTTTATCTCATCTGGAATTGTTATTGCTCTAATCTGTAGCATTAATTGCCTCCATATTGTCTGAGATTTCTACCTTACTGTTATTGTCAATTTCCTTTCAGCTGATGATTGTTTTACCTACTGGTCAATCCCGATGAAACACCAGCCTATAAGACACCCCCGACCTCAGCAGACAAATTAATCTGCAAGTCTGATTTCAAAAGCAACAGTCACAAAATAGACCTTTGCTGTAGACACAAAGATAAATGCCTCAACATCATACATTAACTGGTCTTATTTGGTCTTTAATTTTGATAAACATAGGTTTTCAACTTTGGTTGCTTGCGACAAGTTTAACTGAGATCACTACACACATATATGTGCATACAATATGGTGGCCACATGTGGCTACTGAGGACTTGATATGTAACTAGTCCAAATTCATATGTGCTACAGTTACAATATATATGCTAGATTTTGAAGACTTAATTTAAGAAAATGTCTAACATACCTCCTTAAAACTTGTCCAGATATTCTCTTCTTACCCTTTTAATATCACAGGTTGGTAGTTATGTCACTCTTTTATTTTTCATAAAGATTATTTTTTTCTAAATCAGTTTTTCTGGGGGTTCAATTTTATTAATATTTTTAATGGATAATTTTTGACTTTGTTGATTTTCTCTATTGTTTGCTTATCCAGCCCATTGTTTTTCTTTGGATTTAATTTTAACTTTTTCTAGATTAGGTGGAAACTGAGCTTACTGATTTTGGATGACTCTTTAATAATACATGATTTTAAGCTATAATTTTTCTGTGCACACTCCTTTAGGTACATCATACAAAATATGATATTGCTCTAAGTATCATGTTTTATTTTAATCCTTTGGTGAGGAATTAAATAATTGATGGATGAAATATTGTTACTGGAGAATCATCAATCTGAAATAAGAGAGCTCTTGAGAGTTGTGCTTAGTTTTGTTTTGTTTTTTTCAGTAAAAGTTGCGGTCACACAAAATTAATTCTAAGATTTTCCATATATTATTAATGACTGGAAAAGCTTTAAGAGTTTCACTAAAAGGAAAACCATTAAAACAAGTACATATGCTCTTCCTGAGACATCACAAAATAGATTTGATAATTAAACTCTTCATTTCCCTTTCATTTGGACTTTTACTCATAATTTTATAAGTGTGCATATAGTTTCTATACTATAGTTTTAGAAATTATATACGGAAAGAGCTGTCATTTGGAAGATTCCATGTACATATGTTTCCAAATAATAGAATTCCTTCTGTTCAGATTCCTCCCTAAAAAAATATTCTACATATTCTATCAGTACATTTGCTTTCTTTATGGAAAAGATACTTCAAGTGATATTTTTTGTTTTGTTTTTTTACTTTCAGACATTGATGGCCTTGTGCATAATCATATATTCTGAATCTGGAAATGTAAATGAAAATCCTGCCTGTAACTTTATAGTAATTGTCTTTTATAGTTTCCCCAGTTCAGTATTTATGTTGTGACCTCTATTTCAGTTGGCATCAAAATTTCATTAATAGCTTACTATTTATATTATTCCTTACACATTGCTACAATATATACAGCACAGCCAAGTTTTCTCTATTATCTTCGCCTTCCATTTTTCTATAAAAGATAGGAATAATAAGGAAAGAGAAAAGGTAATAACATGCAATAAACTCCAGTTCTCCTCTCGTTGTACATGTAGTACTTTTTATACAATTGCTCAAAATTCCACTAAAAATTAGTACTTTTATTGTTTTATTAATAATAAGACTGAGGTTCAAAGTTGTAAGAGGAGTTGCTTAAGATTATGTATTTAATAAATTGCAGGGCTGGAAATGTTCAATCAATGTTCAATAATTTTTGCCAATACAGAGTTGGTTTCCCCAATTTTTATTAAAAACTCTTGCTTCTTAAAATACTTCCTTTGTTTTGTGTATCCCTACCAACTAAAATAAGTTAGTGATTTCTGTTTTTTAAGTAGGTTCTATAATAAAGACTGTTAGTGCATTAAATGTTATTTTTTAAATGTAAATACCCTAAACCTTTTGTCCTAGACATTAATATTTTTATTTTTTTCCCCTCTAATTACCCATTCTCTACAGCGTACCCTAAGGATTTATGTTATTGAGATTCCAAAAGTTAAATTCAGGTCAATCTTTGTCAACTCCTATTTTCCTTTTGATCTGCTGCACAAAAAGAATACAATTTCCTTATTCAAGAATGAAAAGATGAGTGGTAATCAATAAGGAATCCACAAAAGGAACTGCCAGGCAAGCCAAATGTACTGCTTCCCTCCGCCATTTGCCTGTCTGCCATCTGCCTGTCCGCCATTTGTTACATGCAGTAAGAAAGAGAGGTGCGGATGTGAGCCTAGCAAAAGGACTCAAAGTTCAGTTGGTTAATTACTTTTTTGTGAAGAAAGAACAAATGAGCACAACTTATCATGCATGTAAAAAGATGCTAGAGATACTGTGAAATATAACACTACTTAATATACATTGAGCTCCTACTGGGTTCTAAAGGGTTTATAGATATACTTAATTCTCATAATGAACATGTAATAGGTACTTTACATGTTTACCTTTTTACAAAAAGTAAAGAAAATTAAGAAGACAGAACTTTCCAGTCATTTCAAGTGGCCTATCAATTTCATACAAACAGTAAATGGTAGAGAGGGGCCCATTCAGGTCAAAATGTTCACACTATCTTATATATGGTGATATATCACTTAACTTCTTTCCAAATAAACTTGAAAACTTCAAAGAAATGGATGGTTATCTAGGAAAATACAATTACAGATATATAATATAATAAAACTACAGTTGACCCTGCTAAAATATATAATATAAACAAATAATAAATGGAAAAACCTAACAAATCATTCCCAACTAAAAAG
Source organism: Cervus elaphus (assembly GCF_910594005.1). Taxonomy (NCBI): domain Eukaryota; kingdom Metazoa; phylum Chordata; class Mammalia; order Artiodactyla; family Cervidae; genus Cervus; species Cervus elaphus. The sequence continues at coordinate 5,274,395 of NC_057818.1, read as the reverse complement.
TATAAGCAAATCAAAAGGCAAAAATTCCAAAAGGTAATTTCATGAGCTCTGTGATTTGTATAGGTCACTTAACATATCTACACTTTTCAAATATTGACAGCAAAGAAAATATTTGATGATGATAGAGGTAAGAAAAAATTTAAATAAGTCTATACTTACATAAATGTGATACATAATATTAGACTAAATAATGATAAAATATGATAGGTAAATTCTGACTCACTTATTTCTTCATTAATACTACAATTGTTTTTTTCAATGAGCTAGATTATTCAGGGTAACGCCCTCTAGGGCACATCACAATCTGATGTGCGGGGCCTGGCTATCCTCTCCCCTCCCGTATGGTTTCTCACATATCCAGTCTTCTTTCCCATGGTGCCCACCTTAAAGGACATGGGCCACAGAGGCAGAAGGAAGGAAGAGATTGCCTGGGATCACATAAATGAGCTCAGGACCGAGGCCTAGCAAAAGCGCCCTTCACCCCCTGCTACGCTCCGCTGTCCAGAACTGGCTGACAGGCTGCAACCCACCTGCAAGGGACACTGGCATGTGCGCTCTCCCCAATGTCTAGAAATAGGAAAATGTGGTTGGGGGGCATCTTGCCAGTTTCTGCCACCGTCTGTATTTGTCATACCCAAATATTCACTGGACTCCTCACAAACATGAGAACACTCACGTTCTCCCCAAGGGTGTCAACATAATGGTCATTTACTCCATGAATCAGCTCCCAGCCAGGTGATGCATAGTCTTTTCCTCTTATAAAACAGCCTGAGCTCATATTTTCCTTATAATACTTAGCGAACATGCATTACTAAGGTTCTTTTTGCCAGTCCCTTCCCCTAGAGCACATTAGAAACACAGTCTGCCTTCCAAGTGTTCTCCAGAATCAATTATTTTACCTAACAATTTTTTGGTACAACGCCATCCCCTAACTGAGTAATGCTAAAAGTAATAAAAAGAAGAAAATTATGATGCTCTTGGTATTCATGGATAACGATGCTGTTGATGCTATGAGTCACTACATAACACAATGGTCTCTTCATGACGAATTTCTTTCTAGTAGCAGTATTAAGAATTGTGTTTTTCTTATCATTTGATTGCTTTTGTCATAAAGACAGTATGAATCACTTCTATCCTTGCCTTTGCTACTATAAAACCAGGTAAGTTTGTGGTAAACTTTCTAAAATGCAATTTGAAAACCTGGACTTAGAAACACAGAGCTTTGGAGAATGAATTTAGCAATTAATCTCCTTGGTTTCATCCTTTACCTATCTATATTGTTCCATTGTTCCTCATTTTTTAAATATGTGTTTGTTTAGTTATATATTTGATTATTTATTGATCACCCTCTTAGGATAAAGGCTAGAATACAAAAGTAAAGCAAGCAAGTATAGGGAAGTTGAGAATTAAAGTCATGATGACTTACAGAATCTCCTGGTCTTGAGTCTCTTTCTCTCTGAAATGCTTCAGTTATAGAATATGAGAAAGTATGGAGGGAAAAGTCTTAGAAAGCTTGACCTACATTAAAAGTAATGTAGGTCTACTATCTAGATAATATTCTCCTTTAAAAAGTGACCTACAATATAGAAGATGCCAGTTGTTTTTCATTTGCTGATGATTGACAAGGGAAGTCAAAAGGTCTCTCACTTTCTCTCCAGAAGGGACAACAGAACAGACGCTCGCACACAGATTAATGGTCCATATATCCCAGTCTCTTGTTGCTGACCAGCTGATAAGAGACATAATTGTCCTTAACAATTTGGCATAATTTATTCCTGCTTAGGTGGCTGTTACCTTCTGCAATTAAAGCATAGTGACTGCAGGGTCCTGTTATGTTATCCTAGCAATTTAGCTGAATGTGCAATTCCTACTCATACTATACATCATGTCTATACAATGCCAGAAAATTGTGTACCAAATAGTTTCAGCTCAGGAAATGTTCTTCTATTCTCATAGAATTCTAGCAAACATCATAAAATAGGTGTTCTAGTCCATTGTGATGAAGTACTCTTTCACTATGGAGTTAAGGCACATATATGTAGCACATTTATGTAGCACATATACACACACACACACATATATATATGTATGTATGTATATATCACTTGGGGGATATATATTTTTTACTTCAGGAAGTCACCTGTACATATACACTTGATATGCAAATTCACCAGCACAAGAAAGTGGTATCAGGGGAAGCATTAATATGCCAAGGCATGGACTGTACCATCTGGAACATTCAACCCTGGAAGCATGCCAATAGACTGTGAATTTCTAGGGTGTATCCTGGATTGTCATTCCCATGTGACAGATGTTAAACCACATGTCTCCTCCATCGTCTCTAACCCACTAAGCACATGTTCTAGAGCTCTGAGTTTTCTGATGACTCATCATGGGGTCTCCCATCATTGGATCCCTCCTCCCCATCTTGTGAACGACTTCTAAAGTTTCCAAAAGATCTAAACTGTCTCTTGTTTTGCTGTTTTAGCCGCTAAATACAGTCCAACTCTTTTGTGACCCCATGGACTGTAGCCTGTCAGGCTCCTCTGTCCATGGATTGGGTGGGTAGCCATTCCCTTCTCCAGGGGATCTTCCTGACCCAGGGATTGAACCTGCATCTCCTGCATTGCCAGCTGAATTCTTTACCACTGAGCCATGAGGGAAACCCCAAACCATCTCTTAGGTCTCAGAAAAATCACTAAGACTATATATATTGTTACATAGGCCAACTCTGAGCAATGTATCACAGGAATTAATTCCTTAAGTAAAATACAACTCAAGGGAAAAGAATCTTAGATTTGAGTGCAGTATCTTTCAAATTTTCTATTTTTACCATTAGCAATGAACAATACAAGAAAAATGAACACGATCCACACCATTTCAATAAACAGACTTTTCTTAATCATAGTAATTACTTAACTCTTACCCTGAAGGGAATCCTAGGAGGTAACTAATTGATCACTCTACCAACAGTGATCCTTCATTAAGTCATATGGCAAAGATGATAAGCAGTCTCTACTACATCACAAGATCTCCTTATTTCACTTCCCATTACTTAACCAGCAATACTCCTACAGAAATGTAAGAGTAATAGCATATTAACACTAGACTATTAATCTTACCTAGATGCATGCAATTATTTGTATATACACATGCTTAGAAGTCTGATGTGAATATACAGAAAGAGAATCAGCAATTTTCCTGGTTCTTCTTTGATGCTCTACATAATTCAAGGTTATTTTTACTTTTCTCTGTTAGTCTTTTAAATATCTTTTTGAAGTGTAATTTGTTGTTGTTGTTTAGTCACTCAGCCACGTCTGACTCTTTGCAACCCCATGGATTGTCACCAGCCAGGCTCCTCGGCACATGGGATTTCCCGGGCAAGAATATTGGAGTAGACTGCCATTTTCCTTCTCCAGAGGATCTTTCCAACCCATGGATTGAATCCACATCTCCTGCATTGGCCGGAGGGTTCTCTACCACTGAGCCACCAGGAAAGCCCTGAAGTGTAACTGACATGCCATTAAGTGTCACTCATTTTAAGTGTAGAATCCAATTGTTTTTTTAACTTATACAATTGTGCAGCCATCACCACAGTTCAGTTTTAGAACATGCCTAGCACCCCAGAAAGATTCCTCAGGCTTGTTTGCACTCAATCCCCATTTCCCCTTCAGCCCCAGCCAGCCACTAATCCTTCTGTCTATATAAATTTGCTTTTTCAAGACATTTCACATAATCAGAATCATACAACAAATAGTCCTCTGGGCATTTTTTCTTAATCAATTATCATAATACTTGGAGTTTCATTCATGTTTTTGTAGGTATCAGTAGTTACTCATTTTTATGACTGAGTACAATATCCCATTCTATGGGCGTCATATTCTGCTTTTATACAGTTCTGAGTGTTCCCACTTTCTGTATATTATGAATAATGCCTATATGAACATTCACAAGTCTTTTGTCAACACACACTTTTATTTCCCTCTGGTAGATATTTAGAGTGAAGTTGCTGAGTTGTAGATATGTATTCATATCCAACTTTTAAAAAACTGCCATACTATTTTCCAAAGTACCTATATCATTTTACATGTAACCAGTAATGTTTGAGGGTTCCATTTTCTCCACATGCCTGCCAATTCTTGTGTTACCTTCCTTATTACAACCATTCCAGTGAGATGAACTATTGCTCCACTGTGGTTTTAGTTTGCAATTTCCTAATGACTAATGATGGTGAACATCCTTGCATGTGTTTATTAGCCATTTATATATCCTCTTTGGTGAAGTGTCTATTAGTACATTTTCCCCATTATTAACAGTTTTGTGAAATCTTATTTACATAAGACACAGTTCATCCATTAAAGGTACACAACTTAATCATTTTTAGTATATTTACAGAGTTGTACAACCATCACCATAATCTAATTTTAGAACATTTCATCATCTCCAAAAGAAAGCTTGTACCCATTAACAATCACTGCCCATTTTTCTTCTCACTCAACTTTTAAATTGGATTATTTGGTTTTTATTGTTGATTTGCAACAGTCTTTTAGATACTTCTGATACAAATCATTTGTCAAACATATCATTTGCAAATATTTTATCACAATCTGCTGCTTATCTTTTTATTTCTTAAATAAGTCTATTGGAGCACAAAAACCTTTTAATTTTGAAGTCAGATTTGCCATTTATTCCTCTATGGATTGTGCTGTGAGTGTCATATGTGAGAACTCTTTGCCTAAAACAAGATCCAAAGATTATGAAAATGCCTGGCCTTGTGGAGAAAAAACTATTATGCTATTCTTGTGGAGAAAATTGAATCTCATAGAGTTAACTAACTTCCTCAGGGTTTACAAATTAATAACCGAGCTCTTCCATTTTTAGAAAGACAATAATAGGCTCTTCTACCTTACATTTGCTTTAATAAATACTTATCAAATATTGAATATTTAAAATGAAGCCTCGTAAGCTAAACTTCTTATCTACATAGCTGCAACAGAGAGAAGGGAAGCAGTGCAAACTACTAGTGTACTTTCAACAGAAAGGAATGTTTTTCCATGAAACTTCGCAGAGATATGTGAGTGATTAATTACTAGTATGGCTAATAATAGGGGGGAAAGCATTTGATTTTGTTTAAAGAAATAGAGATCAACTAGGAAGTTTATAGATTATATGATGTTAGTGCATTGGTTTTTTCAATTAACATTTTTTGCACTGTGTGATAATTTTGAAATCGTTTATTAGAAAAACTTTTGATAATGAAATAAACAACTGAAGTCATATAAAACCGGTATGCTGCATGTGAGGGAAAAAAAAGAAGAAAAATTCTGTTACTCATTTTCCTTTCTAGTCTCTGAAGTAGGCAGTAATAGTAGTTTCTTCTTTTGTAATTATAGAGAAAGTAAAGCAAAAATAGAAAACACAGCAACAGAAAAGCACAGTCAAATGTTTCTAATGGGCTCTTTCACATTCTTAAAGAAATTTGCTGTTATAATAGTGATTTTCAATGTATCATAGTGGTTTTACATTAGTAATATTTTTATATATATATTCTACAATATTGAAATCTATTGAGATTTTATGGTGATAAATCAGCACTAAGAACATTTGATAATAATATGATAGGAAAAAATAATATCAAAGATGTCATTTGCTTATACATTTATCATAAGTTTCCATCATTTTGAGAACCTCTGGAGCATGTACATTCAGAGTATGATTCTTCATAACCCCTGGCACCTTGATTTTATAATTTCCAGCAACCATCTGTGCCTTAACTTACATTCACACTCTGTTTCCATCACTCTTCACAGTTCAGCATCTTTACCTGTCAGACCTAAGCATTACGATGTGAATGAGTGTGATCCTCAGAGCAATTTACATTGTGTCACCAAACTATCTTGGGAGAAGCCTATATCTAAGTACTACTATCCAATAGAAGGCTATGACATATAGCATTAGAAAGCAAGAATGTAAGCCCTATCCACACAAATTATTTTAAATTGGACCTTAGAAAAATCACTCCTAGTTTCAGTTTTCTCAACTGAAAAATGAAAATGAAAATAGCAGGTCATCCTTACCAGGAATGTTACGTGCCTAAACAAAACCCTATGCAGTAGACCTCCCAGCTTGAAGTTGAATTGAAATCACTCCTGAGATTCAGGCAGGTCTGTGCAAGGGGAGGATAGATTTCAGAGCCCACAGTGAAAGGGACAGTGGAACACCAGTCAAGAGTCCATTGTCTCTGATTGGACAGAGAACAGAGCAGGAAGTGTGAGAGAGGGGGACCAGAGTGAAACAGGATGGAAGCTGAACCGGCCCTGCAGAGACGCTCAAGGCTCACAGGGTCATGGGTACATGACACCATCTATATGCCTTTGAGTTTCTGCATAGTCCCTTTCAAACGACTCTCTTCTTGAGTTTCAATACATTGTTTTTTGGTAGGCATCACTTTGTTATTTTATGCATCTGTCATATACCATGAAAAATTCACTTCTTAAACTGATCTACATCAGTTGCTTATAAAGCATCCATTAAACCAACTGCTGCAACTTAGTTACTGAGTTTTGGTGACATGTAATCCAACCTTTATATCTACTACTGTGGGCAGGAATCCCTTAGAAGAAATGGAGTAGCCATCATGATGAACAAAAGAGTCCAAAATGCAGTACTTGGATTCAATCTCAAAAATGACAGAATGATCCCTGTTCGTTTCCAAGGCAAACCATTCTATATCACAGTAATCCAAGTCTATGCCCTGACCAGTGATGCTAAAGAAGCTGAAGTTGAACAGTTCCAAGAACACCTGCAAGACCTTCTAGAACTAACACCCAAAAAGGATGTCCTATTCATTATAGAGGACTGGAATGCAAAAGTAGGAAGTCAAGAAACACCTGGAGTAACAGGCAAATTTGGCCTTGGAGTATGGAATGAAGCAGGGCAAAGGCTAATAGGAGAGTTCTGCCAAGAGAATGCACTGGTCATAGCAAACACCCTCTTCCAACAACACAAGAGAAGACTCTACACATGGACAACGTGAGATGGTCAACACCGAAATCAGATTGATTATATTCTTTGCAGCCAAAGATGGAGAAGCTGTATACGGTCAGCAAAAACAAGACCGGTAGCTGACTGTGGCTCAGATCATGAATTCCTTATTGCCAAATTCAGACTGAAATTGAAGAAAGTGGGGAAAACCACTAGACCATTCAGGTATGACCTAAATCAAATCCCTTATGACTATACAGTGGAACTGAGAAATAGATTTAAGGAACTAGATCTGACAGACAGAGTGCCTCATGAACTATGGATGGAGGTTCGTGACATGGTACAGGAGACAGGAATCAAGACCTTCCCAAGAAAAAGAAATGTAAAAAAGCAAAATGGTTGTCTGAGGAGCCCTTACAAATAGCTGTGAAAAGAAGAGAAGTGAAAAGCAAAGGAGGAAAGGAAAGATATACCCATTTGAATGCAGAGTTCCAAAGAATAGCAAGGAGAGATAAGAAAGCCTTCCTCAGTGATCAATGCAAAGAAATAGAGGAAAACAACAGAATGGGAAAGACTAGAGATTTCTTCAGGATAACTAGAGATACCAAGGGAACACATCATGCAAAGATGGGCTCAATAAAGGACAAAAATGGTAAGGACCTAACAGAAGCAGAAGATATTAAGAAAAAGTGGCAAGAATATACAGAAGAACTATACAAAAAAGATCTTCACAACACAGATAATCACGATGGTGTGATCACTCACCTAGAGCCAGACATCCTGGAATGTGAAGTCAAGTGGGTCTTAGGAAGTATCACTATGAACAAAGCTAGTGGAGGTGATGGAATTCCAGTTGAGCTATTTCAAATCCTAAAAGATGATGCTGTGAACGTGCTGCACTCAATACTCCAGCAAATTTGGAAAACTCAGTAGTGGCCACAGGACTGGAAAAGGTCAGTTTTCATTCCAATCCCTAAGAAAGGCAATGCCAAAGAATGCTCCAACTACCGCACAATTGCACTCATCTCACACACTAGTAAAGTAATGCTGAAAATTCTCCAAATCAGGCTTCAGCAATACATGAACCGTGAACTTCCAGATGTTCAAGCTGGATTTAGAAAAGGCAGAGGAACCAGAGATCAAATTTCCAACATCCGCTGGATCATCGAAAAAGCAAGAGAGTTCCAGAAAAACATCTATTTCTGCTTTATTGACTATGCCAAAGCCTTGGACTGTGTGGATCACAATAAACTGTGGAAAATTCTGAAAGAGATGGGAATACCAGACTACCTGGCCTGCCTGTTGAGAAACCTGTATGCAGGTCAGGAAGCAACAGTTAGAACTGGACATGGAAGAACAGACTGGTTCCAAATAGGAAAAGGAGTACGTCAAGGCTGTATATTGTCACCCTGCTTATTTAACTTCTATGCAGAGTACATCATGAGAAACACTGGGCTGGAAGAAGCACAACCTGGAATCAAGATTGCCGGGAGAAATACCAATAACTTCAGATATGCAGATGACACCATCCTTATGACAGAAAGTGAAGAAGTACTAAAGAGCCTCTTGATGAAAGTGAAAGAGGAGAGTGAAAAAGTTGGTTTAAAGCTCAACATTCAGAAAACTAAGATCATGGCATCTGGTCCCATCACTTCATGGCAAATAGATGGAGAAACAGTGGAAACAGTGGTTGACTTTATTTTTCTGGGCTCCAAAATCACTGCAGGTGGTGATTGCAGCCATGAAATTAAAAGATGCTTACTCCTTGGAAGGAAAGTTATGACCAACCTAGATAGCATACTAAAAAGCAGAGACATTACTTTGTCAACAAAGGTCTGTCTAGTCAAGGCTATGGTTTTTCCAGTAATCATGTATGGATTTGAGAGTTGGACTATAAAGAAATCTGAGTGCCAAAGACCTGATGCTTTTGAACTGTGGTGTTGGAGAAGACTCTTGAGAGCCCCTTGAACTGCAAGGAGATCCAACCAGTCCATTCTAAAGGAGATCATTCCTGGGTGTTCATTGGAAGGACTGATGTTGAAGCTGAAACTCCAATACTTTGGTCATCAGATGTGAAGAGCTGACTCATTTGAAAAGAACCTGATGCTGGGAAAGATTGAGGGCAGGAGAAGGGGACGACAGAGGGTGAGGTGGTTGCATGGCATCACCAACTCAATGGACATGGGTTTGGGTGGACTCTGGGAGTTGGTGATGGACAGGGAGGCCTGGTGTACTGCAGTTCATGGGGTTGCAAAGAGTCAGACATGACTGAGCGACTGAACTGAACTGAACTAAGTCCAACGTTTCTTGAATTCCAACTGGTCCTCTATATTTGTGGTCCAATCTAGTTGCCTTTCAGCCTACGATACACAGTGGAAACAGCACAGGTTATAGGAACTATTTCTATGTGTTCCATCTTACTTTAAACATGGTAAATGAAAACAGTACATCAGTGTGGATAAGGCCAGGGGCTTTACAATCAAATCTTGGTTTACAGTCTGTCTCCATGACCCTTGGCAATATTAATAGTTGCTAATCCATAGGTCTGTGGTGAAAATGAAATAAAATGATGCCCGTAAAGTACTTGGCAGAGTGCCTAGTTCATAGGATCATTTAAAAACTGTTATGAATAGTTACATTTTCTAAGTTAGCACTATGGAAGGTCTAGTTTCAACTGATTCCTCTGTTCAAGTTTCTAAAAATGTAATGCACTTCACTAAAAATAAATGAATACACAAGCATATGTAGCAGTTCAGGTCAGTCACTCAGTAGTGTCCGACTCTGCGACCCCATGGACTGCATCATGCCAGGCTTCCTTGTCCATCACCAACTCCCGGAGCTTATTCAAACTCATGTCTATCAAGTTAATGATGCCATCCAACCATCTCATCCTCTGTCATCCCCTTCTCTTCCTGCCTTCAATATTTCCCAGCATCAGGGTCTTTTCCAATGAGCCAGTTCTTCACATCAGGTGGCCAAAGTATTGAAGTTTCACCTTCAGCCTCAGTCCTTCCAATGAATATTCTGGACAGATTTCCTTTAGAATTGACTGGTTGGATCTCCTTGCAGTCCAAGGGACTCTCAAGATCTTCTCCAACACCACAGTTCAAAATCATCAATTCTTCGGCGCTCAGCTTTCTTTATAGTCCAATTCTCACATCCATACATGACTACTGGAAAAACCATAGCTTTGATTAGACCGACATTTGCTGCCAAAGTAATGTCTCTGCTTTTTAATATGCTGTCTAGGTTGGTGATAGCTTTTCTTCCAAGGAGCAAGCATCTTTTAATTTCATGACTATAGTCACCATCTGACCCCAACTGTGTGAACTGATGAGGAACATATACATGTTAAACCACTGGATGCTCTACATAGTTGCATTATATTGATTTGCCTTAACCCACTACACTCTAGAGTGGACACCTTGGGGTGTACTTACTATGGAGAGTATGTTGTTTCACTAATTCTAGTCTCTCCATTTCTTTTCCAAATCTTATCCTTTCCACCTCATCAGCAAACTTGTTTCATCAACCCTGCCTTCTCATATGCATAGCCAAATTTCTTTTTATGGACTGCATTCCTTTCAATGTTTAAAAATTCTCGAGCATTCCCCAAATGAAAAACAACATGACACCTTCCTTGTCCCAAACCCCTCACCCTAATTTCCCAACTCATTTTCAGTGCATCAAATTCCTCTCCTTTAAAGTCCAATTCCCTGAGAGAGTCCCCTTAAGCGCTGGGCCACCACATACATGTGGGGCAGTAAGCACGGGGTGTTAGCAAAGCAAAGGCACAAAACCCCAAGGAGTCATCACAGCACATTCATGAAGAGCTGTGCCGTTAGAAGAGACATGAGAAAGCTGTTCCAACTCCAGAATTCATGAAAACTTTGTGTCATTTTGAAAAACACAATTGTGTTGAAAATAACCTTTAAGAGAGTGGGCTCTATTCTCACGCTTACAGGCACTGGAGGTCTTAATCTGATTTGGGCTCAGTTTTCCACATATTTCCTCTTCTTTCATTTACCTGTCACATCCCTTAATATGGCTTCTAACCCAAAATAAATCTACTGAAACTGCTTTTGTCAATATCACCATTGCCTGCCCTCTAACTAACTCAGTGGCCATGCTCCCTTAATTTCACAATATCTCTTCAGAATGTGGCAGTGTTGACCTCTTCTTCTTAAAATCTTCTACTGCCCTGACCTAACACTCTGTATTTCAGTTATACTGAAATTCTCTCTGGTCTCTGAAAAAGTTAGTTAGATACTCAGTCTTACTTCCTGCCCTTGAACTTTCACCATTGTGTTTCCAACGCACATCACAGTACCTGTCACAGAGTAATGGCAGGTACCCAGGGAAGATGGATGAACTCATTGTTGAGGGCCTGAATCTCATTATCCATGACACTGTAGCTTATATTACCCTGTTTGACTTCCATATCTCCACTGATTTTCTGTCATAACTCATCTCCTCCCACCTCCCCAACCTGGTCTTTGCAATTTTCTTCTCTAGATTCTATGTCTCATTCTGTTTTTAAAATGAAAATGTATATCAACATGCAAAAGCCAGATGTGGACACACTAACAATTATTAATCTGAAAAGGAAGCTAGAAAACAATCTCCATTGCAATACCACCAAGAAGAATAAAATGTCTAAGAATAAATTTAACCAAGAAGGGGAAAAGACTTATTACAGCGATAACTACATTGCTGAAAGGAATTAAAGAAGACACATACAAATGGAAAGACAAGCCACGTTCATGGATTAGAAGAAAATATTGTTAAAATGTCCATACTGCCGAAACAATCTACAGATTCAGTGCAATGCATCTTAAAAATCCTAAGGGTATTTTTTTTTTGCCTAAATTAACAACAACAACAACAAAAAAAAAAACAATTCCTAAATTCATATGGAACCACAAAGGACCTTGAATAGTCAAACCAATCTTGAGCAAAAAGGACAAAACTGAAGGCCTCATACTTCCTGATTTCAAAACATATTACAAAGATACAATCAAAACAGTACGGTACTGGTACAGAGGCATTCAAGAACAGCACCATAGAATAGAGATCCTAGAATAAACCCACACCTACAATCTACTGGTCTTTGATAAGGGTGCCAAGAACACACAGTTGGGATAGGAAATTCTTTTCAACAAATTATACTTGGTAAATTGAATATTCATATGCAAAAGAATGAATTTGGGCCTTCATCTTACACCATTCTCAAAAATCAACTCAAAATGCATTAAACAGCTAAACATAAGACCTGAAATTAGATAGGCTAGACTACACTAAAACCAAAAGCTTCTGCACATCAAAAGAAGCAATTAATGGAGCGAAAAGGTAAATTATAGAATGGGAGAAAATACTTCCAAGCCATGTATCTGATAAGGGTTCATTTCCAAAGTACATAAGGAACTTTGCTACTTAATAGCAAAACAAAACAAATAAATAACCCAATTTTAAAAGAGGCAAAGGGCTTGAAAAGACTTTTCTCCAAAGAAGACATAAAAATGGCCAATAGGTATATTTTAAAAATGTTTAACATCAGTAACCATCAAGAAAATAAAAATCAAAACCAAAATGGCAATAGGAAATTAGAGCTGTGTTAAGGGTGGGAGGAAGAAGAAAACACCCATTCCATCGCGGCCTGAATGTGCATTTGAATGGGTACTGGATATTGGTTTTTTCTCTGTGGCTTTTGACCTGCAGTGAATGACGCTAGCCTCACATTTAGAACCCAATGCAGAGACTTAGAGCACATGCTTATGGCTACCAAAAGGAAAAGGTAGGGGAGGGGTAAACTAGGAGTTTCATGTTAACATAAACAACCTACTATATAAAAATAATCAATAAGAACCTACAGTACAGCACAGGGCACTCTACTCAAAACTCTAATAACCTATATGGGAAAAGAACCTGAAAAAAGATAGATACAAGTATATAACTGAACCACTCTGCCATACACTTGAAACTAATACAACATTGTAAATCAACTATACTTCAATATAAAATTTTTAAAAATTTTAAAGAAGCTGCTACAGAGGAAAACTGTAAAAATTCATCTTACATCTTACAAAACTGTATTAGAAATATTTCTGAAATATTAACATACTGCTAATTTTGGAGGAAGGGAAATAATGTTAGCTTTATATTAATAACTCATTATCCTATATCAATCAACTCCTTGACATAATGAACAGAAGTGAACACTTAGTGGAAAAATTGTTAAAATGGTAAATTTATATTATGTATATTTTACCACAACAAAATAACTAAAACAAAAGCTATTAACACAGCAACAGAAAACACAGTCAAATGTTTCTAATGGGAAAATGTTTTCCCATTTCAGAATTTCAGACTTCGTGTGTGCTCCTTAGATCGTTCTGCTTGAGCATGTGCATCATATGGCACATGCTCATGACAACCTCATGACTGTACCTGTCCACAGGGCCCTCTTGCTGGAGTACAGAGGGATGAATGCAGGACAACTAAGCTCCATCAGCTGCAGGGAGGCACCTGCTGGCCACTGGGGACTGACACCCGCCACTGAAGCTGATCTTGCTCTGTCTCTTCTCCTTGTGAGTAAAGCATTTTTCCACCCAGTGCTTGATTGCAGTATTTTTCCATGGGGACTCCAATACCAAGATGCAGTGGTCAGAAGTGCTCAGATTTCTATTCCTGATAATAGGCGACTGATGCCACTTTAATTCCAGAAGAATTAAAATCATTGTCTCTAAGAGATATGTGCGCTCCCATGTTGATCATAGCATTATTTACCATAGCCAAGAGCCAGAAACAACCTAAATGTCAAGGGATGAGTGGATAAAGAAAATTATATATATATATATATATATATATATATATATATATATACACACACACAATGGAATATTATTCAGCCATGACAAAAGGAAGGAAATCCTGTCGTATGCAACGACATGGATGAACCTGGAAGACATTATGCCAAGTGAAATAAATCAGCCACAGAAAAACAAACACTGCAAGATTCTACTCACATGAGATCTCTAAAGTAGTCAAGCTCATAGAAACAGAAAATAAAATGGTGGGAAGGGGAAAACAGGAAGATTCTGTTTAACAGGTATAGAGTTTCAATCAGACAAGATGAAAAATGTAAAAGGGCTGCATTTTCACTTTAAAAGGCAGAGACACACACTATGATCTTTCTATCAGCCTCCATCTTTTTGATAACCTTGAATTTCTCTCTTCTTACATCGATGACTCAAGTTGCCTTCCATTATTCCATGGACTTTCCCATAATAATAATTATGTTCCCTCTACATGCCTGGACCCTCATTGGTCCTTTCCCTCATCCTCATGGATGTACAAGTCTCTCCTTCTTGAAAATGTTCAAGATGTTCATTTGATCTTATTCTTACCCCATTTATTCCCCTATTTCATGCTTTAGGTAACTGCCAATCACTAAGAATGAGTGGATTTACTTTGTCATTTTCACTCCAACATGTGATTCTTCCTCAGTTCCTTAAAGTTTGGTTTATATTTCTGTATTTATACATAAACTATTCTCTTGAGTTACATTAACATCCTGCTCAACTGATCTCTTGCCACTGGCTTTTATTTATTCCTCTGATTGATCGTCGTGGTATGCAACTCCTTGGTCTCAGAAATATTAAGCAATGACATGCCTTTTTTGTAGGAATAAATGAATAGTAACTTGGATCATAATCCACAATCAGATTCTAGAAATATATCTCAAAATTCCCAAAGGAATTTAAAAGTATTAACAAAAGCACTGTTGCATGTAAATGAAAGCTGATTTAATGAACAGACTAATAATTTGAATGATAAAAGTAGATAATTCAAGACAGAGAAACATGTTGCTGACACCCAAATTATGGCCGTGAATAAATACATCACAGAAACATGGGAAGCACCAGATGGATTTAAACATATCAGAGAGCTGGGCTGCCCATTAGCAGATGAAATCTGACTGGAAGACTGCAAGCGGCTTGCATGTGTTTGTATATTTCTAATATCTGCCTGATGGAACAATCACTTAGGCAGCCAGCAGGAGGTAAAATCAGCCAGAAAAAAAATCCAGAGCCCATCAATAGCAACTTTGCCAAATTTTTTAAAACAAGCATTATGTTTAGCTCCTTTAAGATAAGAAAAAGAGAACATCCCAGAATAATATGTTTGGGTTTCATTTTTGGCTATGAGAAATATGAAATGACTCATTTTTACAATGAAAAATTAATTTTTTAAAATCTTTGTTATAAAATGAGAATATATAACAGAGAATGAAGAACAATTAGATGTAGCTTAACCTACTTCTGCTTCATCACATCTGTGATTGAGGCAACAACTAGTAGTCTTTAAAAAATGATTAAAGCATTGATAGGGAAGTATATCTGAGCAAATATCAGATGGGGACATCCCCTATTAGTTCCAGTATTAAAAAAATTTTTAAATGTCCTTTCTCAAAATTTATCAAGTGGTCATTAATCAGCTACAAAAGCACGAAGGGTTTGTTGACTTTGTTACAACAGTAAACTGAAGTCTAGGACCACTGTCCCTTAGTATGAAAATGGCCCCTATATCCATGGTTTTCACATCCTCAGATGCTCATGGCCGACTGTACTATGCCATTTTAAAGCTTTAGCAGATTTGGGTATTCAGGAGTTTCTGGAATCGATCCAACACAGATACCCAGGGCTGATGATATTGCATTCCTCTATGAGTGAAAGCATACTCCAATACTTTGGCCATCTCATGCGAAGAGTTGACTCATTGGAAAAGACCCTGATGCTGGGAGGGATTGGGGGCAGGAGGAGAAGGGGACGACAGAGGATGAGATGGCTGGATGGCATCACTGACTCGATGGACATGAGTTTGAGTGAACTCCGGGAGCTGGTGATGGACAGGGAGGCCTGGCGTGCTGCGACTCATGAGTTCGCAAAGAGTCGGACACGACTGAGTGACTGAACTGAACTGAACCGATGAGTGAAAGAGTTGGAAACCAAAGCCTTGTAAGATCAGTCCCAAACTTCTTTTTCATTTGAATAACTCATCCTTCTTTCCACACAAACCACCTTCTCTGCTCTTACTAATCTGCTGCCCATTCTATTCCTAACTCTGCCTTGACTCTTGTTGGTCTCATTTCCTGTAATTTCTTCCACTTAATTTCAGACTCATCCAAATTCTCCTTATTCTTCAACTTTTATAGCAGTTTCCCATCATTTATGAAATTTTTCCCTTAGTCTATGGAGAGGTCCTTTCCAATAGTCCACCTCGTCCTTAAAAAAAACACTACTTACCTCTTATTTTATGTTCTTGTTATCTGATGTGTGCGAAAATCCTAGAGTGTCTCCGTTCCTTCAATATTCTTAAAGCTGGTTTGTGCCATCCATCTTATTTCAATTCTTTCTTGCACCCAGTAAATTATACATATGCAAGAAGCACTCAGCATTCACTGAAAAATAAAAACAATGGACATGCAAATGAGTGAATGCGAGTTGAGCCTGTTATGTTGACTTTTCTTTGGAGATGGCAAATAATATTTACTTCTACTTAGTTACTCATGAAAAGAAGAAATTTTGAAGAATGTAAGTAAGCAATTATAGCAGAAAAGAGGAAGAATAAATACAACAACAATTTTCCATACATTTTAGGAAATGATGATGAAGTAAAGAGCCATCCATAGACTAAATAGACATAATATATACATAAAAATAAAAGGGAGGTCCAAGAAAACCACATTTCCAGATATATATCTTTCTTTCCTTTGATTTGAAATACAAGTAATCTTTAAAATAAAAATACTCTTTAAAATACATATATTTAAAGATTTTTTCACATCAGTCAGGAAAATAAATTTAACAAAGTATTGTAAGTGATAAGTATGTAACTCTAAAAGTCATTCAACTTCAACAGCTTCACAATTCCACAATCACCAAGGAGTAAAGCAGATAGAACTCAGCCTCCACTCAAAATATACCTTAATATTACCATTAAGTTGAATATAATTAGAATTACAATTAAATGTTATATCATTTTTAAAAGGAAATGATTTCTTCATCAGGTTTTATAATGGCCTTTGGCATAGCAAGATGAAATTGGACCTAAAAATAAAATCTTAGTTAAATGAAAAGCTCAGATTAACTAACAATTTTCCTACTTCAGAATTTCCCTATGCATTTTTCTCCAATGACCTTTCTGATGACAAAGACTGAAATGATAGTCAATTACATTTATATCCCAAGGCACACTATAAATTTGTCAGAACCAAAAATGAGTGCACTGTGAAGCTCATGAAATCAGCTCCTGGTACCAGGGAGTGGAGGGAGAGAAGAGGTGGCAGGTCAGTCCTTGGTCATGCTGACACTGACACAGTGATGCTCAGACTGCAGCGTCTGCATGAGGATGAAGGGCCAAGAGAGCCCCCAAAGCTCCCCAATAGCATGCATTTAATATCCCAATTTGTTTCACTATTAGTTCAGTTCAGTCACTCAGTCATGTCCCACTCTTTGCAACCCCATGGACTACATGCAGCGCACCAGGGTTCCCTGTCCATGGCCAACAACTGGAGTTTACTCAAACTCATCTCCATTGAGTCAGTGATGCCATCCAACCATTTCATCCTCTGTCATCCCCTTCTCCTGCCTTCAATCTTCCCCAGCATCAGGGTCTTTTCAAATGAGTCAGCTCTTCACATCAGGTGGCCAAAGTACTGGAGATTCAGTTTCAGCATCAGTCCTTCCAATGAATACCCAGGACTGATCTTTAGGATGGACTGGTTGGATCTCCTTGAGTCCAAGGGACTCTCAAGAGTGTTTTCCAACACCACAGTTCAAAGGCATCAATTCTTCGGTGCTCAGCTTTCTTTATAGTCCAATTCTCACATCCATATATGACTACTGGAAAAACCATAGCCTTGACTAGATGGACTTTTGTTGGCAAAGTAATGTTTCTGCTTTTTAATATGCTGTCCAAGTTAGTCACACTTTTTCTTCAAAGGAGCCAGCTTCTTTTAATTTCATGGCTGCAGTCACAATCTGCAGTGATGTTGGACCCCCCAAAATAAAGTGTCTCACTGTTTTCACTGTTTCCCCATCTGTTTGTCATGAAGTGATGGGACCAGATGCCATGATCTTAGTTTTCTGAATGTTGAGTTTTAAGCCAACTTTTCACTCTCCTCTTTCACTTTCATCAAGAGGCTCTTTAGTTCTTCACTTTCTGCCATAAGGGTGGTGACATCTGCATATCTGAAGTTATTGATATCTCACCTGGCAATCTTGATTCCAGCTTGTACTTCATCCAGCCCAGGGTTTCTCATGATATACTCTGCATAGAAGTTAAATAAGCAGGGTGACAATATACAGCTTTGACATACTCCTTTCCTGACTTGGAACCAGTCTGTTGTTCCATGTCCAGTTCTAACTGTTGCTTCCTGACCTGCATACAGATTTCTCAAGAGGCAGGTCAGGTGATCTGGTATTCCCATCCCTTTCAGAATTTTCCACAGTTTGTTGTGGTCCACACAGTCAAAGGCTTTGGCATAGTCAATAAAGCAGATGTTTTTCTGGAACACTTTTGCTTTTTCGATGATCCAACAAATGTTGGCAATTTGATCTCTGGTTCCTCTGCCTTTTCTAAATCCAGCTTCAACATCTGGAAGTTCACAGTTCAGTACTGTTGAAGCCTGGCTTGGAGAATTGTGAGCGTTACTTTGCCTACTTGTGAGATGAGTGCAAATGTCTGGTAGTTTGAACATTCTTTGGCATTGCCTTTCTTTGGGTTTGGAATGAAAACTGACCTTTTCCAGTCCTGTGGCCACTGCTGAGTTTTCCAAATTTGCTGGCATATTGAGTGCAACACTTTCACAGCATCATCTTGTAGGATCTGAAATAGCTCAACTGGAATTCCATCACCTCCACTAGCTTTGTTCGTAGTGATGCTTCCTAAAGCCCACTTGACTTTGCATTCTAGGATGTCTGGCTCTAGGTGAGTGATCACACCATCATGATTATCTGGGTCCTGAAGATCTTTTTGTGCAGTTCTTCTGTGTATTCTTGCCACCTCTTCTTAATATCTTCTGCTTCTGTTAGGTCCATACCATTTCTGTCCTTTATTGAGCCCATCTTTGCATGAAATGTTCCCTTGGTATCTCTAATTTTTTTGAAGAGATCTCTAGTCTTTCCCATTCTATTGTTTTCCTCTATTTCTTTGCATTGATTGCTGAGGAAGGCTTTCTTATCTCTCCTTGCTATTCTTTGGAACTCTGCATTCAAATGGGAATATCTTTCCTTTTCTCCTTTGCCTTTCGCTTCTCTTCTATTCACAGCTATCTGTAAGGCCTCCTCAGACAGCCATTTTGCCTTTTGTATTTCTTTTCCATGGGGATGGTCTTGATCCCTGCCTCCTGTACAATGTCACAAACCTCCATCCATAGTTCTCCAGGCACTCTGTCTATCAGATTTATCCCTTGAATCTATTTCTCACTTCCACTGTATAATCGTAAGGGATTTGATTTAGGTCATACCTGAATGGTCCCGTGGTTTTCCCCACTTTCTTCAATTTCAGTCTGAATTTGGCAATAAGGAGTTCATGATCTGAGCCACAGTCAGCTCCCAGTCTTCTTTTTGCTGACTGTAAAGAACTCCATTTTTGGCTGCAAAGAATATACTCAATCTGATTTCTGTATTGACCACCTGGTGATGTCCATGTGTAGAGTCTTCTCTTGCATTGTTGGAAGAGGGTGTTTGCTATGACCAGTGTGTTCTCTTGGCAAAACTGTATTAGCCCTTGCCCTGCTTCATTCTGTATTTCAAGGCCAAATTTGTCTGTTACTCCAGGTAATTCTTGACTTCCTACTTTAGTATTCCATTCCTATGATTAAAAGGACATCCTTTTTGGGTGTTAGTTCTAGAAGGTCTTGTAGGTCTTCAAAGAACCATTCAACTTCAGCTTCCTCGGCATTACTGGTCAGGGCATAGACTTGAATTACTGTGATATTGAATGGTTTGCCTTGGAAACAAACAGAGATCATTCTGTCGTTTTTGAGATTGCAGCCAAGTACTGTATTTTGCATTCTTTTGTTGACTATGATGGCTACTCTATTTCTTCTAAGGGAATCTTGCCCACGATAGTAGATATGATGGTCATCTGAGTTAAATTTACCCATTCCAGTCCATTTTAGTTTGCTCACTCCTAAAATGTTGATGTTCATTCTTGCCATCCCTTGTTTGACCACTACTCACATGGAGAATGTGGCCCCCAGTCATGAGCTCAAGTTCACATGTATGTATAATTTAGGTGAAGCACAGGCACTGACAAAAAGACTCATCACCTTTTTGATACAGATGCTGAAAGAAAGGAAAGTGGATCTCAGGCCTCATTTTATCTCAGAGTATAACACCATTGTCTTACTCCAGGCCAGTTCAAGCTTTCATTTCAAGTGGACTGCTTTTCTTTTGTATTTTTTCTCTCTAAATGAGTAAAATTATATAAAGTAAACAAAAAATTTTCAGTTTTTTTAGACCCTTGTATCTCAAGTGATGTCTAATGATACCCTCTGTTATGTAAACCGGGTAAGGGGCCAGAGTTCCTCATAATTTTTCAGCTACTTATGACAGCCACGGCTTCCCAGGTGGCTCAGTGGTAAAGAACCCGCCTGCAAGTGCAGGAGGCTCAAGAGACATGGGTTTTATCCCAGGGTCCCTGGCCTAGGAAATGGCAACCCACTCCAGTATTTGCCTGGAAAAATTCCATGGACAGCAGCCTGGAACACTACAGCCCATGGAGTTGCAAAGAGTCAGACAGTACTGAGTGACTGACCAATGAGAATGATGGAACTATATTCTTTGAAGAACAGGTGGGTACACATTCTTTGGGGGAACTGCTGCCAGGAGGAAGTTTGTTTTGACATTATATGAATCTTTACATTCCAATATAGTTAAGGAAGCCTATAATGGATGACCCACATCCCCCCATGCTTCACCTACACTCTCTGTGCCCCAGGAGAAACCCATTTGTATTCTTAAGGTAACAGATTAGCTCCAGACACAAAAAGAACTGAAAACTGTTCACCTCTAGACCTGAAAAGATAGTTCTCAAAAGCAGGTACTTACTATTTTCTTACTTCCTGTACTAAACATAAATTCATTAGTAATTTCATATAACAAAGATTTTTCATATAACAAAGCAGATTCATTGACAGTAGGAAAGCATTTTGAGGAATAAAATACCTTTAGAAACTCAAATTTCTCCTTTCTCTATTTTTTAAAGATTTGTCCCACATTTATGTCCAAAATATATACTTCTTTTCCATTAACATTAAATATTTATCATGATATGAAAACACAACAGTGTATTAGAATGTCTAAGTTACATTTTAAAATCGTTAGAAAAAGCAAAAAGGTTGTGGTTGCTCCCTTTATGTAAGTGGAGATAGAAGAAAGCTCTTTAGAAATTACTAAACTGCTTCAAACTTAGTATTTTCAAATACAGTGATGGAGAGTTTGGTTTCAGTATGAAATCATGGTTCACTTCTGTTTCCTGAAGAAAATAATTGAGAGTTGTGGGAACTTTTCCTTCCATAATATCTTGACCCATTTAGAGAAACCCATCTGCTAGAATAGCATGAATCTCTCTGCAAGTCACTATCTCAATCGAGGGAAAATATGACAAAGCAATCAGGATGATCAAATAAAACATGAAAGGTGATTTCTCAGATTCAATCATAAGAGGATATAAAAATACTTGTTCAGGTAGGAACTAATTCATGTCTGACTCATTTTGCTCTCCAACAAGGTAATTATTTGATATCCCATTATTGAGCATTCACTGTTTTCAAAGAACTACTAAGAAAACAAAGACCTAGCTTTGGTCTTTCTTCTCAGAATTTCACTTGGAGAGAAAGACTTTGATAGTGACACCACAGTGTCAACTATCATACTGTTATAACAAAGCTAGTACTTAATATAGAAATAGGGAAGAGAGACTGATAGAATAGAAGGCTGGAAAAGGACCATAAAGAAACATGTGCTACCTTGGGAGTATTTAATTAATGTTGATAGATTGCTATTGAAAAAGATTAGCAAGAAAAAAAGACTTTTCAGACAGAACTAAAAAGTAAGGTCAGAATGAGGGGCAAGAAATTTTGATTCTTGGCACATGTTTAGCAGATTGAATAGGATAATGTGACCAACAGATATCTCTTTTGGAAAGATAATGTCAGCAGCAATTTAGAGTTATGATCTCCTGAAAGACATGTGTACACTCTGGATGGAGATGGGTAGGGTTCAAGAAAACCAACTAGCATTGATTTATTTTTGATTCATATCTGTCACTTCAAATGTGTTGCAATTTTAATGTACATGCTATTTCAGGACAATAGAACATGTCCATAAACTATAAACATAGAACATATTTGTATGGGACATAAACCTCCCTTTGACTCTTCAATTTCTGCCAAAGACCTCAATCCTGATACTAAAAATAATATTAACATTACCAGTACCAATTACAGTCCTATTTTGTCTTAGTTGGGATCAGACATAACTGATGTAAAAGATGGCTTGGAACGGAATGGATGGGATCAAGTTGAGTTAGAGAAATGCTACTATTAATCTTGAGCTTTCATTGCTTTGGAGAAGTAGAACTTTAAGAAATGGTCAATAACAATATATAATTAAATAGGTAGAGAAGTGTAGTCCTTGAGATGATCTCAGAGTTTAAACATGAATCAAATTGGTCTGATATGAGTCAATAAACAAATTTCAAAAACAGGAAGGAAATCTAGGGAGAAAATATAAATCACTAAATTAAGATAATCAAAAAACAAATAATCCATATATTCTCTAATCTCTTCATCATGGTGATTTGCAGGACACAGTAAATTTAATTAGCTCAGTGAACAGCAGTATGTGTCCATCCAAGGTCCAGAATCTTCTGCTCAAGTGACACAGCTGAATGAAGGCAGATAATTCTCAACACAATACGTACTGCCAAAGGCTTTCACTTTTCCTCATCCCATTTAGTAATATACAGCTGGCAAACAGTAATTTTCTATTAGGAAATGGGGATGGAATCAGAACTTACCCCAAGTTTACTGTGAGAATTAAATGAGTTATTAATGTAAAACATTTAGGCGAGTTTACACTATATTGCTGGGTTTCCCAGGGGGTACTAGTGGTAAAGAACCTAGCTGCCAATGCAGGAGACATAAGAGATGCGGGTTGGATCCCTGGCTGGGAAGATCCCCTGTAGGAGGGCATGGCAACCCACTCCAACACTCTTGCCAGGAGAATCTTGTGGACAGAGGAGGCTGGTGGGCTCCAGTTCGTAGGGTTGCAAAGTCGGACATGACTGAAGCAACTTTAGCACGCATGCACACATGCACACACAATATATTGCTAAGGCTCAATATATGCGAGCAATTGTTATCAATAATTATTTACATCCAAACTATGTTGGTTGAAATCCTGGTTTCTCCATTTATAATTCTTTTTACCTAGGGTAAGTTGAATCTTTTCTAAAGTTCAGTTCTCTCACTGCATAATGAACATAAATGTATAATTACTTAAAACTTGGAAATTAGGCAAAAAGATGACTTTATGTCATCTTACTGCCATACTTGGAGCAATTCTGAATGAGTCTCCACAAAACAATGACTATTAATTCTAAAGGGAAATTTGCCTTTGTTTTACTATGTATTTATTATTAATTAGAGTCCAATTCTAGGAAGTTTCATATCAACTTGTAGAGTTCTGTCTGTTAAAGCTGCCAATGATTTTTGTCTAGTAGAAAAGATAGCCCACAAACTTAAGGCTGTATTGCCTTGTAGGACACTAAACTAACTTTATACTATTATTTGATGATCTTATGCCAGCATTTTTTTGTTTCTGTGTTTATATATAAACTCTATCTTGAATTCTTTTTAACCAGCTTTAATATTTTGGTTTTTTCCCTCATTCACGTACTAAATGTACATTTACATGTGCTTACTATATATTTGTGTAATACAAAACATTTCATTATATAAACTTTATTATATAAAACATTTTATAGAGTATTCTTTTTAATGGCTAGTATTTATTATTAATTAAATGTTATGTACAATTTTTAATTTACTGGTTTCTAAAAACAGCAAAATGGGATGAGAAAAAGAATCATCCACATATTACAGATAAACTTGGTTTTGTGAGCACCTGAGAGCTCAGTTGGTAAAGAATCCGTCCGCAATGCAGGAGACCCCTGTTCAATTCCTGGGTCAGGAAGATCTGCTGAAGAAGGGACAGGCTACCCACTACAGTATCCTTGGGCTTCCCTGGTGCCTCAGCTGGTAAAGAATCCACCTGCAATGCAGGAGACCTGGGTTCCATCCCCAGGTTGAGAAGATCCCTTGGAGAAGTGAAAGGCTACCCACTCTAGTATTCTGGCCTGAAGAAGTCCATGGACTGTATAGTCCATGGGGTGGCAAAGAGTCAGACTCCATGGGGTGGCAAAGAGTCAGACACGACTGAGCGACTTTCACTTTCACTTTGTGATCGCCAGTCATTGATTGATTAAATGTCAAAGCTATGGAAAGTGTACTCTGTCCTAGGAATTACCATTCTCAATTACCTTCATTTTTGACTAAAGGAACTCAGTATATAATACTACAGTGATAAATTACCCTTTTATCCACCAAAACTTCATGGTTAGCATTTAACATTTTCCTTCTTTAAGAGCCTTACTCTATGATCCATTATTTTCTCACTTGCTTTCTCTTTATTCTGTATTCTGTGCCTTAATTCAGGTTATACCATCATTCATGAAGGTTTAAAATTTTGACGTTGTCTCAGGATCCACATTCCTAGATTTATAATTTTAAAAATCACGATTCACAGAATTCTCCAGTTTTTACCTCTACAAAAGGAAAACAGTATAAAATAATAATAAGATATCTGACTTATGAGCCTTCTGCTGTTGCAGTTTCTGACTGAATCTGATTCCCATTTGTCCCCAGTCTGGGGTGTACTCTGAACCAGTCACTTCTAATCTCATTAGGACTGGGTATCACTATTGTTATTGTTGTTGGTGGGTTTGAGCTGTTTGGAAGAAAGTTGAAGTAAAAAGATAGTACATGCACCCTAAATGTATCTACATTAAATATTTGGTATTCACATTTTGCTTATACTTGACTTTTTGCACTTTGCAGATCAAACATAATTTGAAATTAAAATGACCATAACAATGAATAAAAATAAAAATTCGAAAATCTCTTCCTTAACCTCCAGTTGATTGGCTGGCATCCCCTATGTCCCCAAGATGAGAACATGTCACATGTGCCAACATTATATCCCCAAAAGAAGGATCTGATGGACTCACTCTCCTGCTCAACATCTTCACAAACAGGATATCAGGAGACATAATCTGAATCTTTTGCTGCGTCGGGTTGGGTAGTACAGTTTGCCCTCTTGATATGTGCCTAAGAAAGCCTAAACATTCAAGCAATGCTAAGTGTTCCAGGGCACCGCCTCTCTCAGCTCTAGTTTTTCTCACCCCCTCTTTCACACCATCTCCCACCTTTAGATGTTTTTCTAACAGTATTCTAGCACTTCAGATAGTTTACCTTGTATAGTAGGCAGAATATGCCTTCCCCCACCAAAAAAGAGACACACATTTTGACTGGATCATTTTGCACGGCAAAAAGGAACTTTCTAGATATCACAAGTTAAGGGTCATGAGATGAGAGACCATCCTGGATTATCAGGGTGGTGGGGGGGCGGAGCTGATGTAAACATGTTGTTGTTCAGTTGTTGCTAAGTCGTGTCTGCCTCTTTTTTAACCCCATGGACTGTACGCCACCAGACTCTGTCCACGGGATTTCCCAAGGCAAGAATACCAGAGTGGGTTGCCAATTCCTTCTCCAGGGGATCCTCCCAACTCAGGGATCGAACCCACATTTCCTGCATTGGCAGGCAGATTCTTTACCACTGAGCCACCAGGGAAGCCCCTGATGTAACCATAAAGTCATTATAAGGTGAGGCAGGAGGGTCAAAATCAGAGAATGAGATGTGATGACAAGCAGAGACAGATTTGAAGATATCGTGCTGCTGACTGTGAGGCTGGAGAAAGGGGCCATGAGCGAGAGAGTGCAGGAGAATTCTAGAATCTAGAAATAACAAGGAAGCAGATGTCTCCCTAGAACCTCAGGAAGGAACAGAGCGCAAAAAGCAACCCACTTTACACTTCTAAATTCCAGAACTTCAAGATAGTAATAATAAGTCTGTGTAGCTTTAAACCATTAAGTTTACAGTAATTTGTTACAGCAGAAACAAGAAACGAATACATCTTGTATTGACCTGATTAAGTCTTACTCTCCATATGGGAAATTCCCAGATGATAGACTATGGCTTAGTCTATTTTGTTTTCCAAGGACTTCTTTAAAAATAATTAGATCTCAATTAATATTTATATAAGGGATGGCTCTTTTAGAGCAAACAATTTAATTAGTCTCCACTTGAATAGGATATTTATCCTATTTAGATTAATCCTTTAGATTAACCCCACTTTGATTAATCTAAAGGGACACCATTTAATAATATGAATAGTTTCGTATGCTTTTTGTTAGGCCAAAATGATAACTAACAAATTCATCCCTGTTCTGGGTAGTATGTAGCTTTATTTATGGGCCATGGCATTTAGATACCAAATGGAAAAACAAAACTCCACATGCCTCTCTGTACCTTTTTTTGGAGGAAATAAAATTGAGACATGTTTCCACAGTAAATCTAAATGTCTTCTATATTACCAGACTTAAAAAGGTTATGTACATTAGATATTACATCACTGTTTGAAGGTACATTAGTGCTTTTGAAAACAGCTGCCTTCAATCTCCATTCTCATAAAAAGAACAACCACAGTCTGTACTTTTTCTAATGGCTTTGAAATGTATGTTAACTTTGAAATTCTGATCCACACTAATGTTTGTGTATCATAATACAGAATATTAATGGAAAACACAAGGGGGGAAGTCTTTACAAAATAGGGCAGTAGGAGAAACTTAGGTTTTTCCAAGTGTTTTTGGTTTCAAGATACTTTCACTTTGGCAATGAATATGCTTTTATAAAAGTTTCATGAGGCAAAATTATTAATAAATGTGTGTATTTAGCATATAACGTAAGAATAGAGTCATTGATTTGGAGAGACTTCTCTAGATGAGAAAGGTTTTGAAGTTTGCATATAAAGCTGGCTTCTATGACTTCTCAGTATGGTCTGTCCTTCTGTACATGGAAAGTTGTGGGCACAGGTGACATAGGCTAAATGCTAGTGTGTTATCTAAACAGACCAAATACGAGGATGCCTGTGGCTTCAAAACTAACTTTACTCCAGCAACAGTTTTCTGAAATACTGGGCGCACATTTTTTCCTTATCTTCATCATCCCATTTCTAATTGGGAATCCTTGTCTGGTTTTACAAAGCAGTGAAAATGGAAAATTCATTCTTATAGCAAAATGCAGCTTTCTCACTCAACACGTGCATGAAGTATGTGCTAAGTCACTTCAGTCATGTCCAACTTTTTGTGACCCCATGGACTGTAGCCCACCAGGCTCCTCCGTCCATGGGATTCTCCAGGCAAGAATACTGGAGTGGGTTGCCATGTCCTTCTCCAATGCATGAAAGTGAAAAGTGAAAGTGAAGTCGCTCAGTCGTGTCCGACTCTTCGCAACCCCATGGACTGCAGCCTGCCAGGATCCTCCATCCATGGGATTTTCCAGGCAAGAGTCTTGGAGTGGGGTGTCATTGCCTTTTCCAATCACTCAACATACATAAATGGAAATATACAGAGAGAAGATGATGATTATATGATGGTGATTGGTTACTCATCCTGTACCCACTTGGGCAAGGTAAATATGAAGAGAAATCTGATCCTTGAAATGAAAGGATTAAATGTCCAGCAGTAGGTACCTAAGGACAATTTCAGCAGAAGTGTCATTAACACTGCCCTGCATTTTGCCTACATAAAGAGGCAGTTAGAATTCTTAACTGGCCGTTTCTTACCTGAACAAGCAGAGCGAGGACATATACATGCAAACTGTGGGAAGTTAGTGTCTAGAAATTGGGCTAAGGGCTGCATTTGACTTTCTCGAGGCTGAAGAAAATTAAGGTTTTATAAACACAGGACATGATGCTGGAGATTGGCAGCTATCTCGAGCCTCTGCCCTGCTGCAGAGCCGGGCAGCGTAACCTCAGGCACTGTGTGACTAACAAGGTCCCCTCTAGGCCCACCTGCTGGTCACAAGGAGTATGATGCATTTGTTTTGTGTTCGACAAGTTCACAATTTACCTTGGGAGGTAAACTGAATGGAGAGAACTCAAAGCCTTTGTACATGGAGACGGTGTCTTGGCAAAATACTAGAAGGAAATTCTGAGCCGTGAAAATTGCCTGTTGATCCAAGACAAATGGTTTCATAGAACCAACCACAGCCTGGAAGTATTACATATCTGCTCTCTCCCTATATATATATATATATATATAGGCTGTGCTTAGTCACTCAGTCGCATCCGGCTCTGCGACCCCATGGACCGTAGCCTGCCAGGCTCCTCTGTCCATTGAATTTTCCAGACTTGGAGTGGGTTGCCATTCCTTTCTCTGGGGTATCTTCCTGACCGAGGGATTGAACCTGTGTCTCTTGCATCTCTTGCATTAGAAGGCAGATTCTTTACCACTTGCACCTCTGGAGGCACATGTATATATAATTACAGATATACATATATGTATATATATTTAATTACATCATTCATTCTACAATTTAAACATTTAATTTTTTTTTTTTAATTTTACTTATTTGGCTAGGTCTTAGTTGCTACATGCAGAATCCACTGCACTGGGAGCTTCCTGCATTGGAAGTGCAGAGTCTTAACCACTGAACCACAAGGCAAGTCCCTATTTTATTTTACTTAAAATATTAAAATAAAATATTTTATTTTAGTTAAAAAAAATAATGTCAATGTGTGGCAAAAACCAATACAATACTGTAAAGTAATTAGCCTCCAACTAATAAAAATTAAAAAAATAAAATAAAAAAATAAAATATTTTTTAACTAAAATAAAATACTTTTAGAAAGTTAAAGATGACCAAGATTGTATAGTAGGTGGGGGAAAAGGGGAAGGGAATAAAAGAAAATGGCAAGAATCCAATGGGAAGAATGGTACTGAATAAGGGAAATTCGACAGGACATCTAAATGCTGTATGTCACATGGATGAACACACAGGAATTCAATGTGTGTTTTTTAACTGATGAATGAATAAATATGGAATTTATGTTTCAGTTCACTTGGACAATTTATTGTGATACTTGTAGATATTATTTTGTAAATTACTAGTTTCAAAAAATTTGGATTTTTTTTAGAATATCTGCTATTTTACGGGGATAGTAAAATAGAGTATTTAAAAACAGTATTGTTTCAGGTGAGCTGGCCATCTTGTGAACAGACCCGGTTAAAATTCCTGTTTTCCAAAGTAGGAACTGGAAATTATTTTACAAATGCATCACTGCAAAATGTATCAGATAAGTCTTCAATAAAATTTAACTTCTCTTTCTATTCCTAATTTTTCAGTAACAGTTGAACTAATTATCTTTGTACAGTATCAGGCTAAAAAATATTTTAAAAATTAAGGTTCTGATACATTTTCCCATAATTTTAGTGGAAAATTATGATATAAACGTCTTATTAATACACAACCATTATATTTTTGTATTATATCTATCAACCCCTCTGCAGCTCACTGATACTAAACTTTATTCACTTATGTTGTTCCCTCGTAAAGATGTATCAGAGATTGCCTAATACTTTCTTAACTGTTCAAAAATTAATTTTTCAATTTCCCCAAAGTTATCACTAAGAAGTTAAACCTTCCTAGGAATTATTTTAGAATAAACTTTCTCTTTTTAGCTTGTTTTGCCTAATCTTTTAGCATAAATCTAATTAAAGAAAACTTCTTTAATTGTTTTTATATTATAAAATTCAAAAACGTTTTCATGTTGATGGTTTATAGCTAAAATCTGCTTCATTTTTTTAAACCACACTCACGTTTTTTAATTTCAAAACTCTTTGGGGAACATTACAGAAAATGAAAGAAAGTTATCTCGATCAGTTGCCTATTGCTAGGTAACAAACTACCACAAAATTAGTAGTTAAACATACACACACACACACACTTATAATCTCACAGTGTCTATAAGTAAACTTACCTGGGAACTCCACCATTTAGTTCAATAAGGCTGAAATCAAGGTATAGCCTGGACTGCATCCTCATCTGGAAGCTAAAATGGGAGAGAATCTACCTGGATTCTCACTCAGATTATTGGCAGAACTCATTTCCTTGTGTGTGTAAAACCCAAGGCACAGACTACTTACTGGCTATGGGCTGGAGGGTGCCTCCTTCTCCTAGAAGCTGCCTATAATGCCAGTTTTCATCTTGAATTGAACAAAGTGAGGAAAACCACTAGACCATTCAGGTATGACCTAAATCAAATCCCTTATGACTATACAGTGGAAGTGAGAAATAGATTTAAGGGACTAGATCTAATAGACAGAGTGCCTGATGAACTGTGGACGGACGTTCATGACATTGTACAGGAGGCAGGGATCAAGACCTGTCCAGAGAAAAAAGAAATGCAAAAAAGCAAAATGGCTGTCTGAGGACGCCTTACAAATAGCTGTAAAAACAAGACAAGTGAAAGGCAAAGGAGAAAAGGAAAGATATTCCCATTTGAATGCAGAGTTCCAAAGAATAGCCAGGAGAGATAAGAAAGCCTTCCTCAGCGATCAATGCAAAGAAATGGAGGAAAACAATAGCATGGGAAAGACTAGAGATCTCTTCAAGAAAATTAGAGATACCAAGGGAACATTTCATGCAAAGATGGGCTCAATAAAGGACAGAAATGGTGTGGATCTAATAGAAGCAGAAGATATTAAGAAGAGGTGGCAAGAATACACAGAAGAACTGTACAAAAAAGATCTTCAGGACCCAGATAATCATGATGGTGTGATCACTCACACTCAGCTAGAACCAGATATCCTGGAATGTGAAGTCAAGTGGGCCTTAGACTGGCTCCAAATAGGTAAAGGAGTAGTCAAGGCTGTATATTATCACCCTGCTTATTTAACTTATATGCAGAGTACATCATGAGAAACGCTGGGCTGGAGGAAGCACAAGCTGGAATCAGGATTGCTGGGAGAAATATCAATAACCTCAGATATGCAGATGTCACCACCCTTATGGCAGAAAGTGAAGAACTAAAGAGCCTCTTGATGAAAGTGAAAGAGGAGAGGGAAAAAGTGGGCTTAAAACTCAACATTCAGAAAACTAAGATCATGGCATCCAGTCCCATCACTTCATGGCAAATAGATGGAGAAACAGTGGAAACAGTGGCTGACTTTATTTTTCTGGGCTGCAAAATCACTGCAGATGGTGACTGCAGCCATGAAATTAAAAGACACTTATTCCTTGGAAGGAAAGTTATGACCAACCTAAATAGCATATTAAAAAGCAGAGACATTACTTTGCCAACAAAGGTCTGTCTGGTCAAGACTATGGTTTTTCCAGTGGTCATGTATGGATGTGAGAGTTGGACTGTGAAGAAAGCTGAGTGCTGAAAAATTGATGCTTTTGAACTGTGGTGTTGGAGAAGACTCTTCAGAGTCCCTTGGACAGCAAGGAGATCCAACCAGCCCATCCTAAAGGAGATCAGTCCTGGGTGTTCATTGGAAGGACTGATGCTAAAGCTGAAACTCCAGTACTTTGGCCACCTCATGCGAAGAGTTGACTTATTGGAAAAGACCCTGATGCTGGGAGGGGTTGGGGGCAGGAGGAGAAGGGCACGATAGAGGATGAGATGGCTGGATGGCATCACCAACTCGATGGGCATGAGTTTGAGTGAACTCTGGGAGCTGGTGATGGACAGGGAGGCCTGGCATGCTGCGATTCACGGGGTCGCAGAGTCGGACATGACTGAGCAACTGAACTGAACTGAGTATTTGTTTATAAGTGTCTTGTTTTAAAGAACTGATATTATAAAATCCAACTGTCACTTTTTAAATATTAAATTTCCATGTGTATTTGGGTCTATTTCTTGACTTTTTATTCTATGAAAGTGAACGTGTTAGTTGCTCAGTCATGTCTGACTCTCTGTGATCCCATGGACTTTAGCCCGCCAGGCTCCTCTGTCCATGGGATTCTCCAAGCAAGAATACTGGAGTATTACAGAATACTGTCCATGGCACAATTCTATTTGTATCTCCGTGAACCAAACTATTTGATTTTTAGTGAATTTATAGTAATATCTGGTAGGGCTTATCCCCCACTCATAGTTTTTCATTATTTTCATGGTTATTATTACAATTTGCCTTTTTTTATAAAAGGTTTACTGTCCATTAGGTCTAACCCCATGAAAAATGATTGTGGTTATTTTCCTTTTTAGTGGGTAGTGAGTTAAAATTTAGAAAGCAACCTGGATAATACAAACATCTTTAAAACTTTGAGTTGCTTTAAGAACAGGTGAAGTTTTCCCATTTGTTTGAGTCTACTTTTTTGTTCTTGAGAAATATTTCAAACTTTTCCTCAACTGGTCCTCTACCTAGTTCTAATTGTTGTATGTTCCTTACATACCCTCATAACTTACTGAATTTTTTTCATAATTCATTCTTTACATTCTTTTGAGTTTTTCAAATATACATTCAGGCCAGCAGCAAAAAAAAAAAATTTAAGATAATTTTACTGCTTTTCTGTCCATTTTATCTATTCTTATGCTTCTACATCATTTCCTATGTCAACTACATTGATCAATATTTGCATTAAAGCGCTGATTCATGCAGAGATTGTAGGTATATCTGCCTTGTTCTTTTTCGAAGCATCACTACTGTTACTTATTAAATAAGATGACTTTAGAAGACATGCATGTGTATGTGCATACACACATACATACACACATAATCCACGCATGCGTATATATGCATATGTGTGTATATACACACATAATACATGCATTGATATACACACATATATAAAAAACATTAATGTACATGCATGTATGTATGAGTAAAAATGTGGAAAGTTTTCTTAGAGTTTTAAACACTATTTCTGTTCCACTATTTTGTTTTATTCTTTAGGAATTGAAATAATATGAATGTTATTCCTTCTCTCCCTGTCTTCCATTTCCTTTACTTTCCATTTTACCCTTTTTAACCTTCTTTTAAAAATCTCATTTTTATTCTTTTTGGTTTTGTTTATTGTTGTTCATTTCTATCATTATTTTCTGAATTTATTAATCAATGTGGTTTTCCATATTGTTAAATGCTTTATGAGTAAATTTAATTCCATGTTAACTGTTATTATGGGCTTCCCTTGTGGCTCAGCTGGTAAAGAATCCGCTTGCAATGTGAGAGACCTGGGTTCAATCCCTAGGTTGTGAAGATCCCCTGGAGAAGGGAAAGGCTACCCACTCCAGTATTCTGGCCTGGAGAATTCTATGGACTGTATAGTCCATGGGGTCACAAAGAGTCAGACGTGACTGAGCGGCTTTCACTTAACTGTTATTATACAGTTTACTTCAGGGAGAAGTTTGTTTCAGGAAGAAACTTCCTCAATTGGCATACATTGTTGACTCCATGTTTTTCTTGTTATTTTTGCTGTTTTGGATTGTTTTTCCAAAACTCCTACTTTAATGGTGCTCTGTCACTGTTGCAACATCCAGTTCATCTTTGTTTTAGTGGTATTAATGAAAACAAATTAACAACTGTATAGTAAAAATTATTTTCCCAGATACATACTAATAATGCTTAGTTTTACTTCATTTCAATTCACTCTAAAGATGAAATTTTTTCTGATTTAGCAATGCTATTAAATTAAAATTTTAATGTAAATTAATACAAACTGTAAGTAATGAATAGTAAAGTGCCTTTCCTCTTGTTTGTATTAAAAAGAAATTTATGTAATGAGAAATAAATCTTTGTTCATTTAATGCTTAAGTTAATACTCATTTAAAATTTTGCAGATAAGTGTATAAAGCCTGTGAAGGAACCCAAACTGGAATATAGGCTTAAATGTCATTTTCTTAATATAATGACAAGATTCTATACATGTCTATTCTATAACAACAAAAGAGGTGTTTTCCCATTTGTTTTCATGTATCCTAACAGGAAACTGATGCTAAACTCAGTAGGGTAATTGAGGCGTTCTTTACAAAGACGTGGGAAAATATTGAGGACGACCAGAAAGCAGGGTCCTCTGAGGCCAGCCCCACAGAAAGCTACACCACCTCTTCTGTGGGGGCACAGGGCTGGGCGGCGGGCTAAAACCTGAGCCAACTGCCAGATAGAAAGTGACGGCTGGCGGGAGCTGTGGCCATCCACAGATGTGGCCATCCATAGAAGGTCACGCAGTCCAGGTGGACTGGCAAGGATGGAGATGGAGGCAGGTAACAAGAACACTCCTCCCTCCTGTCTCACGATGCACTCAGTCTGCAGAAAGACTGAGTGTTCACTGCAGCCTGGTATTTAATTGATACATATTTTTATTACTGGATAATTCATCTTTTCTAAAGTTTAGCATTTACTGCTCTTCCACTTTCTTTAAATCTTTTTCCATCCAAATATTTTTCCTATTTTATTTCATTTTTCACTCTTTTTTCTCAGGATTTGTATGATATATACATACTTTAAATATAACTCTATATTAACTATTATTCTGTCATAAATGTTTTTCTTAGTTTGCCATTTGATCTTTAATCTTTTGCAGTGCCTTTGATGTACAGAGGTTATATTTTGTGGGGTTAAGTATACTGGTGGTGGTTTAGTCACTAAGTTGTGTCTGACTCTTTTGACCCCATGGACTGTACTGCCAGGCTCCTCTGTCCTTGGGATTCTCCAGGAAGAATACTAGAGTGGTTTGCCATATCCCCCTCCAGGGGATCTTCCTGACCCAGGGATTGAACCAAGGTCTCCTGCACTGCAGACAGATTCTTCACTAACTGAGCTATGAGGGAAGCCTTAAGTACACTAGGACTCATTATTTCTTCTGGATATTTTTTTAAAATTATAAATATCTTTCTTAATTATTTATTAGCCTAATATACCTGTAGACTTTTATGATATCTATGATTGGAGTATAAACATAAGCATAGATACTTAAAACAGCTCAGAATATTCATTCTTATGAGGTTTGATAAAAATTCCAAGGAGTGTATTGTGCATGTGTGTGTGTGTATGTGCTTGTTTATATAGATAATTAGCCCAATGAATTTTAAAATAATCTATTCCTTTTCATTTTATTATATGTATCACACCAAGAGTCTCTTTAAAGATAATGTAAATTGTTTAATTGATCCACTTATGCCAGCATCGCACTGTTTTAATTATTATAGATTAATCATTTGGGGCTTCTGATAAGGCAAGTCACTTTGATGCCTGTTTCTGCTCAGTGAGGCTCATCTTTTACACTGAATCCTTCATTCAGTTCCATCAATTATTTCCCACACAGAGAATGTAAATCCAATAGAGATTATGTGTTGAGAAATCTGGGATGTAGAGTAAGAAAAAGGAACTATTTGCAGAATACTTTATGCAAACTCAAAAATGTACCTCGTCCAATTTGGCAGTATAAAGCCCTCCTCACATTGCATTTATGTAAATTGGCTTAGGTAATCAAATCACCTGTAAGCCTCTTTAAATTGTCATTCATAAAGGCAAAGTATAAAGTGGCTTTATATCTATCATAAAATATGTGTGAATAATTGTTTGGTTTGACTTCTGTATGTTTCTAATCAATAGAATGTAGTTTTGAATTGAGAGTTAAAGGCAACCCAAACGTGGGAAGAAAATTATTACCTAGCTTCAGTTCTGATTCACATTAAGGCAGAAGTTATTTCCACACTTTTTAAAATAAGTGCTAACATGTCCAGAAGCTGTGCCTGCTTCCGTGATGAACATGTTTTCTTGCTGCACCGTGGGGAACTGGGCTCGTGAACACACAACATTCAACAGCTCCCTCATTCTCTGGGCCACCTGCGAACTTGCTGTAAGCAACAGAAGCGATGATGATATTTTTGTTTCTTCACCCACTAAATTACCTTCATGCCCCAAATGCCCTAATTGGTATTCTGTTCCTCAAAGCCAATAGTTGATTTCCATAAGGAAATGAAAATGCAGCTGGGGTTGTCCTCACAGGTACGTGAGTCTTACGACATGCTCTCTGCCCACCACCTCTACTCAGAACTGACACCACGCGCAGCATCACTTGATGGAGCTCCCATGTTAAGACTTATGAAATCCAGTTTAATTTGACTAATTATCCTTCTGACAATTCATTAACAGTTTCTTTCTTTATCCCCCTCCACTTGAGACACCTTTTACAAAGTCTCTTATAAATAAACACATGTGATTTGTCATTCTTATGATACTGACAAAAACAACTGGATTTAAAGATGAAGTTTTGGGTGTGAGAAATGGGAGGAAGGCAGGAATGAAAACGAATGTTTAAGAATGCAGAGAAACACGTGCACACAGAACAAATCAGCCTGGCGGTGGTCGGTGCATGGGTTCCGGTTCATATGCTCGTTTAGCCAACAAGGAAAATCTCCTTTAAACCGAGTAGGAAATGATAGTTACCAAATTAACAATTCCTTCTTCAGCATATATATGTTTTATTGCAGTGCTTCTACCATTGCATAGGTCACTTCTGACCTGAGAGCTCTTCACAATTCTGGATCTCATTAGTGTAAAAAATATACCCCCTGAGCACTGACTGGCATGATCTCTGGGCAGAAAGATCAGCTGCATGAACTAAGCAGAGTCTCTCCAGGAGCCTCTGAGTCGCCGTGCTATGCAGACAGCTGATGCTTGAGAGATCTGTCAGTAAGAAAACCAGCTGATGCATTGGCTCTGAACTAGTGTGGCACAGGCACACTTTAGAAGGGTGAAACGCTAGGGTCTCTACCTCTGAAGAGCCCAATGGCCACACCGGGCTCCTATCATGTAACCTCACAGTTTCTTCACAAAAGCTGACTGCCTGGCAGCCCATGCTGATTCCCCAGGTTTAAAGCCAGGACATTTTGTGTTATTTGTAACAAACTAAGGACTCAGCCTCACCTGCGTTTCCTGCTTGTTCTCTACTACTTACAAAAGTATTTTGTGATCCATGAGTCTGTTCAATGATTGATTTACCATGTTTACAAGCATCTATTACAAAGAAGAACTGATGACAGGTGGCAGAACTTCAAGGAGAAAGAATACAGTCATTCTCTGGCCTCCGAGCTAAGCATCCTGCCAGGGAGACAGGTACATTAAATAAGAAATTATGGTAACAGTTGATAAGTACTGTGATAGAATTTGAAGGGGCTGTAACATGTAGCAAGATCACATAACCTAGTCAAGTGGGACCAGATAATATATTTGGTAAACACTAGTTGGGCATCATTAAATGAATAAAATGACATTTAAGCTAGTGCCTGAAAGATGATTTGGACTTGGTTCAGTGGAAGGGTGACAATGTAGGAGTAGGAATGGTGATCGAGACAGGCACAGGGATGAGTAGGGGAGGGAAAAAGCTGTCTGAGGAACTGAAATAAGGTCAGGACAACTGTCACCAGGGATGTGCCTGGGGGAGGGGTCAGACTAGGGCTGGACAGGGGGGCCATGGAAGTCTTCCACTTCAAGTCAAAGAAGCTGACGTGCATCTTTATGTATCCTGATGATTACAGAACTCACAAGGTGCCTACTAAATAAGAGTAGACTTGCTTTTGTATTACTGAGAACATCAAGTTTATAAATTTCTGAGCACTAAATGAAGGTGTCATGTGAAAATGCATGGCACACAGAAGGTACTCAATAAATGTTTAATGACTCTGAAACTGAATGACTTGGCCAAATAGAAATTATAACTTCATCCATTTGTAATGATTTTGCAATGCACATATGTGCAAATTTCCTTATTTATCATCTTAGCAAATAATATTTTATCTTTCAAAACTGTTCTTTAACCTTTGGCAAAAGTTTAATTTCAAAAAACTTAAAGGCAATGAAATAGATGATTGCATATTTCCATTGCAGTGAGCTATAATTATAAGCACCTTGAATGGGAGCACTATAAATAAAAATAACTCATCAGGTTGCTTTTACAACCTGAGAAATGCAGAGTAATTAAGCCAAGAAATTAAAATGTGTAAAATTAAAAATGTAATTCTATACATCAAATTTAGCAATGATTTTCAAGGAACTGATACATCTCCCAGTTCAAACAGCCTAGTTTGGTTAAAATGTAGTCAATGACTAGTGTTTTTGCTGTTTCAAACACTGTCTTCCATTAGCAAATTCACAATTTACATTTTCAAGTCCCCTTGATTTGAATAATCCACATAGTTCAAAAACGTGTGTATGTTTCTGGCAAAGGCTTTGCAAGAGTGGTTCTCATTAAAGCCATCTCATAGTACGATTTGTATTGTAAAGCAGTCTTCCTAGTTACAGAAACACAGGCTATTGCTGATGATAAATTATTCATGATATTCTACTTTAAAATGTTATGGTTAAACCATTACAAGCTATGAAATACATATAAGGGTGCTTTTTCTATGTGTACTTGTAGAACACAATACAAACACAGGTCTTGATACAGAAATATAAAGGAAATTAGGAATTGATTATAATTAGCACACCATTGTCCAATTGTCCTAGTCTATGAAAAACTGATGCAGATCATGAAAAACAGGAATATCAAATATTAAGGGGTTTTTTAAGAAATGAAGGTTTTCACTCAGACCTCCCAAGAACACCATTCCTGGTGATACGCAGTAAGTGAAACACAGATAGAACAACAGAAGAATAAAGGTCTGATTATTGACTTTGACTTTGTGAACAGCTACATAAATAGGAACTATACCAATAAATTCTGTTCTTCTACCTGTTGTTAACTGCTCCCCTCTTTTCCCCTGTTACCTTATATGAACAATGGTATAGCAATGCAGGGGCCCTGAGTTCGAACTAGATACCACACATGCCCCAGCTAAGACCCAGAAAAGCTAAATAAATAAATGAATGTATAAATAAATAAATATTTTTTAAAATAAATAAAAGGGTGAATTTTGTTTTAAAAAAGAAAAGAATCAGCATATAAGAAATGTGTCAAGAGAAAGAGCTGAGAAAGGAGACTAAGGAGAGAAGGTAGAATATATTGGAGACTTACAAGGAATTTCTTGCTAAATAACAGGATATTTTCTATCCTAGTGCAGTTAGGTTCACAAATTCTCTGGTATGTTAGGATGAGCACAGAACTGTACTTTAAAGAGTTCTGGCCATGACTTCTGCCTTTTACTCTGAGAAGTCACAATAATTCTGTGTCTCTAAGCCCCGTTTACTTGAACAGTAAATGCAATAACTATAATACAGAGAGTGGCCATGGGATCATGTACAATGTTTTGAACAAAACTAACTCTTCATAAGTGCTCAGTAAATGTGCATTCCTCATTTTCCTCTTCAGTATGTTATCTCACATTCACTTCAGTTCAGTTCAGTTGCTTAGTCGTATCTGACTCTCTGCAACCCCATGGACTGCAGCACGCCAGGCTTCCCTCTCCATCACCAACTCCAGGAACTTGCTCAAACTCACGTCCACCGAGTCGGTGATGCCATCCAACCATCTCATCCTTTGTCGTCCCCTTCTCCTCCTGCCTTCAATCTTTCCCAGCATCAGGGTCTTTTTCAAGGAGTCAGTTCTTCGCATCAGATGGCCAAAGGATTGGAGCTTCAGCTTTAGCATCTGTCCTTCCAATGAATATTTAAGACTGATTTCCTTTAGGATTGACTGGTTGGACCTCCTTGCAGTCCAAGGGACTCTCAAGAGTCTTCTCCAACATCTCAGTTCAAAAGCATCAATTCTTCAGCGCTCAGCTTTCTTTGTAGTCCAACTCTCACATCCATACATGACTACTGGAAAAACCATAGCTTTAACTAGATGGACCTTTGTTGGCAAAGTAATGTCTCTGCTTTTTAATATGCTGTCTAGGTTGGTCATAGCTTTTCTTCCTAGGAGCAAGCCTCTTTAGTTCATGGCTGCAGTCACCATCTGCAATGATTTTTGAGCTCCAAAAGATAAAGTCTGTCACTATTTCCATTGTTTCCCCTTCTATTTGCCATGAAGTGATGGAACTGGATGCCATGATCTTAGTCTTTTGAATGTTAAGTCTTAAGCCAGCTTTTTCACTCTCTTCTTTCATTTTCATTAAGAGGCTCTTTAGTTCTTTGCTTTCTGCCATAAGGGTGGTATCATCTGTATATCTGATGTTATTGATATTTCTCCGGACAATTTTGATTCCAGCTTATGCATCATCCAGCCCAGCATTTGACATGATGTACTCTGCATAGCAGTTAAACAAGCAGGGTGACAATATACAGGGTGACATACTCCTTTCCTGACTTGGAACCAGTCTGTTGTTCCATGTCCAGTTCTAACTGTTGCTTCTTGACCTGCATACAGGTTTCTCAGGAGGCAGGTCAGGTGGTCTGATATTCCCATCTCTTTAAGAATTTTCCACAGTTTATTGTAATCCACACAGTCAAAGGCTTTGGCATAGTCAATAAAGCAGAAGTAGATGTTTTTCTGGAAATCTCTTGCTTTTTCTATGTTCCAATGGATGTTGGCAATTTGATCTCTGGTTCCACTGCCTTTCCTAAATCCAGTTTAAACATCTGGAAGTTCTCAGTTCACATATTGTTGAAGTCTGGCTTGGAGAATTTTGACCATTACTTCACTAGCATGTGAGGTGAGTGTAATTGTGCGGTAGTTTGAACATTTTTTGACATTGCCTTCCTTTGAAATTGGAATGAAAACTGACCTTTTCCAGTCCTGTGGCTACTGCTAAATTTTCCAAATTTGCTGGCATACTGAGTGCAGCACTTTCACAGCATCATCTTTTAGGTTTTGAAATAGCTCAACTGGAATTCTATCACCTCTACTAGCTTTGTTCATAGTGATGCTTCCTAAGGCCCACTTGACGTCACATTCCAAGATGTCTAGCTCTAGGTGAGTAATCACACCATCATGATTATCTGGGTCATGAAGATCTTTTTTGTATAATTCTTCTCTGTATTCTTGCCACCTCTCCTTAATATCTTCTGCTTCTGTTAGGTCCATACCACTTCTGTCCTTTATTGAGCCCATCTTTGCATGAAACTTCCCTGGTGGCTCAGACAGTAAAAGTGTCTGCTTGCAATGCGGGAGACCCGGGTTTGATCCCTGGATGGGGAAGATCCCCTGGAGAAGGAAATGGCAACCCACTCCAGCACTCTTGCCTGGAAAATTCCATGGACGGAGAAGCCTCATAGGCTACAGTCCATGAGGTCGCAAAGAGTCAGACACGACTGAGCAACTTCACTTTCACTTTCACTTTTGCATGAAATGTTCTGTTGGTATTTCTAATTTTCTTGAAGAGCTCTCTAGTCTTTCCCCTTCTACTGTTTTCCTCTATTTCTTTACACTGATCACTGAGGAAGGCTTTCTTATCTTTCCTTGCTATTCTTTGGAACTTTGTATTCAAATGGGTTTATCTTTCCTTTTCTCCTTTGCCTTTCACTTTTCTTCTTTCCTCAGCTATTTGTAAGGCCTCCTCGGACAACCATTTTGCCTTTTTTCATTTCCCTTTCTTGGGAATGGTCTTGATCACTGGCTCCTGTACAATGTCACAAACCTCCATCCATAGTTCTTCAGACGCTCTGTCTATCAAATCTAATCCCTTGAATCTATTTGTCACTTCCACTGTATAATCATAAGGGATTTGATTTGTAAAATGGTTGAATACTAAGAAGAAATTCTAAGGCATTTTCCCTACAACATGTGTGAATTCTTAGCTCTTGTTCTCCTTATTCTTTTTTTTTTATTTTTAAGATTTTTTGATGTGGACCATTTTTTTTTTTCTTAATTTATTTTTTCACTGGGTTTTGTCATACACTGACATGAATCATCAATAGATTTACACTTATTCCCCATCCCGATCCCCCCTCCCACCTCCCTCTCCACCCGATTCCTCTGGGTCTTCCCAGTGCACCAGGCCGGAGCACTTGTCTCATGCATCCCACCTGGGCTGGTGACCTGTTTCACCATAGATAATATACATGCTGTTCTTTCGCAACATCCCACCCTCACCTTCTCCCACAGAGTTCAAAAGTCTGTTCTGTACTTCTGTGTCTCTTTTTCTGTTTTGCATATAGGGTTATCGTTACCATCTTTCTAAATTCCATATATATGTGTTAGTATGCTGTAATGTTCTTTACCTTTCTGGCTTACTTCACTCTGTATAAGGGGCTCCAGTTTCATCCATCTCATCAGAACTGGTTCAAATGAATTCCCTTTAACGGCTGAGTAATATTCCATGGTGTATATGTACCACAGCTTCCTTATCCATTCATCTGCTGATGGGCATCTAGGTTGCTTCCATGTCCTGGCTATTATAAACAGTGCTGCGATGAACATTGGGGTGCACATGTCTCTTTCAGATCTGGCTTCCTCGGTGTGTATGCCCAGAAGTGGGATTGCTGGGTCATATAGCAGTTCTGTTTCCAGTTTTTTAAGAAATCTCCACACTGTTCTCCATAGTGGCTGTACTAGTTTGCATTCCCACCAACAGTGTAAGAGGGTTCCCTTTTCTCCACACCCTCTCCAGCATTTATTGCTTGTAGACTTTTGGATAGCAGCCATCCTGACTGGTGTGTAATGGTACCTCATTGTGGTTTTGATTTGCATTTCTCTGATAATGAGTGATGTTGAGCATCTTTTCATGTGTTTGTTAGTCATCTGTATGTCTTCTTTGGAGAAATGTCTGTTTAGTTCTTTGGCCCATTTTTTGATTGGGTCATTTATTTTTCTGGAATTGAGCTTCAAGAGTTGCTTGTATATTTTTGAGATTAATTCTTTGTCTGTTTCTTCATTTGCTATTATTTTCTCCCAATCTGAGGGCTGTCTTTTCACCTTCCTTATCGTTTCCTTTGTTGTGCAAAAGCTTTTAAGTTTCATTAGGTCCCATTTGTTTAGTTTTGCTTTTATTTCCAATATCCTGGGAGGTGGGTCATAGAGGATCTTGCTGTGGTTTATGTCGGAGAGTGTTTTGCCTATGTTCTCCTCTAGGAGTTTTATAGTTTCTGGTCTTACATTTAGATCTTTAATCCATTTTGAGTTTATTTTTGTGTATGGTGTTAGAAAGTGTTCTAGTTTCATTCTTTTACAAGTGGTTGACCAGTTATCCCAGCACCACTTGTTAAAGAGGTTGTCTTTTTTCCATTGTATATCCTTGCCTCCTTTGTCAAAGATAAGGTGTCCATAGGTTCGTGGATTTATCTCTGGGCTTTCTGTTCTGTTCCATTGATCTATATTTCTGTCTTTGTGCCAGTACCATACTGTCTTGATGACTGTGGCTTTGTAGTAGAGCCTGAAGTCAGGCAGGTTGATTCCTCCAGTTCCATTCTTCTTTCTCAAGATTACTTTGGCTATTTGAAGTTTTTTGTATTTCCATACAAATTGTGAAATTATTTGTTCTAGTTCTGTGAAAAATACTGTTGGTAGCTTGATAGGGATTGCACTGAATCTATAGATTGC
This sequence comes from Cervus elaphus, assembly GCF_910594005.1. Taxonomy (NCBI): domain Eukaryota; kingdom Metazoa; phylum Chordata; class Mammalia; order Artiodactyla; family Cervidae; genus Cervus; species Cervus elaphus. The sequence continues at coordinate 5,230,794 of NC_057818.1, read as the reverse complement.
TTTGGGTAGAATAGCCATTTTGACAATATTGATTCTTCCAATCCATGAGCATGGTATGTTTCTCCATCTGTTTGTGTCCTCTTTGATTTCTTTCATCAGTGTTTTATAGTTTTCTATGTATAGGTCTTTTGTTTCTTTAGGTAGATATATTCCTAAGTATTTTATTCTTTTTGTTGCAATAGTGAATGGTATTGTTTCCTTAATTTCTCTTTCTGTTTTTTCATTGTTAGTATATAGGAATGCAAGGGATTTTTGTGTGTTAATTTTATATCCTGCAACTTTACTATATTCATTGATTAGCTCTAGTAATTTTCTGGAAGAGTCTTTAGGGTTTTCTATGTAGAGGATCATGTCACCTGCAAACAGCGAGAGTTTCACCTCTTCTTTTCCTATCTGGATTCCTTTTACTTCTTTTTCTGCTCTGATTGCTGTGGCCAAAACTTCCAACACTATGTTGAATAGTAGTGGTGAGAGTGGGCATCCTTGTCTTGTTCCTGATTTCAGCGGAAATGCTTTCAATTTTTCACCATTGAGGGTGATACCTGCTGTGGGTTTGTCATATATAGCTTTTATTAAGTTGATGTGGACCATTTTCAAAGTCTTTATTTAATTTGTTACAATTTTGCTTCTGTTTTATGCTTTGGCTTCTTGTCCACACGGTATGTGGGATCTTAGCTTCCCAACCAGGGACTAAATCCATATCCCCTGCATTGGAAGGCAAAGTCTTTCTTTTTTTTCCCCCATTTATTTTTATCAGTTGGAGGCTAATTACTTTACAATATTGTAGTGGTTTTTGCCATACATTGACATGAATCAGCCACGGATTTACATGTATTCCCCATCCCGATCCCCCCTCCCGCCTCCCTCTCCACCTGATTCCTCTGGGTCTTCCCAGTGAACCAACCCTGAGCACTTGTCTCATTCATCCAACCTGGGCTGGTGACCTGTTTCACCATAGATAATATACATGTTTCGATGCTGTTCTCTCAAAACATCCCACCCTCACCTTCTCCCACAGAGTCCAAAATTCTGTTCTGTACATCTGTGTCTCTTTTTCTGTTTTGCATATAGGGTTATCGTTACCTTCTTTCTAAATTCCATATATATGCGTTAGTATACTGTATTGGTCTTTATCTTTCTGGCTTACTTCACTCTGTATAAGGGGCTCCAATTTCATCCATCTCATCAGAACTGGTTCAAATGAATTCTTTTTAACGGCTGAGTAATATTCCATGGTGTATATGTACCACAGCTTCCTTATCCATTCATCTGCTGATGGGCATCTAGGTTGCTTCCATGTCCTGGCTATTATAAACAGTGCTGTGATGAACATTGGGGTGCAAGTGTCTCTTTCAGATCTGGTTTCCTCGGTGTGTATGCCCAGAAGTGGGATTGCTGGGTCATATAGCAGTTCTGTTTCCAGTTTTTTAAGAAATCTCCACACTGTTCTCCATAGCGGTTGTACTAGTTTGCATACCCACCAACAGGGTAAGAGGGTTCCCTTTTCTCCACACCCTCTCCAGCATTTATTGCTTGTAGACTTTTGGATAGCAGCCATCCTGACTGGTGTGTAATGGAATCTCATTGTGGTTTTGATTTGCATTTCTCTGATAATGAGAGCATCTTTTCATGTGTTTGTTAGCCATCTGTATGTCTTCTTTGGAGAAATGTCTGTTTAGATCTTTGGCCCATTTTTTGATTGGGTCATTTATTTTTCTGGAATTGAGCTTCAAGAGTTGCTTGTATATTTTTGAGATTAATTCTTTGTCTGTTTCTTCATTTGCTATTATTTTCTCCCATTCTGAAGGCTGTCCTTTCACCTTGCTTATAGTTTCCTTTGTTGTGCAAAAGCTTTTAAGTTTCATTAGGTCCCATTTGTTTATTTTTGCTTTTATTTCCAATATCCTGGGAGGTGGGTCATAGAGGATCCTGCTGTGATTTATGTCGGAGAGTGTTTTATCTATGTTCTCCTCTAGGAGTTTTATAGTTTCTGGTCTTACATTTAGATCTTTAATCCATTTCGAGTTTATTTTTGTGTATGGTGTTAGAAAGTGTTCTAGTTTCATTCTTTTACAAGTGGTTGACCAGTTTTCTCAACACCACTTTTTAAAGAGGTTGTCTTTTTTCCATTGTATATCCTTGCCTCCTTTGTCGAAGATAAGGTGTCCATAGGTTCGTGGATTTATCTCTGGGCTTTCTATTCTGTTCCATTGATCTATATTTCTGTATTTGTGCCAGTACCATACTGTCTTGATGACTATGGCTTTGTAGTAGAGCCTGAAGTCAGGCAGGTTGATTCCTCCAGTTCCATCCTTCTTTCTCAAGATTGCTTGGCTATTTGAGGTTTTTTGTATTTCTTGGTAGCTTGATAGGGATTGCATTGAATCTATAGATTGCTTTGGGTAGTATAGTCATTTTGACAATATTGATTCTTCCAATCCATGAACATGGTATATTTCTCCATCTGTTTGTGTCCTCTTTGATTTCTTTCACCAGTGTTTTATAGTTTTCTATGTATAGGTCTTTTGTTTCTTTAGGTAGATATACTCCTAAGTATTTTATTCTTTTTGTTGCAATGGTGAATGGTATTGTTTCCTTAATTTCTCTTTCTGTTTTCTCATTGTTTAGTGTATAGGAATGCAAGGGATTTCTGTGTATTAATTTTATATCCTGCAACTTTACTACATTCATTGGTTAGCTCTAGTAATTTTCTGGAAGAGTCTTTAGGGTTTTCTATGTAGAGGATCTTGTCATCTGCAAACAGTGAGAGTTTCACTTCTTCGTTTCCTATCTGGATTCCTTTTACTTCTTTTTCTGCTCTGATTGCTGTGGCCAAAACTTCCAAAACTATGTTGAATAGCAGTGGTGAGAGTGGGCACCCCTGTCTTGTTCCTGATTTTAGGGGAAATGCTTTCAATTTTTCACCATTGAGGGTGATACTTGCTGTGGGTTTGTCATATATAGCTTTTATTATGTTGACGAATGTTCCTTCTATTCCTGCTTTCTGGATAGTTTTAATGTCTTAAACAATGTACCGCCAGGGAAGTTCCTTCCTTATTCTTAACTTGTGCCGCTTACTAACAATTTCTTTACAACTGAGGAAAATGTTCTGCTTCATAATGCAGAATATATATCTTGTGATTTCTTGATTGACTTTATTGACTGTATTTCATACTACTTTGGTTATATTTCTCATTTTCTCAATTTAGGTGTTCTTCCATGCCATGCCATTTCAATAGTTTTGTTAAGCCCCTATGGAGTTTTACAATCAAATAGCCCTAGTTGAGATCTCAATTCTCTTTAGTGAGACATCTTGGTGGGTGTGTGCAGAGGGGAGAGGGGGAGGGGTGTGTGTCATAGAGCCAATCTAAGTGCCCATAAGAACATCTGCTATAGAAGCTGCACTTCTTCCAAAGGTGTGATGGAAGAACCATTCTCTGGTTATAATACTGAATGCCACGAATAGGTTAAAATATGGAGTTAATGTATTAACAATTAGATAAAACAGAAGTAATCCTTTATGTAGTCTAACAGTTAACTTTATGAAGAAAATATATTCTAAAATGTAGAAAAAAGATACAAATTTGCAAATTTCTTCTTTACATATCATTATAAATACGGGAATTTAAAACGTAAGTTTTAAGATGGTCTTGATGGTTTTGAACCTAAATTTCCCAAAGATAAAGCCCCCAATAATTCCACAGACCCACCTACTCATGATTTGCTCACAGTGTTTCATTGGTGCACTTGAATCTCCAAGATTCAAACAACCAAACCAAACCAACTTTAGAGACAACATGTGGCAAGATGCAGTGTAATTAGCATTGGAAATGCACTTTTAAATCATGTTAAAAGTTCAGAGGATTACTTACTAAAATGTACCAGTACAGAGTTCCTATATTCAACTATTACTGCTCTTAAAGGTTGACAGAGTCCGTGATGATTGTTACTACCATGACGGGCTCAGTCACTCGGTCGTTTCGACTCTCTGGATCCCAGGCCTGGCCACCAGACTCCTCTGTCTATAGGATTTTCCAGCTAAGAGTACTGGAGCAGGCTGCCATTTCCTGCTACAAGGATCTTCCCAACCCAAGGATCTAACCCAAGTCTCTTGCATCTCCTGCATTGGCAGGCAGATTCTTTACCACTGTGCCACCTGGGAAGCCCCTATAATCATGGCAGGTTCTGAGATTTATCAGACCCCAACCTGTTTTGAAATTTGTATTCATTAAAATATCTCCAAATGGAAATTTCAAATTGAAATGCTTATTTCTGAAGTAATGAATGAGGTTATTAAACTCCACTTCCCTCTACCATCTACCTGGTGGACATTAGAAGTTTATGCTGAAAGGAAATTGAGCATGTCATTCAAAAAATAAATATTTTAAATGACATTTGAAATTTTTTTCAAAATACTAATGATATTTCCATCAGTTAAATACCTTCAATCTTGTCTTTTAAATTATATTTATTTTTAAAATCCCAAAATAAACCTGTGCATGTACACATGTCTGTGTTCTGTGTGTGTGCATGTGTATGCCAAATCTTGTAACTACTGGTCTTTTTAACTTCAGACATCAAAATGATTCAAGAATAGGAAAAATATGTGTATAAGAAAATATCCTAATTTAAACTTTAATACTCTCATACACCTCATTATTTCTTTTATAAGCACAAGTTTTATGCTCAGTGATTATTTCATCCCACCAGAAGCATGAGAACAGATAGATTCAGTTCTTAACAACCATCTGGGGTTGGATATCAGTTTGAGGACTAGATACACTGAACCTAGCTTTCCACCAAGCAGATAATTTTGCTTCCACCAAATAATCTAACCAAAACTCTAAGCACATATCATTGTTTTAAAGAATTACTTAATGACCCTCTTGGTAAACTTCTAAGGAAATGCACTGAGTAATTAAATTAAAAGTACAACAATTTACGGGTCTGTGATTCTGCTGGGGATTTTGTACAGGAGCTAGAATCCCTTACTCAGTCTAGCTAGGTCAGCATCTTACTCCGCTGGCATCTTGGCTGACTTCACATGCCATTTACACACACACTTGTTCTTGGGCTTTAGCTCTCACTGATTCGGAACAGTCCCTTTTCTGCACCTCCCCTTTTTGACATTTTCTGCATCCTCCCCTGTAGACTTTATTCCTCTTGCTTCTTTGCTCAGTTTCTGAAATCTATAGGAAATCATGTATTTAAAGTACACTACATGGATCAACTGGCATTCTTTGCAGAGTTCTTTCCAATACGAAACTCACAGTTTTTCTGACAACGTCCAAAATAAAGTCTGTATATTTCTTAAAAGTCCATCATCTGCACTTTGTCCCTGATTGGTAAGAACATTTCTTTCAGCAGTCTTGGTTAGGGTTTATAGCAGAAAGTCCTGGGGAGGATCACTTCTCTTCTCCTACTCTCAAAGGAAAAAGATAACCATCTAAAAAAAAAATCTGGCTTCTCTTGCACATTCATTTTTCTACACTTATAAACCTCCTCTTATGGCCACAGTGGAATACCGGATTATAGTAGCCGGGTAGAAGTGTCCCCTTGGCGCTTTTAAAAGTTCACTCCTGAAATATGTGGGTATTTGGATTTTACCAAGTCATTTGAACAAACTCTTCATTCAGACTGACAAAATGGTGAAATGTGGACTCAGTACTCTTTAATGACTTTGCATTTTAATTTATCTACCATTTGCCAAAGCTGCTGGATTGATTTTCACCATGAGGGACATTTACATTTTATGACTGGAGACTCTGGCCAGTGCTGGACCTATTCAGAATTTGTACTGATGATGTGAATTAGAATACAGAGAAAAATACGTACAACAGTCAAGAAAATACAAGAAAAAATACCTTATAGAACTGAATCTACTAAAATAAATTGTTGAGATAGGTTTATATAAAATAATACAAAATAAAATATTATAGCTAGTAGGCTATTAGCTACTTCTCCATTTTTGTTGACTTCCCAAATTCTACGTTACATTTAAAGACCAATTCATCTTGCTAACAACTGTTGAGCAATGACATAGGTTACTCAAGGCTGTGTTTTGAGAATTAGCTATTGGTTCTTAAGTCAGACTGCTTGAGAATAGATTCTGGATTCCATTCTTACCAGCTGTGTGAATTTATTCAAGCTCCTTAACCTCTCTGTGCCTTGGGTGATCTTACCAGTATCTATCTTATCTGGTTCCTGGGAGAAATAAGTAACATAATGAATGCAAATCATTTGAGTAATGCCTGGCAGATGGTGTGCGCTCAGTAAGTCCCAAGGATTATTGTTATCTTTTCTTATTATCTTTTCTAAATAGCCTTGCAAATGGGATATGCTTTCCTCTATATTCAGGCTTAAATTTTATCTTCAATAAAAGTGATACAGTAAGGGAAATCCTCAGTTACCTGAAATTCCTTTTTAATTTTTATTTGAATATTAGTTTATGTGTTCACACATTATTGATGAATTGGGAGGTTTCCTTAAATGAAATCCTACACTTGAGCACTGTGAAAAGAAATGAGTGATTCAAGAGAAAATTAGATTAAATCCTTAAATTAAATCCCATATTTAAAAAAGATCCTAGTAGAAAATGTACCAGTCTGGTTTGCTATTAAGATCTAATATTTTCCTAACTGTGTAGTAATGGGGGTTGGGGGAACTTCCCTTGGCAGTCTCATGAAAAGATTTGGATAAACAACTTAACTAGACAATGTGATTAAGGCCGCCTCAATAGCATCAAAATCACTCCAACTTAATTCTACTCACTCAAAGAAAGAAATGACTTCATTTCTAAGTTAATACAAGTTTCCTTTTTAATGTAATAATTGGCAGACAATATTATTTGGCTTGCTATGCAATAAGCCTAAATCTACTTTCAGGGTTACTAAATCAGTGGGATCTTCAAAGCCATGGAGAACAAGAAGGCACAATTGTTTTATTTTTTCTCAGGCTTTCCTCTGTGACTTGAATGTCCAAATCATATTTACCAAGTGATTTCTGTATTGGAAAGGTAATTTTTAAAAATCATGATTTTATCAGAAAAGATTGAGAATTTAAGTTAATAAGGTAAAGGAAAAAAGTGAACCAAAGTAAGATGCTTTATTTCCATTTTATCCACTTCTTATTCCTCATATATAAGAGGAGAAAAATGGATATTTACACTGAATGAGTATCAGAGAGTTTGACACGTTCTCACCTAAATATGTCTTTAACAGAACATTTTTAGAATTCTTTTCTAAACATCCACAAACATTGTCCTAAATCAGTGGTTTATTTCTAAATCTGTGAGCCCTGTGAGAGGCAGACTTTGCATCTCCAGGCAGCTGCCTCATCAAGCACTCAATGGACATGAACTAACCCCTCTTTAAATCAGGAGGTGGGCTGCAGAATAACTTTACCAAAGGTATGCAGAGGACTTTAAATATCTGAAGAACAATTGATACAAATGTGTTATATGGGTACAAAGTAATAACAATATTTTAGAACTTGGATTTATCTCTGATCGTAAACAGAACATAAAACCCCAAAAAGAACCCTTTAAAATAAGAATCAAACATGCTGTCCTACGGAGGAAAGAAAAAGAAATACACACACACACGTCCCTCTTCTTCAAGGCATCTCAGTTTTTCACTTCAACAAATGTCTCAAATATCATGCACTGTCTGTAACTATTTTGTCACCATTCATTCCTCTGCAACACTGAAAACTGAATTTTTATCTATCTGTATGTGTTTATCATTCCACTATAGCATCTCTCAGGGAAACAATGCCTTCCACCAATCAAGGTCTTTTCCCTCTTCCTCATTCTATTTGTCCTCTCAGTAGGAAAACATGGTAGACAGCCATTCCCTAGTCTTCCCAACTCTCTTTTACCTTATTTCCCTTCTTGCAACTGCCCGGACACACAGAAAATTCTTTATAATTCAGTGTAAGTTGCTTGCTGAAGCTACTTGTTAGTTCTTCTCTGATGCCAAGTAACCCAGATGGAGCGCAGTGGACCAGCACCAGAAAAAGAGTTTGAAGTTTGGAACCACTGAGTATATACCTTGAATAGGCTGAGTAGTCTCCAGAAAAAGAAACATTTTCAAAAGGAAGTGACTAGAATATTGGCGTCAAAAATATATTGTCTTAGCCAAGGAGAAATCTTGGCTAAGACAAAACATTCTTTGGCTTAACCAATTTCTTAGCCAATTAACCCTTGGCTAAGAAAATCTCTGTTTCCCCTTGGCCAAGACAAAGTTTATTTTATACATACTTGTTCAGATGCTCAGTGGTGTCCGACTCTTTGCGACCCCATGGACTGCAGCACGAAAGGCTTCCCTGTCCTTCACCATCTCCCGGAGCTCGCTCAAACTCATGCCCATTGAGTCGGTGATGCCATCCAACCATTTCATCCTCTGTCCCCTTCTCCTCCTGCCCTCAGTCTTCCCCAGCATCAGGGTCTTTTCTAATGCGTCAGCTCTTCACATCAGGGGGCCAAAGTATTGGAGCTTCAGCTTCCAGGCATCAATCCTTCCAATGAATATTCAGTGTTGATTTCCTTTAGGATTGACTGTTTTGATCTCCTCGAAGTCCAAGGGACTCTCAAGAGTCTTCTCCAACATCACAGTTCAAAAACATCAATTCTTTGGCACTCAGCTTTCTTAATGGTTCAACTCTCATGCATACATGACTACTGGAAAAACCATAGCTTTGACTATATAAGACTTTGCCAGCCAAGTCTCTGCTTTTTAATATGCTGTCTAGGTTGGTCATAGCTTTTCATCCAAGGAGCAAGAGTTTTAATTTCATGGCTGCAGTCACCGTCCACAGTGATTTTGGAGCCCAAGAAAATAAAGTCTGTCACTGTTTCCATTGTTTCCCCATCTATTTGCCATGAAGTGATGGGACCAGATGCCATGATCTTAGTTTTTTGAATGTTGAGTTTTAAGTCAGTTTTTTTCACTCTCCTCTTTCACTTTCATCAAGAAGCTCTTTAGTTCCTCTTCACTTTCTGTCATAAGGGTGGTGTCATCTTCATATCTGAGATTATTGATATTTATCCCAGCCATCTTGATTCCAGCTTGTGCTTCTTCCAGCCCAGCGTTTCTCATGATGTACTCTGCATATAAGTTAAATAAGCAGGGTGACAATATACAGCCTTGACGTACTCCTTTCCCAATTTGGAACCAGTCCGTTGTCCCATGTCCAGTTCTAACTGTTGCTTCTTGACCTGTATACAGGTTTCTCAAGAGGCAGGTAAGGTGGTCTGGTATTCCCATCTCTTTAAGAATTTTCCACTGTTTGTTGTGATCCACACAGTCAACAGCTTTAGCGGAGTCAATGAAGCAGATGTTTTTCTGGAACTCTCTTGCTTTTTCTATGATCCAACAGATGCTAGCAATTTGACCTCCCGTTCCTCTACCTTTTCTACATCCAGCTTGAATATCTGGAAGTTCTCAGTTCACGTACTGTTGAAGCCCAGTTATACACACTGGTAACATGCTGAAACATGGACTTAATGCTCAAAGCTCTGTGTGCCTCTTCACCTCACTGTCATCTTCATCCCCATCTCCCACCTCCTATTATGGGAGACTGGACTGCCTACCTGTTTTCCTCTTTGCTCATCCTAGCCCCAGGCTATTTCTCCCCTGTGACCCCAGTTGGCTAAGAAGTTTTCCTATCCTTTCTGCTGACTCTCTTACTGAGCCTGTAGGTCTCAGATTACCTGTGACTTCTGCAAAACCTCCCAGGCCAGCCCCAAGTTGATTCATGCATCTTCCCAATGCTACATTGATATCCCCTATGCATCTCTATGGTTGTACTTGGCCACACTTCATCAAAGCCCTGAATTTCATGGCAGTTTGTCCCAAAGCTGTGAGCTCCTAAGAGTACTTGTGGTTTCTTATTTACCTTTGTGTCCACTGGGTGGAACATCAGACATATAATAAGTGTTCAGTAAATATCTGAATCAATAGATGGATGAATGAACAAATATCACATTTAAGAATCCTGATGACACTAATATTTTCTTTTCTTAATTGAAGGATAATTGCTTTATAGTATTGTGTTGGCTCTGCTATACATCAACATGAATCAACCATAAGGACACATATGTCCCCTCCCTCTTGAAACTCCCTTCAACCTCCTACTTGATCCCACCCCTCTAGGTTGTCACAGAACCCCGGTTTGAATTCCCTGGGTCATATAGCAAATTCCCACTTGCAATCTATTTCACACATGGGAATGTACATGTTTACATGCTACTCTGTCTATTCATCCCACCCTCTCCATCCCCCTGCCATGTCCACAAGTCTGTTCTCTATGTCTGCGTCTCCACTGCTGCCCAGCATATAGGTTCATCAGTACCATCTTTCTAGGTTTAGTGATCCTGATAATACCACCCTGAAACTTGTCATCAATGAAATAAAGTTTACTAAACACAAAATAATTTTTGAAACTCATAAACAGTTCACCATAACCTTATTAACATACACTACTTTGTTTCTTTCTTCAGTTCAGTTCAGTTGCTCAGTCGTGTCCTACTCTTTGTGACCCCATGGACTGCAGCACGCAAGGCCTCCCTGTCCATCACCAACTCCCGGAGTTTACTCAAATTCATGTCCATTGAGTCAGTGATGACATCCAACCATCTCATCCTCTGTCGTCTGTCCCCTTCTCCTGCCCTCAATCTTTCCCAGCATCAGGGTCTTTACCAACGAGCCAGTTCTTCACATCAGGGGGCCAAAGTATTGGAGTTTTAACTTCAGCATCAGTCCTTCCAAAGAATATTCAGAACTGATTTCCTTTAGGATGGATTGGTTGGACCTCATTGCTGTCTAAGGGACTCTCGAGTCTTCCCCAACATCACAGTTCAAAAACATCAATTCTTCAGCACTCAGCTTTCTTTAGAGTTCAACTCTCACATCCATACACGACCATTGGAAAAACCATAGCCTTGACTAGATGGACCTTGAATGGCAAAGTAATGTCTCTGCTTTTTAATAAGCTGTCTAGGTTGGTCATAGCTTTCCTTCCAAGGAGTAAGCGTCTTTTAATTTCATGGCTGCAATCACCATCTGCAGTGATTTTGGAGCCCAAAAAAATAAAATCTGTCACTGTTTACATACTTTCCCTATCTATTTGCCAGTAAGTGATGGGACCAGATGCCATGATCTTAGTTTTCTGAATGTTAAGCTTTAAGCCAACTTCTTCACTCTCCTCTTTCACTTTCATTAAGAGGCTTTTTAGTTCCTCTTCACTTTCTGCCACCAAGGGTGGTGTCATCTGCATATCTGAGGTTATTGATATTTCTCCCAGCAATCTTGATTCCAGCTTGTGCCTCATCCAGTCCAGCATTTCTCATGATGTACTCTGCATATAAGTTAAATAAGCAGGGTGACAATATACAGCCTTGACATACTCCTTTCCCAATACTAATTAATCAACTCTGGAAGAGACCCTGATGATGGGAAAGACTGAGAACTGGAGGAGAAGGGGGCAACAGACGATGAGATGATTGGATGGCATCATTAACTCAATGGACATGAGTTTGAGCAAACTCTGGGAGATAGTGAAGGACAGGGAGGCCTGGCATGCTGCAGTCAATGGGGTCACAAGGAGCTGGACACGACTAAGTGACTGAACAACAACAATACATTGATATTCTTACGGTGGTTTAGTCACAAAGAATCCACCTGACAATGCAGGAGATGGGGACTCAATTCCTGGGTCGGGAAGATCCCTGGAAGAAGGAAATGGTAACTCACTCCAGTATTCTGGACAGGAAAATGCCATGGACAGGGGAGTCTGGCAGGCTACAGTCCATAGGGTCACAGAAGAGTTGGATACGACTTAGCAACAAAATAATAACAACAGTTCTTATGAAGAGGCTTACTGCACACTTCATGTCACTTTGTTTACAGAGTCTCAAAGAAAGAGAGTGTGGACAAGGTCACACGTCCCTTCTCTGAGAGGGTTTGATAAATCACAGTGCTCTCGGAGCAGAGATAGTACTATAAAATATTATTGGGGCTGGAATGATGGATCCAAATTAAGGGCAACATCAATTTCTATTCAGCTAGATAACAAATTTCAACAACATGTTCTGCTGTATCAATTCATGTGCCATTAGAAAAAGCAGAGTGATTTTCAAAGTTTCATTTTATTAGTTTAGTTTTATTACTGAAAAATATGAAAAATGTTTTAACCTAATATGGAGATCTAGGCAAAGTAGTCCCATTTATCTCAACATTTCTAGCAAATGTGCTTGTGTCTCAGGCTACTTTACAAAAATATGTAGCAGTGTGAATTACATTCAAGAAATAAACCAAAAAGATGAGAGATGCATGGACAACCTCCCTCATGATTGGGGCTCATTATTAGGACAGGATATCAGCAACCTAATAAAAGTCTACTGGGGCTCATTTTCAAGGAGCCTCAAATATTTTACTCTTTGAAAATATAATTAACAATGTGAAAGAGATCAAGGAAAATAAATACTGATTTGGAGCCATAAGATTAAATTCCACCTTCAAGTACCTTATTTGTTAGCTACGTCCTACATAAGTTATTTTTTCAAGCGGCAAAGGAAAAAGCCAGTTTGGTCAATGCAGGCATCACAGTGTTGGTGTTTAAAGGAAAAGTATGTCAGTGCCTTAGTTATCTAGGCAATTGCCTCAATATCATACACATTTCTATCTGCTGAGTGTTTCCATACAGCTTGTGCATCTCAGACTGAAATCACAGGCCATTTGTGTCCAGTCCACTGTAGGACCAGGTCAGGGATCAGGAGCCAGACAGAGCTGAGAACATTTCATTATCAATATGAGGAAGATATGATAGAGCAGTATAAAGAGCATGATTAGGAGGGTTTTTTCCCATACTTCGAATGGGGGGTTTGTAATTGCTGCATTGAGTTGTTTACCTTACTTGATCATTTAAAGGATGCTGTTTTACAGTTTCTCAATCATTTAAAGAGTGTTGTCTTAACATAAATCATATTTACGTAGGACCAGTAACATATGGGCTTCCCAGGCAGTCCAGTGGTAAAGAATCTGCGTACCAGTAGGGAGACACAAGACATGTGGTTCAATCACTGGATTGGGAAGATCCCCTGGAGTAGGAAATGGCAACCCACTCCAGTATTCTTGCCTGGAAAAATTCCATGGACAGAGGAGCCTGGCGGACTACAGTCCATGGGGATGCAAAGAATCAAACACGACTAAGCACACACACATGCACGCAGTAACATATGGGCTTTTTAGGATTTTCCTTTTGAGCCAGATAAACACATTATTTTGTAGTGATGAACACTGGATCATGCCATCCTATAAAAAGAAACAGACCTTAGAGAAAAAGGAATGAAAAACACAGCATTGATTGGGTATAGAATTCCCAATGACTGTATACATAGTGATTGGAACATGTTCATTAAATATAATCATGGTATAATTTGTTTCTTAATGAAATATTAGAGGAAGGCACTAATAAAAGAACAATGAGTAAGATGGGAGGGAATGTTATTTAGGTTTTATCCGCATAATCAAAGAAACAGAACTCCTCTATACATGAGAGAATTGCAGAGAACCAAGTACAAAATTACCAAAATAATATTCTGACTTTTTTTTTTTGGCTACTTGCAAAAAATGACTGATTTGTTTAATTTCAGCAAAGCAACCACTCTTAAAGTTTGTATTCCTCTTTTGCAAAGAGGAGAGCAGTAGAACATAACTCACCAAACCAATTGGAATGAATCACAAACTGCACAGATATTGTTAAAAATGAAAAACTATTGCATCTAAGTGAATAATATAAAAGCTGAATCATCTAGTACAGTTATAGTGGCAAGCTTTAACACAGTTATAAAGGTAATGAATTTCCTTTTATTTGGTTAAAAAGAAAACAAAAATATAGAAATTGTATATTAAAAAATTCTCTTTTTAATTGTATAGATGTTCTTGTAAAACATAATTAAGTCTATCTTTTTTTAAAATTTTTATGGTCAGAGAAGGTTTTATTAAGAAAAAAATCAAGCAAAACTGAACATTTCAAAAAATAAAAATCATTCCCAAAGTCTCAGTATCGAGATCCTATCACTATTTTCAGTAACCTGTATATAAAATTCTAAGCATATTTGTGGGGGGGGGGGAAGATATCATAATAATGAACTACAAGAAATAAACTGCAACTAACTTTTTTCTCACTTAATATTATATAAAAGCCTTATTTTAAAATAAATGCAAATAGGCCTACCTACTTTTCTTCAGACTGTTAGTGTGATACCCATAGTAATTTATTTAACTTGTGTCCTCTTAATGGAATACTTAGTTCAGTTCGATATATTGCTATCACCTAATAATGTTATAGTAGATATCCTCCTATATGCTTACATTGCATGTGCATTTAAAATTTTGAAAATTGTCAAATCAGCAACATTTGTCATCACTGAGAATTTTTACTTTAAGCTTTGCAAATTTATAGGCAAAAGCAATGTCATGGTTTTCATCTACATTTATTATTGGGACATCAAATGGTCTTTTCAGATAATGTTGGTAATCCTTCTGCCAAATTTTCTATCATTTCAGTCAGTATTTTGTGGGAACTTTTTATGTATTACAGATTTATATGTTATATATCATTTATGTAATGCATGAAATCCTCTGGGGAAAGTCATGAAATCCTACGAGGGAAATACTATTATGGATTAAATGTATGTCTCCCTCAAAATTCACATGGTGAAGCCCTAACCCCTCATGTGACTGCACTTTGAGTTTAAAAGTAAGTAATTACAGCTGGATGGAGGTTCATGACATTGTACAGGAGACAGGGATCAAGACCATCCCCATGGAAAAGAAATGCAAAAAGGAAAAATGGTTGTCTGAGGAGGCCTTACAAATAGCTGTGAAACAAAGAGAAGTGAAAAGCAAAGGAGAAAAGGAAAGATATTCCCATTTGAATGCAGAGTTCCAAAGAATAGCAAGGAGAGATAAAAAAAAAAGCCTTCCTCAGCAATCAATGCAAAGAAATAGAGGAAAACAACAGAATGGGAAAGACTAGAGATCTCTTCAAGAAAATTAGAGATACCAAGGGAACATTTCATGCAAAGATGAGCTCAATAAAGGAAGAAATGGTATGGACCTAACAGAAGCAGAAGATATTAAGAAGAGGTGGCAAGAATACACAGAAGAACTGCACAAAAAAAGATCATCATGACCCAGATAATCACAATGGTGTGTGATCACTCACCTAGAGCCAGACATCCTAGAATGTGAAGTCAAGTGGGCCTTAGAAAGCATCACTAAGAACAAAGCTAGTGGATGTGATGGAATTCCAGTTGAGCTATTTCAAATCCTGGAAGATGATGCTGTGAAAGTGCTGCACTCAATATGCCAGCAAATTTGGAAAACTCAGCAGTGGCCACAGGACTGGAAAAGGTCAGTTTTCATTCCAGTCCCTAAGAAAGGCAATCCCAAAGAATGCTCAAACTACCGCACAATTGCACTCATCTCACACGCTAGTAAGGTAATGCTCAAAATTCTCCAAACCAGGCTTCAGCAATACGTGAACTGTGAACTTCCAGATGTTCCAGCTGGTTTTAGAAAAGGCAGAGGAACCAGAGATCAAATTGCCAACATCCGCTGGATCATCGAAAAAGCAAGAGAGTTCCGGAAAACCATCTATTTCTGCTTTATTGACTACGCCAAAGCCTTCGACTGTGTGGATCACAATAAACTGTGGAAAATCTGAAAGAGTTGGGAATACCAGACCACCTGACCTGCCTCTTGAGAAACCTGTATGCAGGTCAGGAAGCAACAGTTACAACTGGACATGGGACAACAGACTGGTTCCAAATAGGAAAAGGAGTACATCAAGGCTGTATATTGTCACCCTGCTTATTTAACTTATATGCAGAGTACATCATGAGAAACGCTGGGCTGGAAGAAGCACAAGCTGGAATCAAGATTGCCGGGAGAAATACCAATAACCTCAGATATGCAGATGACACCAGCCTTATAGCAGAAAGTGAAGAGGAACTAAAAAGCCTCTTGATGAAAGTGAAAGAGGAGAGTGAAGAAGTTGGCTTAAAGCTTAACATTCAAAAAACTAAGATCATGGCATCTGGTCCCATCACTTCATGGGAAATAGATGGGGAGACAGTGGAAACAGTGACAGATTTTATTTTGGGGGGCTCCAAAATCACTGCAGATGGTGATTGCAGCCATGAAATTAAAAGACGCTTACTCCTTGGAAGGAAAGTTATGACCAACCTAGATAGCATATTAAAAAGCAGAGACATTACTTTGCCAACAAAGGTCTGTCTGGTCAAGACTATGGTTTTTCCAGTGGTCATGTATGGATGTGAGAGTTGGACTGTGAAGAAAGCTGAGCACCAAAAAATTGCTGCTTTTGAACTGTGGTGTTGGAGAAGACTCTTGAGAGTCCCTTGGACTGCAAGGACATCCAACCAGTCCATCCTAAAGGAGATCAGTCCTGGGTGTTCATTGGAAGGACTGATGCTGAAGCTGAAGCTCCAATACTTTGGCCGCCTCATGCAAAGAGTTGACTCATTGGAAAAGACCCTGATGCTGGGAGGGATTGAGGGCAGGAGGAGAAGGGGACAACAGAGGATGAGATGGCTGGATGGCATCACCGACTCGATGGGCATGAGTTTGAGTAAACTCCGGGAGTTGGTGATGGACAGGGAGACCTGGTGTGCTGCAATTCATGGGGTCGCAAAGAGTTGGACACAACTGGGCGACTGAACTAAACTGACTGAAGGTCCAATGGGTGGGGCTCTGATTCCATTGAAGTAAAGTCCTAAGTAGGGATACCAGAGAACTCAATCTCTGAGCATGCACCAAGGTAAGGGCATGTGAGGACAAAGCGAGAAGGCAACTGTCTGCAAGCCAGGAAGACAGCCCTTCCAGAAGACTAAACTGACCAGAATCTTGATGTTGAAATTCTAGCCTCCAGAACTATAAGAAAATTAATTCATAGCATTTAAGCTACCTGCATGTGTGCTTAGTCATGTCTTTTTGACCCCATGGACTGTAGACTGCCAGGTGCCTTTGTCCATGCGATTTTCTAGGCAAGAATACCAGAGTGGGTTGCCATTTCCTACTCCATTAATCTACTTAGTATATCATATTTTGACCAGGTTTTGCTATTTTTATCATCTCAGACCACTGAAATCTTCTGGATCAGAATTCAGTTACAAATTGGTGAGCATATTAGCTTTCTGTGCTACATAACACACTATAAACGAACTTAGCAGTTTAAAACCACACTCATTTATTCTCTCATGGTTTCCATATGTCAGAAATCCAGTCACAGCTTGCCTGGGTTCTCCATTTCAGGATCTGACCAAGTAAAGTCCAGGTATCACACAGAGTTGTGTTCCCATTAGAGACTCCAATGGAGAAAGATATGCATCCACTCTCAAGATGTTAGTATTATTCATCTCCTTGCAGCTGAAGGACTGAGGTTTTTGTTTTCTTTCTTTCTGTCAACCCAAGGTCATTCACAGCTTCTAGAAGCCACCCTTCTCACTATATGGAAGTTTAATTCTTCAAAACAGTGATGGAGAGAGAGTATGTTCCTTACCTCAATGAGAGCTCAGTCCTTCCTTTAAGAGCTTTTATCTGATTAAGACTGGCCCATCCAGGAATATCTGCCTTCTGATTAACTTGAAGTCAACTATTTGACACGTTAATTATACCTGCAATAATCTCTTTACCTTTTCCACATTCTATTGTCCAGAAGCAAATCTCAGTTCCCTCTTACACTCAAGGGAGGATTTCACAAGGCATGAACACCATGGCAGGAATCATGGGGATGCCCTGGAGTCTGTTCCTCAAACTGAGTATTTTGAGGTTTCCTTTGACTATAAAATCCTTGCTTCTTCCCACTAACTTTTGGCCATCTGGATGAAAATTTAGAGACAGAGAATATGAGTGGTCACTCAGGAGCTAAGGAGGAAGAACAGAAAGGATATAACAAGAGGAAAGAGAGGCGATTGGAGAAGGGGAGAGACACCCATGCAGGGATAAGTAGAAAAGTCATGTGGGAGCAATGGCTTTATATGAAAGAAAAAGAACTGAGTTTTACCTCTCTCCAGCCCTATATCCAGCCTGTCTTACTATGTGAGAAAATCACACAAGCTTTTCTCAATTTTATTTTTCCTCTATGCCAATAAGACACCCAGTTTTTCTTGCCAACGACAACACCGTCGTGGTGCGTCTTGCCTATCCTTCACACTTCAACTTGAGGTAGGCTGGGACCTGCAACCCTTTACTACAGTGCTTGCACCTGGACAGACGTCTCTTCCAGGAACAGAACAGAAATTCTAAGGGGTTGAAAATAATAACACACGGGGGTAGCTGGCTCAATTTATGAACAATAAGATACAAAAAGGCCAAAAGCCAGCTGCCACTTTTGAAGTGCTGGCAGCAAAAGCAGAGTAATATGCATGATCCCTGCACACAGTCCCACCAAGCGGGTGTCAGACCACCTACGCCACTCCTCCAGCCCAACCCGCAGGTGTGCCCCTATCCTCACCCCATTTAAGGGACCAACTTGCCTCCTCCTTGGGGAGTGAGCAAGGGTACCTGTTACTCACAGAGCAAGTCCCAATAAAGCCTGGACTAAACTTCTCATCTGGCCTGTTATCAATTTCCATTGATTAAAGAGTTCAAGAACCCAGGTCAGTATCAAGCTGAAATGAGAAGTTATACTCTCTAGCATCCGTTTGTTTCTTCCATACTTATGACTAGAAGGATGGGCCTCATACATGTAAATCAGAGTTCACCTGGGTCTCCCGGTCTCTTGAGACTAGTACCAATTCCTGAAGCTACATCTTGGGGTAACAGAGAACTTTCTCCAATGTCTGCACAGACAGCAAGTGCTTCATTCTCAGGCCCCCTCTGCTTTCACATCGTTCTCTGCAAGTCCCTCTTCACATCCTGAGGTTACCAAAGTCAAAGGTAGTTTTAAAGAAAGAGGCAATGTTTGAAGGGTGTGTTAACATGACAAGAAGGAATGCAATTTGCTTCTTTTTTTTTTTACATTAAAAAAAATTTTTTTAATTTATTTTTATTAGTTGGAAGCTAATTACTTTAAACATGAAAAACCTCTTAAAATGTGTGCTAGCTTCCCTTCACCTCATCCCTCTCCCCTGCCAGTCCTCACAGAAAATAAGTTCATTGGATCCCTTTTTTCTAAGTCTGTTCATTCATTTATATCTTGCCCACCTCTTTTCCAATCAGAAAGAAAAAGACAAAAGAGTTAAAAAGTCATCAGACAATGGAGAAACAGACATAGAGAATAGACTTATGGACACGGGGAGTGGGGAGGAGAGGATGAGATGTATGTAGAGAGTAACATGGAAACTTACATTGCCATATGTAAAATAGATAGCGAACGGAAATTCGCTGTATGGCTCAGGAAACTCAAACAGGGGCTCTGTATCAGCCTGGAGGGGTGGGGTGGGGAGGGAGACGGGAGGGAGGTTCAGAAGGGAGGGGATATATGTACACCTATGGCTGATTCGTGTTGAGGTTTGACAGAAAACAACAAAATTCTGTAAAGCAATTGTCCTTCAATTAAAAATAAATTAATTAAAAAGTTTCTTTTAAGTCATCAGCTTTCCTCCTACTGAGTAGCTCCTGATGGTGACTGGGTGCTCTGGACAGTCATGTCCTGTGATCTCACCTCCTAGCTTAAGGCGTCTACCAGGATGCTTCCCTCAGAATATCTCCTTCCCTCAATGGAAACCTCATCCTTGCTGTCAAAATAATAAAAGGTCCACATTGGTGGCCCAGTTACCATCTTCCTAGGCCAGAGCTCTTGGAGGATGCTTACTCAATTTGTCTCACTCATCTTAGGAACTTCCAGCTCCCATTCTGTGTCCAACAAGCCTTGTATATATATGTGTTCTTGCAACCATTACAGGAAAATTATATTGCATGCAAGTTCACACAGTAAATAATATATTAGTGTGACCTGGTTCCATATTAACTTGCAGGAACTTATATTTCCTTCATTGTTTACAGGACTTAAGGAACATGGAACTTCAAAAAAATAACACAAAATACAGCATCATATTATACCATAGCCCACATTCCCACACCTACGATGTTCAATACAACACATTGTGTATGGCATGCCGCATCTCAGAACACACCATGTATATAACACATCTATATAACTCCCACTGTGTCACATGCCACCTTGAATATCACACCCCATAACCTCTATGATCCTCACACACCACACGGCACCACAGAGCATAGCGCACCCTGCACTACCGTCCACAACAGACCACATTGCCCAACCACACAACACACCCTACCACTTCCAACCCACACCCCACAGCAGCCATCACAACACACCACACACCACATCAACCCGCCCCACACCAAATGCACAAACGTAAATCATTCAAATGCTGTGCGCTTGGCACTGGCTCAACATTCAGTCAAAAACAAACAGAAACATTGACCTTCAAGGCTATCTCATCCTGCTACAGCTTCATACTAGAATACTGACCTAAATAAAAATTAGTGTGGACCTCAGGGACAGATTTTTACGTCCATGCTTATAAAATACATGAATACTTAGAATGAAAACTGTAGTTATGTAAACAAGCTAGAAAACTGAAATGGGAGAGGAAAAAAATTAAGCTGAATCCTGATCATTTGTCGGTGATCAGAGTGACTTTTAAGATCATGTGTTCATTTGTCCCCCAGTCACTCTTCTCAGACCAGAGAGTATTTATCCAATATATTGTAAATATTACTTTGCTTGTCTTGTTTTCCAACCCACTTGATGAGGACAGGAATCAAATGTTTTGCCCAGAATTTTTTCCAGCACTTGACACACAGTAGGCGTTCACATAGTTTTTATTGATTCACAACCTTGAGGAGAGGGATTAACTTGTTATTGAAGTTATAAAAATATAATTTTGAGATGTATCTATTCTAAATTAAATAATATTGTTAGGGGATTTTCAAGCCTCTTTCAAGCCTTTTTCAAGCCTTTGCTCACTCATTTATTTTCATCCCCTTCAAATTTCATGGGAAATTTTAGGGCATTCAGTTTCAAACAGAGTTGTGTAACAGATTTCAAATCAAATAAAAGTAGCTTTCTCTGTGATTTAAAAATGGATAAGTTTCTAATCAATTATGCATATAGTTCACTTGGCTTGTCCTTCATAGTGTAGAATTTCTAATGGTGTTTAAAGTTGGGAAAACCATGAACAGCCTCTCTACCATATGCTATCGTTTTCTTTAATTACAGTCCTATTTGGTTTCTTAATGAAGTAAAAATAAAATCCAATACATAAATGTTATGATATTTAGGGATATCTAATTCATGTTCTCATCCTGTGACTGATTTTCTTCATGAAGAATTAGAGTGGGTTAAGTCCTTTAAAACCAAATATATTCTAACCTACCTCAACATATCAGTTTCCAAATAATTGTATTTATATTTTCAAAGACATTCAAGTATAGCATCTTACAGCTCCTATGAGCCCTAAGCACAGGTATCTTCATGAAAAGGCAATCAATGTAATTCATCATGCACTTGAATTTGAAAAAAGCCCAGTCCAAACTGCACATTAACTCTAAAGGCAACTATACCAATTCTTATTTACCACAAAAATATTTTTTTCTGTCACCTCATTCTGTTCATCTTTATGAGTCAGTGAATGGAAAATGAGATACTAGATATTACAAATAAAGTATCTTTAATAAATTGCAAGATTTGAAGTTTACATTTCCTAGTATTAAACAGTGATTATAACTATTTTAGTTTGAGTAATGATATATCAGACTAGGTTTTTGAAATTTTGCACTTAAGAACATTTCAAAGAACCATAGTTTGAGAATATCTGAATACATGAGATAAAGATGAAGTAAATTGTTTTTTCATTTTGTTCCTCTTGATGTAACTTTTAAAAATCTCCCTGAGAATGGCAAGTGAAACTGACTAGCATACATGTTTTTACTTCAATATATTATGTCATAATACACATGTCAATAGAAGTATTGCACAGAATTCTACAATTTTTCCCTGTGATTCATGTCCTTGTATAGCCTCTTCTATTGAAAGTGGGAGGTATATGACAGAATATGATTAGGTTGTATTATATGGCACAATTGACTTTTAAAAAAGGATATGATCCTCCCTGGATCTAACCTAATCAGATGAGTCCTAAAAATAGACAAGGTTCTTCCTGGAGAAAAAGATTTAAAACACATGAGGGAAAACTGAAAGAGTCTCTGTTGGTGGCTTTGAAGATGGAGGCAGCCACATGGCAAGTTAACCCAAATGTACCAAATCCTAAAAGAAAGAATAAAAACTATAAAATGCTTTAAATACTACAAAAAATAAAAAATAATACATAGGAGAAAAATATCTATAATTGGGCTTATGCAAAACTCTTTTAGACACAACATGAGAAACACCATTTATAAATGATAAGATGAATAAATTGGACTTTATCAAAATTTAAGACTTTTATGTTTTAAAAGATACCAACTAGATAATCTAAAAACAGGAATCAGATTAGTAGAAATTATTTGCAAGACAAATATCTCATAAAAGACTTGTATCAAAAACTACAAAGAATTCTTAAAACCAGGAAATATGAAAACCTGATTAAAAATGAAAAAAAGTTGTAGAATTGATATTTTACCCCCAAAAAAGACAAATTATGATTAATAAGCATTATGTTAAGTGGAAAAAGTCAGACATAAAGACAATACATTATACATTTCCATTTATAGGAAATGTTTCCACACATAGGAAATATCTAGAAAAGGAAAATCTATAGAGACATAAGCAGATTTTTGTTTGCCTAGCACTTGGAGTAGAAACAGAAATTGACTCCAAATGGACACAAGGAAACTTTGGGGGGAGATGGAAATATGCAATTATGAAACTATCTGCAAAACTCTGTAAATCTGGCAAAAAAAATATATTGTGCACTTAAAATGGGTAAAGTTTATGGTATGTTAATTTACTGTTGTTGTTCAGTCGCTAAGTCATATCCAACTCTTTGTGACCCTGTGGACTTCAGTACACTAGGCTCCTCTGTCCTCCACTATCTCCCAAAGTTTGCTCAAATTCATGTCCACTGAGTCAGTAATGCTATCTATTTCCTCCTCTGCTGCTCCCTTCTCCTTTTGCCTTCAATGTGAATTATACCTCAATAATACTGCTTCAAAAAAAGTAACCACACAGGTAATAGATACTACACAAACAGTAACTTGCAAATGTTAGCATTTCTGTCTCCACAACCAAGGCCATGCTACACAGTTCCTGTAAATATACCAAGGTCCATGAGATGTACTTTTGGCCTTGGAGTCTCTAAAGTGTTTTCCTGTAGCTGAAGCATTTTGGATTTCTTTTGCTTGTCACAATTACCAACACAGGATATGTAGATGAAAGCGTACTGAACTTGTGGGTCACAGTGTTAACAATACTATTTAGGGGTATGGTGCACATGCTTAAAGACTGATTCCTGGCTAATAGCCTGGGGTGGGAGGAGAACAATTACATATTGAATTAGACTGAAAGCAAAACCTTTATTATTAATACAGGCAGAAATTTATATTGACAATCATGCCAATGAAAGGAGTCGGTTGAGATAAGTTCATTGATCCAAAGTACAACATGATTTTTTGCAAATACATTTATATATTTGCAAAGAAAGAAATCTGAAGTATTTCCTTCTCTTGAGGGATACTATTAATAATAAATATTGTTAGTAGTCTATCAACAGAAGTATCAATTAAACATACCTTAGAGAATTTGCTAGAAGTTTCTCTTTGCCTCTGACATTAAGCAGGCAAACTCTGACTATTCTGCTTCTAGCTTATGCTGAAAATACAAATTAGGTCTGATTGAATAACAGTAAATTGGAAAGCTTAGTTTATAGCTTTCAAAATCATATTTAGCCCTGTTAATGTGTCCCTAGGGCAAATTCCCTTCAGGGTATATTAAATTTATATGGTATTAA
This sequence comes from Cervus elaphus, assembly GCF_910594005.1. Lineage (NCBI taxonomy): Eukaryota > Metazoa > Chordata > Mammalia > Artiodactyla > Cervidae > Cervus > Cervus elaphus. The sequence goes on along the minus strand of NC_057818.1, from coordinate 5,206,784 downwards.
ATAATGACTTGTGAATTGCAAGCTACGTGTATTAGCAATAGAGAAAAAAAGTAGACATAATATTGAAATCACATTACATGAGATGTGTTTCCTGTATTTTCAGAAACCAGTATAATTTTTTTCTTGATTCCATGGGTAATGAAGCAGTTGAATACTTACAAATAAACTGCCTATGTTTATCTGAAAACCTGCTCTTTAAAAATAGAAATTCCTATAGGACATGTGGTTTTTCAGTTTTTTCATTGTAATATTTTCCTTTAAATCAACTCATATTAATAACAAAAACACAATAAACTAAAATATCATGTACAATAATTGACACCAAAACATTAAGCTGAATTAGAATTACTATATCTCACTAACAGTAGGTTTCAAATGTACATTGGTTTGGTTAAAGATAAAATTTTGTTTCCTACCTCAAAATAAAGCAATTTTGAAAAAAAAGTGGTAAATATTTTAGTAGTGCATAATTATACCTCACAATTGATAAACTTGATAAAAAATGTTACAGACCACATAAAATTCAGCTGATAGTATATGATTGCAAAATGTAGAAAAGAGTAAAATATATTAGACTTCTATTATGCTGTTAAATGACAAGTTGTCTGGAGTCTAGAACTAGGACTTTGTTTCAAAAACAATTTCTCTTGAAATGATGTGTAAATGTATTATATAAAGCAAGGACTTCATCTTTATCTTCTCTTCTATGTCTGAAGTAACACCTTTTTCAAAGATTTTTATTTTCAAGCTCTTTATGTGGATATGAATTAGATCTATTAAAGTATTAAATACAAAAGAATAGACTACTGAGCAATTATTTTCTCACTCCTCATATGATCTGGGCTTTGTTACAGGCAAATAGCAAAATTACCCTGACTGTATCTCTCAATGTTGGTCTCCTGATTACATGCAATGGCTGACCCAAAATGTTCTGCTTTAACAGGGGGAACCATTTCCTTCTGCATGACAATGAACTATAATTTGTGAGCAGATAAATCATGGAAGAAACTATTGGGGACATTTGTTAGAAACTGGTGATAAAACCCTCCTGTAGCGCTATTGGCCTCAGAACTGAAGTATCCTTGAAATATATACTCATACTCAATAATAAAAGTATACAGGATAAGTATGGTTCTTGACCTAAAATTTGCTAAGCAGGCTATTGACAAGTATTGTGCATTCAGCATAATTGATGCTCTTGCTGCTGCCACTGTTCTAAATTGCAATTACAAGACCTATAAAACAGAGAGACTCACTGATGTTCAAATTATCCTTCAGCTCAAAAATATTTTTTAATTTAATTCATTCCATTTTAATCACAGTCAAAAATTAAATAGACATAAACCAGAAGTTTGAAAAACAGAGAAGAGTTGATGAAAACTTTCAAGAGTCACAGAGCACCTGCATCTCACAGATTTAACTATAAGAACTTAAAAACTACATGCTTATATATTTGTTTAATAAATAATTTTATAGAATTACTGCTATACATAAATAAATAAGAACTCCAGTTTGGAAAATGGCCAACCTCACCTCTGAGAACAACCTTCTAATTAGAACAATTAGAAAACTGCAAGAAAAAAGTTAACAAATTATGTGTGAAGGCATCAAATAATTAAGGAGATAATAAAAAAAAAATTAAAGGGTGAAAGCCCAGCATAAGAAACTCAGTGAGATAAACCCAAAATTAAAGTCCATATTTATCATAGAAATTGATGTTGACTTTAGAAGTGCCTAAAAACAACACTTTTGACAGATTTACAAGTTTAGGAGTATGAAAAAACAATTAAGGAACTTCCAAGTAGAGAAAAGCTTGGTAAATCACAAAGGCTTATCCAATAAGAAAAGGATATTAAAAAGTAGAGACACTCCTTTGCCAACAAAGGTCCATCTAGCCAAAGCTATGGTATTTGCGGTAGTCATGTATGGATGTGAAAGAAAGTTGAGCGCCAAAGAATTGATGCTTTTGAACTGTGGTATTGGGGAAGACTCTTGAGAGTCCCTTGAACTGCAAGGAGGTCCAACCAGTCCATCCTAAAGGAGATCAGTCCTGGGTGTTCATTGGAAGGACTGATGCTGAAGCTGAAACTCCAATACTTTGGCCACCCGATGCAAAGAACTGATTCATTGGAAAAGACCCTGATGCTGGGAAAGATTGAGGGCAGGAGGAGAAGGGGATGACAGAGGATGAGATGATTGGATGGCATCACCAACTTGATAGACATGAGTTTAAACAAGGTCTAGGAGTTGGTGATGGACAGGGAGGCCTGGTGTGCTGCATGCAGTCCATGGGGTCAAGAAGAGTCGGACACGACTGAGCAACTGAACTGAACTGAACTGAAGCTAGAAATATATCAGCCTTCATTAGATCAATGATTTCTTGTGACCCTACCTTTCATTCAAAGCAAACTTAAAACCTCTCTGCAGAAAGAGTATATTTTTCTAGGGTGCAAATTAATTTGACAACTTCTTATTCACAATATACATCACTGGAGGTTTTGCGTGTGTGTGTGCTAAGTACTTCAATCACGCCTGACTCTTTGAGACCCTATGGATAGTAGCTGGCCAGGCTTCTCCATCCATGGGATTCTCCAGGAAAGAATACAGAAGTGGGTTGCCATGCCCTTCTTCTGGGGATCTTCCCGACCCAAGGATCAAACTCGACTGAATATTTTAAAAAGTCAGTATTAGCAGATTATTCAGTTCAGTTCAGTTCAGTCGCTCAGTCGTGTCCGACTCTTTGAGACCCCATGAATCACAGCACGCCAGGCCTCCCTGTCCATCACCAACTCCTGGAGTTTACTCAAACTCATGCCCATCGAGTCGGTGATGCCATCCAGCCATCTATCCTCTGTCATCCCCTTCTCCTCCTGTCCCCAATCCCTCCCAGCATCAGGGTCTTTTCCAATGAGTCAACTCTTCACGTCAGACGGCCAAAGTATTGGAGTTTCAGCTTTAGCATCAGTCCTTCCAATGAACACCCAGGACTGATTTCCTTTAGGATGACTGGTTAGATCTCCTTGTGGCCCAAGGGACTCTCAAGAGTTTTCTCCAACACCACAGTTCAAAATCATCAAGTCTTTGGCACCCAGCTTTCTTCAAAGTCCAACTCTCACATCTATACATGACCACTGGAAAAACCACAGCCTTGACCAGACAGACCTTTGTTGGCAAAGTAATGTCTCTGCTTTTTATATGCTATCTAGGTTGGTCATAACTTTCCTTCCAAGGAGTAAGCGTCTTTTAATTTCATGGCTGCAGTCACCATCTGCAGTGATTTTGGAGCCCCCCAAAATAAAGTCTGTCACTGTTTCCACTGTTTTCCCATCTATTTCCCATGAGGTGATGGGACCAGATGCCATGATCTTAGTTTTCTGAATGTTGAGCTTTAAGCCAACTTTTTCACTCTCCTCTTTCACGTTCATCAAGAGGCTTTTTAGTTCCTCTTCACTTTCTGCCATAAGGGTGGTGTCATCTGCATATCTGAGGTTATTGATATTTCTCCCGGCAATCTTGATTCCAGCTTGTGCTTCCGCCAGCCCAGCGTTTTCATGATGTACTCTGCATATAAGTTAAATAAGCAGGGTGACAATATACAGCCTTGACATATTCCTTTCCCAGTTTGGAACCAGTCCGTTGTTCCATGTCCAGTTCTAACTGTTGCTTCCTGACCTGCATACAGGTTTCTCAAGAGGCAGGTCAGGTGGTCTGGTATTCCCATCTCTTTCAGAATTTTCCACAGTTTATTGTGATCCACACAGTCGAAGGCCTTGGCGTAGTCAATAAAGCAGAAATAGATGGTTTTCCGGAACTCTCTTGCTTTTTCAATGATCCAGCGGATATTGGCAATTTGATCTCTGGTTCCTCTGCCTTTTCTAAAACCAGCTGGAACATCTGGAAGTTCACAGTTCACGTATTGCTGAAGCCTGGTTTGGAGAATTTTGACGATTACCTTACTAGCGTGTGAGATGAGTGCAATTGTGCGGTAGTTTGAGCATTCTTTGGGATTGCCTTTCTTAGGGACTGGAATGAAAACTGACCTTTTCCAGTCCTGTGGCCACTGCTGAGTTTTCCAAATTTGCTGGCATATTGAGTGCAGCACTTTCACAGCATCATCTTCCAGGATTTGAAATAGCTCAACTGGAATTCCATCACATCCACTAGCTTTGTTCTTAGTGATGCTTTCTAAGGCCCACTTGACTTCACATTCCAGGATGTTTGGCTCTAGCTGAGTGATCAAACCATCGTGATTATCTGGGTCATGAAGATCTTTTTTGTGCAGTTCTTCTGTGTATTCTTGCCACCTCTTCTTAATATCTTCTGCTTCTGTTAGGTCCATACCATTTCTGTCCTTCATCAAGCCCATCTTTTCATGAAATGTTCCCTCAGTATCTCTAATTTTCTTGAAGAGATCTCTAGTCTTTCCCATTCTGTTGTTTTCCTCTATTTCTTTGCATTGATTGCTGAGGAAGGCTTTTTTTATCTCTCCTGGCTATTCTTTGGAACTCTGCATTCAAATGGGAATATCTTTCCTTTTCTCATTTGCTTTTTGCTTCTCTTCGTTTCACAGCTATTTGTAAGGCCTCCTCGGACAGCCATTTTGCCTTTTTGCATTTCTTTTCCATGATACTAAGTGACAAAATCAAGAAAGCAACAGAGAAGACAAATAAATCTGCACAGGACTCAGGTAATGGAATTATCATTAATTTTAAAATAACTGCATCATATGTTTAAAGAGGTAAAAGATCAAAAATTTTTGCATAGAACAATACAAAAGAACACAAAAAGAATTCACTTAATGAAAAATTATCAATTATTGAGACTAAAAATAGCAAATGTGCTCAATAGCAGATTATACAAACCTAAGGAGGAAATAAATTATCCAAACACAGTAAATAAAATAAAATGGCCAAACCAAGTAATAGAAGGGAAAAGAGTAAAAGTAGGGTGTAAGTTACTATGGGGGTGAAAAGAGTTCACATGTTACTGAAAAACTGAAAGAATAGAAAAACCATGGCAGAAAAAAAGATTTGCTAAGAATTTTCCAAAACTGATAACAAATTCAAGAAGCTGCAGGCAAAGAAGAGGAAGAAGGATTAAACAAACAATAATCAAACAAGTAATTATAGGCAGATATTTTTGAAAACTATTTGAATTCTTTGAAAACCAAATAAATGGGGAAAAATAAGTATTTGTGGAAATAGAATCCAGCATCTTCAAAGAACCAAGAGTAAGTCTTGCAACAAACTTCTCCACAAACAGTATGGAGACCCAGGCACAGAAGGATGTCTCCACAGTGGTACTGTTTAAGTGCCGTGAGGTGTTGTTTCTGAGTGAAAGTGCAAGAGACTGGCTGAACCTAAATGAATACTGACTGTATAAAATGATAATAATAAGGCATTGTGATATTTAAAGTATGTAATACCAAAAATAAAAATGTTTGAGAGCAATAATAGGTCGAGTTCGTATACTTCAAGAATTTCATTTTCTCTGGGAAGTATGGAAAGTTTTTAAAATATGTTAACTTTGATAAGTTAGCTACAAATGTGGCATGAATCTCTGCTTCTCTAGAAAATTATGGAGACAATTTTCAAGGATGGTATATCTTAAAAAATAATCACAGAGGAATGACTGATTCATGTTGATGTTTGGTAGAAACCAACACAATTCTGTAAAGCAATTACCCTTCAATTAAAAAATAAACAAATTTAAAATTTTAAGAAGTAAATAATTTTTAAAAACCATAGAGAAGAAAATACAAAAGAAAATATACACTTAAACTTATGAATGTAGAGGAAAAGAAACAATGAATAGGTAAGTGAAATAAAAACAGTAATTCAAAGCATATAGGTATCCAAGAGTCACATGAAAAGATGCTCAATATTGCTAATCTCCAGGGAAATGCAAATTAAAGCCACGATGAGATATTACCTCACTATCAGAAAGATAAGAAATAACAAGCATTGACAAGGATCTAGAGAGAAAGGAAGCACCTAGTACACTGTTCGTGGGAATGTAAATTGGTGCGACCATTATGGAAAACCGTATTGAGTTCCCTCAAAAAAAATTAAAAATAGAACTACCATATAATCCAGTAATTTTCCTCTGGGTATTTATCTAAAAGAAAATGAAAATACAAATTTGAGAAGATATGTGCACCCTAAGTTCACAGCAGCATTATTTACAATAGCCAAGATACAGTAGCAACCTAAGTGTCCATCAGTAGATGAATGAATTAAGAAGATACGAAACACAATGAAGAGGGCGTCTTGAAGGTGGCGGAGGAATAGGACAGGGAGACCACTTTCTCCCCCACAAATTCATCAAAAGAACATTTGAACGCTGAGCAAACTCCACAAAACACCTTCTAAACTCTGGCAGAGGACAACAGGCACCCAGAAAAGCAGCCCATTGTCTTCGAAAAGAGGTAGGAGAAAATATAAAAGATAAAAAGAGAAACAAAAGAGTTAGGGATGGAGATCTGTCCTGGGAAGGGAGTCTTAATAGAGGAAGTTTCCAAACACCAGGAAACCCTCTCACCAGCGGGTCTGGGGGAAGATTTTGACTCTCGGAGGGCAACCTAACCGGGAGGAAAAATAAATAAATAAAACCCACAGATTACATGCCTAAAGGCAACTCACAGCAGAAAAGTACCTCAGATGCTCACATCTGCCACCAGCAAGTAGGGGTTGAAAGGAGAAGAGCTTAGGGTAAGGACAGGGCCTGAATGACCTGGGGGCAATCTGACGGAGCTAAGGAGAGAGAACAACCTGAACTGTGGGATAGCAAGAGAGAGAGAGAGAGGGAGAGAGAATTAATGTGCCAAAGCCCTAACCTAAGGCACAGCCGGCCCGTTCAGAGAACAAACGACTGAGCAACACCAGAGAAGAGCTAGCCAGCTGCAGACTGGCCCATCCCCCGCCGGAGGCAGGTGGGAGGCGGGCGCCAGCCAGAGCCGGAAAGTGGCAAACTCGGCCCCAGAGAGGGCATCCCCTACTAAACTGCAAACAGGCTTCCAGTTTATAACCAAAGACTTCCTGAGATTCTGGATGGTTGACATCCCCAGGGAGGGTTGCAGCCAGAGATCAGCTCCCCAGAAGAGACACAAGGTGCACCGGACCGGCGCGCCCAGAAACTGAGGCTGGGACCGCAGAGGGAATAATGCGCACTGCACCCAGGGAGAGTGTGCTCGTCAAGCTCCTGGTTGCCTGAGCTGCTCCGTCTGGGAAGGCACAAAACGCAGGCCCAACCGAGTCTGCGCCTTTGTGGCATACCCAAGAACCTGAACCTGAGCGGCTTAGGCCTGGGAAGTGCACACAACTCAGGGACCGCTCCCTGTAGAGCAACCTGGAGCCTGAGCAGTGAAGATGGGGAAAGCACACGCTGTGAGCGGGGGCAAACCCAGTGTGGCCGGAACACTGTGAGTGCTCTCCGCACACGCCAGTGACATTTGTCTGCAGCGCCCCTCCCTCCCCACAGCACGACTGAACAAGTGAACCTAAACAAGAGACCACCTCCACCCGCCTGTGTCAGGACGGAAGTTAGACACTGAAGAGACCTGCAAACAGAAGCCAAATAAACAAAGGGAACCACTTTAGAAGTGACGGTGCAACAGAGTAAAATCCCTGTAGTTAACACTGACTACACTGGAAGGGGCCTATCGATATTGAGAAGTATAAACTGGAACAAGGAACTATATGAAACTGAACTGAACCCACACTACCCACAACAGCTCCAGAGAAATTCCTAGATATATTTTTACTTTTTTTTTAATTAAAAAAATTTTTTTTCTTCTTTTTAAGTCCACTATTACTCCTTTAATTTTCACTTCTATAACCCACTAGTACCTTAAAAAAAAAAAAAAAGGACCCTATTTTTAAAGCAAACTTCATATATATTTCTTATACTTTTTGTGTTTTTGTTTTTTTTAATATTGTATTTTTAAGAGTCTTTCCTCTACTCTAGATTTTTAATCTTCGTTTTTTACTATTTGATATCAATTTTGGACATTTAAGAATCCAATATTCAGGAACCATTTTTACTCAGGAATGTGATTACTGGTTTGATTACTCCCTCCCCTTTTGACTCTCCTTTTTCTCCCCCAGGTCACCTCTATTTCCTCCCTCCCCCTTCTCTTCTCAACCTAATTCTGTGAATCTCTGTGAGTTCTGGGCTGCAGAGAACACTTAGGGAACAGAGTACTGCCTAGATCTGTCTCTCTCCTCTTGATTCCCCGCTTTTCTCCTCCTCACCTCTATCTCCTTCCTCCCTCTCCTCTTCCTCATGAAACTATGTGAACCTCTCCGGGTGTCCCTCACTGTGGAGACTCTTCTAACCATTAACCTAGAAGTTTTATGGAAGTTAACACATATTAACCTAGTGCTGTATGGATGGAGAAGTCTTGAGGCTACTGGAAGAATAAGACTGAAACCCAGAGGCAGGAGGCTTCAGCCCCAAACCAGAGAATACCAGAGAACTCCTGACTACAGGGAACATTAATTAATAAGAGATCATCCAAAAGCCCCCATACCTACACTGAAACCAACCACCACCCAAGAGCCAATAAGTTCCAGAGCAAGACATACCATGCAAATTCTACAGCAATGCAGGAACATAGCCCTGAGTGTCAATATATAGGCTGCCCAAAGTCACACCAAACCCACAGACATCTCAAAACTCACTACTGGACATTCCATTGCACTCCAGAGAGAAGAAATCCAGCTCCATGCACCAGAACACCAGTGCAACCTTCTCTAACCAGGGAACCTTGACAAGCTAATCCTCCAACCCCACCCACTAGGAGGAACCTCCACAATAAAGAAGAACAACAAACTACCAGAATACAGAAAGGCCACCCCAAACACAGCAATCTAAACAAGATGAAAAGGCAGAGAAATAACCAGCAGGTTAAAAAAAAAAAAAAAAAACATGAAAAATGCCCACCAAACCAAACAAAAAGGAGGAGATAGGGAATCTACCTGAAAAAGAATTTAGAATAATGATAATAAAAATGATCCAAAATCTTGAAAACAAAATGGAGTTACAGATAAATAGCCTGGAGACAAGGATTGAGAAGATGCAAGAAGTGTTTAACTAGCACCTAGAAGAAATAAAAAAGAGTCAATTAATAATGAATAATGCAATATATGAAATCAAAAACACTCTGGAGGGAACCAACAGTAGAATAACGGAGGCAGAAGATAGGATAAGTGAGATAGAAGATAAAATGGTGGAAATAAATGAAGCAGAGAGGAAAAAAGAAAAAGGAATCAAAAGAAATGAGGACAACCTCAGGGACCTCTGGGACAATGTGAAATGCCCCAACATTCGAATCATAGGAGTCCCAGAAGAAGAAGACAAAAAGAAAGGCCATGAGAAAATACTCGAGGAGATAATAGTTGAAAACATCCCTAAAATGGGGAAGGAAATAGTCACACAAGTCCAAGAAACCCAGAGAGTCCCAAACAGGATAAACCCAAGGCGAAATACGCCAAGACACATATTTATCAAATTAACAAAGATCAAACACAAAGAACAAATATTAAAAGCAGCAAGGGAGAAACAACAAATAACACACAAAGGGATTCCCATAAGGATAACAGCTGATCTTTCAATAGAAACTCTTCAGGCCAGAAGGGAATGGCAGGACATACTTAAAGTAATGAAAGAGAATAACCTACAACCCAGATCACTGTACCCAGCAAGGATCTCATTCAGATATGAAGGAGAATTCAAAAGCTTTACAGACAAGAAAAAGCTGAGAGAATTCAGCACCACAAAATCAGCTCTTCAACAAATGCTAAAGGATATTCCCTAGACAGGAAACACAGAAAGGGTGTATAAACACGAACCCAAAACAACAAAGTAAATGGCAACAGGACCATACCTATCAATAATTAGCTTAAATGTAAATGGGTTGAATGCCCCAACCAAAAGACAAAGACTGGCTGAATGGATACAAAAACAAGACCCCTATATATGCTGTCTGCAAGAGACCCACCTCAAAATAAGGGACAACAAGGGAGAGTGAAGGGCTGAAAAAAAAATACTTCACGCAAACGGAGACCAAAAGAAAGCAGGAGTCATAATACTCATATCAGATAAAATAGACTTTAAAATAAAGGTTGTGAAAAGAGACAAAGAAGGACACTACATAATGATCAAAGGATCAATCCAAGAAGAAGATATAACAATTATAAATATATATGCACCCAACATAGGAGCACTGCAATATGTAAGGCAAATGCTAACAAGTATGAAAGGGGAAATTAACAATAGCACAATAATAGTGGGAGGTTTAATAGCCCACTCACACCTATGGATAGATCAACTAAACAGAAAATTAACAAGGAAACACAAACTTTAAATGACACAATGGACCAGCTAGACCTAATTGATATCTATAGGACATGTCACCCCAAAACAATCAATTTCACCTTTTTCTCAAGTGCACACAGAAACTTCTCCAGAATAGATCACATCCTGGACCATAAATCTAGCTTTGGCAAATTCAAAAAAACTGAAATCATTCCAGTCATCTTTTCTGACCACAATGCAGTAAGACTAGATCTCAATTATGGGAAAAAAACTATTAAAAGTTCAAACATATGGAGGCTAAATAACACGCTTCTGAATAACCAACAAATCATAGAAGAAATCAAAAAAGAAATCAAAATATGCATAGAAATGAATGAAAATGAAAACAAAACAACCCAAAACCTATGGGACACTGTAAAAGCAGTGCTAAGGGGAAGGTTCATAGCATTACAGGCTAACCTCAAGAAACAAGAAAAAAGTCAAATAAATAACCTTGCTCTACACCTAAAGCAATTAGAGAAGGAAGAAATGAAGAACCCCAGGGTTAGTAGAAGGAAAGAAATCTTAAAAATTAGGGAAGAAATAAATGCAAAAGAAACAAAAGAGACCACAGCAAAAATCAACAAAGCTAAAGCTGGTTTTTTGAAAAGGTAAATAAAATTGACAAACCGTTAGCCAGACTCATCAAGAAACAAAGGTAGAAGAACCAAATCAACAAAATTAGAATTGAAAATGGAGAGATCACAACAGACAACACTGAAATACAAAGGATCATAAGAGACTACTACTAGCAGCTTTATGCCAATAAAATGGACAACTTGGAAGAAATGGACAAATTCTTAGAAAAGTATAAATTTCCAAAACTGAACGAGGAAGAAATAGAAGATCTTAGCAGACCCATCACAAACACAGAAATTGAAACTGTAATCAGAAATCTTCCAGCAAACAAAAGCCCAGGGCCAGTTGGCTTCACAGCTGAATTCTACCAAAAATTTAGAGAAGAGCTAACACCTATCTTACTCAAACTCTTCCAGAAAATTGCAGAAGAAGGTAAACTTCCAAACTTATTCTATGAGGCCACCATCACCCTAATACCAAAACCAGACAAAGATGCCACAAAAAAAAGGAAAACTACAGGCCAATATCACTGATGAACATAGATGCAAAAATCCTTAACAAAATTCGAGCAAACAGAATCCAGCAACATATTAAAAATATCATACATCATGAGCAAGTGGGCTTTATCCCAGGAATGCAAGGATTCTTTAATATCCACAAATCAGTCAATGTAACACACCACATTAAAAAATTGAAAGATAAAAACCATATGATTATCTCGATTCACCATTGCAATGAAAAGAAGAAGATACTTAGGAATATATCTACCTGAAGAAACAAAAGACCTATACATAGAAAACTATAAAACACTGGTGAAAGAAATCAAAGAGGACACAAATAGATGGAGAAATATACCATGTTCATGGATTGGAAGAATCAATATTGTCAAAATGAGTATACTACCCAAAGCATTCTATAGATTCAATGCAATCCCTATCAAGCTACCAACAGTATTCTTCACAGAACTAGAACAAAGAATTTCACAATTTGTATGGGAATACAAAAGAACCTCGAATAGCCAAAGCAATCTTGAGAAAGAAGAATGGAACTGGAGGAATCAACCTGCCTGACTTCAGACTCTACTACAAAGCCACAGTTATCAAGACAGTATGGTACTGGCACAAAGACAGCAATATAGATCAATGGAACAAAATAGAAAGCCCAGAGATAAATCCATGTACCTATGGACACCTTATCTTCGACAAAGGAGGCAAGGATATACAATGGAAAAAAGACACCTCTTTAACAAGTCGTGCTGGGAAAACTGGTCAATCACTTGTAAAAGAATGAAACTAGAACACTTTCTAACACCATACACAAAAATAAACTCAAAATGGATTAAACATCTAAATGTAAGACCAGAAACTATAAAACTCCTAGAGGAGAACATAGGCAAAACACTCTCCAACATAAAGCACAACAAGATCCTCCATGACCCACCTCCCAGAATATTGGAAATAAAAGCAAAAGTAAACAAATGGGACCTAATGAAACTTAAAAGCTTTTGCACAACAAAGGAAACTATAAGCAAGGTGAAAAGACAGCCTTCAGAATGGGAGAAAATAATAGCAAATGAAGAAACACACAAAGAACTAATCCAAAAATATACAAGCAACTCCTGCAACTCAATTCCAGAAAAATAAATGACCCAATAAAAAAAATAGGCCAAAGAACTAAAGAGACATTTCTCCAAAGAAGACATGCAGATGGCTATAAACACATGAAAAGATGCTCAACATCACTCATTATCAGAGAAATGCAAATCAAAACCACAATGAGGTACCATTATTCACCAGTCAGAATGGCTGCTATCCAAAAGTCTACAAGCAATAAATGCTGGAGAGGGTGTGGAGAAAAGGGAACCCTCTTACACTGTTGGTGGGAATGCAAACTAGTACAGCCACTATGGAGAACAGTGTGGAGATTCCTTAAAAAACTGGAAATAGAACTGCCATATGACCCAGCAATCCTACTGCTGGGCATACACACCGAGGAAACCAGAATTGAAAGAGACACGTGCAACCCACTGTTCATCGCAGCACTGTTTATAATAGCCAGGACATGGAAGCAACCTAGATTCCCATCAGCAGATGAATGGATAAGGAAGCTGTGGTACATATACACAATGGAATATTACTCAGCCATTAAAAAGAATACACTTGAATCTGTTCTAATGAGATGGATGAAACTGAAGCCCATTATACAGAGTGAAGCCCATTATACAGACTGAAGTAAGCCAGAAAGAAAGACACCAATACAGCATACTAACTCATATATATGGAATTTAGAAAGATGGTAATGATAACCCTATATGCAAGACAGAAAAAGAGACACAGATGTATAGAACAGACTTTTGGACTCTATGGGAGAAGGCGAGGGTGGGATGATCTAAGAGAATAGAATTGAAACATGTATATTATCAATTGTGCAACAGATCACCAGTCCAGGTTTGATGCATGAGACAAGCGCTCAAGGCTGGTGCACTAGGATGACCCAGAGGGATGGAATGGGGAGGGAGGTGGGAGGGGGGTTCAGGATGGGGAACACGTGTAAATCCATGGCTGATTCATATCAATGTATGGTAAAATAACACTTAAAAAAAAAAGAAACACAATGAAATATTACTGTCATACAGAAGAACAAAATTTTGCCATTTGCAACAACATGAATAGACCTGGGAGGTACTATGTTTAGTGAAATAAGTAAGATATAGACAAGTACTACATATTTCCACTTAAATGTGGAATCTAAAAAATAAAGCAAACCAACAGGAACAGACTCACAGATACAGAAAACTAACTAATGGTTACCAGTGGCAACTAGAGGGCCAAAATAGGTGAAGGGAATTAAGAGTCACACACTACTGAGCATAAAATAAATAAGTTATAAGGATGTAATATATAGCACAGGGAATATAACCAATGCATTATAATAACTTTATATGGGGTATGATCTATAAAAATAAGGCATCCCAATGCTTTAATCCTCAATCTTGTACACTGTAAATCAATCAACTATATTTCAATAAATATATACAGCACAAAACAATTGGTAGAATTAAAAGAAAATAGAAAATCCATCATTAATGTGACATTCTAATTGATCCTAGCATCTAATTACAGGAGGACATGGCAACCCACTCCAGTACTCTTGCCTGGAGAATCCCATGGACAGAGGAGCCTGGCGGACTATGGCCAATGGGGTCGCAAAGAGTCAGACATGACTGAAGCAACGTAGCATAGCACACAGTACCTAATTAAAGCAGCCAACTAAGTTCAGCAGTACTATAGAACAGTTGAACAAAAATAATTTAAAAATCGGTAAACTTAACTCATATACTGGATACTATGCTCCAAAACTTTCAGTTCAGTTCAGTCGCTCAGTCGTGTCTGACTCTTTGCGACCCCATGAAGCGCAGCACGCCAGGCCTCCCTGTCCATCACCAACTCCCTGAGTTTACTCAAACTCATGCCCATTGAGTCGGAGATGCCATCCAGCCATCTCATCCTCTATCATCCCCTTCTCCTCCTGCCCCCAATCCCTCCCAGCATCAGGGTCTTTTTCAATGAGTCAACCCTTTGCATGAGGTGGCCAAAGTACTGGAGTTTCAGCTTCAGCATCAGTCCTTCTAAAACTTTAGGATATATCTAATTTTTCCTCTATCTCCAACCACATCCTGAGATATGAAACAAGTCCTAAACTCTGAATTGATTATTATGTGTAGTAAATAATCTTGCACTAATTTAGTAACAAAGTAAGCAATTCCTATTTAACCTACAGATCAAAAAGGAATCATAATTTAAATTCTACTACACTTGTAAATGACATGTTAGTTTTAAAACACGGCCTCAACTCCCTATGACATCTTTTTCTTAACTGAAATATAGTTGATTTACCATGGTGCTGACATCTCTCTTATCAAGAAGTGAGTTCCACAGGCCTTCCCCTTGAATTTGGTCTCTGTGTTTTACCAGTGAAATAAGACGGAAGAAGGTTACTGTACCAGGTTATGGTCCTTGTTGTTGGAAGCCAGTAGGTTCTACTTTGTTCCTCTGGATACTCCCTCTTGGCCCTCAGACACCACCCTATAAGGAAGCTGGTGCAGTCTTGGCAAAGACTCGGGTGGAGATGCCCATGTGGAGGGGAACAAAAGCGCCTCCTTGTCAGCCACCTTGAGTGAGCCATTCTAAGACTGCAATCTGTTCCCATTCAAGCCACATGGCAGAGAGACAATTATAATTCACTGAGCCCTCACCAAATTGCAGACTCATGAACTAAATATGTGACTGGTGTAGAAACCAAAAACTACTTGCTATCAGCAAAATATGCTGTTTGAGGAGGGGAGGGTGGAAGAGTATGAATCCCGTGTGGTTAGCAGTTAACTAAATCAGAATCCCCAAAAAGATCTTGTTTTGGTAGGCAGGCTTCCAGTACATCTTCTCCCATCAACCGATTAGATGCCCAAATTGTGTATGACACAGCTTTCTTTTTAGCTGAAACACTAAACACATGTTTAAGGATGGCAGAATAATTGGTAGCACTTGATTGCCCACTTCCTTTTAAGAATTTATGGACATTATTTATGTGCTGTAACCTTGTACAAGTGAGTCCAAAGCCAGGGAATTCAACTCAAGAATAACTTGAAAGAGTGTGGCATAAAAGTTGGCATTCTTAATTTTCTCACATATGCAAGTGAACAAGCAACTGAATTTTTCAAAAAAAACCAAGATGATGTTGGAAAAAATAACCTAGAGTCATGTATTAATAGTAAGAGAGATCTGCTTTCATAGAATGTGGGTTAAAGCCATTGACCCCTTCATAGGGTGTCTTTCATCATTAAAAAAAAAAAATAAAGATGTTTGAAACTTGTTAGAAAGAAAACAAGCCCAAATTTCTAATGTCTATCTTGAACTTTCATATTTTGAAGACACAGTTTGACAAATTATGATAAACAACATTCTAAAGATTAAAAAGAGAAGTTAGAAAGCAAAAAAAAAATAAGAAAAAGAAAGTGGCTGTCAAAGATTTGGATCAGTTCCCAGCTCATCAAAAGTAGTAGGTGATGAAGATTTTCAACTGATATATGTAACTGTGTGTATACAGTTGCTCAGTCATGTCTGATTCTTTGCAGTCCCATGGAGTGTAGCCTGCCAGGCTCCTCTGCCCATGGAATTTTCCAGGCAAGAATACTGGAGGTTGAGGTACCATTTCTTACTCCAGGGGATCTTTCCAACCCAGAGATCAAATCCACATCTCTTGCACTGGCAAGTAGATTCTTTACCACTAGCGACACTTGGGAAGCCTGCTGCTGCTGCTGCTAAATCGCTTCAGTTGTGTCCGACTCTGTGCGACCCCATAGACGGCAGCCCACCAGGCTCCGCCGTCCCTGGGATTCTCCAGGCAAGAACACTGGAGTGGGCTGCCATTTTCTTCTCCAGTGCATGAAAGTGAAAAGCGAAAGTGAAGTCACTCAGTCGTGTCTGACTCTTAGTGACCTCATGGACTGCAGCCTACCAGGCTCCTCTGTCCATGGGATTTTCCAGGCAAGAGTATTGGAGTGGGGTGCCATTACCTTCTCCATGGCAAGCCTGAGTTATACCTAATTATGAACCAATGTGAGTGAAAAGTACAAGCGTGAAAGAATAAGATGAGGAATTTTCATTTATGTTCCAAGAGGGAAGAGATGGGCTCCTCGACATTATCAGCAGTTCACTGATAAATTCTGCATCAATTTCACAACTATCTCAGAGCTCTGAAACATTTTATAACTTTCAATTTAGTCTTCAGACTATAGAAACCCCAAATTTCTATGTAAAAGTCTGCATAGTCTCAGAATTTATAATCCATGGCTAGATTCTCTTCTCTAAATTTAAAAATATGTTGCCTCCTTTGCTCTATCCATTTCAAAGTTCAACATATTCACCACCTCCCATACTTTAGGCAGAACATAAAGGGAATTTATTCTAAATTTAAGAAAACTAGAGATAATTCTTAAATTTTCATGAAGGAAAGCAAGCTGTGTTGCTTATGGTTACACACTATGAATTTATTTGTCTTCTCTTGATATCTTCAATAGCAAAGTATTACATAATAGCAAAGTATTAAAGTACTTGACTTATATAATACTGCTAACTATATACAACCATTTTCAAAATGTGCAACAGCAGCATGATCTCTTTCATAGCTCCAACTTTGTACTTCAATTTGATATATATATTCCTATAGATTATAGACAGATATTTGGATAGACAGATAAATGGCAACTCACTTTCTCATTGTCAGTAATATCCATTTGACAAACATGCTGTATTATCTATATATTTCATATGTGTTCATAGCATGTTCATAACATGTTACAGCCCAGGACTTGTAGGCCGTTTGCTAGAGCACTTGTCACCTGCATCTCCAAACAAATGCATTTACTAAGAGTGAGTGGAGATACTTCTTATGTCTTAAGCTAATTATGCTTGATATATATGAAATGTAATTATGAAAGTGAAGGTGTTAGTCATTCAGTCCTGTCCTACTCTTTGTGACCCCATGGACTATAGCCCTCCAGGCTCCTCTGTCCATGGAATTCTCCAGGCAAGAATACTGGAGTGGGTTGCCATTTCCTGCTCCAGGGGATCTTCCTGACCCAGGGGTCAAACCCAGGTCTCCCAAATTGCAGGCAGACCCACACTGCAGGCAGATTCTTTATCATCTGAGTGACCAGGGAAGCTTGATATATATGAAATGTAATTAAATTAGAACAAAATTAAAATTGAAAAAAAATAAATCTGAGGGAGAGATGATACCTATTTCTTCCACGAAAAGTAACTTGAATGCTTTAGGAAGACACAATAAAGAAACATAATGTAATAATGCCTTCAAATTAGACATGAATGATGGTCTAGGACAAGCTGAGGAATGCAAGTAGAAAGATTTTGTTTAGAGGGCTACACAAGTCTCTTTAATGTATTACTTTAAAAAGTGCCATTCAGAGGTGGGGATGGGGAGTTGTTTAGCAGGAACAGGCTTTCAGATTTGCAAAACAAAACAGTTCTGTTTCATGACAAGGTGAATATACTTAACATTATTGAGTTGTATACTTTTTTAAAGTCAAACTAGGTATTACAGATAACAGAATTATAGGCATATTTTTCCCAAGAATTACAATCAACTGAACACTGTTCTTTAAAAAAAAAAAAAAATTGGTTCTACACAAAAAGACTCACAAATAAATAATGTGCATGTGTGTGATTTTGAGTAAACATAAAACATTAGGTTCACATGAATATTTTTATGTTTTCCTCTTTAACCAACACAATTGTGTCTAATGTTATTGTGCATAAGACACTTGCACAGGCTATTAAATCTGAGTATGCTGTCTTTCTAAACTTTGGTGAAGAGTTTTCAAATGACATTTCTTGATTGGAGTCCTAGGCTATTGAGGCAGAGTGCAGACCTGTAGCGGTGAGGGTGGGTGTGAAGGAGGGAGATGGGGGTTTGGAGAGAGGGTACATGTGAGATGCGAAGAGAAGACAGAAGACCCCAGGACTCGAAATGCAGGATTTCAATTCCTCTTTAACCAGAAAGCTCTGATCTCATTTGGAATAAATTGGGTGCTAGGTGAGAGGTCACTAGAAAACAAAAACGTCTATGGGTTTTAAAAGTTTGAGAAACATGGTCTTAAATGTCAAAAGACAGAAGATGGAATAGCACATGCCTATTATCTGCCAGGGAACTATGCTAGGCCTTTTTAAAGTGCAGGTATTGTTTGTTTAATTTTCACAGGAAATTTAAGACAGAGTTATTGCTATCTAATTTTGCTGAGAGAAAATATGCCTCAGTTACATTAATTAAGTCAGGCAGAAGCACAGTGCTTATAGGAAAAGTAAGGCACGTGATAAACAAGCCTGTTTTGTTTTGTTTTTTTCATTCACCTTTACTAATTGGAGGCTAACCACTCTACAATATTGTAGTGGTTTTTGTCACACATTGACATGAATCAGCCATGGATTTACATGTATTCCCCATCCCGAACCCCCCTCCCACCTCCCTCTCTACCCGATCCCTCTGGGTCTTCCCAGTGCACCAGGCCCAAGCACTTGTCTCATGCACCCAACCTGGGCTGGTGATCTGTTTCACCCTAGATAATATACATGTTTTGATGCTGTTCTCTCGAAACATCCCACCCTTGCCTTCTCCCACAGAGTCCAAAACTCTCTTCATTTGAATCAGTTCTAATGAGATGGATGAAACTGGAGCCCATTATACAGAGTGAAGTAAGCCAGAAAGATAGAGACCATTACAGTATACTAACGCATATATATGGAATCTAGAAAGATGGTAATGATAGCCCTATATGCAAAACAGAAAAAGAGACACAGATGCACAGAACAAGCCTGTTTGCATACCGAGTTTTATAACTCTTCTCTGTTCCCTTTTCTAAATATAATTTAATACATTTTACTAAGTACCTTCACTAATTTCTCCACTTTCTCACCATCAGTTCTGTGGAAGGTCTCATGTTTTGCTCTGAATGAAGGTATCCTGAAAGCCCAAGCTCACCACAAACCCAGGAAGAAGGACCTGTGTTTCTAGGCAGAAAGTCAATGACTTCAGCTGGAAACTCGGGGGTTCATTTCACTGAGATAAATTTTTATAAAAACAAAATCATAAAAAGATTTCTTTACAACTTAGCTGTTTTGGAAGTAAGAAAGCTGATTACTTTCCTCTCACTGCACAAAGAGGAAAGGCCAAGGGCAAAGAACATTGCTAAAGTCCCAGATACAAGTTCCATGATGTTTAGCTTGCTGATTTACTTCCGGTTTTATAGCCATACATGCAGTTTTGTCACACAAATTTGTATATAAATTATCATCTTATAAATAAATTATTCAGAGATATAACTCTTAGAATTTGATAACTTTATGATTTTTGTTTCTCTTGGACAAATCATAGCATCACGGTTCAGCGTCTGCTCTATGTTTTTATTACTGATAGCTTTCCACTCTTGGGGGAAAAAACTGAAGTAACAAAATATAAGGGACACAAAGCAACAAAAAATAAGTCCCACAAACCCTAAAATTTTTTGTCTATATCGCTGTGCAACCAAAGATGGAATAGCTCTTTGTTCTAACACATTGCATAACGATACAGGTACATGATCTTGATGATTCGACAAAGGGAAGGGGAAAGGGCAATCTCAAACCAAAGCAAAGAATTTTGAATGTAATGCCTTCACTTGCAGTCTCACACAGGCACTGAATAAGTGCCATTTGTGGTGGGGAGGGGGGCATGTTTTAAGAAAAGAAAATAGCTTTTCAAAGGCTGTTTCTCCCTTTAAATGTTGTTTAAAAGCTTTTTAAAACGCAGCTTTTTTCTTCTCCTTAGGCATCAACAGGAGATAATTGCCTTAGCATGCTTTTAAATAATCCTGTTTAAGGCACAAAGTAGCATGGAAGCCTGTGCTTGGAAAACTTTTTACTTAACTGGATTGTGTGGGTGTGGATCTGGGGTCAGACAGAGAACCTCTACAAATAACATTTCGAATTTTCTTTTAGTATGATTTTTAAAATTTTTATCTTTTAAATTGTCAAACAGTAAAATTGACTCTTTCCTTTTTTATGGTGAACACATCTGTGGATTTTAACACATATTTAGTTTCATGTTACTACCACCATGATCAGGATACAGAATAATTCTATCACCCCAGGGGGGAGGGGGGAACCCATGCTATCCTTTTATAAGTCACAACTTTCTCTTTTCCCTTAAGCCCTGGTAAACTGCTGATCCGTTCATCACATACTTCCATCTTTTTGAGACTGTCAGATAGAGTTCAACATGTTTTGTCTCTGAAGGGGATGACAGAGGATGAGATGGTTGGATGGCATCCTACTCAGTGGACATGAGTTTGAGTAAATTCCAGGAGATACTAAAGGACAAGGAAGCCTGGCGTGCTGCAGTCCATGGGGTTGCAAAGAGTAGGACACGACTCAGCGACTGAACAACAAAGGGGAAAGACCAACTTGAAAGTTCATAACACCTGAGGGGTGTCATGATTGTTTCTGCGCAGAAAATGACCTGAGGAAATGAGATCAGTTGTGAAATACAAAACTCTTGAGCCATGTATGGCAGCTGCTCCCCCATCGTTCTCTTTTTGCAAAATGCTTTTATTTGTTTTCGGCTGTGCCGGGTCTGGGCTGCGTCCGCCTTCCCTCTAGCTGTGGCAGGTGGGGCTGTGCTCCGGTTGCGGCGCACCGCTTCTCCCTGCGGTGGCTCCTCTTGCGGAGCGCAGGCTGGAGGGTGCGTGGCCTCGGGGGCTGAGGCTCCCAGGTTCTAGAGCGCAGTCTCAACAGCTGTGGCGGTGGGCTTAGTTGCTCTGGGACATGTGGGATCAACCGAGATCAGGGATCAGATCCGTGTCTCCTGCTTTGGCAGGTGGATTCTTTACCACTGAGCCACCAGAGAAGCCCTCTCCATCGTTCTTTAAACCCTCGGAAGGATGCATGGGGACCCAAATCAGAATAGGGGGACATCCTTCTATGGAGGCAGAGCATTCAAGTCGTGCAGTGGCTGTGAGCTATGAGATCAGGACTAGAGGCATCCACCCACTTGCTGTTGAATAACCACTGCATTAGCAGGCAGAAAAAACTCTTGGGTATTTTTGTCACTCTGGCAGCCACTGAGCCCTGTCTTATCTGCAGCAAACCAGAACGTGTTACGGTAACGTGGATATGAAAGAAGAACATCAAGCAGCTTCATCTTAAAGCTGAAATCTAAATTTTCATTTCATTTAAATATAGTTGACCTTAAGGTTTATTAATTTTACTCTTCATTTTGAGAAATTTTAGCAAATGATATAAACCTAAATTAGCAAAAGATATTCAACTATTTTTAACATAATGAAAGAGCTGTTGGGGTCAGTTTCATAGTATTTTACAACCTAGAAAATAAAAACATTTTAGATCCTATTTGAGACATCCTCCCCCTCCAAAATTTAATACTGTAATGATTCTAACTAGATTGTATGAATTTTAGCATTGTAAAATGTTATGCATTCCTTGTTTTAGATAGCGCTAGGGTGAGCAGATGTTCAACAATTTGAAGTCTGTTTAGAATCTTCCTACCTGCTGGGTTTAATTTCAGAAGGAAGCAACATTCTTGAAGATAGACAAAATGTTATTTGTTCTTTTATCCATGTACCACGTTGCACTAATTTTCATCATTTCCAGCCCTGTTTATGGCAGGTCATTTCTAGTATACATAAAATCTAATTGTAATCCTTAGAAGGAATAGGTAAATTCTGTTCCTGTGTCTGGTAAATAAAATATTATGAAAATCATTTGAGCTATACAGCATGTACATATTGATGCCTGGTTTTTGTTGTTGTTGTTTTACAATATTGTAGTGGTTTTTGTCATACATTGACATGAATCAGCCAGGTTTTGAGCTGAAAATAAAAACCCATAGATTTTCTACTCTATTAAATAAATGCTAAGACCTTAAGAAGAGTATTTATTCACCTTTTTTATAAGTTTGCAAAATACCAAATTAAATTATTTTATACCAGTTTTATACCAATACAGATACTAGTTGTATTCTAATTTTCTGTGCTTAGATTGCTAAAATACTTTCTATGCACACACTTATGCTTATAATGAATAATGGCTGGCTTCCTTTTACTTATTCTGTTCACTTCAGTGTCTGTATTACTGAATTGATTGAGCTCTCCACTACCATGTTGAATGATGTGATGATAGCAGGCTTCCTTGTTTTATTCTCTTTCTTAAAATGAAATCTTCGGCATTTCAATATTAATAATTATTTAGCATTTTATAGATTCATACTACATAAGTTTCTTTGGAGCCCAGTCTGGTGCTCTGTGATGACCTAGGACATGGAATGGAATGAAGGCAAGGAGGGGATATATGTATGGTTATGACTGATTCGTGCTATTGTATGGCAGAAACCAACACAACATTGTAAAAAAACTTTTTAAATGTTTAAGATACTTAAAGATATATAAATAGTTTGCAACACCTGAACCTACTTGGATCTTGATACAAATGGTTAAAAAAATTATACAACTGGTACAATCAAAATTCTAACAAGCTATTTTGTTGATACTGACAAATTGATTTTAAAGTTTATATAGAGAAGCAGAAGACGTAGAATAACTAACACAGTATCGAAGGAGAAGAATAAACTGGCAAGATTGACACTACCCAACTCCACAATTCTCTATAAAGCTATAGTAATCAAGTTTGTGTGGTAACAGGCCAAAGAAGAAGCAAACATATCAACGGAAAAGGACAGAGTCCAAAAATAAACCCACATCAGTCAGTCAGTCAGTTCATTCGCTCAGTCATGTCCGACTCTTTCCGGCCCCATGAATCGCAGCACGCCAGGCCTCCCTGTCCATCACCAACTCCCGGAGTTTATTCAAACTCAGGCCCGTCGAGTTGGAGATGCCATCCAGCCATCTCATCCTCTGTCATCCCCTTCTCTTCCTGCCCCCAATCCCTCCCAGCATCAGGGTCTTTTCCAATAAGTCAACTCTTCGCATGAGGTGGCCAAAGTATTGGAGCTTCAGCTTCAGCATCAGTCCTTCCAATGAACACCCAGGACTGATCTCCTTTAGGATGGACTGGTTGGATCTCCTTACAGTCCAAGGGACTCTCAAGAGTCTTCTCCAACACCACAGTTCAAAAGCATCAATTTTTCGGCGCTCAGCTTTCTTCACAGTCCAACTCTCACATCCATACATGACCACTGGAAAAACCATAGCCTTGACCAGACGGACCTTTGTTGGCAAAGTAATGTCTCTGCTTTTTAATATGCTTTCTAGGTTGGTCATAACTTTCCTTCCAAGGAGTAAGTGTCTTTTAATTTCATGGCTGCAATCACCATCTGCAGTGATTTTGGAGCCCCAAAAAATAAAGTCTGCCACTGTTTCCACTGTCTCCCCATCTATTTCCCATGAGGTGATGGGACCAGATGCCATGATCTTAGTTTTCTGAATGTTAAGCTTTAAGCCAACTTTTTCACTCTCCTCTTTCACGTTCATCAAGAGGCTTTTTAGTTCCTCTTCACCTTCTGCCGTAAGGGTGGTGTCATCTGCATATCTGAGGTTATTGATATTTCTCCCGACAATCTTGATTCCAGCTTGTGCTTCTTCCAGCCCAGTGTTTCTCATTATGTACTCTGCATATAAGTTAAATAAGCAGGGTGACAATATACAGCCTTGAGTATTCCTTTCCCTATTTGGAACCAGTCTGTTGTTCCATGTCCAGTTCTAATTGTTACTTATAAAGTCAAATAATCTGCAACAAAGGAGCAGAGGCAACACAATAGAGAAAAGATGATCTTTTCAACAAATAGTTCTGGAACAACTGGACATCCATCTACCAAAAAAAGAAAAATCCTCTAGAATCCAGACACACAGACACAGTTCCAATACTTCACAAAAATTAGCTCAAAATGAATCAGAGATACAACATAAAAGAAAACCTTGATGACTTTCTGTATATCAATGTACATTTGTTGTACAAAATCAATTGTATTTTTAGACACAATACTAAAGGTATGGTTCACAGAAGAAGCAATTTGCAAGCTGGAATTCATTAAAATCAAAAATGTCAAGAGAATGAGAAAACAAGCCAAAGACTGGGAGAAAAATATTTGCAAAAGGTATATCTAATAAAGGACTGCTATTCAAAATACACAAAAAACTCTTCAGACACAACAATACAGAAACAATTTTAAAATGGCCAAAAACTTTAACAGACACCTCAGATAGAAGATATCCAGATGGGAAATAAGCATATAAAAAAACATTCAACATCATCTGATATTAGGGAATTGCAAATTAAAACAATAACACCTATTACACATACAACACACCTATTAGAAAGGCCAAAATCCAGGACACCGAAAACCCCAAATACCTGTAAGGATGTGGAACATAAGATCTCTCACTCATGTCTGGTGGGAATGCAAAATGGGACAGTCACTTTAGAAGTTAGCTAGTCAGTTTCCTACAGCACTATACATAACCACACCATATGATCCAGCAATCACATTCCTTGGTATTTACTCAAACGAACTGAAACCTCTGGCCACACAAAACCTATATTTTGCACATGGAGGTTTGTAGTAGCTTTATTCATAACTGCCAAAACTTGGAAGGAATAACAATACACTGTAGTAGATGAATGTATGAATAAACTGGTATAATCCAGTCAGCACTGAAAAGAAATGAGCTACCAAGCAATGAAAAGACACAGAGGAATCTTAAATGCATTTTGCTAACTTACTGAAGCCAATTTGAAAAGACTGCATACTGTATGGTTCCAACTATATGACACTCCTGAAAAGACAAAACTATGGAGAGAGTGAAAAATCAGTGGTTGGCAGGAAGGAAGAATAAGTAGGCAGAGGACAGAGAATTTTCAGAGGAGTAAAACTATTCTGTATGTTAATACAGGTCGTTAGACATTTGTCCAAACCCACAGAATGCACAGTGGCAAATATAAGCCCTAATGCAAACGATGAGTTTTGGGTGATCATGTGTTAATGCAGGTTCATCAGCTGTAACAAAAGTACCACTCTGCGCAGGATGTTGACAGTGGGGGAGGCTGTGAGTGTGTCGGAACATGGTTATGTGGAAATTCTCAGTGTTTTCTGCTCAACTTTTAAATATTTACTATTTCTCTGGAGATTCTTTTCACATTTCACATTTTCAGTTTTCATCATTTTTATGGAAGGCACTTGTGTTATTTCAGTTCTTTGTTGAAATAGGTATTAAAAGAGGATATATTCGTCCTTTGAAGAGCCTGTATCCATATTTTAAGAGGAATGTATAAATCTGCTTCTACTTCTTCATAAATACATAAAAATGGTGATACCTTACTATGAAGTGTTATATACTGCCAAAATTTTCATTGTCCTTAGAAGCTTAATGTATAAACAAATCTCTACGTGTTTGGAGGTGTTCAATTTCTCTTTCTTTTCTCCAGCCTTTGAGGGATACCATTCAAGGTCCAGGAATGGTCCCTGGTAGATGCTGTTGTTTACATCTGCTTCAGTTAATGTCCAACCTAAAACAAGAACCCATTATCTGAATTCTTGCTTGGGTATTTATTTTTCGTATCTGAAAGTAAGATGCTTTCTTGTTTTTTGTGTGTTTATTATAAACTAAGGTCAGGATGGAGTTCTATAATTTGCTGCAGCTGTCATGCGCTGCGACAGCTATACAACATGTAAATCCCCTGGCTGCTGTTTAGCTGTGACAAAACCTGATTTTGAAAAATAAGGATACTGGACTCTAACTTTTAACCAGGCTTCAGTGTCAAGGGCCCTGATACACTTGCAATATGGAAACGTCTCATCATACCAAGGCTCCTGAACCTCAATCAGGAGGTGAGAGAAAATCAAAGCCCAGTTTTTATCCTTATTTGTGCCAATCACACCTTTGTTCATGAAAAACCCAGACAGTACGAGTAAGTGAACTATTGGTCAATCAACCCAAACTAAAATGTTAAAATTATGTCTGAGTTCTTTCCTCCCAATCCAGTCATTCAAATATCTGGTCTGAATTTAAGATGAGGAAAAAACTTTCAACAAGTTGGGAAGGTATAGAAAGGGAGCACTTATTTGAAACTTAGGAACTTTCTCCAACAAATGGAAATAAAGGTATGTTACTGAAACTCCAAAGAGGGAAATGTAATTTCACCACACCACTGGGCTCTCTAGCAAGTGTCACCTACATAGTCAGAGTCACATCAATAACATTCCTTAGTTTTCCGATAGTTGGAACAATTACTGACCTAATATTTTTTGCCCTAGCTCCTGCTTACCAGTCTTCATCTCACCTAGGTTTTAGATCTATCATTTTACATGCCATTAATAGGCAACTTTAAAATATTTGCCCTTGGGGCTCTCAGCCTGAAACACATGCCCTACAAATTACCACATCAGACTCTTCTTACCCTCCATACCAGGCCTAACCTATCAGCTTTCAAAAGCACATCATTCTATCCAAAACAGTCACCATCCACTGCCACAGCCCTTTTAGAACACTGTTTTACTTACTTAAAAGCATTGATTGCTTTCACATGTGATTTTATCTATTTATCACGAATGTATTTTGTGTGAATTTCAGGAGGGCAAAGTACCAGCCCATTTGATGCATCTTTCCTAACTCAGAACCTGCCACACTGACAGGCAAATTGTAAATATTAGTTAAACAAATATGATAATTTACAAACAGCACAGAAGATGTAATGAGGGTCACAAAACAGGATGTAACTTTTTTAACTTTTCCTAAGAAAAATGAAAGTTACAGCTGACAATTCTTAGAAGATGGGCATTAGTGACGAGAATGAGAGAATCATGAGACTGGTAATAACACTTTTTAAAAGAGGGCACTGAGGAGGCAGGACTTCTGGAATGGAGGCATGAAGAGCTCTGCAAAACCTCTCCCCCGAAAGCAATGACACAGCTGGGCAAAATTGACGGAAATAATTTCAGTACTCTGGAGAGCAACCAGAGGCATATTTTTTAAGTGGAGAAGAGTTCACTGAAGAAAAACTACCAAACCCAAGGCAAAAACAGCGGGACTTGACGGAGTTTTAGCTTGGGGCAGTTTTCATCTGCCCCTCTCCTACCTAACCAACTCACTAAGCAGGAACCAGTAGTTCTACTGCTAGAGGGCATGGATTTAATTTGAATCAGAAAGTAGACAAATCCCAAATGCCTGGACATTGGCCAAAACCTGTAGCAATCCTGGTGGCAAACCAACAGGGAGAATGAGGTCGCAGCCAGCATGAGACTGCACTCCTAGTTGAGACAGGCAGTAGGCTGCCCGATTAGCCAGAAATTTAACAAGGATCGTGGAATGAGACACTACAGTGGGCTTTGATAAGTCCCCATGTATCTCTGGCTTCCTGGAAGGCCATGTACACATGCAAAACTGCACAAGCACTCAGGAGACACTAGAGAGGGTCCTATCACTCCAAATATCACCATCTGTGTCATAAGGCCTTACATATTCCCAGAGAAAATACAAGGAGACTCAGCAGAAAATTAAAAGCCAGGGAAGACTTATGAACTGCCAAAACTTGGGCCGTGTTCTCAGACCCACACAATAGGTAAACAAATGAGCGTGTCTGTGTTCCAATAAATTTTCGTTTATAGAAGCAGGTGGTTGGGCCAGATTTGGCCCACAGGTCATTTTTTGCTGATCATTGTTCTAAAAACTGTAAGCTAACCTATCGTGACATTAAACAGATGACTGGTTGTGTGGGTTTTAAGGGATCAGAAATAAGGGATTATAAAAGAGCATGAGAAATCTTTGGGGGGAGCATAATAGTAATTATCCCGATTGTGGTGATTGTTTCAAGGGTGCATAGATATATCAAAATCTAATAAATTGTTGATTTTAAATATGGGCAGTTAATTATACATCAATTATATCCAAATAAAGTTACTAAAAATCAATTAATGCATTTTACCGTCTTAATAGAACAAATTAGAACTATCATATAACCACATCTATAGATGCACAAAAGTTATTTTTTTCAAATTTTATACTCCTTCATGATACACTACACCCAACAAAATGCTTGACACACAGTATTTATCCGGTAAAAGTAGCTCTTAGTGTGGGGCACAGTTGCGTAATGGAAAAGTATAGTGGAAATAACTGGCTTCTGAAGCAGGCAAGCTGCTGTTCAAGCCCAAACCCTGCTGCTTACTAGCTATAAGTCAGTGCCGCCAACAGCTACCTTCTTGGCTTGTGCTGCAAACGCAGAAACAGCTCACACAGAGCGCTAGGGAGCTGCTGACTCTCAGCGGGTAGCCGTTACTACTGTGGTGGTTTTCTAAATTTAACATGTTTAAATCCATACAGCTCCTGGCATGCCGTGCCCAGTAGACTCATCAATAATTAACAGTAATGAGTTAGTTACATTTTGAAACAATTTATTATGTCAATTTTCAATCATACACTAAAATAGAGAGACTAGATAATGAATTTTCATATACTCAAAACAGCTTCCACAGTAATGGTCATTTTGCCATTCTTTATCATCTGTCATCCTTTTTTATATAGTCCAATCCTTTTTTGATTGGACTATATAAAAATAAACTCCAGACATCATAGCATGCTACTTGTAAATACTCAATTGTTTCTGAGATAGATTTTATTTAATTAAAGAGTTTTAAATGCTAGGACCTTGTATTAATTTTCTAGAGCTGTCGTAATGAAGTACCAGAGACTGGGTGGCTTAAACAACAGAAATTTTCTCACAATACTGGAGGCTATACGTCCAAGTTCACAGTGTCGGCAGGGTTGGTTTCTTCTGCAAGGTCAACTTGATGACCGTCTGCCCCTGTGTCTTTACACGGTCTTCCTCCGGTGTGTGTTGTGTCCTAAATTCCTCTTCTTACATGGACATGAGTCATATTAGAATTAGGCCCACCCTTCTGAACTTACTTTACTTTAATTACTTATTTTAAAGGCCTTATCTCTAAACACAGTCACATTCTGAGGTGCTGGGGTTAGGATACAATTTACCCCATAACAGACCTATACAGTGAGGGAGAACTGTGATGGCCATGGAAATGCCTGTCTCGGATGTTCCTTTACAGGTCTTCTGCAACAAATAACTTCATCAGGTGGCCATCTCCAGTGGCTACACCTTGAGCTCTGTTGTAAAGTATATACATAGACTAGTGTATACACAGTATTTCTTTGCTTTGTCAGCTGAGAAAACTATGAAATGACATTTTAGTAGCAAAATAACTCATATCTTGGTTTCTAATGACATTCTTCAATAAAAGGAACTAGGGCTCTTTGAAGAAACACTTGATCCCAGTACTGGGCCAGGATATCTGCAAGAGGAGCCTGGAGCATCTCGTAAATGCCAGAAAGCATGGAAGTGCTAAACAAAAATAATAACTAAAAGAAAAAAAAAAAACCCACGCATACCCACATGGAAGTACGTCAAAGGGACCTAAAGCCAAAATAAATGGCCCCCTATGGCCAAAGCTGGAATAATCTGAGCAACAAAAGTAACTTGTATTGGATTATAATGCAAAGTAAAGAATAAATATTTACAGTTCCATATGGATATAAGCACATGATTATGTACATAAGTAAAGAGAGAGAGAGATTTCCTGAGCAGAAAAATTTCAAATAATGTCTGTAGATACTTCACACTAAAGGAACTGGAGCATGACTTCCCACTGCCTAACTGTGAGCTGCATGGAGTGACTTCCTTTCCAAAGAGTGCAGTATGGAAAAGGCAGAGAAAAAGTAACTTTACAGTGCAGAAACTGATAAACACAACTTCAGCCTCGTGATCAAGGTGAACTCTAAGAGTCATAAATCAAATTGATAGTACGTACCTTTGATATGCTGTGATGAAGACAGCACTTTACCTCTGCGATCACTCTCAAAAACTCATAACTTCAGTCTAACCATATGAAAAGCATCAGAACAATTCCACTTGAGGGACATCCTATAAAATTCCTGACCAGTACTCGTCAAAACCGTCATGGTCAAAAAAAAAAACCAAAAAACTGTCATGGTCATCAAAAACAAGGAAAGTCTGAATAACTGTCACAGCCAGGAGGATTCTAAGGAAACATAAGAACTAAGTGTAAAGTGGTATCCTGGATGGCAGTGTGGAGCAGGAAGAGGACCTCAGGTGAAAACTAAGGAAATCTGAACAAAGTGTGGACTTTACATAACGTACTAATATCAGCTCATTAGTTAAGATAAATCGTGCCATACACTTTAAGGTACTCATAACAGGGGAACCTAGGTGCAGGGTATGTGGAAGCTCTTTGTACTATTTCACAACTTTTCTGTAAATCTAAAATTATTCTAAAATAAAAAGCTCATTTAAAATTTTTAAAAAATCTATAAGACAAAATGCTATGTGGGTTATGACTGCAATATCTAATATTTATTTAGCACTTTCCAGGCTACAAAGCACTCTCTATTGCATTAACTCATTGAATGATAAATCCATTACCTACAGAATTTTATGATGAGATCATGTTATGAAGCCTGTCTAAAAAGCACATTAATAAAACATGTAACTGTCATTATTTCAATAAAATCATGTTCTGCTGAGGAAAAAAAAAAAAAGACAACGACTCATAAAGGCCCTGAATACCAGCAGAGCTTTTAATTTCTGGCAAATTTCACATCTCTGCTCTGCGTGTCAAATCTGTTCTGGGCATGTTGGGTTCTATTTTGCAGATCTCCAGTGATTTTAACAGCAGTTGTGAATACTTAATGAAATTCATCATGCATTTGTAACAAATTGCTCACCTCTCCAAACCCCAGAGAGAAACGTGAAAGTAGGGGGAGAAGGGGGCTGGTGATGAATTCTATCCCTCTTCACCAGAGCAGGAGGAATAATTGACAGAACGAGTGCCTGCCAGAGACCAGCCGGCGCGCTGGCGGGTCAGGGCTGCCCCCTCCATACGCGTCTCTTTGTTCACCCTCCTCTCCAAATCACTCTCCCTGCCATGTCTTCACCCCTTCGCATTCTTCTGCCCCTGTGTCATTTTCCCCTCTCCTCTTCACTGCTTTAGGCCATTCAGGAAAACTCAGAAAATCCCCCCACATCCTATTGATGCCAGCACGTGGTACTCAGGAAAAATAGGTGGCTAACTGTAGATTAGAGTATTAATACACTTCTCTGATTCCACAAATGCCCTAGAGCACTTACTTTTACAAAACTTATTTCCTTCTTTCATTCTCCCCTAAACATACAAAAATCAGGCAGGAACCAAATCCAGGGGCAATATTGAGGTATGGGATGCTCTCCTACTCAAAATGCAGTTGAGCCTGTGAAGAAAATGACTTGACTATAACTCATCATAAACCTATAATATGTAAACTGGAAAGAAAATTCTAACACAAACTCCAAATATTCTTGATCATAAGGCAACAAAAGCATTCAAGGTGTAGAACCTGAGTGAAGGCTCTGACACATGCTAACCAAGTGACCTGAGACTCACAGGCTATGTCCTTATTTGTAAAATTGAAATATTAACAGCAGCACCTAAAAGGATCAGGGCTTCCCCAGTGGCTCAGATGGTAATCTGCCTATAGTGCAGGAGACCTGGGTTCGATCCCTGGGTCAGGAAGATTCCCTGGAGAAGGGAATGGCAACCCACTCCAGTATTCTTACCTGGAGAATCCCACGAACCAGAGGAGCCTGGTGGGCTACAGTCCATGGAGTTGCAAAGAATTGGACACGACTGAGCGACTAATGCTTCCCACTTCCCACAAAAGGATCATGAAATATAAAAGCAATAAGGTGCTTCGAGTACATTATTAGCATTCAGTAAATATCAGAGAAGAAAAAAATCTATTTGGGATAAGAGTAGCATATGCTATACTGACTCATGCTTCCAGGTCCACACTGTATAAAAATAACAAAGTTCACCTTGTATGAATGTTTATAAAAATAACAAAAGTTCATGTTAATATGCCTTTAACAGAAATCTTGAACACTAGTTTAAATTATAAAGCATAGCATTCATACAAAGAGTCATAAACATTAGCATATCAGAAATATCTAGCCCTAAATCTGGCACTTATTTTTAGAAAGACAAACACTAATGAAATATATATGTGACTTAGAAGTTGAAATTATCACTGTTCAGCCAGCTCTTTGGAAGCATACATTTATTTTTAAAATATTTTTAAACCAATCACTTTGCAATATTCTTAGTATGTAAATTATCTATATATTTTGGATGAATGGATGATAACAAATACATTAAAATACTACATGATATTTAGGGAGAACATGTGATGGATATGGAGTTTCCCTGGTGGCCAAGACAGTAAAGAATCTGCCTGCAATGCAGGAGACCCAGGTTCAATTCCTGAGTTGGGAAGACCCCTGGAGAAGGCAATGGCTACCCACCCCAGTATTTTTGCCTGGAGAATCCCATGGAGAGAGGAGCCTGACAAGCTACAGTCCATGGGGTCACAAAGAGGCGGAATAAGTAAAATAATCTAACTTTTAAGTTCTCTATACAGAGAAGTTTTTAAAAATCTATCCTGCTCACATTGGAACAATTTTTTGGGTACCTCTGCTAGTTGCTACCATACCATCACCACCACCAAAAAAAACTTCAGACAAAATCATTGCTATGTCTTGAACCATTTGACATGGACTCTGCTTCAGAGTTGAAATTGCTTCAAGTTATGTGTGCCAATTAAACACCTATAATTCAGTAGTGGACAAGAGCTATAATCAAGATTGCTGCAAATCTCTCCTTATCTCAAGGAAATGAGAAGTCTGGGGCAAGAGTGAGAATGCCAGGATGAAGTAGGATACTCACAAAAAAAGAAGGAGCACACAGAATTTAAGACAACAAGCAAGCTTCTCTTACTCTGCTTTTGCACACTAGATATTAATCTAAAAGCATTTTTGATACCTAAGCTACAAGAGTAATTGGTAATATTTTCATACCCCATAACTTCAGAGTGGCATCTCACAGGGGAAGGAAATGAGTATTATATCAGCAA
Source organism: Cervus elaphus (assembly GCF_910594005.1). Lineage (NCBI taxonomy): Eukaryota > Metazoa > Chordata > Mammalia > Artiodactyla > Cervidae > Cervus > Cervus elaphus. The sequence goes on along the minus strand of NC_057818.1, from coordinate 5,173,297 downwards.
CTCACATTCTTTCTCACAGAGAATAAAGAAAACTCTTTTCCTATATCTAATTGACATGATAAGAAAACACAGGCATTTTTCTTCCTTTTTTTAATATTATGGGATAAACATTCAGTTGTGACTAGTCCTTATGATAAATAAGCATAAGTTGTTTCCCTCTTTTTTTCTCCAACATGCAAGTAATTGTTAAGGGACACACATCAGCAAACAAGATGATACTGATACTATGTCCAACTCCTTAGCATAGAGACAATTAATTAGGCAAAATTTGTCACTGTTCAGGAAGCAATCAAACTTCATGGCATTTGCTAAATGACACGTCACTTAGAGCATGATGTTTACAACTCAGCTCACAGGCATAGCTTCCTGAACACATGAAACAGGAAACTGCAAAGAAACCAACTGGTTCATGGAGGAGCCTTTAGCTAGTCAATAAAACGAGAGCTGGAAAATAGGTCACAGAAAAAGTCACTATAAAGCAGCGTTCCAGATTCAATGGGGATGTGGCTTTTTGACCTGCTACCAACAAAGACTGAAATGTTACTCATTTTATCCACATTTTCATGTAAATTTAATTTTAATGAAATGGTTGACTTGCTAACCCTGGAGACTGGTGTTCTCTCTATTAATCTACAGAATGAGTCTTAATGGTGAACTCTTCAAACAAGCACTTTTTCATTCCCTTAACCTCTCTTTCCATTTAAAGCACTATGCTGTGCCCCTCAGAATATATTTACTGGAATGAAAATGAAGAGAAATATGAATGTTTTATACTTTCTCCCTTACCCCCAAAGGAATGAGTGTATGATCCTTAAAAGCCAGATAATTACTCCCTGAAGATGTCATGAAAACAAAAGCAAATTTAAAAGTCTAATCCTCTCTCATAAATAAGAGCAAAGGAACTCCTCATAAAAGATGTAGAGATTGGCAGAAAACAAAGAATCAAAGGTGATTGAAAGAGTCATGATATAAGAACACCTTCAGCTTGACTTGATCATTTTTCACCTCTAGAAAACTGGATGTTACATTTTTCAAATGTTCCCTGAGTTTTTAAAATGTCATGGAAGACAGCAGCAACTGCCTTTTTAAGTTCTCATTAAAGTTTCTCTGATTCACATATGGATTTATGAAAGAAATTGATTTCTGCTATCAGTTATGTTGGACCAACTCTCCTACTGAGAACAACTGTAATAACTAGATACACTTTTTAGAGGCTGTTTCAAGGCATCAGAGGGCTATCAAACCAGGAAGGATTCGAAGGGTCAAGAACCCAGAGAGAAAAGAAAAGCGGAGAAGTGAGTTTGGTATTTAAAAGTACTTTTACACATAAGGGATTTTCTAATCCTCAAGCAGTTGGCTAAGAGGCAAAAAAAAAAAAAAAAAAAAAAAAACCTATCAAAATGTAGAGGTTACAAATCTTAGTTTTGAGTTTTTCTGAAAGCAGAGCCCGACACAGAGATCTTAGTGCAAGTGGTTCATTTTGGGAGATGCCAGGAACATCAGGAGGGAAGTGGAAACTGCTCTAGGAGGGAAGGGACGCAACCAATAAAGAGGACCCTAATCAGCAAGATACAAAGGATAGCAATAACTTACTGCTAGAGTCACTCTGGGAAAGGTTGTAACGCACACTACGCTCAGATAGTTCCCATCTAAGGCATGATGGGGCTGAGGTTTCTGCACGCTCTTTCTTATCAGGCACTAGGTGAGAGATGATGCTGAGATGTTATTTAATTCCAGAGCATTTCTAACCTTCCTTGGGCAGAAGAGAGTAGCCTTCCAGAACAAGTCATGAAGCATGAAGATACAGATACTGACTGTTGTCAGTTATCGAAAGCACACAGACATGATAAGCTCTGGGGATTTGAAAAGGTATCGACAGTATCTGCTACAGGCAGTCTGCCCTCTGTAATGCTCAGGACAACTCACACCTCAAGTTAAATTTGCACAATTTTGTCAAGTCTTGTCACTCTTCTTCAAGGTCAAATGTTTTCAAAATGCACATGCAGGAGTTTTAGTGAACCATGAGACATGTCTCATTGCCGTGCATCCAAAGTCTGGAACCAATATGCACTATGTATCTCTCTTCTACCATTTAATCTCCCTTTGTAATTGGCCAGTACTTCTGATGATGTGGGGTAAAGAAGATCCTTACCCTTAAAAGCTGGTTACCATGCTCTTGTTATGTTATGCTTTCTGCTAGAACCTATTTATCATAAATTATTAGACAGGGCAAGATGTGGCTCAGAGGTTTAAAAAAAAAAATCCGCCTGCACTACAGGAGATGCAGGAGACAAGGGTTCAATCCTGGGTCAGGAAGATCCCCTGGAGAAGGAAATTGCAACTGACTCTAGTATTCTGGCCTGGATAATGGACAGAGGAGGCTGGCGGGCTCTCAAAGAGTTTGGCACGACTGTGCATGCCTGTACACACACGGAAAGACAGTGAATCTTCCTGCCTTCATTATGCAGCAACAACTCTATATCGAGGGCAGGAGGAGAAGGGGACGACAGAGGATGAGGTGGTTGGATGGCATCATCAACTCAATGGACATGGGTTTGAGAGGATTCCAGGAGTTGGTGATGGACAGGGAGGCCTGGCATCCTGCAGTTCATGGGGTCGCAAAGAGTCAGACACGACTAAGCGACAGAAGTGAACTGAACTGAACTCTCTATCCTCATGGTAATAATGATCAGTTTCCACTGACAGTGTCATAACTTTCTAAATGCTTCTGCACTCCTATGTGAGAGCCAAGAATAACTGGGGTTAGCTGTAATTTTAGCTTGTGTGGCTCTCTTGTTGCGCAGCCTGGTAGAAGCTTTTCTCTTCTGGAAACTGAAGCCCAAATTCCTCAAGCTGGGTCATTAGGAGTAACACTTAAAGGGACCACTACTGCTACCCCCACTCTCAGACCTTAGACCCTGCAGGTGCCTGACCCTCAGGGGTCTTTGCAGTCACCAACATTTTCATAATGTTGAGATTTGTCTTTATCACCACGCTGACAACTGCGAAAAGGCAATGTGATTGGCGCTATCATTTGGGCTACATTTATGGCAGTTCCTCATACTTTTTCATAATACCCTGATATTTTCAGGACTCAGACTAGCTTATTGGATGGAAATATAATAGGGACCACCAACCCTGCAACCTTAAGTTGCAGGTAACACAGGGTGACACTAAATCTGCCATTTCTCTCAGGATGCATCATGGATTCTCATTTAGTCTCTTGACCAGGGAGTAACTTTAAGGGATTCTACTTGGTTTTCCCAAACAGTTTGCTTCTTTCTCCAGAAATCAGGCACCAATGTGAGAATTATACCAAATTATATGTGCCTTTACTATGTAATGAGGGACTGGGGAATTCCCCAGCTTTTTTTTTTTTTTTTCATTTATTTTTATTAGTTGGAGGCTAATTACTTTACAATATTGTAGTGGTTTTTGCCATACATTGACATGAATCAGCCATGGATTTACATGTGTTCCCCACCCTGAACCCTCCTCCCACCTCCCTCCCCATCCCATCCCTCTGGGTCATCCCAGTGCACCAGCCCCAAGCACTTGTCTCATGCATCCAACCTGGACTGGTGATCTGATTCACCCTTGATAATATACATGTATCAATGCTATTCTCTCAGACCATCCCACCCTCGCCTTCTCCCATAGAGTCCAAAAGTCTGTTCTATACATCTGTGTTTCTTTTTCTGTCTTGCATATAGGGTTATCGTTACCATATTTCTAAATTCCATATATATGCGTTAGTATACTGTATTGGTGTTTTTCTTTCTGGCTTACTTCACTCTGTATAATGGGTTCCAGTTTTATCCATCTCATTAGAACTGATTCAAAACTAGAGTGCACTTGTGAACCATTGGATTCACAGTGACAGCTGAGCCAGGACTTCACATATCACCTGACCTCTGTATTATCCCCCCTACACAGGAGGGTCTTAACAATCTGTTTTTCAGTCTCCTGAGATTAGAAAGGACTCAAACCCTGAGATGAGGATTCTGTTACAAGAGGTTTATTTGGAGTGAAAGGAACACTAACACGGAGGAGGTGATGCTGAGAAGGGATGGCAACTGATAAAAGATACATTATTATGCTAGCTAATCCCTTCTGGGAAGCTCAAAGTTTTGAAAAATAGTGTAAAACACATGCTTCATGATTATCCTACCCAAATGTGGGGGAACTGTTAAGATTTATATAACAACAAATGCCAGTCATTAGTTAAAGACTTACTTTCAGGGATTTTTAATTCCTGAGCATTTTTAGCACATGAACATCTAGAGCAGCCTTCCAGAAAAATCCATCAGGCACGTATATGCAGATTTAGTCCACTAATGATGTAAAAATTCTGAACGAGGTAAAGGTGAAAACATCATCTACAGGCTCTGAGGAACATTACCTATAGAATCTAAGGAAACTAGCAGAGGTTTCCACACTTTCAAGGAATTGGAAAATTCAATATGCACCAAGGCATAAATCATAAAATCAGCTAGAGAAAAGACACGTCACCCTCAAAGGAACAACAATAAGACTGATAGTTAACACTTGAATAGAAACTGTGAAGATTAGAAATCAATGGAATGACACCATCAAAGTGCTGAAAGAAAAGTATTTCGATTTAGATAACTACACCTAAGAGAAAACATCCTTCAAAACTGAAGCAAAATGAAAAGAGCTCCAGATGAGCAAAACTGAGTTTTTCACCAGCATGCACAAAATTTTAAGTGCTAAAATTACTACACATTTAGAAAATATTAGTAATTCAATAAATTTAAGTGTACTACATACTTCTTAAAAGAAAGTTTGTGAGACTGGCTAAATAAAATGAAGCACAATTATAAAGAGGTTTTCACAGTAAAAGAACAAATTATATACAATACAAACATTGCCCAGAAGGGTGTGTAACAGACTTTTGGACTCTGTGGGAGAAGGCGAGGATGGGATGTTTCGAGAGAACAGCATCGAAGCATGTATATTATCTAGGGTGAAACAGATCACCAGCCCAGGTTGGGTGCATGAGACAAGTGCCTGGGCCTGGTGCACTGGGAAGACCCAGAGGGATCCGGTAGAGAGGGAGGTGGGAAGGGGGTGGGGGATGTAAATCCATGGCTGATTCATGTCAATGTGTGACAAAAACCACTACAATATTGTAAAGTAATTAGCCTCCAACTAATAAAAATAAATGGAAAAAAGAAAAAAAGTCAACTCCAAGGCAAGAAGATTACTCGAGAAAAAAATAAGATATTTTATTGTAATTAAATATCCATCAGAAAGATCTGTGTATCTTATAGGCTAGTATATGAAATATAAAAGCAAAGTAATAAATTTTAACATATTGTTCTCAGTAACTAATAAGAGAAGTTAGTATGAGTAGTAAAGACAGAAAAGTTTTGAAGAGGAAAATTTTTAAATTTTGATCACATCAGTGTATTCAACACCATCCTCACAAACTGGAGAACACACATTTCTTCCAAAGTGATGTGGAGAATTTTTCAAAATTGATAATATACTGTTCCATAGTAAGTCCTAACAAATTTACAAGGACTGAGACAATTCCATGTGCATATGTGATCAAAGGGAATTAGAAACAAGTAACAGAAGTATAACAAGAAAATCTCCCAATATCTTAACCAAAGTTAATGTTACAATGTAATTTTTAAATCAGTCAAATGGAAAGATAATGAATATAACTGTATTGAATCTTCTGTAAAGACTCTCTGATAGGGGCTTCCCTGGTGGCTCAGACGATGAAGCGTCTGTCTGCCGTGCAGGAGACCCAGGATCAACCCCTGGATTGGGAAGATACCCTGGAGAAGGAAATGGCAGCCCACTCTAGTACTCTTACCTGGAAAATCCCATGGATGGAGGAGCCTAGTAGGCTACAGTCCATGGGATCACAAAGAGTTGGATACGACTGAACGACTTCACTTTCACTTTCAAGGCATACTTATAAAAAGAATAAATGCTGATATTCCATGATCTAAGCATCCAACTCAGTAAGTTATCCAACAAAAGTAAGATAACAGTAAAATTAGATAAGAAAGTCATAAAATACAAAGATAAGCACACAAAGAAAAAATTTTAACTGCAACATTTGAAAACTAACAGTTTCATAAAATAAATAGACATTTAATAAAACTATCAACTCCATGGGAAGACTTCAGAGAGAAATATAAAGAGAAAAAAATCCAAGCAAACAACATCAGGAATGAAAACTACAAAAAAATATAAAAATATATAAACTACTTTATATAAATTTAGATTAAACAATGAACAGATTTCTAGTGAAGCACAACTTAGTAAATCTGACATAAGAAACAGAAAATCTAAGAAATGTATATCTATTAAGTATTTCAGTATTTCATTATCAAATGAAGTTCAGAGAAAACTTCAGACTGACATGATTCTATAATTGAATTTCTCCATGTATTTAAGAAATAATTAATATTGATCTTATTTTTAAAACTAGAGAGTATAAAAAAAGAAGAAATTTCTCAACTATTCTATGAAGCCAGCATAACTACCATACCAAACATCTGTCAAAAACATACATACAAAATTTTATATAAAATATTAGCAAAAATAATCTAGAAATATATACGAGTTGGATTAATTACAGGAATGAGCAACTGGTTTTAACATATAAAAATAAATCACACAATTCATCACATTAACAGAATAAAGGGTAAAAACATATGGCCACCTTGACAGTTTCAAAGAAAGTATATGATAAGATTCAACAGTCTTTCACATTTCCATGAGAAAACTTGTTATATACTAACAGAAGTCTTCCTTAAGCTATCTTAAAAAATACTTTACTTCAAAAAATTATATTCAATAGTATGGCCAATGAGGAGAGCAGTGCAGAGGTTTCCCCAAAAACTAAAAATGGAATTACCACATGTCTCAGCAACTCCACTCCTGGATATAAAACAAAAACACTATTTCAAAAAGATACATGCAAACCAATGTTCACAGCAGCATTATTTACAATTGTCAAGATATGGAAGGAACTTAAGTGCCCATCAAATGAAGATGTGGTATATATAGCTACAATGGGATACTACTCAGCCATAAAAAAGAATGAAATTGTGCCATTTGCAACAACAGGGATGCACTTGGAGGGTACTGTGCTTAGTGAAATGGCAGACAGAGAATGACAAATACTGTATGATATCACTTATATGTGGAATCTAAAAAATAAAACAAACTGGTGAATAAAACAAGAAGGAAACATACTCACAGATTTACAGAATAAACTAGTAGTTACCAGCGGGGAGAGAGAAGGAAGGAGGGACAAGACAGCAGTAGAGAATTAAGAGGTATAAACTATTATGTATAAAATAAACTACATGGATATATTGTACAACACAGGGAATACAGTCAGTATTTTACAGTAACTATAAATGGAGTACAGCCTTTAAAAGTTGTAAATCACTGTACTGTACCCTTGAAAATTATATAATATGTAGTATTGATGTTATATAAATATAATACATAATTATATAATAATGTTTATCAACTACACATCAATATTTTTAAATTCTGTAATAAAACTCCTTGCATACAAAAAAAAAAAAGTAAATGGCCAAGAATCTTTTGCAACTCTGTCTTAAATGAGGATAATGTGTGTTCAATAAACATGAGAAAGTATCCAGTCTCCTTAACCGCCACAAAATATAAACTAACTCCACAGTAATTTACAATTGCATATACATCAATAATGACTGAAATTTAAAAGACCAGTGGATCACCAAGGACAGAAAAGGATGAGGAGAACCTGGAACTCGCATCATTTCCACTTTGGAAAACTGTTTGGTACTCTCTACAGAAGGATGGACATGCACAAACCCTACCACCTCCACTCTCAACAATCACAAATCTAAATATGAACCCAAACATCCATACATATGTTGACTGAAAGGTTTACATAACTACAATATAATAGCATTCTTTGAAGAGCTGCAAACCAGAAATAACATAAATATCACTAAAGATTGGAGGAATTCATAAAAAGAAACAACTATTTCTAAAACAGAATGGAACAATAGCATGGACATAACTTTGAATGAAAGAAACCATACACAAAATAGTACATACTGTGTGATTCCATTCAGGCAAAAATAATGTAAAAGTGAAAGAACTTGTTTCCTCTGGAAGAGGTAGGCAGTAAAATGGAGGGGACATTTGTGAAAATTCTTCAATCTATACTTGGTGTTTGTGCACTTTTCTGTATGGACACTATAATATGATAAAATTATTTTAAAATACAGGCTAAAAATAGTGGAAGTCACAGCATTAAATAAAATTAAAGCATACTATCAGAATTAATTACAAAAGAAACCAGAGGACAATCAGTGTTAGGATTTTGTACTAGAAAGTAAATCAAATTTCCTAACTTATTCTTTAAATGATTTAAGTAAAGTTTTGAAAACTCTCTGAAAGATCAAATTATTATTATGAAGTGAAATATTACATATTAAATGCAAAATGAATAAATTGAGTATTAATTCAATATATCCACAGGGTATCCTGAATTAAATGAGAAAATCTCAATTATAGAATTTTACTATTAAAAACAGAAAGTTTGCATGCCTGATGGACTGTATTTTTTGCATTAATGAACTTAGACTAGTTTGCCTTAAAACCAGTTGGAAGTACCAGCAACCCCTCAAAGAATTTTGACCCCAATTAAATGTTTTATCTTTTCTCCAAAGCTGCTTTTGCTTCTCTGTTCCCAGTTGCTATAAATGACACCTTAGTTTTTCTAATCATTTACATTTAAAACCTCAGTACTACCCTTGATGCTGCCCTCTCTTTCCACTGATCCTTTTGCTTTATTAGTTTTCACATCTGTCACAACCTTTACATTCCAGTGATCAACCTCTTATTCAAGCCCACAATTACTCTTTCCTAGAATATTGCAAATACTACTTCTACTTCTAGTCTCTGGATGTCAGTCAGGGATATACAAGCTAGTAGATTAGTTTTTTGTGGGCAGCATTAATCATGTTATTCTCCATTTCAAAAACCTTAATTGAGTTCCTGTTATCTAGAGAATGAACCCTGGAATCCTTAGTTTGACTTCCAAGACCGTCCTAAATTTAGCCCCAAGCTAATTTCCAACAAGCATGCTATATTCCAGTAATGCAGCAGTAATTACATTCACTTACTTTTCTGCCTGTTTCTTTGATTGTGCTAATTTCATTGTTAAGAATTTTTTTTTTCTTTTTTCCACCATTCTAAATTCTCTACAATCTTTAAAACTCAATTTGTCATGAAGGTTTTGCTACTGAGTGAGATCATGAAAACTGTAGAATAAGAACTTAAGTGGGTTTTTTTATTTTTATTTTATATTGGAGTATAGTTGATTAATAATATTGTCTTTCAGGTGTACAACAAAGTGATTCAGTTCTACATATACACGTACCTTCTTTTTCAAGCTCTTTTTCCGTTTAGGTTGTTACAGAATATTGAGCAGAGTTCTCTGTGCTGTATCATAGGTCCTTGTTGGTTCACTATTTTAAACATAGTTGTGTGTATATGTCAATCCCAATTTCCTAATTTAAATTGATCAGGCTTTAGGATCACATGAGGAGTTTTTAAAATTAACCAATACGACAAGGGTCAAGAAGCAACAGTTAGAACTGGACATCGACCAACAGACTGGTTTCAAATTGGGAAAGGAGTACTTCAAAGCTGTATATTGTCACCCTGCGTATTTAACTTATATGCAGAGTACATCATGCAAAATGCCGATCTGGATGAAGCACAAGCTGGAATCAAGACTGCTGGGAGAAATATCAATAACTTTAGATACACAGATGACACCACCCTTATGGCAGAAAGAAAAGAACAACTAAAGAGCCTCTTGATGAAAGTGAAAGAGGGGAGTGAAAAAGTTGGCTTAAAGCTCAACATTCAGAAAACTAAGATCATGGCATCCGGTCCCATCACTTCACAGCAAATAGATGGGGAAACAGTGGAAACAGTGGCTGACTTTATTTTGGGGGGCTCCAAAATCACTGCAGATGGTGATTGCAGCCATGAAATTAAAAGACGCTTATTCCTTAGAAGGAAAGTTATGACCAACCTAGATAGCATATTAAAAAGCAGAGACATTACTTTGCCAACAAAGGTCTGTCTAGTCTAGGCTATGGTTTTTCCAGTGGTCATGTATGGATGTGAGAGTTGGACTGTGAAGAAAGCTGAGCGCCGAAAAATTGATGCTTTTGAACTGTGGTGTTGGAGAAGACTCTTGAGAGTCCCTTGGACTGTAAGGAGATCCAACCAGTCCATCCTAAAGGAGATCAGTCCTAGGTGTTCACTGGAAGGACTGATGCTGAAGCTGAAACTCCAATACTTTGGCCACCTTATGTGAAGAGCTGACTGATTTGAAAAGACACTGATGCTGGGAAAGATTGAAGGCGGGAGGAGAAAGGGACGACAGAGGATGAGATGGTGTATGACATCACTGACTCAATGGACATGAGTTTGAACAAGGTCCAGGATTTGGTGATGGACAGGGAGGCCTGGCATGCTGCAGTCCATGGGGTCGAAAAGAGTGGGACACGACTGAGCGACTGAACTGATTCAACTAAACTAGGGTCATTTGCTCAGACTCTGAGAGGGCACAGCTAGAGTTACAGAAGTCTGTGGATCTTGAAAGAAAGTCCTTTCTACTGGTGGTAAACACCAGATGGGACTAGTTTAGGGGGAACTCATGGACTAAAATCTGTGGGCACAGAGGTTGGCAGGAGTAAGCAGAAAGCTAAGGTTCAATCATGTCAGACCCACTATGTACATAGATAACCATGATCCCAAACTGAACACAGAGATAAAAGCAAATTATCTGATATAGTCAAAAAAAACTCCTACCTGGCTGACTATACTATAGATTACACTTACTAACTCTGGAGAAATTACTAAAAAATAATTTTTTTAAAAGCAGTACAGGGAAGTAAACAGAGCCAGTCCTGGAGAAAAGACAACATATTAAGTAAAGAAAAGGCACAGTTCCAAAAACATCATAGGAAAATAATCTAAATATAAAAATTGCAGAGAAAACACTGAAAGAAGTCAAAAAAAGCAAACAAGCAAAAGATACTTTATAGGCATATCTGTAAAATACTTTTCATGAAAGTAGACAGATTTCCAGTTTCTGTCTAAGATGTAGAAAGGTGGTAAGAACGTCACTCCCACCCTAACGGCAAGAAAATGCAGGATAATGTACAAAATCATAATGTTTCTTGGACACATCAAAAAGCTGTGGTAATAGAACAACCCACGGCTCTAATATCAAAGGAGAGACAGGGCGTGAGCATTGTTGTAATAGCTGCAGCAGGATGAAGATGAGATCTTCGTACAGGAGGATAAAAGGGGTTCAACTAAATTTTTAGTGAATTGTGGAAGACCCAGTGTGAGCAACTGTAAGAGAAGAGAAACCCTAAGAGTTGCTGACACACAGGACTTTGCACCCACTTAGAGACTCTTCTCCGTGAACTCATTCAGGAACACAGGACTCACCAAATGCATAAGACAAAGAGCGGGGGGAGGGGGGAAATGGGAGAAAGCCTCTCTTGGTGTTGCAGACTGAGAGGGCGGGAAGGCAGCCTGTGGGGAAAAGTACAAAATGCCACCCTGTGCCTTCTCCTCTAGGCAACACAAGGTTTAAGCCATCGGGGAAAGAGCCACAAATGCTAATCCCTGAGGGCAGAGTAAAAGATCCACTGCCACTATGGAAAATGAAAAGCAGGAAAAGAAAATTCCCTTAAGGAATGAGTAGGAAACCATCCTGGACTCAATCCATTAGATAGGTCCTAATACAGGTGCAATGGCAGGATCACTGAGAAAACCCCACCCCTGAGAATCAAGGACTAAGGCTGGTCCAGGAAAACAGACTCCCCTTGCTTCCCAAAACAGGCTAGCATGCACCAGTAACAATCAAAAGCAACTGACCACTCAGGGAAATGCAAAAGCATTTCACAGACCTTCTGAGATAACAGTGTATCTATGAAGTAGAGTGGTATCCATTATTTAGATAACTAAATAGGAATAATGCATGTCACGCTATAATAGATAGATAGATAGACAGATAGACATGGGTTAGATCTCTGGGTTGGGAAGATACCATGGAGAAGGAAATGTCAACCCACTCCAGTATTCTTGCCTGGGAAATCCCATGGACAGAGGAGCCTGGTGGGCTACAGTCCATGGGGTCACAAAAGACTCGGACACAACTTAGCGATTAAATAACAACAGAGAAGTAGTGTGGTGTCTGTTATTTAGATAACTAATTAGATTACTAAATAGGAATAATGCATGTCACACTATGACTGATGGATACATACATATGTTGCTGCTGCTGCTAAGTCACTTCAGTCGTGTCTGACTCTGTGCGACCCCAGAGACAGCAGCCCACCAGGCTCCCCCATCCCTGGGATTCTCCAGGCAAGAACACTGCAGTGGGTTGCCATTTCCTTCTCCAATGCATGAAAGTGAAAAGTGAAAGTGAAGTCGCTCAGTCGTGTCCAACTCTTAGCGACACCATGGACTGCAGCCTACCAGGCTCCTCCGTCCATGGGATTTTCCAGGCAAAAGTACTGGAGTGGGGTGCCATTGCCTTCTCCAACATACATATATACATATACAAATATGTACCACAGAAAGTATCTCAGAAGCAAATACAGGGAGCTATAAACATTCACTACTTCAAGGGGTGTATTTTGAGAAGAGGTGAGTAAGGAGTTTTAACTCATTATTTTATTCATCACTACAACATTTGAATTATTATTATTTCAGTAAACTTCTATTTCAAGTATCCTATAAAAGCTAAAATACTATACTGATGTTGGTAAATGTGTGGAAAACCTACTGCTCTGAAAAACCACTGATACATTTTTAGAACAATATAACCTTTTTGGTTATATTGTTCCTTGCTTGCTCCTTGGTAGAAAAGTTATGACCAACCTAGACAGCATATTAAAAAGCAGATACATTACTTTGTCAACAAAGGTCTGTCTAGTCAAGGCTATGGTTTTTCCAGTAGTCATGTATGGATGTGAGAGTTGGGCTATAAAGAAAGCTGAATGCAGAAGAATTGATGCTTTTGAAGTGTGGTGTTGGAGAAGACTCTTGAGAGTCCCTTGGACCACAAGGAGATCCAACCAGTCCATCCTAAAGGAAATCAGTCCTGAATATTCACTGGAAGGACTGATGCTGAAGCTGAAACTCCAATACTTTGGCCACCTGATGTGAAGAACTGACTGATTTGAAAAGACCCTGATGCTGGGAAAGATTGAAGGCAGGAGGAGAAGGGGACGACAGAGGATGAGATGGTTGGATGGCATCACCGACTCAATGGACATGAGTTTGGGTAAACTCTGGGAGTTAGTGATGGACAGAGAGGCCTGGCATGCCAGGGGTCGCAAAGAGTCAGACACGACTGAGTTAATGAACTGAAGTGAACTGAAGTGAACTGAACTGAACCTTTTTGGAAAATAGCTTGATAACACATATCCAGGGTATTGAAAATGTTAATATTTATCTTTTAGGGGAGCATAAATTTCAGTCATGAACATATATCCTAAGAAAATAATCCAAAATATGGAAAAGATGATGTGTGCAAATATATTTAACAAAGTACTCTGCTGAACTTTTTAATGTAACACAATTTTCAACCCTAGAATAGTTCAGTTTTAGGCACTTGCATTTAACGGACATAATACAGTCATTAGAAATTATTGTTATAAAGGGTACACAGCAACATGGACAATGAATGCAACATAATTATATTAGTTGCAAAGTGCAGATTGAAAGAGACAATGATGCAAAATTGTGCATAGGCAAAGGGCCAAACTTAGTAAATTTGTGTCCTGGAAAATTTACCACTTTAAGTTTTAGCCTTCACATCTATAAAATGAATGTAATAATACATGTATTACAGTTTTTTTTCACTAGAATTGAACAAGAAAGTAATTGGAAGGTACACATTAGCTGAGTGCTTAATATTACTTATTAGTATTATTATTACACAATGTAAAAATGGATTTTATATAAACATATAAAAATGTGTTTATATAAAGATATAGATGTAAATGACAGGAGAAGGAAACAAACTAATGAATATAGACACATTCTTTACCAATACTGTTAAAATTTTTACTTTTCTGAATTTTTCCATTTTTTTCATAGAGTGAACTGTGTTACCATAATTTAAAAAGTTATTTTACTGGATAATGCAATTTTCCTTCATAGTTGAAATTTTTGTGCTTAGCACAAATCTACTCAATCTAGAACTGTTGTCCACATTTGGAACGTTCTCTTCTGTGTTTTTTCAAACACTTAACCTGAGAAGGAATACAAATTTTTCATATATTCTACTTAAACTTGACCCTTAGTTTCTTAGATAAAATTCTTAGATAGATATTCTTAGATAAAATTCTCTTTTGCTGGAATACTTAAGCTTTTAGGGAAAAGCTATATATTCAGTGAACACGTCCACACGTACAAACTTCATCTGGGAACACCCTTGGTCCAGCCACCTAGAAACAGACAGAAAGACTCCATCAAGTGCAGCTGCGGAGCCCGTTCATAAGCAAGAGATTTATCTCATTTTGGAGTCAAAGATCTGTGGGGCCAGAAAACAAACCCCTGGGACAGAAGTGATTGATGACATTGCCCTAGATCGAGGGAGTGTGACTTTATTCAAATACTTCCCTGCACTGCTGACAACACCCAGATCTATACTGTTCCAAATGAAGGCTTGGAGAAGCAATTTTCAGGTGAACTGAAGAAGAAAATCATATGTTTTCACCGAGGGAGGTAGCAAATTTATGAAAACAATATGGGTGAAATGACAGGTTTGTAGGATGATTCTGGTTCATCTGCATGTGAACTCTCACTTGGCAGGAACTGTGAGGACAAAGTGAGAAAAGAACAGTAAAAACTCACTTCTTACCCATAAAGCTGAAACTGCTATAGACAGCAGATAGAAATTTGGAATTGAGTAGTGTGTGTGTGTATGTGTGTGTGTGTGTGTGTGTGTGTGTGTGTGTGTGTGTGTGTGTGTGTGTGTGTGTGTGTGTGTGTGTGTGTGTGTGTGTGTGTGTGTGTGTGTGTGTGTGTGTGTGTGTGTGTGTATCTTCTTCCTAAATACAAATTGGGGGGGGCGGGGGCGGATTACTTCGTTTTCACTTGTGTTCAAAACTGACATTGAAAAAAATTGCTGTGAAGAATGTGTGGCTGCAGTTTTTGAAGACTGATGTATTTATTTACTTTTTCGGCTATGGTGGGTCTTCATGGCTGCATGTGAACTCCCTCAGCTGGGGCAAGTGGGCTTCTCACTGCAGCGCCTTCCCTTCTCATGGAGCACAGGCTCTAGGCGCATGGGCCTCAGTGGTTGTGGCTCCTGGACTCTCGAGCGCTGGCTCGGCAGAGGTGGCCATGGGCTCTTCCTGGACCAGGGACTGAAGCAATTTCCCTTGCATTACAAGGTGGCTTCTTAACCACTGGACCACCAAGGAAGCCCATGGCTGCAGTTCTGAACTGAGCACCTACAAAAGTCTTATTTGATAACAATTAACTTACATGTCAGGAAGCAACAGTTAGAACTGGACATGGGACAACAGACTGGTTCCAAATAGGAAAAGGAGTACGTCAAGGCTGTATATTGTCACCCTGCTTATTTAACTTCTATGCAGAGTACATCATGAGAAACGCTGGGCTGGTGGAAGCACAAGCTGGAATCAAGATTGCCGGGAGAAATATCAGTAACCTCAGATAAGCAGATGACACCACCCTTATGGCAGAAAGTGAAGAGGAACTAAAAAGCCTCTTGAAGAAAGTGAAAGAGGAGAGTGAAGTTGGCTTAAAGCTTAACATTCAGAAAACTAAGAACATGGCATCTGGTCCCATCACCTCATGGGAAATAGGTGGGGAGACAGTGGAAACAGTGGCAGACTTTATTTTGGGGGGCTCCAAAATCACTGCAGATGGTGACTGCAGCCATGAAATTAAAAGACGCTTATTCCTTGGAAGGAAAGTTATGACCAACCTAGATAGCATATTAAAAAGCAGAGACATTACTTTGCCAACAAAGGTCTGTCTAGTCAAGGCTATGGTTTTTCCAGTGGTCATGTATGGATGTGAGAGTTGGACTGTGAAGAAAGCTGAGCACAGAAGAATTGATGCTTTTGAACTGTGGTGTTGGAGAAGACTCTTGAGAGTGCCTTGGACTGCAAGGACATCCAACCAGTCCATCCTAAAGGAGATCAGTCCTGGGTGTTCATTGGAACGACTGATGCTGAAGCTGAAACTCCAATACTTTGGCCACCTCATGTGAAGAGTTGGCTTATTGGAAAAGACCCTGATGCTGGGAGGGATTGGGGGCAGGAGGAGAAGGGGATGACACAGGATGAGATGGCTGGATGGCATCACCAACTCGATGGGCATGAGTTTGAGTAAACTCCAGGAGTTGGTGATGGACAGGGAGACCTGGTGTGCTGCGATTCATGGGGTTGCAAAGAGTTGGACACAACTGAGTGACTGAACTGAACTTACATGTTGACTTTTGCATACTGAAAGCATTTCATCAGATATATTAAATACTAATCTTTTATGAAGAAAAGACCTCAGCTAACAACACACTCTAACAGGCAGGTAGTCTGTTTCTTTGGGTCCTTCTCCCTGTTCCTTGGCACTCAAAAATTTAGAACTAGAGTAAAAATAAAGTTATCCTCTCTATAATTTCTGGCAATGCTATTTTTCTAGTCTACGCCTACCATCCCCTCCCTCCCTCAGAGACCATTATACAGATGTGCCACTTATATTCAGCAGTACTACAGCACTTCTTACGACTGAATTTTGCAACTGTGGTTCCACTTTATAGCAAGAACTTAATCGAACCTTTTTACACACACATTCCAACCAGCAAAGTTAAGTTACAGGAGAGTATTTGCCCCTATAATCTTCTTACGGAAGTTGTAGTCCAATCAGGTTGATAGCATGCAGTGTGGATGAAAGAGGAGGAAGAAGATTCTGTCATAATCTACTCTACCATTTTAAGGGGGCTGTAGCAGTAATTTAAAAATCAGTATTACTAAAAATTTGCCCAATTTGGCCTTGTGATTCCATTTCTGTTTCTTCATACTAAAGTCCACATATCAAACAAAGATGGGTTTAAGCAGCTTCATAGTAGATATGCTCAGCACAGTGGCCCACAGAGGTATTCCAAATGTCTATTAATTGGGAAGTAGATAAATATGTGATTATTCTTATCCATCATTCTGTGAAATATTATGCAGTCTTTAAGAAAAATGGGCTCATGTGGCTGACATCAAAAAATCTGTAAGATTTAACTTAAGAGTAAATTGTGTGGTAAAATGTGTGTATTATAACTGTTGTGTAAAAATAAGTATATCGTTGTGCGTTTCTTTGTGTGCAAGTTTAAATGCATAGGAAAATGTCAGAAAGAGTGCACGTCAATTTAAAAGTGGTAAAGGTTACCCCAGGAAGTGAGACAGGATAGCACAAATGTTCATGTGTATGTGTGCGTGCATGAGAATTCTTTATCCTATATTTTTCCAATTTATTTGTTTTCTTCAGTAGGAGTTTACTCCTCCAATTTTCATGGACTTGGAAGTAAAATGTTATATGCTTGGAATGAGACTTTTATATACACAAAAACTCCTAGACAACAACATATAACAAAGAACGACAATGCCAAACAAACGGAATGTGAGCAATTACTGTGTTAACATTCAGTAACAGGTTTTCAGAGAGTAAAGAGATCACTTATAGTGGAAGAACTACTTCCTAAGGTCAAAACTGTAAGGAAATTGGAAATAATTAAAAACTAAATAGAAACAATAAAAATTCCTACTATCTAGCATAGTGCTGGTCACATAGTAGCTATTTAATAATCATTTGTTAAATGCTAGTAATTGTCATGAGATCCTGGAGAGTGTACATCTCTGCAACAGAGTTCTTGTGTCTGTGAGACAAACTGGTTTTCCTAGATTATTTTAAAGATCCAATCAAGGTATAAAAATCTTCATTGATAAGTCATATCATTTCTATGCCAACATATACATTCTGAATTTATAACAGATTTTCTGTGACTTTCAATTTTTTTAAAAAAATCCACCCTATGGTCTGCAGAAGTAGAGCCAAAGGAGTTTTATTTCTTGCAAAATTTAATTTACAAAAACTCTGACCAATGTACATATGCCTCCTACTGACAAGGTGTGTAATTTCACTGACAAGGCATCCATTTCAGACCTACAAACTTAAAAAATAATTCTCACCAGAAATCAGTCAGTTCAGTCGCTCAGCCATGTCCGACTTTTTGCGACCCCACAGACTGCAGCATGCCAGGCTTCCCTGTCCATCACCAACTCCCAGAGGTTACTCAAACTCATGTCCATTGAGTCAGTGATGCCATACAGACATAGGCCTAGGAGTTATCACCAGACATAGGCCTAGGAATTATCACTTTAGAATTTAATAAGGCAATCATAGTATATCAGTAGAAAACTTAAAAACCAGTATTTGTCTACATTAAAAAATTAAGAGAAAAGAATGCTTCCCAGAAGAAAAATATTTCTTTGAAAACAGGCTAGATAAGTAACATAACAGTGAATATTGGATGGAGTGTTAAGATTATATATGAGAATCTATGAAAGGAAAGCAACATGCTATATAAGGTAATTGCTAAATTTGTGAATGGGAACTGATTTTTTTCCCCAAGTGGAAATGAGTTGTAACTGCAAGAAAAAGAAATATATGTACTTTGCTTTTTACAAAATAATAAACCAAATAAAAATTTTAAAATGAAAGTAGAAGTTACACAAAAAATACACAACCCCACCATCCACAACAGATAACCATTGCTAATATTTTGTCTGATATCCTTCCAATCACGTTTCCTCAAAGCACACACATATACTTTACATGACCGAATTAATATTTTGTAATCTTCTTTTTCACTTTAAAATACAGCATTATAAAAATAATACTATTGGTTAGTTCGTAAATTCTCTCCAACTTTTCACTAGTAATACATGTTACAATGAAATATCTAGAAAATAACACGTTTTTTTTTTAAATAACACGTGTTTTTACAATTGTTCTAAGAATTCCAAGTCAAGAATCTGAAAAATAAAATAGAAATTACTTTTCTAAGGATGAGATTGTTGAATTTCCTATAGAAAAACTAAACGAAATAGAAACAGAGAAAAGTCAAGAGAACCTCTGTGGAACATGCCATTTGGCCGTTCCTCCAGGTGAGAAGTGGATATAGAGAGCGGAAAACAGACACACATGATCCCTGCTTCGGGCTGCAGTGGTGGCCCAGCAGTAAAGAACCCACCTGCCAATGCAGGAGACGTGGACAATCCCTGGCTCAGGAAGACCCCTTGGAGAAGGAAATGGAAACCCACTCCGGTACTCTTGCCTGGGAAATCACACAGACAGAGGAGCCTGGTGGGCTATACTCCATGTGGTCACAAAACGGTCAGAGATGTCTTAGCAACTGAACAATAATCCCTGCTTTACTGCAAAATACTTTTCCAGTCAACTAATCAAAACAACTCTGGACATGTATCTGGAGGTAGAAAAGATTTTAAGGAGGATGGTAAAAAAAACTGACAAATCTCTATAGTTATAAATAAAATGCTGATTAACATTTATCAAGGTATGACTGATGAAAATTACACATATTGAATATATACATCGTAATGAGTTTGGACATATGCATCCACCCATGATACCATCATTACAATCAAGGTACTAAACACATCCATCACCTCCAAAAATGCCCTTATGTTCTTTTGTGGACTTGTTTCATTTTGTTTTGGGGTTAAGAAAACTTAACAAGAAATCTATTCTCTTAACCTATATTAAAATACACAAAACCATTTTGTTAACTACAGCACATGTTACACAGCAAATCTCTGGAATGTTCATCTTCCATAACTGGAACTTAATACTCCTTGACCAAAAATACCCCCTCCCCCACCCCAGCAACCACATTCTATTCTCTGCGTCTATGTATTTGACCATTTTAGATACTGAATTCAAATGGAATCATGAAGTACTGTCCTTCTGTGACTGGCTCAATTCACTTCACATAATGTCTTCTAGGTTTCTTTCATGTTGTCATACATGACAAAAGTTCTTTCTTAAGGCCAAATAATATTCCATTGTGCGTATATGCCACATTTTCTTCCTACATTCATCTGCCAAGGCACATGAATCATTTCCATATCGTGGCTGTTGTGAATATTGCTGCAATGAACATGGGGATGCAGGCATCTCTTTAAAATCTTGATTTCAACTCTTTTTACCCAGAGGTAGAATTACTGGATCACATGGCAGTTCTATCTTTAATTTTATAAGAGAAAAAAATAAGAACAAAAATAATTAAAGAGTTTCAAGGGTAACTAAAAGGAGAATGCTTATAAACGTATAAATGAAACATTTGTTCTCAGGGGAATAAACCAGGCCATGTAAGAGGGAAACAAAACAGTTGACAAAGGAAAAATGAAAATTTTAAAGCAACGAATTCATGGGAAATTGATCTGCAGTATGTGAAAATATACCTTTGCTTTATTTGGTGAAGAAAGAAGATTAAAACCATAACCTTGCAATCACATTATGTAATTAAAAATCATTTACTGTCAAATGAATTTGGGTGAAGGCATCTTATGAAGTGTTGATAATAAATGTGCCACATTTCCTTATTTCTGTAGGAAAAATCGAAGGCTCACAGTTCTCCTTTCTTGAATAAGAATAGGGACCAAGGACACATGGATAAAAACTTGTGCCTGGATGAAATTGAAAAATATAGAGCAAAGAACATATGAAATTTAGAAATCTATGAAAGCTTTCTTCTACATAGCCACCCCAGCCACTTCTACACCGATCAAAATAAAACATCCTGTACTCTGTGAACCTCACCAAAGAAAATGTCCCCACATAAAATTATTGATACCATCAGATAGAGAAAACATACAATGGAATTAAGTGTAAAAACCTTTTAAGTGTCTGACCTAACATCTTTTACTGCATCTTTCTTCCATGGTCTATGGAAGAATAAAAACTTCCAAAACAATGACAGTTCAGAACACCTCTCTGAATTGTCTATGTAGTGCCAACTCTACTCATCATTTGGAGACAAAAGAGAGGTGGACACAAAAGCTCTGACGAGCAGTGATAAGACCTAAATTAAAGCGTATTCTACCAGGAGGGCTTCTGAAGTGTATTCCAGCGATTTTGAAGAAACAATGCTTCAATTGTTCCCGTGCCTAGAAATAATCTTATTGAAGGTGAAGTTTCCCTGTGTCCAACAGCTCTTCACAAAAATGAAACATTTTCTCTTCAAGTAAATCCAAAGCAAGATAGTGAGATTTAGGCTGGGCTGCAAGAGTGACTATAATAGACCTCAAAGAGAATGCATCTATTACAGTTTTCTTTCATCCAATTCTTCATTATCCCAAGTATGTTTTAAAGAATTTTCCTTAAGAGTCCTGAAAACAATTTCAGCAATGACTAAACTTCCACTTCACCAAATAATCTTGGACATTTACATGAAAACTATGCAAAAACAATCAGGCTGTTAGCCATAGTCTGATCCCCTGGAAACATTTTAGTAATTTTTTTAATTATCAGCTTCATCCTCTAGTTGCTTCATTTGTTACTATCATATTAGTTGGTATAGAAAATTCTTATTTTCTGTTCCTTTTTATTAATTTTTTTTTCCTTTATGGGAAATACAAAAATAAAAAACCAAGTGTCCATAAACAGTCACCATGAAAATGAATTTAAATAATTTATACCCAGATTTGGAGAAGGAAATAGCAACCCACTCCAGTACTCTTGCCTGGAAAATCCCATGGAGAGAGGAACCTGGTAAGCTGCAGTCCATGGAGTCGCAAAGAGTTGGACACAACTGAGCAACTTCACTTTCTTTTCTTTCTTTCTTTCTATACCCAGATTGGCTGGGTATATACTTACTTTGCCATTTTTTCCTTAGATTAATAACTTAAAAAAAGAATCTGTGGTCGGGGAGAGCCATGGGGCTCACTGTCACTTCGATCTCTGATTTCTGGATTTGGAACCTGGTCAAGACATGGAAACGAAGAGGGACTTTCCCTGTCATAACACTCAATCTTCCCAGAGCAAATGATCGCATCACATACTTAGTCACAGCCTTAGTTTTTGACTCACAAATCTTCTCTATCAAAATATAGAACCCTATTTTATGAGTTTCAACAAGAGAGCTGGGGGAAAAGGGCAGAGAGAGGATCATAAATGAAATAACAGGCTTGCCACTGTGGGGACCTAGCATAGGATACTGCATTTGTCTCTGTGGAGAAATTATAAAGTGAAAAGACAGCATGAATTTGAAGAAACACATGCTAACTATGAGAATCTCCTGAGGAAATCTAAGATTGCTGTGGCTTGTACTATATCTCTTTATGGGGTATGTGTGCCATTGGTGTCGGGGAGGGGGGGGGCTTTGATAGACACAGCCTGGCCAGAAGACCATGAGACCAAAGCTTGTAGGAGAACTCTTTTAAATTTCTCTTTTAGTCTGTTAAGTTCTCTTTTAGTCTCCATCCATCTTCGCCTCCTCTCCCACACATGGTGCTTTGGAACCACCTTTGCCTGACACTGTGATCAGGAAACCCAGCGTTATCAGAACAGTATGAGAGCAGAACACCAACAAAAACACATATGGGCTACTGTGTTGCCATCTTCCACTGATTCCGCCATTCTCTAGTCTAAAACCCGAAACTCCAAATGAAAGGAGATTCCTACTCCCTAACTTGAGGGTTCACCTGGGGGGCAGAGCCCTTAAGAGTTGGGAACAATGGTTCTGTGGTACCTGCAGCTGTCCA
Organism: Cervus elaphus; assembly: GCF_910594005.1. Taxonomy (NCBI): domain Eukaryota; kingdom Metazoa; phylum Chordata; class Mammalia; order Artiodactyla; family Cervidae; genus Cervus; species Cervus elaphus. The sequence goes on along the minus strand of NC_057818.1, from coordinate 5,150,393 downwards.
TTAGAGACCTCATCCACCCCCTTACGTCCAAACACACTGTGAATTAAGCCCAAGCCCTTCCTACCAGACAACGTGGTAACTGAGGGGCATGTGAGTAACTCACTGGCCATAAAACTTGCGGGGTGGGGGAGAGTAATATAAATACAGTAAGAAACACAAAAGCTGAAGAACGCATATCATCCAAATGACTAAAATATATGGACCAAGAATTTTAAATGCAATAAATACCCTCAAAGACAAAAACAGGGAATGGTTGTAACATGAAAGAGGAACAAGAAAAAAGTCTCCAAGGAGCAGTTAAATGGAGTTAAACCCTTATTAAATAACAACATCACTTTGGAAGTATAAAAGTATTCATTCAAAATAAATTTTAATAAATCAAGGATAAATATTACTACCAACTTATTACTAAAAATGAGGGAAGAATGAGAATAATAAAAACACTTGATTAATCCAAAGATACGCAATTAAGGAGAGAAAAAAAAACAAACAGAAGGGGTAAAGGGAGAAAAGCAAGATGGTAGACTTAGTAATAAGTAAATATAGTAATAACTAATTAAATTAAATGTTAATGGAAAAAAATATTTTATAAATGGCAAAGACTTTGAGATTAGATAGAAACAACAAAATCCTGCTATATGCTGTTTACAAGGTGTATGTTTTAAATGACAAAAACTGTCTAGTATGGTACTGGCACAAAGACAGAAATATAGATCAATGGAACAGAATAGAAAGCCCAGAGATAAATCCACGAACCTATGGACACCTTATCTTTGACAAAGGAGGCAAGAATATACAATATAAAAGACAACCTCTTTAACAAGTGGTGCTGGGAAAACTGGTCAACCACTTGTAAAAGAATGAAACTAGAATACTTTCTAACACCATACACAAAAATAAACTCAAAATGGATTAAAGATCTAAATGTAAGACCAGAAACTATAAAACTCCTAGAGGAGAACATAGGCAAAACACTCTTTGACTTAAATCACAGCAAGATCCTCTAGGACCCACCTCCCAGAATATTGGAAATAAAAGCAAAACTAAACAAAAGGGACCTAATGAAACTTAAAAGCTTTTGCACAACAAAGGAAACTATAAGCAAGGTGAAAAGATAGCCCTCAGATTGGGAGAAAATAATAGCAAACGAAGCAACAGACAAAGGATTAATCTCAAAAATGTACAATCAACTCCTGAAGCTCAATTCCAGAAAAATAAATGACCCAATCAAAAAATGGCCCAAAGATCTAAACAGACATTTCTCCAAAGAAGACATACAGATGGCTCACAAACACATGAAAAGATGCTCAACATCACTCATTATCAGAGAAATGCAAATCAAAACCACAATGAGGTACCATTACACGCCAGTCAGGATGGCTGCTATCCAAAAGTCTACAAGCAATAACTGCTAGAGAGGCTGTGGAGAAAAGGGAACCCTCTTACACTGTTGGTGGGAATGCAAACTAATACAGCCACTATGGAGAACAGTGTGGAGATTCCTTAAAAAACTGGAAATAGAACTGCCATATGGCCCAGCAATCCCACTTCTGGGCATTCACACCGAGGAAACCAGATCTGAAAGAGACACGTGTACCCCAATGTTCATCGCAGCACTATTTATAATAGCCAGGACATGGAAGCAACCTAGATGCCCATCAGCAGATGAATGGATAAGAAAGCTGTGGTACATATACACAATGGAATATTACTCAGCCATTAAAACAAATTCATTTGAATCAGTTCTAATGAGGTGGATGAAACTGGAGCCCATTATACAGAGTGAAGTAAGCCAGAAAGAAAAACACCAATACAGTATACTAACGCATATATATGGAATTTAGAAAGATGGTAACGATGACCCTATATGCAAGACATAAAAAGAGACACAGATGTATAGAACAGACTTTTGGACTCTGTGGGAGAAGGCGAGGGTGGGATGATCTGAGAGAACAGCATCGAAACATGTATATTATCAAGGGTGAAACAGATCACCAGCCCAGGTGGGATGCATGAGACAAGTGCTCGGGTCTGGTGCCCTGGGATGACCCAGAGGGATGGGATGGGGAGGGAGGTAGGAGGGGGGTTCAGGATGGGGAACACATGTAAATCCATGGCTGATTCATGCCGATGTATGACAAAAACCACTACAACATTGTAAAGTAATTAGTCTCCAACCAATAAAAATAATTGGGAACAAAAAAACTGTCTAAACAAAGGGATGAGGAAAGATATGCCAAAAGATTACTAACTAAAATAAAGCTGAAGGAACTATATTAGTATCAGGCAAAGAAAACTTTTAAATAAGCAATAGCACTTTATAATAAAAAGGCATCTTCTTAGGGATAGATAGGTCATAAGAATTAAAGTTTAACTGATCTTAGTCATAGTAAATTCATTTTTAATATACTGCCAATTTCTAATACCCTCTTTAGAATGTGCATGCACAGTCATATGAGCAACTGGGCTGTTGAACAGGAGTTCTTTAATTCTTTGTTTCTTTATAATGGCATAAACGGGGAAGCTTGCAGCATCCTTCTCTGGAATAGTGTTAAAGAGCACTAGGCTTTTTTTAAAAAGAGCACTAAGATAATAACTAGCATTAAGCTCCTTTGACATGCTTGCCAAGGCAATGAATGCTACTTGTACTGTCTCCTAGAATGGGAGAAAATAATGCTGTTCAGACCTAGAATCTGAAACTGAATTGAGCTTCACACTCTATCCATGACTAATTTTTGCTTCATTATTAATCCATGGATCCCAGAGGAGCTACAGGCATTCCCTTCTTGTTTTCCTTAGAAATACATAGGCACTGAAGCTATGCATCAGGCCATTTACAGTGTGCAGTTCAGTTCAGTTCAGCCGCTCAGTCGTGTCTGACTCTGCGACCCCATGGACTGCAGCACGCCAGGCTTCCCTGTCCATCACCAACTCCCAGAGCTTGCTCAAACTCATGTCCATTGAGTTGGTGATGCCATCCAACAATCTCATCCTCTGTCATCCCCTTCTCCTCCTGCCTTCAATCATGTCAGCAAAACAATAAAATGGGACAGCTGTAATGATAATAAATATGAATATTTTCTGATTAACCATCAAGAAGCAGAATTATCAAGCGAGTACGATTGTCATTGTTTTTAATTAATTATCTTAAAAGAAAAAAAAAGACTATTTCTCTGAAGAATTATTTCAAAGGATTTTACTATATTAAGAAAACTTTTTTTTTTTTTTTTTAAGAAAACTTTTAATGGACTGAAAATCTCAAAATTTCTTTTGAAAAATACACATCGAAATAGTGGTTCTTAAATTCATATATTCCCCAGAATCCCTTCATAGGGAAAACAGATTTCTGGGAGCCACCAAGGGGTTTTTTGAATCAGTAGGTCTGGAGTGGGATTTGGTAATTTGCATTTTTAACAAATTTCCAGGTGATGCTGATGCTACTGGTCCCCAGAACACACTTTAAAAGAGCCACTGCTTCAAACAAATGAATAGACCCATCTGGGAATTATCTAATCTCCAGTACCTGAGTGACTTTTTTTTCTACTCTGAAACATTGAATTAGTTTAATGTGAATGAGATTTCTTCCACACGAAAGGCTAACAAACACTTAATTGGATGTTTTCCATAAAACAACGGCTGGTACTGATTCAATACACAGAAACTTTCCATGTGTCTCTACCTCACACCTGCGCAGGGACCAGCAGAGCTTCAGCACAACAGTGTTCCCTAATGCTCCTTCAAAGTTCCAGAGAGTCCCAAAGGCAAATTTTATTGTGCTGTTTGGCCTCTCAGATTTGTTCACATCATTGCATTTTACGCAGCTCCCTAGTCCCATGAACACTGAGTCTCATCAAAGTAGGAAAACACTGCAATTGAAACCACCCAAAGAAACCAAGGGTATCCACCAGACACTAATACTTATCTTCTCCCTTTTTATCTGATGTTTAGTGCATCTAACTTACAACAAGGACTGGATGTAAACAAAAATCTTATTAAGAGCAGCAATCAGCTGGGAAGAAAACCAAGTGGTACATCACACACTCAGACACTCTCTTGAGTTGGACTGGCATTTGGGGCAGAACAGAGAGAGATGAATTCCTATAGAGGTGTACCTGATAGGATATGTGCAGTACAAAGAAGTGTCCACCATAAGAGAGCAATCAGAGCAATCAACAAGACCACTCCTAGATCACTCGGGGAACATAACTGGGACAGTACAAATTAAATACCTTTGTATTTAATACATTAAATACAGGACAAATTAAATATATTCTAGAGATCTGCTGTACAAGACTGTACCTGAGGCAATGACAATGTATTGTACACTTACAGTGTTATTAAGAGGTTGATCTCGTGTTAAGCATTTTTACCGAAACAAGATATATTAATATACATATATGTATAGAGATGAGATATCAATATGAAGCATCACGGATTCTGTTTTGTAGATGAGATCTTAGCAGTGCCTGATGCAGTTGTTTCACTCACAGAAGGTTTGTCTTCTGAGGGTCTGAAAAGATGGAGAAATGATAGAAAGGAAGAAAGACAGGGCATCATGTGAATTCAACTGCTTTGGGGAGACTCTGTGAGGAGGACACGTGTGCCTGAATGTTTGTATTATAGGGTAGGTCCTCTGCACAGGCACACACGAAGGACTGCTTTATTTAAATTCACACTGTTTTGCTTTTCAGCACGTTTGGAATGATGCAGATCCTTAAATATTATTTATTAGCTCAGTTTCCCCAATTTCACACTGGTGCTTTTTCAGGTACTTCGCTGGAAACAGTCACATATAGTATAATTGTTTTAAATGCATTTTGTAAAATTTGTTTAAAATAAACTAAATCACTGTGTGTATCTACAGCCTCTGAGTGAGGAATTAGAAAATATTCTCAAAATAAATAGGTATAATAAATATTATGATCATTTTACCTGTCATTACAAGTTATTTAAATTAAGAAGTTGGAAAGTACCACTTGCAAAAGAAGGGGAGATCATGTTTCCCCTCAGCATAGCCAAAAAAAATTAGAAAAGTTGGTATTTTGAAAATATTAAAACTATCAGATGGATGATCTAGAGATTATCATACTAAGTGAAGTAAATCAGAAAGAGAAAGATAAATATCATATGATATCGCTTATATGTGAAATCTTAAAAAATGATACAAATGAACTTATAAAACAGAAACAGACTCACAGAGGTCAAAATCAAACTTACGATTACCAATGGGGAAACGTGGGAGAGGAGGGACAAACCAGGAGCTGAGGGTTACCATATGCACACTACTGTATAAAAAATAGATAATAAACAAAGGCCTCCTGAAGAGCCCAAGGAACTCCACTCAACATACTGTAATAACTTACATGGGAAAGGAATCTGAAGAAGAATATATAGGTATATAGGTATATGTACAGTTATTCAGCCAAATCACTTTGCTGTAAGCCTGAAACTAACACAATAGTTGTAAATCAATTATACTTCAATATAAAAGAAAACTTAAAAACACCAGAACCAAAGACTGGTTCAAAACGGCAGAAAGGGACCTGTGCTCACCTCTTCCTTCAAGAGCACTGAAATCACAGCTAACTGCTGAACAGTCGTCCACAGGAAGACGCTGGAACCCACCCAAAACGTCAGAACCAGGGAAATTCTTAGCTTGCTTAAGTAATAGAGCAGTTATCAATAATGTGTTTTGGAAATTGTGTTATATACATCTCATAAGTAGGTAAAATTCACAGTGAGATAAATTTACAAAAATGCTAACTTAACACAAAATTGAAGCACTCCTCTTGTTTTGCGATTGTATTTGAACGATGTCTAAAAATTTTATGTTAGCTCCAAACAACATCCAGATTTGATGTGATTGTGTCACCATGTCTTCAGTCATGGAAAATACAATTCTTTCACTTATCATCTTTGTGTCACGTTCTCCTTTTCACCATGCAAACTTTCAAACAGAGCAAAAAGTACAGAGAACACTCTAATCAGCCCTCACATAGTGACGGTTCCGCTCCAAAACATGTTAACTATGGCCAGCCTTAACTCAACTATCGACCCATGTATTTTAGCCAGAATATTTTAAAGCAAGTCCCATATATCACGGCATTTCACTGTAAATACTTAGCATGCTTCTCTAAGACTGTCTTTAAACAATCATCATCTTTTATAAGTCAATAATTTCTTAAAACCATGAACCTTTCCTGTGTACTTGATTTATTTGAGTCAAGATCCTTCAATGTCCACGTGTTGTATTAAGTTGTCATATCTTTTAAGTTTTATTTACTCCATGGATATGTACTATCAAATGTCCCACACTTTGCATTTGACTGACTACTTCCTCATGATGTGTATATTCACGTTCCTCTCTCCCCAGTATTTCCCACAAATTTATAGGAAACATTGGAGGACCTAAGATATCCAGGCTCAAGTATTCTGACAAACATACTTCATATGTGGTGCTTTGTACATCCTATTACTTCACATCATTGAGACCCCATGATAATCTGGTTGCCCCAGATATTTAATGATGTTAAGATTGATCTGTGAATTCAGATGATGTTAGTCTGTCTTCATTATAAAATTTTCAATCAAGTTTTCCCCAAACTTTAAAATCCATTGCAATTGTTGCCTAGAGTTGTAAAATGCAGCTATAGAATTCTACCACTCTTTCATCCACGTATTAGCTGAATTTTTATAGAAAAGAACTTTCATTCTTCCAACTCATTGTTATGTTCCCTTTCAAGATCTTTTTCATTCTAACTTGAAGAATATTTTTCTATCTATAGGAGTCAGAAATATTTTCCTGTCCTATTTTTGGATGTATAGCCATGAACTACTTGAGAGCCCGGGGAATGTTAAATAATGCCAATAATGAACTAGATCATCCCAATGCATAAATTATCCTCAGGCTCACATCCCTTACTTTAGAAGCTTCATTAATTGCTCTAGCTGCATTAACTTTTAAAGGCCACTGGGGTCCCATTAAGTTACAGTTATCTTATGACTCCATCTGAGATGCTTAGCCCCAGGGAGTAGTTTGTATGCTAAAAAAATTTGGGGTGACAAAAGAGAGAAAGCATTACATTTAGTTGCAAGTTAACTCAAAAAAGAATAAGATCTGCAAGAATAGCTGTAAAATCCATTTATTTAAAGCTTCATAAAATTTGACTGAAGTATTCTTAATAGGCTAGCCACATGCTTTTTTTAAAAATGTGGCCATTTTTTTTTGCAGCTTGATGAAGCACACTGCTTGTGAGGCCCAGGTTTGCTCCCAATGGATGGGTTAGTTAATATCACGAGGAAAAGAGCAAACAACTGTGGTACTTTTGCATCTTGACTCTGATGGCTGTCTTGAAAAATGCATATCATTAAACTTGCAATAGAAGAGAAAGACAGTGCGTATTTCAGCAAAATAACTGCTTGAAAGGGATCTGACTTTTGGAGGAAAGAAATGCACATATTTAAACAACAATAGCAAAGATCTGAAGGCACAACAGTAAGTAAAATACATTCAGTGTAACAGAATATGCCTTTAGCTCCCATGAAGCTATACCTCTGGAGGATTCATGATATTTCTTTCAAATGTTTCTGTATACATCTTCCTTCTCTAAAAAATATACTCCCTCCAACTCAGAGAATTACTTCAAAATGCAATTCTTTCTCTCTTTATTCATTAATCAGGATTCTCGAAAGACTAATTAGACTTCTGCTTAAAAGAAAAAGACTGAGAGAGAAGAAAGAAAGCGTAAGCAAGTGCATTAGAGACAGAATCAGAGCAAGACAGAGAGTCAGAGAAACAAGAGGAATTGCTTTAAGAAATTAATGCTTTCTTTCTCATCAAAAGCCAAGTGGGAATAGTGACACAGCAGAATGGGAAAGCTGAAGTCTCTGGGCCGCAGGGCATCACAGAAAGAGAAGCCGCTGACTCTGCAGACACCTGAGAGGTTCTGCAGAGAGGAGCTCCAGATGTGTCAGGGGTAGGCTCCTCCAGAAATCAGGGACTTGTTTGAAAGTTTGTGCATAGTGCAATCAGACCTTAAGATTTTCTCCTCCAACCAAGGCAGCCTGGTTCTTACTTTCTTTTACCCCGCAATAGTCACAGGTCTATGCTTGAGAAAAACTAAACCCAAAAGGTTCCATGAAATGTTGAGTTCCTTCTGGACTGAAAATCTATAGCAATGTTTCTCTGCTGCCTTTCTGAGCATCAGAATGTATACATTTCTGATCCTAAGCAAAAGCAAACAATACTCCTCAGCGATGGGATAAACGGAAGGGGGGTTACGTTCTATTTACATAAATGGCTAGCTGGCTAGTTGCTAGCTCCATATTCTTTTCTTAGGATTTCATTGGTTTTGGTCCTTTAGAAGTAAAACTTGGAACTCTTTCTGCCTATCACACTATTTTTAGATAAAGAATCCGAAATCACCTATCTCTACATTAACCTGTTTTCCCCATTACCGCCTTGGTCCTTCTGTTTAGGGGAGCATTTTCTTTTCCAGGTTGGCATAAAGTTTTTGAACAGTTCTACTGTGCAATACAAATAAAAACAAATTACAAAAATCTAAATAGTAATAAAATATAATTAAACAACTATTCAGGTGTCAAGATTTCCACTGAGAATGAGGGTGCTCCTCAGCCCAGCGTCTAGGAATTTCAAAGACAGCACCCAGGCAGACAGGGTTTGTCCTCCTGTGTTCATCAGCTTCATATTTCAGGAATTACAGAAGCCAAAGTGTTTCACATTAGTATGCATTTAGGGTATCCATCTTCAGTTTACATTATGTAAATGTATGTTAAAGAGAGTGAGAGCAGGTTTTACAGAAGTATAAAGGACTCTGAAGAAAGAGGTAAATCAAGATATTAAACCAATATTTGCAAAATGTCACTGCTAGTGGAAAGGCTGGGAGTTTTAGCTCAAATATGAATTCAGAGATGACATTTGTGAGTGGATTATCTGCAAAGATCAGTGGGTTGGTTCTCATTATGGACATGAGCGAGTCACAAGGGGAAAGTTGGTCACGGCATCAGGATATAGCCATTGCTATCCTCTGAATGTTTAGGGCTCCCAGCCCCCAAAATTCACATGTTGAATTCCTAATAGCCAATGTGACAGTATTAGATCAGGCCTTCAACAGGTGAAGTCATGAGGGTGGAACCCTTTTGAATGGAATTAATGTCCTTAAAGAAACCCCATAAAGCTCCCTAGCCCCTTCTGCCATGTGAGGATACACTGAGAAGTCTACCCCAGAAGAGAGCCCTCACCCATTCATGCTGGTACCCCAATCTCAGACTTCTAGATTCCAGAACTGTGAGATATGTTTGTGGTTTTATAAGCCACCCAGACTGTGGTATTTTGTTACAGCAGCACAAACAGACTAAGACAGTCACTATAAACTTTACCATCACCACCAATCTGAAACCTGTCTAATCAAGACAGGACCATGCATTAGAAACAATACATTTTCTCTGACAAACTAATACCTTCAAACGCTTTCCCTGACTTAGATCCTTCTGATGTGTTGTTCAGCCACTAAGTCATGTCTGACTCTTGGTGACCCCACAGACTGCAGCATACCAGGCTGCTCTGTCCCCTACTGTCTCTCAGAGTTTGCTCAAATTTATGTCCATTGAGTTGGTGGTGCCATCCAACCATCTCATCCTCTGCTGCCCCCTTCTTGTGCCTTCAACCTTTTCCAGCATCTGGGTCTTCCCTAATGAGTTGGCTCTTATCATGAGGTGGCCAAAGTATTGGAGCTTCAGATTCAGCAACAGTCCTTCCAATGAATATCCAGGGTTGATTTTCTTTAGTATGCGTTGATTTGAACTCCTTGCAGCCCAAGGGACTCTCAAGAGTCTTCTCTAGCACTACAATTTGAAAGCATCAATTCTTCAGCACTCAGCCTTCTTTACAGTCCAACTCTCACATCCATACATGACTACTGGGTTAGATTTTAGTTATTTTGACTCTGTGCAAAAACTGGAGTTGACACTGCACAACACAATGTTAATTAAAATTATAATTATTACCAGAACATGTGTAAACAATCTTACATACAGACTCTCTCACTCTCTTCTGAGCTGTTTGTGTTTTTTAGGTTGTACTTTTTAGGAAAGGGAGAAATAACTGGAATAGGATTTCTTGTTTCTCTGCACTTGTTTGTTATTTAAATTGAAGTTTTAAAGGGAAATGGTAGCTATCATTTTAGAGATCTACTCCAGTTAGACACAGACAACTTTCAGAAACCATCCCCTTGCATAGGCTCCTTCATGCTTCCCCTCTCCCGCCACCACCAAACCGATCCGTTTAACAGGACCCAGCCTCAATTTTCAAAATGAAAAGTCTCATTACAATTGCAACAGCTAGTTCCAAATTTTCCTGTTCTGCAATGATTCTGATAATCACCTCCAGAGTGCATTGTTTGTATGAGAGTGTCCTCCATTATGTTATCTTTACCGATTGAAAAAACCTAAACTTCTACCTTTGAATAATTCTAGGTTATTGTCACCTTGTCTCTTATCTTCTCAGACTGTGAACAATTCTCCCTCCACCTACACGGCTACCTTGACCGCATTTGTAGAGGGACAATGTGTCTCCCCTGAGCTTCCTCCTTTGTACCTGATGATTGCCTTGCTGGAGGAGGCCAGTGGAAAGGAATCATGTATTCCTCACCCTTTAAAAAGTAAAGCAACTCACATTTAAGATGTCACACTGTTTTATTGGAAAGTATAAAAAGAAACTGTTTTACGGTGTCATTACAATGACACGGTGCAAGGACTGGCTCTAAAAAATACCTCTGCCTTGGGAGACCAAACAGTTTAAGGCAGAAACTATCAAACGATGTCAAGCTAAACTGTTTATCCATCATCAGAGAACAGAATTGTTTTCTCTAATGGAGTGTCTTCTCTTGTTATGCATTCACTGAATATTGAAATCACCACTGTGGAAATTAATACTGAGGGGAAAATTCATGTGTCATTTGATAATGTAGTTAAGGATATGCGTTCCAGATTGAACAAAATTTAACATCAAAAACAGGGTCAAAAACATTATTGAAAGATTTTATCTTGATCCTAAGGATTTAGTTGCCCCCAAATGCATAAAATTAATAAAATATGTTTTACTTACTTCTGTTTTATTTAACAATTACTCTCTTGGACTGACCAATCAAAAATCCAAGCAAACAAAAACTCTAGTTTACAACAGTCTTTACCTTAAAAAGACATTTTCTTGGGTTTTTTTAAAAACACTATCTTAATTCACCATATACAACTAGATCCTTGGAAACGTCTTTTATACGTATGTTTTTACATAGTGTATTCCATGCACCAAAGTGTGGTAAACACGTTCTTTCATTGAAATAACACAGCTCGTTTTTACACAGATAACCATCATTCTATCCTTTTTTTCCTTTCTTTCTTTCTTTTTCGCTACACAATGCAGCACGTAGGATCCTAGTTCCCTGACTAGGGATTGAAGCCACACCCCTGCACTGGGGCACAGAGCCTCACCGCTGGACCATCAGGGAAGCTCTGATAACCAGCATTCTAAAAGCAAAATACAGGCGTGAGAGTACATCAAGCTAAAAAGTTTCAGCACAAGAAAGGAATCAACAGGCTGGGGAAATCCTAAGAAGTAGGAAAAATATCTGAAAGCAACATATCTGATACGGGGTTAACTTCCAAATTATACACGAAAGTCCTACAAAAAAGAGAAAAACAGAAAAAAAAAACTTAAGTGGACAAAGGATCTCAGTAAACATTTGTCCAAGAAGACAGTAAAATGGCCAACAAGTACATGAAAAGATGTTCACCATTACTGTTCATCAGGGAAATGTAAATCAAAATCACAGTGAACTATCACCTCATGCTCGGTAGAGTAGCTGTTATCAAAATTGGAACTCTTGTGCACCGTTGGTAGGAATGCAAAATTGTGAAGCCACTATGTATATAAACACCACAGAGGTTCTTCAAAAAATTAAAAAGAACTGCAGTATGATCAGGCAATCCTACTTCTGAAAGAGGTGAAATCAGGATCTCAAAGAAGTATCTGCACTCCCATGTTCACGGCAGCATTATCCACAACAGCCAAGACTGGGAAACAACCCAGATGTCCATCAATGAATGAGGGGGTAGAGAAAATGTGGTACACATATGCAATGGAATAGTTTTTGGCCTTAAAAAAGAAGGGAATGCTGCTGTATGTGACAACATAAATGAACCTGGAAGACATTATGTTAAGTGGGATAAGCCAGTCACAGGACAAATACTGTGATTCCACTCAGATGAGGTGTCTAAAATAAACTTATAAAAACAGAGAGAAAGTGGGTGTTTGCCAAAGGCTGAAGGGAGAGGGAAGTCACTATTCAACAGGGATAGAGCTTCAGTTATGCAAAATGAATACCTTCTAGATGTCTGTTCTACAACATTGTGCCTATAGTTAACAATACTGTATTACACTTTTAAAAGTTCAGACAGGGTAGATCTTGTATTAAGTGTATTTACCACAGTAAAAAATATTTTCTCTTTAATTTAAATTTTAAAAGGTGTTTCTAAGAATGCTAGCTGTATATATAGTTCTGTGAAAGAATGTCTTCAACATGCAATGCATGGAATAATAGGCATTTTTGAAACAATATGCATAATGAAGATGGTTTTCTTTTAACATTTTCATTAACAATAATCAGGGAATATGCTATTCCTAGAATCCAACCTGGATTGCTGTTAGAAGTTCTTCAGTGGCTTTTCTTGCACCCAGAACAAAATTCAACTTTCTGCCATGGTTCATGTTGTTTGCATTACGTGAGTTCAAGTCATTCTCCAGGTTCCTCTCTTGGGCCCACTCCATCCCACCCCACCCCTGCTCATGCTGCACTTACAACTCGACTCTGCTTTCAGCTGCCTCCAGACCCCAGGCTCTCTTCCACCTCCAGGCACTGGCAGACGCTATTCCCCTTGCCTGGAGTGCTTCTCCTCTCCACTGTCCACTGGGACTGGCACTTCTCTCTACCTGAGCGCTTAATTAGCTTGTCCATAGCTTTAAAATCACATAATCATTTTATTTTATTCCATATTTGCTTTCATATCTGGCCATGACCCAGAAGTTAGCCAGCACAAGTGCAGGAGTTCTGTGTTCCGAATTATTTCGACATCATAGGACAGCGTGTGTGGGCACCCAAGATACATTTGAAGAGTGAGTGAATGAGTGATTTTAGGGGAACTTTTTAAAGCTGAGTCTTTTTTTAATTAATTTGTTTATTTTAATTGGAGGCTAATTACTTTACAATATTGTGGTGGTTTTTGCCATACATTGACATGAATCAGCCATGGGTGTACATGTGTCCCCCATCCTGAACCCCCCTCCCACCTCCCTCCCCCTCTCATCCCTCAGGATCATCCCAGTGCACTGGCCTTGAGCACCCTGTCTCATAGGACTGGCGATCTGTTTCACATATAGTAATATACATGTTTCAATGCTATTCTCTCAAATCATCCCACCCTCTCCTTCTCCCACAGAGTCCAAAAGTCTGTTCATCTGTGTCTCTTTTGCTGTCTTGCATGCAGGGTCATTGTTACCATCTTTCTAAATTCCATATATATTAAAGTTGAGTCTTATTGTTTTCCATGGTATATAAACTCACAAGACCAGTAAGTATTCACCTTCCATCCATAAAAACAAATAATCACATACTTTTCTGAAATATAAACATATAATCCCCCTTTCCCTACTTCTCCACCTCCTCCTCTTTTATCCTCCTCTTCTTCTTTCAGCAGCAGGAAAACTTTAAAGTTTGTGACAGGAAACAACCATTTCATGAGCATGTGATAGGTATATTTACATTACATATCTCTTTACTCCACAAATGAGTTCTTTTTTCTATAGTCTGTCCATAACAGCAGGTTTTGTCTAATGCCAACTACCTGGACCACAAGCCTCACAGTGGGGACTGGATAAAGGTGTGAAGGAGACTGTGTAAATCAATCCTTAACACTAGCAACATGAAGGAGGGGCTTGCTTATTGATTTGATAGACAGCCAGTAATTACCCTAAGGGAGGTTACTCTGTAATCAGAAATCAGAAATTTTACCTTTAAAACCTTCAATTCAGCCTTCTAAACTTCAAATGGCATTCTACTTCAGCAAACTACTTCCATGAAGCTAAAGAATGCTTTCACATCTATCCAAAAAGATGTACCCTAGTTTATAAGTCCTATTCAAAGATGCATGTTTTTTAATTTCAGACTCTAGACACTTAGAATAATTCTTTTAATAAGTGCTTCATTACACAGCTAATATCTTAACAAATTTCTGTGACAACATTTAAATTAAAATAGGTGAACCAAATTAGCTCTTTTTCTCCAACCCACCACACCTCAGTCTCCTCTGCCTCAGAAACTACGCTTATCTCTGTGATGTGTGTCCTACAAGACATTATGGACCATTTAGGAATGAACACATCATCCTATACTGAAACAAAATTTACTTTTCCATCTTAATATAATACTTTGCATATTTCCACCTTGCTTTTTTTCCTGTCATAATATATCTTACAAATCAGTCTGCAACAAATGTCATGTTTTGTAACTCTTCCTAGTCATAGAAATATAGTTGCTCCTTAGTTAACTTTTTTATGCCCTACTGCTGGACATATAGGTCAATAACAGAAAGAATGGCAGTGTCATAAAGCATGCACATTTTAAAATAATAAATGCTAGCAAACTTCCCTCCATAGTGTCTACACCAATTAATAACTACACTTGGACTCAAAATATCTGATATACACCTTTACCCTACTTCATATTAGCAGTATTTTTCAAATCATCATTATATACAAAAACTTGTCATCCTATTTAGGGAAAACTTTTCAATTAATTTTCATTATAAAATATATGATTGAAATACATATATTTACTATACCTATGTACTTACTGAAACTTGGTGTTTCATCTTTTGCAAACTGTCTTTTTCTATCTTTTGTCCATTTTATTGTGCTATGGATATTCTTCTTAAATTTTTGAAATGTTTCTTTGTGGAACTTCTAGATGTGACTACTTTACTGTTAACACAGTAAAGAATACCCCCCCTGCCCACCGTGGTCACTTACATTTAAATCTGTTGACTGCTTCTTCATACATTATTTATCTTAACAGAATCAAATTTACCAGAGGCTCTTCTCATAAAGAAACAACCTGTCAAATTCTATTTTAAAACCTGTTAGATTTTTGTTGGGACCACACTGAAATTATATTTTAATTTACAGAGATATTAATGTATCTTCAAAATACTGAGTCTTCAGTTCAGGCAAAATGGCATATCTTTACATTATTTGGCATGTTTTTATGTCCTTCAGCAATTGTTTTAAATCACAACAATGTCTGACTTTGTACGAAACAAAAAATACAATATGTGAATACAGATAAGAGCAGAATGTCTATTTTTTTCTTCAAGAGGCTATGATTCTCATTCTTAGTAAAACAGACGTGAGCTGCACACACAGAGAAATAGCCTGGTCATTAGCTTCACAATTTAGCCCCTAATGACCAATAGGTGCATTCCTTTTTGATCTTTCCTAAAATCCAAAAAGATAGCTAAAGGAAAACTTTACGCTCTGGTTCCAACTATCTGAAAGATGTTATAGTCTACTGCAGTACAGCCAATATATGCAAATATGCCTATATTAAACATAATTTCAAAAATGAGGCAGTAATGATAATCCTCTTGCTAAAGAGGTCACTGCATGAGAATAATATATTTTTTATAAATTCAAAATTATAAAAATGCTGTTATAAAAGCCCTCTGGGTACATTCTATGCATATAAATTTTTCCCTTTATGCTGAATATTTTTAAACAACAGAAGTCTCAAAAAAAAATAGAAGCAAGTTTCAGACTAAACTACATTATTTTATATATTTCAATGAGAAGAATATTTGAATCATAATTATCCTACAAAATATCAAATTGTATCACAGTAGAGAATTAAAATATTCTCGTGTACTTCAGTTTTAGAATATCATGTAAACAACCAATCACCAAAACACAATTGTAAATTGTACAGTAAAATGTGCTTTTGCATTAAGTTGAAGACATTTTTTAATTAAAAAAAATTAAAAGAAAAAATATAAACGGTATTTTGAGTGCCACTTTCTAAATTCCCAAGGTCAGGGAGGAGAGACTTTGGGGTGATCCCACTTGTTGTGTGAGTCCAGGTCACACAGCACTGCTCCTGGACATCACACAAGGCCATGCCTTCTGCTATGTGTGGCTTTCCCGAAAGAACAAACTCACACAAGAATACCACTGGCAGTGTGGAACTTATTATATATCTATACAGGGAGATGAGGAGAGAATATGCACAGAAAATAAGCCAAAATGCCCTCAGGTTAGTCTTCAAATCCCCTTCTCCGTCAAGCTTCCAAAAGCCGTCTTACTTTTCCACTGAGCACTGTTTCATTAGCCCCGCTCGGCTTCCTGCAGTGCTTCCTCACGGAAAACTACTTTTTCTTGCAAAGTGGCGGCCCTCCGCCTGGAAGACCCGGATGTGGCTGAGCCTCAGCCCTGGGCTTCCAAGGTGGTGCTAGTGGTGAACAACCCGCCAGCCAGTGCAGGAGACATAAGAGATGCAGGGTCAGTCCCTGGGTCAGGAAGATTCCGTGGAGAAGGAAATGACAACCCACTCCAGTGTTCTTGCCTGGAGAATCCCATAGACAGAGGAGCCTGGCGGGCTGCAATCCAGAGTCGGACACGACTGAATTGACTTAGCACACACAAGCCCTGGAGGCTCAGCCTCTGCCTCCAAGGATCCTAGCCCGAAGCCACTCTGAACACGGGAACAGCTCTCCAACAAGGAACTCTCATTCGAGCCGACAGGAAAACAAATCTGTCTCCAGAGGTTGGTTTCATGCTATGTTCTCTAAAAAGACATTGTATAAGAAACACTGTGATAATCATACGGTTTTTATGTTTCAATTTGTTAATGTGGTGAATTACATTGATTGATTTGCGGATATTAAAGAATCCTTGCATTCCTGGGATAAAGCCCACTTGGTCGTGGTGTATGATTTTTTTAATATGTTGTTGGATTCTGTTTGCTAGAATTTTGTTAAGGATTTTTGCATCTATGTTCATCAGTGATATTGGCCTGTAATTGAAAGATAAAAACCATATGATTATCTCAATAGATGCAGAGAAAGCCTTTGACAAAATTCAACACCCATTCATGATTAAAACTCTCCAGAAAGCAGGAATAGAAGGAACATACCTCAACATAATAAAAGCTATATATGACAAACCCACAGCAAGCATCACCCTCAATGGTGAAAAATTGAAAGCATTTCCCCTGAAATCAGGAACAAGACAAGGATGCCCACTCTCACCACTACTATTCAACATAGTGTTGGAAGTTTTGGCCACAGCAATCAGAGCAGAAAAAGAAGTAAAAGGAATCCAGATAGGAAAAGAAGAAGTGAAACTCTCACTGTTTGCAGATGACATGATCCTCTACATAGAAAACCCTAAAGACTCTTCCAGAAAATTACTAGAGCTAATAAATGAATATAGTAAAGTTGCAGGATATAAAATTAACACACAAAAATCCCTTGCATTCCTATATACTAACAATGAAAAAACAGAAAGAGAAATTAAGGAAACAATACCATTCACCATTGCAACAAAAAGAATAAAATACTTAGGAATATATCTACCTAAAGAAACAAAAGACCTATACATAGAAAACTATAAAACACTGATGAAAGAAATCAAAGAGGACACAAACAGATGGAGAAACATACCATGCTCATGGATTGGAAGAATCAATATTGTCAAAATGGCTATTCTACCCAAAGCAATCTATAGATTCAATGCAATCCCTATCAAGCTACCAACGGTATTTTTCACAGAACTAGAACAAATAATTTCACAATTTGTATGGAAATACAAAAAACCTCGAATAGCCAAAGCAATCTTGAGAAAGAAGAATGGAACTGGAGGAATCAACCTGCCTGACTTCAGACTCTACTACAAAGCCACAGTCATCAAGACAGTATGGTACTGGCACAAAGACAGAAATATAGATCAATGGAACAGAACAGAAAGCCCAGAGATAAATCCACGAACCTATGGACACCTTATCTTTGACAAAGGAGGCTAGGATATACAATGGAAAAAAGACAACCTCGTTAACAAGTGGTGCTGGGAAAACTGGTCAACCATTTGTAAAAGAATGAAACTAGAACACTTTCTAACACCATACACAAAAATCAACTCAAAATGGATTAAAGATCTAAATGTAAGACCAGAAACTATAAAACTCCTAGAGGAGAACATAGGCAAAACACTCTCCGACATAAACCACAGCAAGATCCTCTAGGACCCACCTCCCAGAATATTGGAAATAAAAGCAAAACTAAACAAATGGGACCTAATGAAACTTAAAAGCTTTTGCACAACAAAGGAAACTATAAGTAAGGTGAAAAGACAGCCCTCAGATTGGGAGAAAATAATAGCAAATGAAGCAACAGACAAAGGATTAATCTCAAAAATATACAAGCAACTCCTGAAGCTCAATTCCAGAAAAATAAATGACCCAATCAAAAAATGGGCCAAAGAACTAAACAGACATTTCTCCAAAGAAGACATACAGATGGCTAACAAACACAGGAAAAGATGCTCAACATCACTCATTATCAGAGAAATGCAAATCAAAACCACAATGAGGTACCATTACATGCCAGTCAGGATGGCTGCTATCCAAAAGTCTACAAGCAATAAATGCTGGAGAGGGTGTGGAGAAAAGGGAACCCTCTTACACTGTTGGTGGGAATGCAAACTAGTACAGCCGCTATGGAGAACAGTGTGGAGATTTCTTAAAAAACTGGAAATAGAACTGCCATATGACCCAGCAATCCCACTCCTGGGCATACACACTGAGGAAACCAGATCTGAAAGAGACACGTGTACCCCAATGTTCATCACAGCACTGTTTATAATAGCCAGGACATGGAAGCAACCTAGATGCCCATCAGCAGATGAATGGATAAGGAAGCTGTGGTACATATACACCATGGAATATTACTCAGCCATTAAAAAGAATTCATTTGAACCAGTTCTAATGAGATGGATGAAACTGGAGCCCATTATACAGAGTGAAGTAAGCCAGAAAGATAAAGAACATTACAGCATACTAACACATATATATGGAATTTAGAAAGATGGTAACGACAACCCTATATGCAAAACAGAAAAAGAGACATAGAAGTACAGAACAGACTTTTGAACTCTGTGGGAGAAGGTGAGGGTGGGATGTTTCAAAAGAACAGCATGTATATTATCTATGGTGAAACAGATCACCAGCCCAGGTGGGATGCATGAGACAAGTGCTCGGGCCTGGTGCACTGGGAAGACCCAGAGGAATCGGGTGGAGAGGGAGGTGGGAGGGGGGATCAGGATGGGGAATACGTGTAAATCTATTGCTGATTCATGTCAATTTATGACAAAACCCACTGAAAAAATAAATTAATTAATTAATTAAAAAGAAAGAAAAAAATAATAATAAGGCATACATGCTACAAAGCATTTTATTAATAAATTCCAGGATTGTTAAATAAAAAACAAAAAAAAAGAAAGAAACACTGTGACCCTAAAAGAGGGGAGGGGGACGTAAATCTGAAGAAGGAGGGGCATAGCAATTATTGAAAACCAGCCCATCGTCCTAGACCATAACAAAGACATAAAAATAAAACATCTCAAAATGCCATGTGAGACAGAAAAGTTAAATCTGCCACAAAGGGGCTGTTAAAATTGGTTCATTATTTCACCTAGGATAAGCTTTACCGTTCAAGTATTTCAGTCAGTATTTCAGCTTTTTCCCACTAGATTATTTCAAGTATCTTTTATAGAAAAGTTGTTAAATGCAAGACAATCCAGCTTTTCTTTGTTGCTCTCATGGTAACCTGAGGATACAACAGTGTTGGTGTTTTCCAAACTGTGGTTTGTGACTAATTAGCGGGTTATGAAATCAATTTAGTGGGTTTCAACCAGAATTCAACTTTCAGTGGAAATAAATATTATAGAAAATATCAGATAACATCACATACTATAAGTGTGAGTTGTATGAAATTTTTGTTTCAATCGCATATGCCTATATATGTATTTATGTATGTATGATTGGACCATAGGCATGTCTCCTAACATGTCATGGTCAAAAAAAAAACCTTTAAACATTGATGTATATGTTATAAGTTTCATTTTTCCCTGATGGTAAGGCTTCTTGTAAAAGCAGGCCTCTGGTTCTCATGGCCAACACTGAAAGACATCTGCCTTCCACTGACTTCTGACTCTATATGTACCATGATATGTATCTTAATTTACAACATAGATAACTAGTAGATGGAGAAGGAAATGGCAACCCACTCCAGTACTCTTGCGTGGAGAATGCCATGGAGGGAGGAGCCTGGTAGGCTACAGTCCATGGGGTCGCAAAGAGTCGGACATGACTGAATGACTTCACTTTGACTTACTAGTAGATAGCCCAAAACTGGCCACATTCCTCCCAAACTCCATTTTCCCCCAAAGGAGGAGGCACAGTGCTATACGTTGGTCAGGCACAAAGAAATTATGGCTACAGTCTATTATGGAGCTTTCATTATTCTGGAAAAATGGGAGATCACAACTCAGGGTCCAAACAGAGACGACCTCCTGTGGTATTCTTCCTTCAGTATGGGAGGAACACAATTAAATATTTCTCTTGAGTATCTGAGAAACACAAGGAAGGACAGTGTACCCAGAGAACAGAATAATGGGAAGAGTGAAAGGAAGAAAAGGTATAGATAAGAGCTAGATCATCTGAAGTCTGCAGTGGAAAGCCCTTAAATGGTCTTAAGCAGGAGAGTAATATAATGTAAGACTATCTTTAGAAAACTTTTTCTGGCTGCTGGTTAGAAGCTAAGTTGCAGGAGAGCAAGCTTGGAGAATATTTAGAAGAGTGGTACAGTGGTCCAGGTGACTGACCATGGTGACTTGTGGGCGACAGTCCATGGGGTCACCAAGAGTCGGACACGACTGCACGACTAACTCTGTAACTGATAACGGCTGTTTCCCTAGTATACTAAGAGTTAAGAAAAAACGCAAGATTAGGAAATGAAGACTGTAAGTATATACTTTAAGCAAGATTTTTAGGAATATTGCTGTCAGGAAGAGCAGAGAAATGGGAAGTAGCTGGAGAGCAATGTGTGTTTAAGGGATATTAGAATCAATGCTATTACTCAACAAACAGTGCTGGGGAACGCTAGGACTCAGCGTGGAAAAGGCCTGCATGTTGACCTAACGAGGTCACTTGACTATTATAATACAAATGTAGGCTGAAGAGGCCATGGGGTAACGGTCCTCAATCCTAGCTGCTGGGGCTCAAGAGGCATACCTATGGGACTCATAGACTTCCAAGCTTATGGAAATTCTCTTGGAAATTACTATAATTTACATCAATATGCTATGATTGCTCCTGCCCCCCAGAACAGGTCAAAATCAAACATATCGTGGGATATAGTTAGTAGGAATAGAAACTATTCTAAACACCCTGTGTCCTCCCCGTGGCGGGGAGGTGAGCTCTGCTATGTAATGACACAAAATGGAAACCAGTCTTAGCACAAGCCTGTGAGATGAGGTGGGGTGATTGATTTTGTCCTCAGTTAACTGGGAAGCCAGACATACATGAGTTGTGGCCAGTTGTAATGGCATCTGTTCTTTTCAAGTTACCCTTCTATTTATTTACTTACTCATTTATTTTTGGTTGCACTGGATTGGTTGCTGTACACGGGCTCTCTCTGGCTGTGGTGAGCAGGAACTGCTCTCGTTGCTGCGTGCGGGCTTCTCATTGCAGTGGCTTCCCTTGTCGAGGAGCACAGGCGCTAGGCACACGGGCTCTAGTAGTTGTGGCTCACAGGCTCTAGAGGGATCCGTAGCTCTGGTGCACAGACATCACTGCTCCATGGCATGTAGGAACTTCCCAGACCAGGGATCGAACCCATGTCCCCTGCATTGGCAGGTGGATTCTTATCCACTGTAGCACCAGGGAAGTCTGGTATCCGTTTTTAATAATATCATGAATATGCGTAACACAGATACCTCTATCATTCTTACATTTGTTCTGGAACAAAACTGAATGGTGTCAGGATCATACCATCACCGTGTAATAGTGGTAATGTTGGTTAAGACTCAGCTACCTCATGTAAATATATCTTAAGGATAACACTGACCTCAGTGGTCAGATGTATTGGGAGGATGAGTTAATGCATCCTCAGGATGTAATCAATACCCATGGAAAATGGCTGACCTGAGGAAGAACTGGATCAAGCTAATCATTAACTGATTTCAGCACCAAACAGTTCTGCACAAGCTTATCATAAGACACAAATAGGCATGGGGAAAGAATAATCAAGTTTCAGACATGAAAGTGAAAATGTCTGTAATGCTTCTGTAAGACAAATTAGTTGTTTCTTTAAATCTATCCCTATCTCCAAACAGGCTTCTCCAAATATTAGGCATACTCATGTTGGTACTATTGCTATATCTGTTCTATAAACACTATACCAAATGTAAATGCTCAGAAAAATAAGAGTGTTTTGCTAGAAGAGGTACATGGCCTGAGACTACAGGGTGGACTGTGACATAACAAGAAATACATATTTGGTCTCTGTCCCTGGTTCCAGGTACAGGGGTCCTAAAACCATTGTAATTTCCTGAATGACAGGTGTACTAGGTATATCTTTTGTTCTAACATTTGATCCTTGACTCCGGTTCCTGACACAGACCTAAAACCTTTATGAGTTTCTGAGTGATGGAGGCAGAGGAGCATTTTATACAGAGTTCCTAAATCCCTTGGAATTTTCTGGGTGATAGGACCATCTTTTGTTCTAGTAAGGCAACTCTTGAAGGGCTCTTGAGTGGGAGCCAGTCACCAGAAGGACCAAGCATGATTATAAGCCTGGAACTTTCAGCTCCATTCCCCATCCTCCCAGGAGGGAAGAAGGGCTGGAGGCTGAGCTAATAAGCAGTCCTGCTTACGTGATGAAGTCTCTATAAAACGCCCTCAGCCAGGAGGTTAGGAGAACTTTCTGGTGAGTACATCCATGTGCCAGGAGGGTGGAGCACCCCAGCTCCACCTGACAGGGCCTCCTTCACTCAGGACCCTTCTGGAACTCACTCCATCTACATTCTTCTCTGGCTGTTCACCTCCATCCTTTTTTATATCATTTCTAATAAAGCAGGAAATGTAAGTAAATGTTTCGGTGAATTCTGTGAGCCATTATAGTAAATTATACAGCCTGAGGCAGGGGTTGAGGGGGTTGAGGGGTTGATGCTGTTGTGGGTGATAAGGTATATGGAAAATCCAGTCATTTCCCTCTGCCCTCAGTTCAGCAGAGCGACCCTGTAGAGCCACACATCACCCAGAATTCCAAGAACACTAGAAAACACTGAATAAGGTGGTCTCCATCCTTTATAATTTTTTCTTATTTTTGCTGTTTTCAGTTTGGAGGCAGGGGGGTAGCTGTGCTGGGTCTTCCTTTGCGGCCATCGGCTCTCTGACGGTGTGCACAGGCTTGCTTGTTGCTGAGTACAGACTCTACAGCACTTAAGCTCAGTAGTTGCAGCTCGCAGGCTCTCAAGCTGCATGTGGATCTTAGTTCCTTGAGCAGGGATTGAACCCACATCTCCTGCATTGGAAGGCGGATTCTTAACCACTGGATCACCAGGGAAGTTGTGGTTTCCATCTTTAAACCCAGAAATGAGTTTGACAAATGTCAGAGTTGCAGAGAGTCAGACACAACTGAAGCAACTTTGCATGCATGCACACATGCATTGGAGAAGGAAATGGCAACCCACTCCAGTATTCTTGCCTGGAGAGTCCCAGGGACGGGGGAGCCTGGTGGGCTGCACAGAGTCAGACACGACTGAAGTGACTTAGCAGCAGCTGCAGCAGAGTTGCATAGGGAGGAGGTGATTCTTCTGTAAACTGCTCGCTTCTCCATGCCCAACACCATTGACCCTTACCTGAATAATATGTTATTTTAAAGGGCAACAAAAAGAAATATTGTTTTACCTGACACCAAAAACAATTCTATTAGTGTAAAAACCATCAGGTTCATTATAGTAATCCATGAATTAATATCCCTACTTCTTATCAGATATACATCTGAGGTACAGTTTGCACAACTGTTGATATGACAAGAATAAACACAAAGAAAAATGCTTTTAAAACCTCATAAGCCATGTTATTGGAGATTTTTAACCTTTTTGTTTATTTCCATATTCCTGTATGTATTCTATATACAGATAATATTCCTTATTGTTTAAAATGAGAAAATTAAGAGCAATTTTTCATTATCCTTCCTTTTTCTGTTATCAGTTTGCTACTCTATTAAGAGTTTTGAGGATAACTTTTGTTGAGGCATCAAATCAAACTAATTACTCAGAGATAGCTTAAAGATAAAGTGAATAGTTCCAAAGATAAAAAGCACACCCACATTCTCTGGAGAAACCTCTGTTGATCAGATTTGAACTGACTCTTAGCAATAACAAAACAACATCCTGAAATAGCAACAGACAGGAATACAAAAGACAGCAGATCATTCGTGGAAGGATCTTCCTTTGAGATCACTCTCAATTTATTTCTGAAGATTTAGGCAACAATAAACCACTCTTTCTCCCCATATTTGCAGTAGCATCAACTCCAAGTCCCCACCACAATAGGATGGTGTTACAATCATAAATTCTTTTCATTAAAAAGCTCTGATTCAACTCTGTGGGGGAATACACTGTATATGGAAGCTTAGTTCTCAATTCTCTCTCAAAAAAATATAGCAGGTTCCAAGGACTTTTCTTGGACTCAGTAGCTACAGTTACAAAAACTTGCTCTATTCACCATCTTAACAGATAGGTAAAAGCAAATGGTTGTACCTTGAAATTTATAAATTTAGTATTCATGATAGACCTGTACTTATGGATGAGACACAGGACCATGGCTGGCAGTGATTTGTAATTTTGTTGAGGTATAAACCCTTCAAGTACAACAGAATGGATCATTCTCCACCTACCATTGGACTTACAAGATATCATATGAAGTAATTAAAAGTCTGTTACTTCATCTGAAAAATGACCATGTGGGAAGACAGAGAACCAAAATAAATACCTTGAAGCAGCTATTTGTGAAGAAAAGATTATATAGAAGCAGTGCACAAATCTCAATTACACATATGACCCTAGAACCAGGAACTTGCAACCCTCGGTTCATGTTTGTGAAATCCTAAAGATCTTGTTTTCTGTTCCTCACAGATGTGAAATTTTGGTTCCAAATATGCTTTTTTTAAAAAATCTGTGATCACAAATGTGAAATTGTAGTGAGTTTTCTCAAATATTTTTATCCCCAAAAGCCTTCTTCAGCTTCCACCATCAACAGAATCAAATTAGTCATTGTAATATGGCTTTACCTATAGAATAATGAAAAATGTTAGACCTTATCAAACCTTATATAGAGTATTTTATTTTTAATAACGATTATTCTTATATCAAGCACATGTTAAGTTTGTTTTGTAGTTTTCATCCTAATGCAAAATGGAATTCTGTGTGTGTGTGTGCAGGTGTGTGTGTGCAGGTGTGTGTGTTTGTGTGTTAGCTCATGTGTAAGTACAACCCTAGCAGGATAACCTAAGTGTTGTTCACACAGCCCAGACACGTGCATTCGAAACTCCCAAGATCAGTAGGAAGAGAAGGGAAGCTTCTATGGAAGAAATTACATTCAAGACATGCTTGGAACTGAGAGGCATAAAAATAGAGACTCACCAAAGAAAGGGAAGAATTTTTCCAGCAAAGTTTAGAACATCAAGATACAGAGCTATAAAATCTTGTGATTTATTGTTGTGGCAGGAAAAATATGCATTGACTTTAGGTACAAGGACCTGGTTCAAATCGTGACTTTCTAAATCTTATACTGTGACTACTTTCTGAATTCTGACCATATGCAAGAAAATACTTTTTAATGGAATTTTTTTTTTGTCTTTCATTTGACATCTTACTTGTGGCATGAGAGAAGATGGGTGAAGATAGATTTTCAATCTTTTGCAGCTTTAAAAAATGCCTGTCCAATAATTCTAAACAAATGCAACCTTTATTTTTTTTAACCTATTGGGAAAGTGACCTTTTTTAATGGAGTAAATACACTTAAAGTAACATAAAGATATCAGCTCCATCAAATGCCTCTACCCATTTTATATGCAAATCTGGGAATTTTCCTTGTTAGTATTCCTATTTCAGCGATCAGATACATAGGACAAACACAGGGTGATATGCGACTGTAGGACTGATAAAAGAAGAAGCTTTTTAAAAGCCTGTCTTTAATATTAAAAAAATCAAAACTGAGCCTTAGCTACTTTGTTCATTTTAATTTTATTGCTTTGTTTCATCAAAAGAAATGTAATTATAAAATGATTGAAACGTTGATGTTAATCTAACCATTAAAAAAAGAATGAATTTTCTATTGCTAGCATAGTGATCTAAACCATCTTTATATTATTCTGCCCTACCTATTATTTTCTGAAGTATTTATGTCACAAATGTCTCAATAAATCCTTATGATGCCATCTGACTGATAGCTGAAAACAAGTATTTCAGGCTTGAATCCATTTCAAATTAGGGAAACTGAAGCAACAAGCAACACTGAGGATATTTTGTATGCTGAGTATTTAGAACACTTTAATGGACAGTGGTTGTTACAAAAGTTCTTGATCTAGTATGGGATGGCAGTTGTTTTGAGTTCATTTTCCAGGGAGTTCAGGAAAGTTTGTTTTCTAATAGATTTATTAACAATACATGTTTACCACCAACCTTTCTATGAAGGAGACAAGGTCCAGTGAAGAAACAGCACTGTCCTTTGCTTACCACACACCTAATTACACGGGCATGGAACCAGGTCTACAACTTGGTGGCCAAGCATTCTTGAAAGAAGTTGCACTGTACTGGCCTCTCCCTAATCTAATTCTCAATTGACCTTTTCCTGCAAAACTTTTCACAATGCGCCCCTCTCCACCTTCCTCTCTGTGGACAGGAATCTTCCCTCAACCCTGAAACACTTGTAGAATGTTTCTTATCTGTTTTACTGAAACCCGGCTCCTCCTTGGGACACCTCGGCATCTATCTCTACCAGAAACTGATTTTTGTCACACCTCCACATAGCTCGACCCAACCCAATCTGCATTCTGGTGTCCTCCCAGCTGCCCCTGCTTTTCCACTCCACACTACCCTTTCATCTTCATAGCCACAGCAGCCTCTCTAGTCCCACCACTCGTTCTCCCCACTGCACTTCCTTGATGATCGCCTAGACATTCTCCGTTAATTAAAGGAGAGTCCTAACCTAGGCAGGGTCTTCATTCCCCCAACTTCTTGCCAATATTTTCAGTGACTCTAATGTCCACACTGATGGGCCAACATTTTCCACTTGTGGTACTCTGATCTCCTTCTGCCAAACTGCCATCTCCCACGCTACCTCCCTGCATGTTGTCCTCACCAGACCTGACACCCCTTCTGAAAACTAGATTCTAAGCGTCCACTTTCTGGTCACAGCAGTTCACTTGCTCAAGTATACTCCCACCACCCGCACATCCCACAACCACCTGAGACCTCCGGTCCCTTCACCAGCACGCCCACTGCCATTAGCCCTACCGGACTAACACTGCTCCGTGTCCAGCCTCTTTCCATGGCCTGTCATTTAAACACTCCTTGAAAATGCCCTTGACTTGATGCCCTTCACTCTCCCTGAGAATAACCACAGGTTATTTGCTGAACCTTAATATCAATCTCCACAGCACCTCAACCAACAACTCAGTTGATTGTGCTCCCCTTACAGTCAATGATTGCAAGTCTTAAACTGGCAGCTAATACTGCTGACTAATCCTATTATTTTCTGGTAAGCTTACTTTCCCACTCCTGAGAAGAATATTTCATCATTTTCTTATCTGTCAAAACCCTTTCACTTTTCCTCCTCACAAGTGACTTTTCTTGCCTCATATTGCATTAAAAAATGAAAGTAAACACACATGAATACATTTAATTTTCCACCAGCAAATCTATATACCTATCCTTGAATCTGTTTCCTTCTTCCTTTCCATCATAAGGAAGTAAGTGTCCCCATATCCCCACAGAATACTGAATACCTTCCCCTAGTTAGTACTTAGATTCCATCTCCTGTTCCCTCCCTTTCCTTCTTTAAACTGGATTATTTATTTCAGCTAACAAACTCATGTAACTTTCTATTGTCTAAAAAGAAGTGAAACTAAATTAAAACAGCATGATATAAAATTATATATATGTGTATATATATATGCACATACACACACACACCCATACTCCTATAGCTTATGCCTCATTTTTTGTTCCCCTTTACAACAAGACATCTCAATAGATTTATCTCTGGAACTTCCCCCAATTCCTAACCTGCAACCCATCCTAATCAAGCTTGAATGCCCACTTCTCAACAGACACCACTCTCATTAGGATCATCAGTGACCTAACTGCCAAACTCAACCTAACAAGCAACAAGTGTTAGAAAAAGCCTTCTCTTGCCTTAGTTGCTGAATGGACCATTCACAGTGATCCTCCAAAGACTAGGGAATGAACAATAGGACAGATTCACAAGTTTCTCTGCAACAGACTTGAGCCAGACAGTAGCTCAGTCAGAGGAGTTAGGAGGAAGTAAATAGAAAATGGAGTTCAATACAAGGCCCCAATCAAAGCCAGAAACATGGTCAGGAAGATAAAAAGGTGAAAGAGGCGGGCAAAGATAAGTAGGCTTTGCCATGATAACAAGACTGAAACCAGTGACTGGTTCTGCCAAGTCCACGGGCATCTTAGACATGAACATAGAAGTCCAACGCCATTAATGTAATAAGAGTAATACATATACATACATTTGTGACCTTTGAAAGGGATACAGTTCAGTTCAGTTCAGCCGCTTAGTTGTGTCCAATTCTTTGTGACCCCATGAACTGCAGCACACCAGGCCTGCATGTCCATAACCAACTCCCAGAGTCCACCCAAACCCATGTCCATTGTGTCGGTGATGCCATCCAGTCATCTCATCCTCTGTCGTCCCCTTCTCCTCCTGCCCCCAACCCCTCCCAGCATCACGGTCTTTTCCAATGAGTCAACTCTTCGCATGAGGTGGCCAAATTATTGGAGTTTCAGCTTCAACATCAGTCCTTCCAGTGAACACCCAGGACTGATCTCCTTTAGGACAGACAGGTTGGATCTCCTTGAAGTCCAAGGGACTCTCACGAGTCTTCTCCAACATTACAGTTCAAAAGCATCAATTCTTTGGTGCTCAGCTTTCTTTATAGTCCAACTCACATCCATACATGATACTGGAAAAACTATAGCCTTGACTAGACAGACCTTTGTTGGCAAAGTAACATCTCTGCTTTTTAATATCTGTCTAGGTTGTTCATAACTTTCCTTCCAAGGAGCAAGCATCTTTTAATTTCATACAATCCTGTATAAATGTATCAACTCTTCTGTAATAATTACTTGCTATATATATAATGGGCTTCCCTTGTGGCTCAGCTGGTAAAGAATCTACCTGCAGTGCGGGAGACCTGGGTTCGACTCCTGGAGAAGGGAACGGCTACCCACTCCAGTATTCTGGCCTGGAGAATTCCATGGAGAGTCCACGGGGTTGCACAGAGTCAGACACGACTGAGCACCCTTCACTACTACTACTGCTGCTAAGTCGCTTCCGTTGTGTCCGACTCTGTGTGACCCCATAGACGGCAGCCCACCAGGCTCCGCCGTCCCTGGGATTCTCTAGGCGAGAACACTGGATTGGGTTGCCATTTCCTTCTCCAGTGCATGAAAGTGAAAAGTGAAAGTTTAGTCGCTCGGTTGTGTCCAACTCTTTGCGACCCCGTGGACTGCAGCCTACCAGGCTCCTCTGTCCATGGGATTTTCCAGGCAAGAATACTGGAGTGGGCTGCCACTGCCTTCTCCAACTATATCACTACATATATATAATTCTATTTTTATAACTGTTCTTATTTTTAAACACATATACAAAATAGGTCATTTTAAGTGAAGTGAAGTCGCTCAGACGTGTCCGACTCTTTGTGACCCCATGGCCTGTAGCCTACCAGGATCCTCAGTCCATGGGATTTTCCAGGCAAGAATACTGGAGTGGGTTGCCATTTCCTTCTCCACAGGTCATTTTAAGTATAGTATAAAAAATGAGCTTTGGTGTACTTGTGTCTGTCTACACACAAATGGAATATTTTGGACAAATAAATACATTTCTATCTACTGTTTGTGAAAATGTAGCAGTCCCTATACTGGCACTGCTCTGTTTTGTGTCAAGCCCATCTGTTGCCATTATCCAAATGTCTATTTTTATTATTCAATTTCCCAATAACATGTGTCTGCCTTCCTTGTCCCATTAACTCTCTATTCCTTTATGGGCTTCCTATAGAATCATCAGCTCTATTCATTATATTCCACTGGCAAAAAATATTTTAGGAAAGAAAAGGGTGTATGAACAAAGGGCAGTTTTACATAGTGCGGATAATTATCATGGTCTTTCGCACACAACACCTATTTACACTTTAAACAACACTGGCCCAGACAGAACAATCTTTCCCTAAATTTGTATGTAGCAGTAACAGCAACAGAAACACCAAAAGTAACTCCATTTATCACTGTGTCTGTGTGCTGCCCAGTCGCTTCAGTCATGTCCGACTCTGTGTGACCCTGTGGGTCAGGGCCCACGAGGCTCCTCTGCCCGTAGGATTCTCCAGGCAAAATACAGGAGTGAGCTGCCATTCTCTTCTCCAGGGGATCTTCCCAACCCAGGGATCAAACCAGGGTCTCCTGCATTGCAGGTGGATTCTGCACCGCTGAGTCACTGGGAAAGCCACATCACTGTATCTAATTTTCTTTAAATTATACTGTACTATGTAACACCACCAAAATTAAAATGCAGATGAACAGAAAGACTGTTACTGAAATATGGGACTGTGGTAGTTGTCACAGACTTTCAGGTAGAACCCATGTTTCCTCTTTCTTGGAAAGCCGTCTTGGTGTATGCAGGAAAGTCTCCACACCAGGTAATGGACAAGCTCCTCCACACTTTCCTGGGGCCTTCCTTATATTCAAAGTAGGAGACAAAGCAGTATACTGACCACCAGCCACTCTGCCCACCCAGTGATCCCAGACTCATTGCTAGTTTTAGCAAAGAATGCTGAAAAAACCTCACAACTGGATCCAGCCTCAAGTCAAAAGTGACTTCTAACCTAGCACTGCATCTGTGAATCCTGTGTGCTCTGAGAGCCCTATAACCAGAGCAGAGTCTTTTTTTTTTCTTTTTTTTTTTTATTAGTTGGAGGCTAATTACTTCACAACATTTCAGTGGCAGAGCAGAGTCTTTGATCTGACCTACAAAGTGTGTCAGATACACCAAGGCTCCAAGGACCACTTTTAAATGATTTCATCAAAGAACAAATGTTCCTGAAAACAAATACATCAAGAAAATACCTTTCTTTGTCCTTAAATATTTAACCTCATTTCAAAAGTCAAACAGCTTATACATAACTATTTATTAATTATAATAAACTATATGTTACATTTTCCATAATGTAACAGAAAACTAGATTTGGCATCTACTGCTGGTTCAGATACTAACTAAAGTTTTCCCTTAAGGAAGAGATTTAACCTCTATTCATTCAAAATATATTTACTGACCATCTACTCGACCTCTTGTAAGAACATGTTTTGGGTATCCTTTTAACCAAACATGTACCATAAACAATATTCTCTAGAGCACAAAAGCAACATCTCCTAAACTACATGTTATTTTTCTAACAGACAAAAAAACAGTTTCATTTCCCACAGGAGCAGAGATTATGGTTTTAGGTCTCCTTAGCACTTGCATAAAAAACTTGCAGAATTTTTAACTGTACTGAAAAGATAGAATGTCCCTCTTCCGAAGAAGCTACCCACAAGCAAAGATTAGGACTTCATTTCCATCAAAACAGAAATACTTCCAGAGGAGAAAACTCTCAAAATAAATCGAAGAGTTTACCACCAGATCATATCAGTACTAAGGAAAGCATAATAAGGACATATATCCAGTATCATGTGGTTTTTTTAGGTGACAAATATATTGCCTCTCAAGAATATAACCTATCCCTTCTGCCAATTATCCTGGCTCAGTGGCCAGGATGAACTGACAAGCTAAAGAAATCTTCATTCTTGTTCCATTAAACATAATTTTAAGTCACTTTATTAAGGTATTAATTGACATACAAAAAGCTATATATATATATTTAATGTATACAACTTTCTGAGTTTGAGGCATATACCCATAAAACCACCATGAAACATACTTGTGAAAACAACTGTTTCTTGGATCTTGGATCATCTCCTCATCTTTTATTTTAGAATGGGGCAGCTAAGAAAAGAAAGTGCAAATACCAAGTCATAAAATATAAATATTTGCATTAAAAGGACTAATAATTTCCCTACAAATGTATTTAATGTCATTTCTTGAATTACTTGCATAATAAATATAGAAATTATGTTCTTTGAGTTAGTAATTACCAAATAAATCCCCCAAATTACATGACGATGTAGAAATGATACACAGAACACACCCACTCTGGGCAGGTAATGTTCATAACATCTGAGACAAAGACTTTCGAAGCCACATGCCAAGAGGAATAATAACAAAGCAAATTAATAATAAGATAATAATAGGGTAAACTCGCTCACCATTTTGTTTATGAAATATACACATCTTGTTGCATATAACTATAGTTCAAAAAGATATTTCTGTGTAATCTATTCTGCAGATAGTCTTGTTTGAATTTTTATTTAGGCTCCATGATCCATTTGAAACTGATTTTGGATAATGATGTGATATACTTTTTTCCATTTGGGCATACAATTGACCAAGCACCATTTTATGAAAAGACTTTCCTTTGTCACTGCAAAGAGTAAACTTTATCCATAGCCCACATAAGTGTAAGTTCAGTTTCCTACTATTTTATCCCAATGACCTAATCGTCTATACTAGTACCAATATCACACTGTCTGATTTACAGTAGCTTTATCAAGACTATCATCATTTAAATAGAATAAGTCTTCCAATTTTGTTCTTCAACACTCTTGGCCATTTATGCTCCTTTGCAATTTTGGCTATATTTTAAAATAAACTTATCAAAGTCTATCAACAATTTTGAGGATAAGTTTATTAGATCTATGATTTTTTTAGAAAATATCACTTAACAATACTGAATCTTCTGATCCTATCATCTATTTCAGTTTTCTGTAATTATTCTTATAAATGTTTTATAATTTTCTTTTAGATGGTCTATGTATGCTTTAGCAGACTTATTCTAGCACTCAGTGTATCTATTTTGTTATCAGTAGTATTTTTTACCATGAGATTTAACATTTAAAATACAATTTATATTCTAACTGTGTTTGTGAGTCATAAGAGTCCCTATTTTTCTACTAATATGTTGTCTAATTTATGTAGTAAGTAGAAAAGATCAGAGCTATGGGCACAAAAATATTTACCAGAAAATCATTTTGTTATTTTGGGTTTATTGGTCCATGTCTGATTACGATGGGGGGACAAAAGAAAGTTGGGGTTGATTCACAAGACTCAGGGAGTCTTGATAACCATTACTTGGATTTATGGGTGAAAAGAACGGGCACAGTAGCTTAGAAGCTGAAAGTTCAGTAAATGTAAAGATGTGTTTCATCACTAATATCATAAAAGAAAATTTTCCAAAATCCACATCCTGGAAAATTCCCACTCAGTGTAACTGAAGATTTACCCAAAGTAAGAACATGCTCAGTGCTGGCCAAAAAGTAGCTTTTTTGTCTCAGACTTAAGGTCCAGAATCCAAGCTCTGTAGACAGCTGGATCTCTCCTCGTTGGTGAACACATTCTCAGCAGACTCCCAGGTCCCATTCTTTGCTTTGTCCCACGTTGTCTCCCAGTAATGGCAGCCAGATGAAGCCAGGGGAGATCAAGACAAAAAATGAGTAGCTGAACATCTCGACATGTGCTTACACTCTCTGTCTAAAGTTCCCACACTGGACATTCCTCAGGTCATCTGAAATGATGAGGAGTTCATAGGTTGTGTCAACATTCAAGGTCACATTCATTTAGAAGTTCAGCATCCTTGGATTCATCTGTAGAACAGCTCTCAGCTGGAGCTCTTGTTTCTGGAACTTAGAAACCAGTTCCCCCATCTGGCAATTGGATCTGATGTTGTTCTTCTGAAAGACCAAAGAGCAGAAGGGGCACAATAAACCCTCTCCCACTGAGCTCCTTCTGCAGTGAATTGACGCCTTGGAGGCAAAATACCCACATTTCAGGTACATGGGTTTTGCAAGATAAATTAGGCAGACAAGACATCTGGTTGCTTCTTCTAAGTGTGCGGCCACAACAGCTGTGTCTCCTCCACTAGATTCTCTTCTGGCTTCCAGCTGCTTCCACTGACAGCTCAGTTCTGCACTGAGAGTGACCTACAAGAGGCTTTTATCAGAGGGGCCTCTCCTTCCACCTCACTCACATAGGGCTCTCCTCTGTAATTTAATCAGATTTTAATTCTGGCATAAGGGAGATTTTTGCTAATGTCTTAGATTGCCAGAAACGAAAAGATTGTAACTAGAGACTGTTACTTTTTTAACCAATGTGGACAATATATTATTCTATTATTATTCTACATTAGTTCTTGAATATTGTGTCTGTTGATGATAAAACATAGAATTCAGATGGAAAGTTTTAAAATATGAGGCATTATTCAGTTCAGTTCAGTCACTCAGTCATGTCCAACCCTCTGCAACCCATTGGACTACAGCACACCAGGCCTCCCTGTCCACCACCAACTCCTGGAGCCTACACAAACTCATGTCCATTGCATCAGGGATGCCATCCAACCACCTCATCGTCTGTCGTCCCCTTCTCCACCCACCTTCAATCTTTCCCAGCATCAGGGTCTTTTCCAATGAGTCAGTTCTTCACATCAGGTGGCAAAAGTATTGGAGCTTCAACTTCAGCATCAGTCCTTCCAATGAATATTCAGAACTGATCTCCTTTAGGATGGACTGGCTAGATCTCCCTGCAGCCTAAGGGACTCTCAAGAGTCTTCTCCAACACCACAGTTCAAAAGCATCAATTCTTCTGCACTCAGCTTTCTTTACAGTCCAACTCTCACATCCATACATGAACACTGGAAAAACCATAGCTTTGACTCTATGGACCTTGAATGGCAAAGTAATGTCTCTACTTTTTAATATGCTTTCTAGCTTGGTCATAGCTTTTCTTCCAAGGAGCAAGCGTCTTTTAATTTCATGGTTGCAGTCACCATCTGCAGTGATTTTGGAGCCCCCAAAAAATAAAGTCTGCCACTGTTTCCTTTGTTTCCCCATCTATTGGCCATGAAATGATGGGGCCAGATGACATGATCTTGATTTTTTGAATGCTGAGTTTTAAGCCAGCTTTTTCACTCTCTTCTTTCACTTTCATCAAGAGGCTCTTTAGTTCTTCTTTGCTTTCTGTCATAAGGGTAGTGTCATCTGTGTATCTAAGGTTATTGATATTTCTCCCAGAAATCTTGAGTCCAGCTTGTGCTTCATCCAGCCTGGCATTTTGCATGATGTACTCTGCATATAAGTTAAATAAAGCAGGGTGACAATATACAGCCTTGATGTACTCCTTTCCCTATCTGGAACCAATCTGTTGTTCCATGTCCAGTCTAACTGTTCCTTCCTGACCTGCATACAGACTTCTCAGCAGGCAGGTCAGGTGGTCTGGTATTCCCAACTCTTAAAGAATTTTCCACAGTTTGTCATGATCCACACAGTCAAAGGTTTTGGTATAGTCAATAAAGCAAAAGTAGATGTTTTTCTGGAACTCTCTTGCTTCTTCTATGATCCAGCGGATGTTGGCAATTTGATCTCTGGTTCCTCTGCCTTTTCTAAATCCAGCTTCAACATCTGGAAGTTCACAGTTCATGTACTATTGAAGCCTGGCTTGGAGGATTTTGAGCATTACTTTGCTAGTGAGATGAGTGCAATTGTGTGATAGTTTGAACATTCTTTGGCATTGCCTTTATTTGGGACTGGAATGAAAACTGACCTTTTCCAGTCCTGTGGCCACTGCTGAGTTTTCCAGATTTGCTGGCATATTGAGTGCGGCACTTGCACAGAACCATCTTTTAGGATTTGAAATAGTCCAACCGGAATTCCATCATCTCCACTAGCTTTGTTCATAGTGATGCTTCCTAAGGCCCACTTGACTTTGCATTCCAGGATGTCTGGCTCTAAGTGAGTGATCACACCATTGTGGTTACCTGGGTCATGAAGATCTTTTTTGTACAGTTCTTCTGTGTATTCTTGCCACCTCTTCTTAATATCGTCTGCTTCTGTTAGGTCCATACCGTTGCTGTCCTTTATTGTGCCCTTCTTTGCATGAAATATTTCCTTGGTATCTCTAATTTTCTTGAAGAGATCTCTAGTCTTTCCCAGTCTATTGTTTTCCTCTATTTCTTTGCAACAGAAATAGAGGCATTATTATTAACCCTTAAAAATAAATGGAGTTAGTTTTAAATAGTTCTTGACTATAAAAGCAAAATCACCTCATATTCTGATCAAGGAAATTAATTAAACCTACTGAGAAGTCTCTCCTAAAGTCACACATAATAGACACAGTCACTTCTTCAAAAGGGTTTTTCACCACAATTGTGAACATCCTCCTTTAGAAGTTTGGTAAATAAATCCCTGTTTCCTGACAGCCAAGATTCTGGAAATTTTTTGTTATAGTTCCAAAAATAAAAGATATTTTTGCAATCTTACATCCCTTAGAACATAACATATACTAGATACTTTTTATTAATGTTCAAAAATGTTCCTTATTGACTTACATGACTCACAGATGATCAGTGATTGAGGACGAAGAATGAAAATTTGGGCAGAAATAGGATTTGGGGTAGGAGTGAAAGAGGCATTAGTTTACATTTTGATGATTAAATTACATAGTCTTCAAATAATTATTTCCACAGTGATCATTAGAGACCCTCATCACTTTACAGCCAAAGCAAAGGCATATTCCAAGCTCTCCAGTCACGATGTCTCATTAAGGCAGAAAAACACACAACTGTAAGTATAACTGTGACCCACTTTTACCATTTTTTCACACTGCATTTCTCCATTGCTTTGGAAGTATCATAATGTGTCATATAAACATATCTATGAAGTTTGAATTTATTATTTTAATTAGAAATTTCAATTAATTTATAACTTCTTTTACAATGTCACATTTTTGGAAATATTCTCACATTTGTAGTTTAATTATTAATAACTCTTGCTCATGAACGATTGGTCCCTGATATGTTGTTAAGAACACTTTTTCTTCTTGTGGTATGAACACTTAACATGCTATCTACTCTCTTAACAAAATTTTAAGTGCACAACATAGTGTTAACTATAGGCACAATGTTGTAAAACAGATCTCTAGAAGTTATTCATCTCTCACTACTGAAGTGGTATACCTGTTGAACAGAAACTCCCCATTTCCCCCTCCCTCAGCCCCTGGCAGCCACCATGCTGCCTTCTGTTTCTATGAGCTTGACTGTTTTAACAGATATCATATAAACAGAGCCATGCAGTATTTGTTCCTCTGTGACTGGGCTGTTTCATTTAGCGCACTGTCCTCAACCCATCCATGTTATTTATATGGCAGGATTTCCTTCTTAATACTGAATAATATTCTATTGTATGTATATACCACATACATATACATTTGCTTACACATTCATCTGTCAATTAATATTTAGGTTGCTTCCACTCACTATTGTGATTAATGCTGCAATGATCATGAGAGTTCAAATATTTCATTGTGATCCTGATTTCAAATATTTTGTATAAATACTCAGAAGCAAAAATGCCAGATCAACAGCAGTTCTATTTTTAATTTTTTAAGGAAATGCCATTCTGTTTTCCATAGCAGCTACACAATTTTGCATTTCTACCAAGGGTACAAGATTCCAATTTCTCCACGTTTTCATCAATACTTAATATCTGTTTTGTTGTGTTTTATGGTTTTGATTTTTTGTGAGTTTTTCTTTAATAGCCATCCTAACAGGTATGAGGTAATACATCATGATGGTTTTGATTTGCATTTCTCTGATGACTAGAGATGCTGAACATTTTTCATACACCTGTTGGTCATCTGCCTATCTTCTTTGGAGAAATATCTATTCAAATCCTTAGCCTATTTTTTAAACAGGGCATTTGTTTTTGTTTTGCTAATAAGTTCTAAAAGTTCTTACATATTTTGGAGATTAGCTCTTTATCAGATAAATGGCTTGCAAATATTTCCTCCCATTCTCTAAGTTGCCTTTCCACTGTTTATTGTTTCCTTTGCTGGGCAGAAGTTTCTTAGTTTAATATAGTCCCACTTGTCTATTCTTTCTTTTGTTGTTTATGCTTTGGGTATCTTATCCAAGAAACCATTGCCAAGACCAATGTCATAAAGCTTTTCTCATTTTCTTCTACGAGTTTCGGTTTCAGGCCTTACATTTAAATCTTTAATGCATTTTGAGGAACTTTTTATGTGTTATAAGTGTCCAATTTCATTCTCCTACATGCAAATCTCCAGTTTCCCGACACCATTTATTGAAGACACTATCCTTTTCCCATTGTATTTCCTTGGCAGCCTTGTAGGAGATAAGTTGACCTTATATGTGCGGGTTTGTTTTGGGACTTTCTATTCTATTGTTCTATGTGTCTTTTTATACTAGTACCAATTAAGCACTGTAGTTTTGCAATAAGGAACTATGATGCCATCAGTTTTGTTCTTCTTTCTCAAGACTGCTTAGGTTATTCTGGGTTTTTTGTGGATCCCTATGAATTTGAGGGTTATTTTTTCTATTTCTATAAAAATGCCACTAGGACTTTGACAGAGATTGCATTGATTCTATAAATTGTGTTGAATAGTGTGGACATTTTTACAGTATTAAATTTTATAATCCATGAACATGGAATGCCTTTAAATTTGTGTGTCCATTTTAATCATCACTGTTTCAGTTTTAAGTAGACAAGTATTTTACCATCCTAGCTAAGTTTATTTTATATACTATCTAGGATCCATTTTGAGTTAATTTTTGTGTATAATGTGAAGCAGGGGGTCCAAATTCCTTCTCTTGCATATGGATATCTAGTTATCGACAAGATTATCATTTCCTCCACCACATTTTCTTGGCATCTTTATCAAAAATCAACTGACCGTTTATGTATGGGCTTCTTTCTTCATTCTCAATTCTATTCCATTGTTCTAGATGTCAATCTTTATGTCAGTGGCACAATGTCATTTACTGTAGCTGTGTGGTAAGTTTTGAAATTACAGAGTGTGAGTCCTCCAACTTCACCTTTCTTTTTCAAGATTGTTTTGGGTCCCGTGCATTTCTATATGAATTATAAGATATGCTTGTCAGTTTCTGCAAAACGCTAGCTGGGATTTTGATAGACACTGTGTTGAATCCTTAGATCAATTTGGATAGCATTACTATCTTAAAAATGTTAAATCTTCTGAACCATGAACATGAAATATCTTTTCATTTATTTGGGTCTTCATTAATTTCTTTCACTAATGTTTCACAGTTTTTGGTGTATAAGTGTCGTATTTTACTTTTTAAACTTATTCTTGAGTATTTATTCATTTTGATACTACTTGAAATGTAAATTTTTCTTAATTCCCAGTTCAAATTATTGATTGCTTGCAAACTTTATTACTAGATAATTTCATCTCTATTTTCACAATAGTGGTGCACAAAGGATTATTATGCCATTTTTACAGATGCTGCTGGGAATAGGAAAGAGGAATTCTGAGACTCAGAGAAATTAAAAAGAATGTACATTAAACAAAGATAGGTAAGTTGTAAAGACTGTAAACCAATGTTAGAGGTTCAAATAACCTCTAATATCATCTATGTTCTAATTTGTCATGTGCCT
This sequence comes from Cervus elaphus, assembly GCF_910594005.1. NCBI lineage: Eukaryota > Metazoa > Chordata > Mammalia > Artiodactyla > Cervidae > Cervus > Cervus elaphus. The sequence continues at coordinate 5,110,345 of NC_057818.1, read as the reverse complement.
CTCTAAGGAAGGAAACCTTTAACAAATTATTCTGAACATTACCTTACAAGCAGTTTTGCCTATTTGCACACCTCAAGTGTGCCACATCTCTTTGTTTTACTAAGTAAATCTGCAAAATTATAACCACTTGGATTATCCTAAATATCCTTAGTAAAATGTCCAATACGATGGTTTTTACTCTTGAATAACAAATCAGTTATTTCATATGAAAGACATCTTATTTTTTCTCATTACTTAATACTCTTCAAAAATCTAAAAAGATATGATGCTTGAAAATTAGGAAAAAAGAGGGAAGGAATTATTTTTAAATGTTTATAGCATTGTTAATCTGTTACTGACTGCATTTGTTCCATATTAAATAGAATTCTGAACACAGGGAAACACAAAACTGTGGGAGTGTGGAACTCCAGAAGCATGAAAATTAATGAAAGCCCAAATGATCACCTTGCTGCTGCTGCTACTGTTGCGGGCGGCGGCGGCAGCGCTTCAGTCGTGTCCGACTCTGTGTGACCCCATAGATGGCAGCCCACCAGGCTCCTCTGTCCCTGGGATTCTCCAGGCAAGAACACTGGAGTGGGTTGCCATTTCCCTCTCCAATGCAGGAAAGTGAAAAGTGAAAGTGAAGTCACTCAGTCGTGTCTGACTCTTCGCGACCCCATGGACTGCAGCCCACCAGGCTCCTCCGTCCACGGGATTTTCCAGGCAAGAGTACTGGAGCAGGGTGCCATTGCCTTCTCCGAATGATCACATTGATAGACATTAAATACAACTCCTGTTTTCTCAGTTTTTATTTCAGGCCACTGGTTGTCTCAGACTCTAAAGTTCAGACAGTATTATAGACTCAACACAGCAGTGAAATCAGCTTTCAAGTAATATTTCATCTCATTGGATTTCAATAGCTCTTTAATGCAGCCCCTTTTATCTGGAGTCCACGTGAGAAAGATGGTGTGCCACCACTCAGAATAACAAACAAATCCCTTGGCTATATTCACTTCTACATTGTATTCTGACTGAAGTCCCTTGGAAAAGGAAATGTGCTGCATTACAATTTCAAAAATAGCCAGAGATTGAAAATTAATGCATCACAGAGCACGTTGTTTTGGCCTTTTGTCTAAAGGGCAAATGCAGACAAATCAGAGTCTAGAGCTGTGTGCCATATATAGGGATTTGTTTCCTGCACAAAATTCCAAAGAAAACAGTGCATTCAAATGGTAATGAAGAGAGGGCCTGGGTGCAGATAATGGTATATTAAACTTGGATGAGCTAATTGTGCATTTTCATGTGAATCAGCCTCCTGCTAAGACTCATTAGGAATGCACATTAAAGATATAGACAAGTGTGCCGCCTTTTAATCAAGTGTCTCATTTCTAACAACACTATTAGTATTGTGAACATTCTGGCAAGTGGAATTTTTGACTGAAATTTAATTGTACCTATTGGAAATATGATTCTGTTTCAAAGCTGTAAGAATATCTTGATGTGAGGGTAGAATGGGAAGTGGGGGTCAGGGGAAGAGAGTGAACTTACAATAGGAATTCACGGATTACTTTCTTTTTCTCTTAAAAGCTAAATACGTTGGACTGTTGAACTCAATTCTCACTTGGAATCCATACAGAGTCTCACAAAATATCAGTCTACAGATGGTGCTAAGGAAATGGCAGTTGAGACTGTAGCAGCAATGCTTAGGAAAAGTGAGCGCATTTCATAAAGAGGGTAATAGAACACGTGCGGAGCCTCAGATCAAGAGAGGCTTCGTACAGGGCAATCTGCATCTAGAAGAGTAGCAAACTACTCATATGATTATAATTAGACATGTTCTGTTCAGTCCAGTTCAGTTGCTCAGTCATGTCCCACTCTTTGCGACCCCATGGGCTGCAGCATGCCAGGCCTCCCTGTCCATCACTAACTACCAGAGCTTAGTCAAACTCATGTCCATTGAGTCGGTGATGCCATCCAACCATCTCATTCTCAGTTGTCCCCTCCTCCTCCCACCTTCAATCTTTCCCAGCATAAGGGTCTTTTCAAATGAGGCAGTTCTTTGCATCATGTGGCCAAAGTATCAGAGTTTCAGCTTCAGCATCAGTCCTTCCAATGAACACCCAGGACTGATCTCCTTTAGGATGGACTGGTTGGATCTCCTTGCAGGCCAAGGGACTCTCAAGAGTCTTCTCCAACACCACAGTTCAAAAGCAGCAATTCCTCGGCACTCAGCTTTCTTTACAGTCCAACTCTCACATCCATACATGACTACTGGAAAAACCATAGCCTTGACTAGACAGACCTTTGTTGGCAAAGTAATGTCTCTGCTTTTTAATATGCTGTCGAGGTTGGCCATAACTTGTCTTCCAAGGAGTAAGCATCTTTTAATTTCATGGCTGCAATCACCATCTGCAATGATTTTGGAGCCCCAAAAAATAAAGTCTGCCACTGTTTCCACTGTTTCCCCATCTATTTGCCATGAAGTGATAGGACCGGATGCCATGATCTTAGTTTTCTGAATGTTGAGCTTTAAGCCAACTTTTTCACTCCCCTCTTTCACTTTTATCAAGAGGCTCTTTAATTCTTCTTTGTTTTCTACCATAAGGGTGGTATCATCTGCATATCTGAGGTTATTGATATTTGTTCCAGCAATCTTGATTCCAGTTTGTGCTTCATCCAACCCAGCACTTCTCATTATGTACTCTGCATATAAGTTAAATAAGCAGGGTGACAATATACAGCCTTGATGTACTCCTTTTCCTATTTGGAACCAGTCTGTTGTTCCATGTCCAGTTCTAACTGTTGCTTCCTGACCTGCATACAGATTTCTCTAGAGGCAGGTCAGGTGGTCTGGTATTCCCATCTCTTTCAGAATTTTCCAGTTTACTGTGATCCACACCGTCAAAGACTTTGGCATAGTTAATAAAGCAGAAATAGATGTTTTTCTGGAAATCTCTTGCTTTTTCAATGATCTTTCAGTTCATACTGAAAAATGAACTCCCCAGGTCAGTAGGTGCCCAATATGCTACTGGAGATTAATGGAGAAATAACTCCAGAAAGAATGAAGAGACGGAGCCAAAGCAAAAACAACACCCAGTTGTGGATGTGACTGGTGACGGAAGCAAGGTCCGATGCTATAAAGAACAATATTGCATAAATGCTGGAGAGGGTGTGGAGAAAAGGGAACCCTCTTACACTGTTGGTGGGAATGCAAACTAGTACAGCCGCTATGGAAAACAGTGTGGAGATTTCTTAAAAAACTGGAAATAGAACTGCCATATGACCCAGCAATCCCACTTCTGGGCATACACACTGAGGAAACCAGATCTGAAAGAGACACGTGCACCCCAATGTTCATCGCAGCACTGTTTATAATAGCCAGGACATGGAAGCAACCTAGATGCCCATCAGTAGATGAATGGATAAGGAAGCTGTGGTACATATACACCATGGAATATTACTCAGCCATTAAAAAGAATTCATTTGAACCAGTCCTAATGAGATGGATGAAGCTGGAGCCCCTTATACAGAGTGAAGTAAGCCAGAAAGATAAAGAACATTACAGCATACTAACACATATATATGGAATTTAGAAAGGTGATAACGATAACCCTATATGCAAAACAGAAAAAGAGACACAGAAATACAGAACAGACTTTTGAACTTTGTGGGAGAATGTGAGGGTGGGATATTTCAAAAGAACAGCATGTATACTATCTATGGTGAAACAGATCACCAGCCCAGGTGGGATGCATGAGACAAGTGCTCCGGCCTGGTGCACTGGGAAGACCCAGAGGAATCGGGTGGAGAGGGAGGTGGGAGGGGGGATCGGGATTGGGAATACATGTAAATCCATGGCTGATTCATATCAATGTATGACAAAACCCACTGGAAAAAAAAAAAAAAAAGAACAATATTGCATAGGAACCTGGAATGTTAGGTCCATGATTCAAGGCAAATTGGAAGTTGTTAAACAAGAGATGGCAAGAGTGAACGTCAATTAGACATGTAGCAGGGGGCAAAACATAATTTAGGTTCAGTTCAGTTCAGTTCATTTCAGTCGCTCAGTCGTGTCTGACTGTTTGCGACCCCATGAATCGCAGCATGCCAGGCCTTATTAAGAAGCAAATTCAAGTGCGTTAGCCTTGAAATCCTAAAGTTCCTTACAGAAGAATGTTCAATTCTCTCTCAGTTCACATTTACTATACTTGTAAGAGGCAAACACTTAAAATTTGGTTGCATTTGATTCTAAGGCATGTTAAAGGGAGACAAATAAAGGGAAAAAACCACCACAAAAGATTTATCTCCCTAAGATGCATCTAAATGCTGAGGTCCTTCCCGTGGGATTCTGGGATAATAGAATGCTAGTCACTGTACTTTCCTTCCCAACACTTTATCCAGAGAAGATAATAGACCCAGGCAAGCATGCTTCTGGTAGACCTTGGAGGGTGTATCAGAGGCCAAAAGTCCTGCTGGGATCTCTCAGGAAGGAAACTGGTCCCTCTTCAAGGGACCTGGAAGTGAAAGACAAAGGTTTGTCTCTCCTCAATCTTGGGAAACTTCATGAGTAGTACCAAGTGGCTGAAGCCTTGGGCCCTCTGGAGGATGGGCAGCAGAGATCTGTCTACTTCCTGTGTTCCTTAGAACAGCTGCTGGTAAACCCTAGTGGTCCCTGGTGGAAGGAAGTAGCACTTATGGTCAAAGTCTGCATCTGGGACATGGCAGTGGCCTCTCAGAAAAAGAAAGCAGAGCAGCATTCTCCCCCAACCTCAGCAGAAGGGTAGGAGGCTATAGCTCACCCAGTCTGAGCCCACGTGAGAACTCCTATGCCTTCTGTCACCAGCTAACTTGCCACAGTAGAAGAGAATATGGCATGTCAAGGTATACAGTTAATGGGACACACAATCTTGACTAGGTTTAGGAAATTCATAGATAATCTTCCATCATATGACTTAAGAAAGAAAAAGAAACTGAAGATTGTAAAGGTGAGTTTATGAAAAATATACACTCTCATAAGGAATTTAAGATATAAAAGCAATTGTGAAACACCAATTAAAATCCTGAGGAAAACTATGAAATTTGATCCAAGAGACAGTCTCCACAGACACACAATCCTAAAGCAGACCATTAGTTGAACTTCTACCTTTAAGATGACCTCACTCCAGATGTTTAATAGCTGATTCTACTGAATTTTATTATTTATTTAGTTTTGGCTGCGTTGGGTCTTAGTTGCAGCATGTGGGGTCTTTCCTGTTGCAGTGCAAGGACTCTGGAGTTGTGACGTGCAGACTCAGTAGTTGCTGTGTGCATCCTCTCAGGTGCCCAGTGGCATGTGGGATCCTAGTTCCCTGATCAGGGATTGAACCAGCACCCCCTATCCTGGAAGCATGGAGCCTTAACGACTGGACCATCACAGAAATTCTACCTTTCCATCTTTTTGTTCTATTCAGGCCCACCTGCATTGGTGAGGGCAATCTTTAGTCCATCCACCAACTCAAATGTTAATATCTTCCAGGCACACCCAAAAGTGATGCTGTACCAGTTATCTGGACACCCTTTAGCCCTGTCAAGCTGACACATAAAATTAAGCATCACATGTACCTGAGTGGATCTTATGATAACCCTATTTTATGACATAACCATTTGCCAAAACTTCTGTAAACAAAAGTAAAGGATAAACAATAGAATAGGAAAAGCATTTATAAAGAATATGACAAATAAAATAATAATATTTTAAATAAATAAAAACAATGGGAAGAAAGTAATAGAAAATTTAGCAATGTACATTAGCAGGCAAGCCACAATAAAGGACACACAAATGGTCATTAGACACGAAAAGATTCTCAGTATCACTAGGCATCCAAATTATACATTATGAATGAGGCATATGTTTTTACTCATCAGATTAGCCAAAGTTTAAAAAATTTATGATATTCTGTGATGGAGAGAATTTGGGGAGAAAAGGGCATGCCCATCACTATTTTGAAAGTGTGGATTATTAAATTTTCTTGCAAAATAATCAAACAATTTCCATAAATTTAAAAGGCACCTATTATTTGAACAAGCTATCATACAATATAGAAACCAATTCCAGAAGTTTCAGACTTTAAACTTTTTCCCTGAAAAATAAGAGCATGAAAGATATACTAAGAAAGAAATATGTGTAAACACCGAAGATTTAGAGAAATAGTCTTCCAAATTGTTAAAAGGCTGTTGGGGGGGAGCAGGAACTGAAAAGATGATATTAAATTTACTTTTAAACGTTTCTGAAAATTAAATAAATAAATAAATAAATATTTCTGTATTTTTTATTTATAACTACAAATTTGTAATTTTTTCTTTGTGGTTAAAAATATACATACATATATACACCAGCATCTTGTGTAGATTGTATATATCATGTATGTCATATATGTATATATAATGCATGTATACATATATATATTTGAAAAGTACTAAATATCATTAGTTCATTAGTTTACAGTTCTGGAATCACAGAAATATATGGTCATAAGAAACTTCGTAATTGAATGTTGCTTGGACTCAACTGAAGTTTTGGTGAGTGTGAAGATGCCCTGGTGTGCTCTTCCTTAGTGCGGACAAGGCCATTCTGTTCCATGCTACATGAGGTTTAGAGGAGCCTGCCTCTTCTAGTAATCTGCTTCTTAAATCTGATTTAAAACTGTTCCCTAAAACTACATTCTCCAAGGGAGGATCATATTGGCTACTTCCACCACCCCAAAATCAACTGTTTTGAAAGGACAAACAGATCTGAAGAATAGTGCAATTTAATTTACCCAGAATAATACATAACTGATAATAGGGCATGTGCTTGCAATTTATATAAAAGAATGTAGAACAAAGGATCTATAGTCAGACCTGAATCTGGGTCAGTTTGCACCCCTTAAATAAGGTGACAGCTCCTGTCAACTGCCAAACTTGGAAAACATCAGTAATAATTTTGTTTGTGGCAGATATACATTACCCTTGTATGATTAGAAATAATGTAAGTAAAATAGTTCACAATCTTGTGATTATTGACTCAATATAGGGTAGTTACTACTATTATTATTAAAACAATAACTATGTATGGGATGGTGTCTAATAGTTTATCCTAGACTGTGTCTCCCCATCTAGGTTAAAGCTGATGACATTTTACTTGTATTTATATTAAATATTTAAGAAATGTTGAGCAGAAGAAAGACTAGATATGTCCAATAGTATGGAGATTCCTTAAAAATTACAAATAAAGCTACCATATGATCTAGCAATTTCACTCTGGGCTTATATCCAGAGAAAAACATAATCAAAAGGATACATGCACCCATTGTTCACTGCAGCCATATTTACAACAGCCAAAACATGGACGCAATCTAAATGGCCCTCAACAGAGAAATGGATAAAGAAGATGTGGTACATATGGAATATGTACAGGCTTAAAATGGAATATTGCCTGGGCACAAAAAAGAACAAAATAATGTCATTTGCAGTGACATGGATGGATCTAGAAATTGTCTTAATGACTGAAGTAAGTCAGACAGAGCAAGACAAATATCACATATCGCTTATATGCAGGATCTTTTTTTTTAATGTTACAATGAAACTATTTACAAAACAGAAATAGAATTATAGCTGTAAAACAAACTTACAGTTACCAAGGGGGAAAGAAGGGGAGGGAAAACTGGGAAACTGGGACTGACATACACACAATAGTAGGTATAAAATAGATTACTAGTAAGAACCTACTGTATAGCACTGGGCACTCTGTCCAATTCTCTGTAGTAACCTGTATGAGAATGGAATCTAAAAAGAGTGGGTATATGCAAAAAAAAAAAAAAAAGAGTGGGTATATGCATATGTATAACTGACTCACTTTGCTATGCAGCAGAAACTAACCCAACATTGTAAATCAACTATACTATAAATAAAAATTAATTTAAAAGGGAAGAAAGATAAGACATGTCCCATGATGGCTCTGAAGGGCAGAATTAGGAACACTGTTAACAAACTGAGTTTACTTGAGTAAAAGAAAACTTTGTATTTGCTTAAGAATGGAATGAGTGATTATAGAACTCAACAGTTTTCTTTAATGGAAGCTATGGCACCAGATGATGTAAGCCTTAGGTTATTTCTCTTCCTGAGATTCTGACTGGCTGCCTTTGCACTCTGCTGGCAGTGAGTCAGGAGACAGTTAAGGCCAAGGGTGTAGTGCGTGGGTAAGACAGATATAAAACAATGCTTCTAAATCAAATATGACAGTCACAGAGAAAATCTGAGCAACAATTAAATACAGAAGTTGGCTATTAGCTACCAAGTGGCTAACATAGCTTTTGTGTGTCTGGATCTAATTAAATCCCACAGTCCCGTATAAATCTTTATCTTTTACAGATTTTTGTTTACAGTTTCTTCAGCAGTTTTGTCACTTTCACCGGGATTTACTAAAAGCAGCTCAGCTGTTTGTTTTTCCAAATCCCTCTGTGTTAGTCTAGACTTTTATGGACATTTATTTCATAACACTTACAACCATAAAAGCTAAAATTACGGTTTATTTCCTGTCTTGACATATAGATTTACCCACACATTTTTCACCTGACTCTCACATTTTCAAAAACTCCAAGTCTGCTTTGCTGATTCTTCCTAGAAGATACTTGTGTTTTAATAGAAAATAAAAACAGCAAGAATAAGATTGGAATGCTCATTGTTCTTCATAATAAATATCACTCCCATAACGCCTATTCACACTATGGCCGGCTTAGTGAAAAGGAGGCAAGGCCAACATCTTTGCTTAATCCACACAATGTCAGGTTGAAGTGTCATATAGAGACTCAAGTAACTAGATACTAAGAATGGGAAATGTCTGATTAATCATAATGACTCATTAACTTAGTTCTTTATTTGAAATAGCAAACTGAATGAGACAAGGATACAATATGACCAGTGAAAGAAAAGAAAAGTAGGATCTCTTCCCTGGTGGCTCAGTTGGCAAAGAATCTGCCTGCAGTGCAGGAGACCAGGGTTCAATCCCTGGGTTGGGAAGATCCCCTGGAGAAGGGCATGGCAACCCACTCCAGTATTCTTGCCTGGAGAATCCCATGGACAGAGGAACCTGGCGGGTTATAGTCCATGGGGTCGCAAGAGGCGGACACAACTTAGCAACCAAACCACCAATCCAAGGAAGCAAGTATAACTAACTATTCTTTATCATCAAAAATCATTCCTTAACTTCTCTCAATTCAGCAGAGAAGTCTCAATTTTTTAATTTATTTATTTTTAATTAGAGGATAATTGCTTTACAATGTTGTGCTGGTTTCTGCCATACATCAACACGAATCAGTCACAGGTATACATATGTCTCCTCCCTCTTGTACCTCCCTCCCAGAAGTCTCAATTTAAAACCAGGAAACCACAGAAACTCCTTAATAAGACCTGGTACCATATTTTAATGGAAATGTTCACATAGGCTCTAAATGTATTGGAGAATGAGTAATGTTCCTGACAATATCTTTAATAGCAGATTCATGATAACCATTTAAACATTTTTAAAAACATGTTTCTTTTTGTTTGAGCTTCTATTCATTTATTTTTATTTGAGGTCCCAGACTAGTTTTCCTTCTTTGTCAACTTGGAGAAATTTACTGAGGCATGCCTGGGTAAAGCCTGCTTTACAGTAACAATAGAATGTAGACAGAGTAGATAAATGCAGGGATTACACAGGTACAACCTACAAAGAAGGAATATACTGTTTGTATTTGTGTTTATACCTTTATGAAAAAATCGTTACCATTTTCACAAAAGTATTCTTTAGTAAGGACTGGAATGAAAGAATAAAGCAGTAGCTTTAATGATCATTAGACACAGGCTACAAGATTATGATTTTAGTTCCCAAAGTATCCATTCATCTCTCACTAATGATAAAAATAAATTCCAAAATGGCCACATACAAAAAAGCATCATTCTATCATACTGTCAGCCACTCTTCCCAAGTACATAAACATTGCTACAGTAGTTTATGTATCTGTTATGTGTACTGAGAAACCTCCCTTCTTTTAGCATTTCTGTTAAGAGTTTATGTGGATTTGTACTCATTTACTTAATGTCTGACTCCTATTTTTACTCATCACAGTAGCCACAACACCTGACATCTAGTAGGTACCTAGCGCATGAGTTTGGGTTTTGTTTTCTGGCTTTGTCGGGGCTCAGGTGCGGCATTCGGAACCAGCTGCTGCAGTGCATGGGGCTCCTGGTTGCAGTCCGCATGGCCGCAGCAGGGGCAGCACACAGCCCTTTAGCTGTGGCACACGGGCTCCAGAGTACACAGGCTCAGGGGCTGCAGCTCATGGGTTTAGCTCCCCCACGGCATGTGGGATCTTAGGTCCACAACCAGAGCTTGAAGCTACGCCCCCTGCACTGGACGGTGGACCCCTAACCACTGGACCACCAGAGAAGCCCCTGTATTTGCTTTCAATGAATGAAATAAATCTTTCACATCATCACTTTTTTTTATTATTATTTTCATTCCTTCATTATTTTTCATGTTACAAAAGTTCCACTAATCTTTAGTTTCACACTCCTCAAACTTTTCTGAACACTATTGTCAGCTAAGTTTTCTCAAACACAGCTGTATCACAACACAGTTTAATTCACTTACTTTTCCATGGTTCCTTACTATCTAGAGTCTACACCCGCCTTCCTCAGTGGAGGTTCCCAGAGAGGATTAAACCTAAATGCTCTGGGCACCTATTGTATGTAATGAATTAACTTCTCTTCTATGCATTTTGACTAGTGATAGCTATGTAGTAACTTTGGGAGGATTGAGAAAATAATCACTCAGTTTATATAAAGTAAAGCTTAATTCTCTTGTGGAACTCCAGTTGGGAAAGACTAATTCCAAGAAAACAATATGGACCTGCCTTAATTTTCTGGCCTATTCTCCCATAACTCCCCTTCACATTCCCTTGGCATTATTCAAATTGGACTCTTTGCAATAATCACCAGGCATTTCAGCCTCCACCAATTAGCATTTCCACTTTCTTGTATATCCACTGTGCATCTCTTTGGATAAAATCTTACTCAGTCTTTGAGATTAATCACAAGTATCCCATGACGACTTCTTTCACTGCATCTGTAAATTTTTTATTTCTTCCTTGGGCTTCCTGGATATTGCTACACTTACTACATTTAACTTACCATAATAGATATTTGTGTATATATATTTTTTTTACCTCTCCTATGAGTTCTTTGAAAGCTGAACTTTTGTCCACAAAAAAGAATCTCATGTCTTTTGCAGATTAGATGCTAGGTTCAGAGGGCAAACCAACATGCTGCTGAGGGAAAAGATCTAAGCAGAACTGTAGATTTATGGAAAGATGAAGGAGAAACTGCAAGAGAACTCTGATATGAAATGTCAGCTTTTCAGTACTGCCTGGCATAAAGAACCAGTGCTGGTAATAAGCAGCAGCATGGCAAGGAGTTAAACATCAGGAAGAAATGTCAAGAAATTATTATTTACATTTTCTTGGCAGACTTGTGTTCTTAATTAAAACACAAAGACCACACACACACACATACACACATCCATGGACTTCCTATGCTATGGAGAGAAGTAAGCTATACACTTAATCACTATCTATTCCTAGGAAATAGACAAATGGGACATAATTAAAAAGAAGGTGAGACGCTTCCTCTCAAGATCTGATAGTAACACTGTCCTTCAAAATTCAGGATATTCTCTCTGACTCAGGTTGAGACTCACTGTCTTGAGCAGATTATATGTCCCTTTATTATGCAAATATTAAAATCTTCTGAGCAACTGCTTACTTATTATTATAATTATATTATATGGTTATATAATATTATATATTATATAATTATAATTATATTATATGATTATATAATAATTCCCACAATATTATAGTCCACATATGCTTTTGATCTAAATATATATGTATAAACCTACATACAACACATATATACACATACATACATACACACACATATGTAAACATGTGTTTTGAATTTAAAGCCAGTTTCCACAGCTTATATTCAGTTGCCAACTCTCATGAAATTCACTGACGTATACATCCTGTGTCTCTGCAAAGGTGACTGTGATACTATTTTACTATGTCTTTCTGGAACATTCTCATTTACGTTATTTAATACACTATTGTGGCAATAGGTGAAATAGTTCCCCTGACGGTTATTTTTAAAAGGTGAATATGCACTTTTAGTACTTAGTGAATCATAGTGTAAATTAATTACTCAAAGTATGTAACAGTCAATGGTTTATTCTAAATCTGTGCTCTTAGCTTAAAAGTTGTTTACTAACCATATTTAGAAAAGCGCCTATTATTTGGAAATCAATTCAACTAAAAGCTGTCTACTTTTAAGCCTGAGCCTGGTAGAAACCAAAATATACATGAAACTTCAAAAGTGTGTTTTAAGAGGTCATTACAAAAATCAATTCTGTTGGTGCCAGTTATTCTGGTAGTGAGTAGGCTGTTAGTCTTCAGTTTGCCTAGAGTAACTTGTCTGCCTACAAAATGATAAATTGGAGGCCATCGTGTAAGTTCTACCATATAACTTCTTTTGACTTAAAGTTAAAACAAACATCAATAAAAAAAGATATAAAGATAAGTGTATAAGTATGTGTGATCATAATTTAACATTATGACAATTAACATTGAAATAATTAAAATATATTCCCTAAATCTTCAAAATTATTACAAATGAATGAACAAATAAGACAAAGTCATACAGCATAAGATATCAAAGGAAATATTAAAACAGAACTTATACTGTTTATAAAACTAAAAGGCAGAATAAGTGATTTATCACAGTAAATGGAAATAGGATAAATTCTCTATTAAACATCTGACTGAGAAGCAGGTAACACCAAGTGTTACTCTGCCCAACCAGGCCACTTAGCGCATGTGCTGCCGAAGCAAGCACCATCCAGGCAACATAAAATTAAGATCTTTACTGACAGAAAACCCTAATAATTATACTGAGAACAATTCACATTAGCCCCAACCAAAAAATAAACCTTTATTTTCGTAAGAGGAAATAGTATTACACTAGCAAACAGGTAAATCTTTAAGATATTCTCTATGTGAAGGTCCCAGAGCTGCAAGTACAGACCACTTACTTTTAAAAAACAGCTCAGAAACTAAGCAGCTACATGAAGAAAGCATGCAAGGTAACAATATCTTGCAGTTTACAGTGTTACCAAAGTCCGAGCTCTTGAGAAAGCTGGAAAACTAGAAAATAGATGATAGAAACAAGTGAAAAAAATAACCTCTTCATACAAAGAATGACAAGCAGTGTGGTTCAAAACGCTGTATGACAGGGAGACTTGTTAATCCTCCAATCTTCACTCATTTCATTGCAAATATAATCGAAACCATTTTTATTACCTTCTCAAAAATTTCCAGCTCTTTAAAACGTTATATTCTGTAAGCTGACATACAAGACACACTTAGTAAACATAAATGGTGGTCATTCCTTTCACCATCAACTCCCAATGCCATGCATAGGTATGTGAAATGCTAAGGGTAAGACTTGAGCCATGCAAAAGAACAGTTGATTGCTGTCACTTGTACTTCTGACTTACTCAAATTCAAGTGAGCTGTCTGAAGAGGAGAACAGGAGAAAGCGTTGGCAACCCACTCTCCATTCCTCTCACTGAACAGATGCCACAGAGCAAGTGGGACCCCAGTAACAGAAGCTGCTGTTTCTTCAGTCAACCCATCTGCCTCCAATACTGTGAATCTCAGCTCTGTAAGCATGATTCTGGGGTCAAATGTACATATTTTTCCACATAGCATGAAATCAAAACACAAGTGAAAACTTCATCTGATACTCAGTTGAAGAAATGGTGGTTGCAATCAGTGCTTCAAGAAAAGTTATCTGAATTTGTTGGTCTTATTGAGACTGTTCATGTCCATATATTGTACATTTTAATTTATTTCTGGAAACTTTAAAGAGGGGTATTTTACTAGATTTCTGTTCCATCTTGCAAGAAGATCTTAAAAGCCTCTTCTTAGATGTCACTCCCCTTTATAAATATGAGGGGGGGTCCACATGGAAAAAGATGAGAAATATTTTTAATGATCCCACAAAATCTGAGGTTTGCAGCAGAACTAAATCCAATCCAGAAACATAAACCTTGAAGATGACTGGATCAGAGTGAACAAGAGGAAAGTTTACCTAGTTAATCGTATGTAGCAGAGGTGTTGCAGGCATCAAAATCAAACTTGATTCCTAACCAGAAGGATGGTTTAGGGTGGAGTCCTGGGAAATGCTAACAGCATCAGTCCATGGACTGGAGATACCGTTAAGACTCAGGAGACAGGAAAACCTAAGAGGTAGAGGGGGTTATTTAATATGCAGACAAACGCCTCTTCATATGTGTTTTTGTAGGAGGGGTGGAGTTGGTGTGAGTGTACACACATGAACCCGCTCATAAGAGAGGGTGCCGCTGAAGTGGGAGGGAGCAGGGAGACTTGAGAAAATACCAGAAGCTGCTGCCGGAGGATGCAGCACCAAACATGTGAGGGTTCTGCTGCCAAGATGAGTCTGGGCTACATGGTCTCCTGGTGCAGGAAAGGAGTCCTAAACACCTTTTTGGCTGGACTGTTCTGGCCTTGGTTAGGGGATCACTTGGATAATTACTGCAGATATTTAGGATTCATCAGTTTTATGACTATTAAATTAATGTGTGTTAAGTACAGCCTTGGGATATCAGATGCTGAGCTGAACTGAGAGTATCCTAACAAAAGACTATTAGTGGATTGAAATAGAGGAGTTTACAACTCACAGGTCCTAGAAGAAAGACTGATGGGTCCCGAGGCAGGATGCAGGCAGAGAGCTGCAGGACCTGAGGCACATGCCTTTACCAGGGTCCATAGGTGGAGTGCTCTGGGGCTCCTGGGCTAAGGCCACACTGGTCAATTCAAACCAAAAAGAGCAACATTTTGGTAAGCTTCTCAGGAGGTCTTATCTGGGGGCACACAAGGGGAAGATCCTGGGAGACAGGGGAGAATGCTTATTACCAGGGCCATTGAGAGAGTCATATCAGGAATTCATATTTCCTTGCACCCTGCAAGCTGTTATCTGTGGCACTGCTTGAGGCAGGGACAAGTGTCAGTCCAGGGCCTTTGCAGGTCGCTTGGCCAGGCAGAATGGAGGTCAAGGCAGGGATGTTATGGAATAGTGTAAACTCTCAACAATGAGGAAAGGCTATAATCTGTCAAGAGTGGAAAAGCAGGGAACCAAACTAATGCAATCCTTCTCTCCCAGTCATCTAATGTAAACATCTGCCTTGCTCTCAGTGACACACATGATGTGTGTCAGACAGTCATGAGAAGGGGTGACAAGATATCCTGGATGCCTGAGATGTTTCTTTACAGGAATCCATGATGACTATCAGCCTCAGACTGTACTGTTGAATATAGGTTTAATCTCTCTCTGGAAATATTCCTCTGCCTGATAGTTCCTGTTGCTCTACTGGTGCTAGGGTAGGAAGCAGGTGGGTATGAGGCCCCTTGAGTGATACCCGCTGTGAGGGTTAAGAACTTGGCACAGAGGCAGAGATGTCTGATAAGCATCTACTGCTCCCCCACCAACAAAGGCTTCAGACAAAGCAAGAGAGAGTTACAAAATCAATGTGGTGAAACTTATTGCATCTTCATGAAAAGGACTGAGGATGTGACTTTTTGTCATCTTCCGTTTTTGCAAATACCCGGGTAGTGAACACTGCAGATAACCCTCATACTCTATTTAAAGGGCAGCAATTACGTCAAAACAAAAAGGTATTATCTATTCTCAACTAATGTTATCTATTTGTTATCCATCCCTGGCAAAAAGATACAGCAGAAAATATTCAAGAAGAGAACTGCAAAGCAGCTGACCAATCATGGACTATGCAATTATTATATTTTCATTCTTACTCTGAGAAAGAAAAAGCTGAAAATGAATGAAATATGCATCAGGGCCTCTAAGCAATGAAATTAAACCACCTTATTAACTGGGCAATTTTTACACAGGTTTTGAGACACATTTATTAGGACTTTTGTTTGAATTGAAGTTCATCTCCTGCCTCATCTTAATTCCTAGAATATAAAGGAAGTCTACTTACACACCCTGGTTTTTATTGAAAGATGATAAATAAAATACTCAGAAATCCTGGAAATAGAAACAATTTTAAAAGGACAGTATTACCTATTTCATGTTGTTTTTGCTTGTTCCTTATAGTAATTATCTTGTTGTTACTATTTTCACTATTATTATCCCTGCAGTCAAATCATTATGCTATGCTCTTATACAAGGTATCATTAATACTCAAAAAAATTGGACAAGACAGGAGTTATCGTGGTCACTTCCTAGGTAAGGGAAAAGTTTCTGAGTACAATTAACTTTCTGAAGCTCTCATTGCTAATAAGCCCCAAAACCTCTATTAAATCGCATACTGGAACAATTCCAGAGTCCATAAATATCCATCCCATCAATCATGTTTCTATACAAAAACTTGTCAAGGATGGATGGAAAAATGCATAATTGATATTTTACTACTATACCAATCTAATAATACTAATGTAATGAGATATTTTCATTAAATATTAGCTGTTGCCCATAAAGTTTTATAAATATTAATCTCAAATTATTAAAGTCTCTAAATACTTAATATTAAATGTTCACACATTATTATTGCTTCTACATCTTTAAAAAATCATCCAAGGAAATAGTCATAAAATGAGAATGTTATTGGAAATTTTTTATCACCAGGTTTTTAATCACTTTGAAATGATATTTGGCATTCTCAACTAGGAGAATGGTGCTCTATATTCAATTGAAGAGATTATGACTAAGAGGATTAGCAGTAAATTCACACGAAAGGAAGAAGCCACCTAGAAACTGTTTGATCTCAGGAATTTTTTTACCTCCCTCTCATATCCTATAACATACAGGAAAAAAAAAAAAAAGGAAAAATAAAGCATAAAACAGCGACCTGAACAATTAAATTGAAACCAAAAACTCCTACTCTGAATAAAAAGTATGAATTTGACTTCTTCATACTATACATATCTTCATAAAAATCTTCTAAACCACAAGACACATTCCATGCCTATAAACAAAGAGTCTGCAAGGAGAACAACAGATCAAATCACTGTTGTTTAATTGCTCTATCACTGAACTGGTTGAATTCCAGTCAGCTAACAGGTTGACAACATCCTCACCATGGATGCTAACACTGTTCAAATAATCCTTTTGTTTGAATGTCTCAAGTAACATAATCCCATAAAGTTACTTATAAAGCTCATACCAATTATAAAAACACTGAGCATATACTCTCTTCTAAAAATATACAGTGTGAACCAGGTTCTCATCTCATATTGATTTTGGGTCAATATTATCATTTGCATACTTTTGAAACTGAAGGGGCCCTTTCCATAATGTCCACTTTTTACAATTTAAAGTAGGATAACAGAAGAGCTTCTGGACACAATTTCAAAGGCTGTTTCTAACAGAGATGAATCACTACTAATTAAAAGTAATAGGAATCTGATAAGATTACTTCAGGCCTGGGTATTGACAAATAACTCACATTTGGGCACAAGATAATAAACAAGAGACAAAAGCTTGGAGAAAAGAAAAATGCAGGTCTACAGAATGTGCTTGACTGAATGCACCCTATTCAGGAACTCACAACTTAGTAGAAAAGAAGCAACAGCAGGTGAATTACCCAAGTAATGGGCAATCAGAAGCCCTCAAGGGGTAATGGAAGACACTCTGGATTAGGAACTAGATTTTTTAATAGTCTTGGTTTTGACACAAACTATTTTTGTGACCCTTCTTGAGGCTTCAATTTTATCATCTGTAAAAGGACATTCAGAGAAAGGTAGACTGATACCTTAGGTTTAGGGTTCCATGAAGTTAAAAATTTGAAATTCCCAAATGTCAGATAGCAGAATAAGTTGTTTCCATGAGCTCTTTGCTTCAGCCCAAGTTTCAAGTGCCTGGGTGCAAAGCATGGTAGAATATCACAGAACCACCCCTCATTACAGTTGGCTGAATCTATTCAGACCTTTATTTCTCAACAAAGAGGCCAAGATAGGGCTCCTGTTACTTCTACACATTCCTTCATATTTATGGACTGGTTTCCTCAACATAAAGATGGAAGGGCTACACAAGTTACGTGAGTACAGCTACCACAAAACCTTGTGCCTGTGCAGTTGTTCAGCTGTCCTGAACTGCATGCAGCTGGAACATGCCATATACTTGTCTAAATTAGATGTGGAATGAATGTTAATGAAATAAAAATATATTACATAAGGACCAGAAAGAAAACCATCAGGTGGAATCACTGTGCATTTAGCTATAATCCTAATGGGAGCCATATTTCACTGATGACTATTATCTCTTTTTTTCTAATTTATGAGTTACCATGTCTTGAAAGGAAAGATTAAAGTTATAACTTTTTATATATGCATTTCTGCCCCCAAATGCTTTTAGAAAATTTAGGGTTGGTATGAATAGGAATATTTAGAATATTTTAAAAGTAAATGGATAGAATTTAATTTTATAAATTCTTAGAAACATATAATTTTCAAAGACTAAATCAGGAAGAAATAGAAAATCTGACCAGACCAATTACTAGTAGTGAAATTGAAGCAGCAATCAAAAAATTTCCAACAAAAAAAAGTCCAGGACCAGATGACTTCACAAGTGAATTCTACCAAACATTTAAAGACTTCATACATATCTTCCACATACTACTCCAAAAATTCAAGAGGAAGGATCACTACCAAATGTGTTCTATAAAGCCAATATTGCCCTGATACCAAAACCAAAGACACTACAAAAAAAAAAATTATAGGCCAATATCCCTAATAAAGAAGATGTAAAAGTACTCATCTAAATACTAGCAAACTAAATTCAAAAAAATGATCACACATCATGATCAAGTGAGACTTATTCAGGGATGCAAGGACTTTTCAATATCTGCAAAACAATTGATGTGACACACCACAACAGCAAACTGAAGAACACACGTCATGTGATCATCTCAGAAGATGCAGAAACAACATTTTATAAAAACCAACATCAGCTTATGATAAAGCTGATAAAACTTCATCATTTTATGATAAAACTCTCAATAAAGTGGCTATAGAGGGGACATAGCTCAATACAATAAAGGTCATAGATGACAAAGCCACAGCTAACATAGTATTCAAAGCTGAAAGCTTTTCCTCTAAGCTCAAGAACAAGATAAGAATTATCCATTCTTATCAATTTTATTCAACATAGTATTGGAAGACTAGCCACAACAATTACACAAGAACAATAAATAAAAGGCATCCAAACTGGAAAGGAAAAGGTAAAACAGTCACGATTTGCAGATGACATGATACTGTACAGAGAAAACCTTAAAAATGTCACCAAAAAACCATTAGAATTAATAAATGAACTCAGTAAAGTTGCAGGATACAAAAATAACATACAGAAATTCACTGTGTTTCTATACACTAATAACAAATTATCAGAAAGATAAAGTAAGAAAACAATCCCATTTACAACTGCATCAAAAAGAATAAAATTCCTTATTAATCTTATTAATTAATAAGTTTAATCAAGGAGATGAGAAACCTGTACTCTAAAAACTATTAAGACATTGATAAAAGAAACAGAAGATAAAACAAACAAATGGAAAAATATACCATGGTTGTGGACTGGAAGAATCAATATTGTTAAAATGTTCATACAACCCAAAGCATCTATAGATTTAATGCAATTTCTATCAAAATACCAATAGTATTTTTCACACAGCTATAACAAATAATCCTAAAATTTATATGGAACCACAGAAGACCTCAAAGAGCAAAACAATCTTGAGAAAGAAGAACAAAGCTGAGGTCCCATGCTTTCTGATTTCAAACTGTAGTACAAAGCTATAGTAATCAAAACAGTGTGGTACTGACATGAAAACAGATGCATAGATCAATGGAACAGAATAGAGAGCCTGGGGGAAGAAACCATGTTTTATGGTCAATTAATCTATAACAAAAGAGGCAATAATATAAAGTGGAGGACAGAAGATCTTTTTAATAAATGGCATTAAGAAAATTGGACAGACACATGCCAAAAAGTAGACCACTTTCTCACACCACATACAAAAAAGGCAACTTACTGAATGGGAAAATATATTTCCAAATGTAATATCCAATAAGGGGTTAATATCCAAGGATACAAAGAATTCATACAACTCAATATAAAAAATTAAAACCAATCATATTTTAAAATGTACAAAAGAGACTTCCCTGGTGATCCAATGGTTAAGAATCCGCCTGCCAACACAGGGGGACCCATGTTTGACCCCTGATCCAGGAAGATCTCACACGCTGCAGAGCAACTAAGCCCTCATGCCACAATTACTGAGCCTGTGCTCTAAGGCCTGCAAGCCGCAACTACTGAGCCTATGTGACACAACTGCTGAAGCCAGCTTGCCTAGAGCCTATGCTCCACAACAAGAGAAGCCACTGCAATGAGAAGCCAGTACACTGCACCAAGGAGTAACCCAAAAAGAGCAAGCCATGGGCAGCAACAAAGCCCCCACACAGCTGTAAATAAAGTTTGTTTTTTTTTTTAATAAAGAAGTCACCTTTCTTTAAAAAAAAAAAATGTACAGAGGACATGAATAGACATTTTTCAAAAAAAGACATACAGATGGCCAACAGACAAATGAAAAGATGCTCAATATCTTTGACTATCAGGGAAATGCAAATCACAATCACAATGAGGTATCAGCTCACACTTCTAAGAATGGCTATTATCAAAAAGCCAGCAAATAACAAGCGTTCACAAGACTGTAGACAAAAAGGATCCTTGTACACTGTCAGTGGCAATGTAAACTGGTACAGTCATTTGAAAAATGGTATAGAGTTTCCTCAAAAAATTAAAAATAGAACTACAATATGATTCAGCAATTCCACTCCTAGGTATTTATCCAAAGAAAATGAAAACATTAATTCAAAGAGATATACGCACCTCTGAGCTCACTGGAGCATTATTTACAATAGTCAATACATGGGAGAAACCTAAGTGTCCATGGATAAATGGAAAAAGAAGATGTGGTGTGACAGAACGTTACTCAGTCATTTTAAAAAAGACTAAAATCTTGCCATTTGCTACAACATAGATCTAGATTGTTTTAGGCTAAGTGAAATATACAGAGAAAGACAAAGGCTTTATGATTTCACTGACATGTGAAATCTGAAAGACAACAAACGCACAAACAAAACAACACAAAAACAGACTCAAAGATACAGAGAACAAGTGGGCAATGGCCAGAGGGGAGAGCAGAAGGGGCTGGGTGAAAAAGGTGAAGGGAATTAACAGGTACAAACTTGTAGTCACACAACGAGTAAGTCATGGGGATGTAAAGTACAGCGTAGGAAACCAAGCAATACTACAATATATTTGTATGGTAACAGATGGTTACTAGACTTATTATGATGATCATTTCATATGAGGAGAAGGAAATGGCAACACACTCCAGTGTTCTTGCCTGGAGAATCCCAGGGACAGAGGAGCCTGGTGAGCTGCCATCTTACGGGGTCGCACAGAGTCGGACACAACTGCAGCGACTTAGCAGCAGCAGCAGCATTTCATATGAACCAATATGATGTATCCCGACTCTACTTCAATTAAGAAAACAACAAAACCTATGGCTGATTCATGTTGACGTTTGGTAGAAACCAACACAATACTGTAAAGCAATTATCCTTCAATTAAGAATAAATAATTTTTTAAAAAGAAAACAAAAACTAAATAAAAATTAAATACATAAATAATTATGTTTATTCACATCCAAGTTGAAAGGGAACTAAATCACAGACGTTTTACCCCTCAATATTATTAAAAGTAAAAAGTATAAAAAGAAGAGGTTCCATGTTTTAAATAATAGAAATTTTTTTCTATTGTGACTAGAAACATCTCACAATGTATTTTAAATAACTAACCATACCTCCATACGCATTTGGGAGTGTGTATATTGTGCAGTTGAGTGTGAATGCATGTAAGTTTGCGGACTAAGGTGGATGTATGAGCGCATGAGAGAGAGAGAGAGAACAGACAATCTTGCATGTTACCATGATTGTGTGTGCATTTCCTAATGTGTTTTTATTCAATGTGGAAATCACTCAAAGGTCACATATGCTTTTATAACCAATAGCACACAAAAGTCCTCAGCTTCATAGAAATTTTCCCCTATGAATATGAATAATGAATTATGCCTGAGCACACAGTAAGAATTTATTCTTGGTGATTTATGGAAGTAATTTAAACAAAGCATGGAAATATTGGGGTATTTGACCATATACAGGTAGATGGTAATTCTTTAAAAGCTTTGATATGAACCTAGAAGTACAAAGGGTAAATAAACACTAATCTTAAAAAAGAAAAAAAAAAAAGATCCTAAAAATTAGATAATATAACTTTACTTTTAGGTAAACAATTATTAACTGTGATTTTTATTTTATACAGACCTATAATTCACAAATAAATCATATAAGTGTCGGCAAAAGTCAAAGTAATATAAGAGGCAAATGATTTGCATCATTTTGCAAAGATGAAATGCTTTTAGAAATGACAGAATTACTATGGTGAGTAGTACGGTGGCAATGATGCAGCTCTAATTTTTCAATGGTTATTGAGAAATTAGGCAGTTAGATGTTAATGGTCATACTAAATCCATAATGAGGAGGCGAACGATCACATTAACACACACCATATGTTTACAACAGTTTTGCTATGGTTACTCTGCCATCTCTAAAGGGAGAGGAAAAGTTCAATTTAAATTGAGAGGAGAAATAAAGAGTACATTCAATGCTGAGGCCGGAAATACAAGCGAGTCTGTCTTCTTTCCACCAGGAATCTCAGTATCTACCTCCTTTGCTGCTTATTTTGTTAATGAGCCGTTAAGTTCTCTTTACTTCTTTAGTTTATCTGCTCTTTTCTATCTCCTTCTACATATTATGATCAACTCTCTTCCCTCACCCTTGCTATTCATCTCTCCTTGTCCTCACCACCTATTTCATATCTGCCTCTTCCTCTTTGTGGCTTAGCGTAACCAATTTAAATACCTGGGCCCAACCATTCATCTTCTGCACACTGGGATGCATGAACTCACTCACATTATCACTCACAAATCATACCAACCCTCCCTATTCACCCACATTCACGTGTTTAAATTCAAGAACAGTATCTTCATGAAGTTGGTTTTTTTTCCACTGAATTACCACCCCACAATGGGCTTCCCCTGGTGGCTCAGATGGTAAAGAATCTGCCTGCAATGTGGGAGACTGGGGTTCAATCCCCCGGTAGGGAAGATCCCCTGGAGAAGGGAATGGCTACCCATTCCAGTATTTTTGCCTGGAGAATTCCATGGACAGAGGAGCTGGGTAGGCTACAGTCCATGGGGTCCCAAAGAGATGGGCACAACTGAGCAAGTAACACTTTCACTGTCACCACCCCCAACATGAACTTCTAGAAATCAACACAATCTACACACATGTTGAAAGACAAAACTTATAAGCATCTCTGAGGTTTTTTTTTTTCCTTTTTTTTTTTAATTAGTTGGAGGCTAATTACTCCACAACATTTCAGTGGGTTTTGTCATACATTGATATGAATCAGCCATAGATTTACACGTATTCCCCATCCCGATCCCCCCTCCCACCTCCCTCTCCACCCGATTCCTCTGGGTCTTCCCAGTGCACCAGGCCCGAGCACTTGTCTCATGCATCCCACCTGGGCTGGTGATCTGTTTCACCATAGATAGTATACATAGTATACATGCTGTTCTTTTGAGTTTTTTAATCCATTAATAGTTTGGAAAAGTGCTGAGTTACATCCCTATAAGGCATGACATAGAGATAATAACAATAGTTAGTATTAATGAGTATCCTTTCTGCTGATAATAGTTGCTTCTGGCTGAATCCCCATCATGTGACACACACAGATTTGTGCTCTAGCTCAGGAGTCTCCAACCCCGCAGGCCACAGACCAGCACCAGTCCACAGCCTTTAGGAGCTGGGTTGCAGGGCAGGAGGTAATTGCTGGGCTAGCCAGCGGAGCTTCATCTGTATTTATAGCCACTCCTCATCACTCACATGGCTGCCAGAATTCACCTCCTGTCAAATCAGCAGTGGCATAATAGATGTAACATGCTTGATCATCCTGAAAGCATCCACCTACCACAGACCTGTCCATGGAAAAATTGTCGTCTATGAAGTCAGTTCCTGGTGCCAAAAAGGTTGGGGACCACTGCTGTAGCCAATAGAGCCATCCTGGGAGGTCTGCAGTATCACTTTACATGTTAGGAAATCAGGCAAATGAATCATCTGTAAAACTGCAACTCCCACTCAGGAATGCCTGATATTGACACCATCAGTGTCATAGTGCTTTATTCACTATGGCACCAACTTTGTAATAACATTTTAAAAAGTCTACATTCTGGCCACACTTGATTTTAAGCCTCCTCTATTTTTGGTTGGGGCTTCCCAAGTGGTGCTAGTGGTAAAAAAAAAAAAAGAAAAGAAAAAAGAAAGAAATCTGTCAACCAATGCAGGAGACACAAGGGATATGGGTTCAACCCCTGGGTCAGAACATCCCCTGGAGTCAGTTCAGTTCAGTTGCTCAGTCGTGTCTGACTCTTTGCAACCCCATGGACTGCAGCACGCCAGGCTTCCCTGTCCATCACCAGCTCCCAGAGTTTGCTCAAACTCATGTCCATCAAGGAAGTGATGCCATCCAACCACCTCATTATCTATCATTCCCTTCTCCTCCTGCCTTCAATCTTTCCCAGCATCAGGGTCTTTTCTAATGAGTCAGTTCTTCACATCAGGTGGCCAAAGTATTGGAGTTTCAGCTTCAGCATCAGTCCTTCCAATGAATATTCAGGACTGATTTTCTTTAGGATGGACTGGTTGGATCTCCTTGCAGTCCAAGGGACTCTCAAGAATCTTCTCCAACACTACATTACAAAAGAATCAATTCTTTCGTGCTCAGCTTTCTTTATAGTCCAACTCTCACATCTATACATGACTACTGGAAAAACCATAGCTTTGACTAGATGGACCTTTGTCAGCAAAGTAATGTCTCTGCTTTTTAATATGCTGTCTAGGTTGGTCATAGCTTTTCTTCCAAGGAGCAAGAGTCTTTTAATTTCAAGGCTGCAGTCACCATCTGCAATGATTTTGGAGCCCAAGAAAATAAAGTCTGCCACTATTTCCATTGTTTCCCCACCTATCTGCCATGAAGTGATGGGACCAGATACAATGATCTTGGTTTCTGAATGCTGAGTTTTAAGCCAGCTTTTTACTCTCCTCTTTTACTTTCATCCAGAGTCTCTTTAGTTCCTCTTTGTTTTCTGCCATAAGGGTGGTGTCATCTGCATATCTGAGGTTATTGATATTTCTCCCAGCAATCTTGATTCCAGCTTGTGGTGCAACCAATATGGCATATCACATGATGTACTCTGCATGTAAGTTAAATAAGCACAGTGACAATATACAGCCTTGACAGTGTTCCTTTTCCTATTTGGAACCAGTCTGTTGTTCCATGTACAGTTCTAACTGTTCCTTCCTGACCTGCATACAGATTTCTCAAGAGGCAGGTCAGGTGATCTGGTATTCCCATCTCTTGAAGAATTTCCACAGTTTGTTGTGATCCACACAGTCAAAGGCTTTGGCATAATCAATAAAGCAGAAGTAGATGTTTTTCTGGAACTCTCTTGCTTTTTTGATGATCCAGCAGATGTTGGCTATTTGATCTCTGGTTCCTCTGACTTTTCTAAAACTGGCTTGAACATCTAGAAGCTCTCGATTCATGTACTGTTGAAGCCTGGCTTGGAGAATTTTCAGCATTACTTTGCTAGCGTGTGAGATGAGTACAATTGTTCGGTAGTTTGAGCATTCTTTGGGATTGCCATTCTTGGGGACTGGAATGAAAACTGACCTTCTCCAGTCCTGTGGCCACTGTTGAGTTTTCCAAATTTGCTGGCATATTGAGTGCAACGCGTTCACAGCATCGTCTTTTAGGATTTGAAATAACTTAGCTGGAATTCCATCACCTCCACTAGCTTTGTTCATAGCGACGCTTCCTAAGGCCTACTTGAATTCACATTCTAGGATGTCCGGCTCTAGGTGAGTGATCACACCATCATAGTTATCTGGGTCATGAAGATCTTTTGTGTATAGTTCTTCTGTGTATTCTTGCCACCTCTTCTTAATATCTTCTGCTTCTGTTAGGTCCATACCATTTTTGTCCTTTATTGTGCCCTTCTTTGCATGAAAATTTCCCTTGGTAACTCTAATTTTCTTGAAGAGATAACTAGTCTTTCCCATTCTACTGTTTTCCTCTATTTGTTTGCATTGATCACTGAGGAACGCTTTCTTGTCTCTCCTTGCTATTCTTTGGAAGTCTGCATTCAGATGAGTAAATCTTTCCTTTTCTCCCTTGCCTTTTGCTTCTCTTCTTTTCTCAGCTATTTGAAAGGCCTCTTCAGACAACCATTTTGCCTTTTTGCATTTCTTCTTCTTGGGGATAGTTTTTATTACTGCCTCCTGTACAATGTCATGAACCTCTGTCCATAGTTCATCAGGCACTCTTATCTATCAGATCTAATCCCTGGAATCTATTTGTTGCTTCCACTGTATAATCGTAAGGGATTTGATTTAGGTTATACCTGAACGACCTAGTGGTTTTCCCTACTTTCTTCAATTGAAGTCTGAATTTTTTAATAAGTAGTTCATGATCTGAGTCACAGTCAGCTCCCAGTCTTGTTTTTGCTGACTATATAGAGCTTTTCCATCTTTGGCTGCAAAGAATATTATCAATATGATTTTGGTATTGACCATCTGGTGATGTCCACGTATAGAATTGTCTCTTGTGCTGTTGGAAGAGGGTATTTGCTATGACCAGTGCATTCTCTTGGCAAAACCCATTCATGAAGTCTTTGCCCCCTTGGCCTAATTATATCCCAAAGGTTCCACTTCCAAATACCATCTCTTTTGGGATTAGGTTTCAACACACAAATTTGGGTGTGGGGATAGGGGACACAGACAGTCTGTAGCACCAACTCAGAGCTCACTCAGTGCAAACAGACTCTTCATAAAGGAGACTTGGAAGTAGAGAGATTTGTCAAAGACAATTAGAGCCAACTATTTAATAGCATGGATGCCTGAGGTATCAGGTAACATTCAAACAATAGGCTAATCATTAAGCTTAAAAGGAAAAGTTGCGGAATGAAATGTCCAAAGGGGGTCACAGCTTGAAAAGTTCCAACGCATTCCTGGAAATCTAGAAGGCCATACATTTACACAGGGTTCACACATGCTCTGGAAAGACTTGAGAACACCGTAAGTTTTCATTCTGGTTAACCTGATTCCACACAAGCAAGCAGTGAATGCTAGGTAGCATTATAATAAAATGATTACTGAGTGTTGATGTTGTGCCTTAAGACACTCCCTGATAAACAAAACAGAGAGTTCATTGCCAGCAGGTCTGTCCTACAAGAAATACTAAATGGAGTTTCTCAGACAGAAATAAATGAATATAATTCAAATCACTATGAAAAAATCAAGAGCAGAGGTAAAGGTATTATCAGTGATGCTTTTTTTTTTTTAACTGGAGGATAACTGCTTTACAATATTGTGTTGGTTTCTGCCATACAACGTGAATCAGTCATAAGTATACGTATGTTCCCTCCCTCCCAAGCCTCCCTCCCAACCCCCATCCTACCCCTCTATCATCATAGAGCACCAGTGATGCCTTAAATCTACTCAAAAGAGTTTCAGTCACCTGCCATTTGACACCTCACAGTTGACATAAGGATATTTATAATATTTTAAAAAGAAATTCATATGTATTTCCCTTTTATTTTTACTAAGGTATAGTTGATATATAAGTTTCAAGTGTACAACAGAGTGATTTTTATAGGTTATACTCCATTTACAGTTATTATAAAATATTGATTATATTCTCTATGCTATACAGTATATCCTTGTAGCTTAATTTTTTTATACATAGTAGCTTGTGCCTCTTAATTTCCTGCCCCTATCTTGCCCCTCTCTCCTTCCTTCTCCCCACCGGTAAAACCACTAATTTGTTCTATCTGTGAGTCTGTTTCTGCACTGTTACATTCACTAGTTTGCTGTATATTTTAGATTACACTTACAAGTGATATCATACAGTAGTTGTGTTTTCTGACTGACCTATTTCACTTAGCATAATACCATCCAAGTCCATCCATGTTGTTGGAAATGGCAATTTTCCATTATTTTTCTGGCTGAGTAGTATTCCATTTTATACACACACACACACACACACACACACACACACACACACACCAATCTCTATTCATTTATCTGCTGATGGAGACTTAGGTTATTTCCACATCCCTGGCTATTGCAAAAAATATGCTATGAAAATTGGGGTGCATGTATCTCTTGAATTAATAGATTTGTTTTCTTTGGGTATATATCCAGGAGTGAAATTTCCGGATCATATGGTAGCTCTGATTTTAGTTTTTTGAGAAATTTCAATATTGTTTTCTACAGGAGCTATACCAATTTACATCCCCACCAGTAGTGTACCGGGGTTTCCTCCACATCCTCCACATCCTTTCCACACATCCTTTCCTCCACATTCTTGCCAACAGTTGCTTTCTGTGGCCTTTTTGATGATAGCCATCCTAACAGGTATGAGGTGATACTGTGGTTTTGACTTGCATTTCTCTGATGATTAGCAAAAGATGTTGAGCATCTTTTCATATGCCTGTTATCAATCTGTATTCTTCTTTGGAAAAATGTCTCTTTTGGTCTTCTGCTCACTTTTAATTGAGTTTTTGGATCCAACCAGTCCATTAGGAGATCAGTCTTGGGCATTCTTTGGAAGGACTGATATTGAAGCTGAAACTCCAATACTTTGGCCACCTGATGTGAAGAGCTGACTCATTTGAAAAGACCCTGATGCTGGGAAAGATTGAGGGCAGAAGGAGAAAGGGATGACAGAGGATGAGATGGTTGGATGGCATCATCGACTCAATGGACATGGGTTTGGGTGGACTCCAGGAGTTGGTGATGGACAGGGAGGCCTGGTGTGCTGCAGTTCATGGGGTCGCAAAGAGTCGGACACAACTGAGGGACTGAACGGAACTGAACTTGATGTTGAGTTGTATGAGCTGGTTATATATTTTGGACATTAACCCCTTTCTGGTCATATCATTTGCAAATACTGTCTCCCATTCAATAGGTTGTCTTTTCCTCTTGATGGTTTCCTTTGCTGTGAAAAAGTTTTAAAGTTTAATTAAAGTCTCATTCACTTATTTTTGCTTTTGTACCCTTTGCCTTATGAGATAGATCCAAAAAAATGTTACAATTTAGGCTGCAGAGTGTTCTGCCTGTTTTGTTCTAGGATTTTTATGGCTTCTGGTCTTACATTTAGGTCTTTATTTTGAGTTTGTTTCGTGTATGGTGCTAGAAAATATTCTAGCTCCATCCTTTTACATGTAGGTCTCCAACTTTCCCAGAACCACTAATTGAAGACTGTCTTTTCACCACTGACCATAAGTGTATGGTTTATTTCAACTCTCTGTCCTGTTGCATTGATCTATATGTCTGTTTTTTGTGGCAGTACCATTCTGTGTTGACTAATGTGGCCTTGAAGTACAGTCTGCAGCCATGAACATGACCCTGCCAGCTCCGTTCTTTTTCCTCGAGATTACTTTAGCTATTCTTGGTCATTTATATTTCCATACTATTAAACATTTTTTAATTATTTTTTCTACTTCTGTGAAAAATGCCATTGGTATTTTGATAGGGACTGCACTGAATCTGTAAATTACCTTGGATAATACAGTCATTTTAACAATATTAATTCTTCCATCCATGAACACAGACTATCTTTATATCTGTGTGTGTCATCTGCAATTTCTTTCATCAATGTCTTAGAGTTTTCTGAGTACAGGTCTTTTCCCAAAGTAGGTAGGTTTATTTCTAGGTATCGTATTCTTTTTGATGCAATGGTAAATGGAATTATTTCCTTAATTTCTCTTTCTCATGACAGGTCATTTTTTACTATACAGAAATGCAACAGATTTCTGCATGTTGATTCTGTATCCTGAGCTTTATCAAATCCATCAGTGAGCTCTAGTAGTAGTTCTTTGGTGATGTCGTTATGATTTTCTAAATGCATATTTTTCTTACTTTTGTAGAACTAATTACACTACCTTTACAACATTTGGCATGCACACAAGTGGTAGATTTTTTTCAAGAAAATTTAAAACACATTTATAAAAATATTATAATAATTTTAGTAAATTGTATTGCAGAGTGAGTTAGCAAAATCATACATATATACATATGTATTTATATTTAAACTGATGAGTATATATGCTTACATTATCAAATAAAATAAATTTAGATGATTTTAAATAGTTGATTTTCTTTCCAATTTCCATCTGATGGCAATCAATGAATTTCCATTTTATAAAAATATGCTCAAGTAATGAAACATCTGGTATGTTAGAATATTTCTCTAGGCAATAATGTTCAGGGGACATAGTCTGTGGAACTATCTCATTTGTCAATTTAGAGATAAGTTGAAGTGTGTTCTATATTATTTAGTGATAGAAGTTTTATATAATGGTTTATCTGTATTTTGTACCCCTTTTAGAAAGCTTGTACTTTTCAAATTATTAGCTTCAAGATTATGTTAAAGATATATCGCTGTCATTTTTCAGTCATGTCTGACTCTTTGAAATCTCATGGACTACAGCACACCAAGCTCCCTGTCCTTCATCATCTCCTGGAGCTTACTCAAACTCCTATCCATTGAATCGGTGATGCCATCCAACCACCTAGGCCTCCATCATCCCCTTCTCCTCTTGCCTTCAATCTTTCCCAGAATCAGGGTCTTTTCTAATGAGTCAGCTCTTCACATCAGGTGGCCAAAGTATTAGAGCTTCGGATTCAGGTAGGATACATCATACATATAAATTAAAATACATTTCTAAATTTATGTCATGCCAATTACAAACTCTGAGAAACAAAGATCTATGAGTGGAAAACAACAGTCAAGAAGGAGAGAAATGTAATCCATGGAATTTCCATGATACAATTCTTCACCCTTGGTAAGGATAGAGATTATGAATTGATAGACACTAACATCTGTGGCCAGAAGTGTTAGGCAACCTAGGTTTAAATAAGATGAACGATTAGATTAAAGCATAGATGGGATTTTGCCAGGCAAACATGATGAAAGGACAACTGGATAAAAAAATGAACAATATTTCTAGGAAGAACTGAAATTGAGCTGAAGAAGAAATTGGAGTTAGGTATGAAAGACAGCAAAGAATAAGGGACTGATAGAAATAGCAAACATCCCCATATGTGCATAATAACCCTTGTGACAGCTCATCTATTTTATTCATGAATATATGAAATTATACACACTATTTATCCTAAATCCCAAAGCAGTTCTTCAGAGTTTCCAGCTCTATTACTGGGTAGATGTATGTTCTTATCAAGTCATTAAATCAGAATAATCCTCAGGATTATGTGTACATGAAAGCATTCTATAAACTATCATTGCTATTGCTTTGAAGGAAAAATACATAAATGTATGACAATTTTATAAAGACACTGAACAACCTAATTTCCTTTCCTTGGGAAGGAGCAAGATGAGACAAGAACAGCTTAAATGGTTACAAACCTTTCCACAAAATTTAAGATCAAGCTACATGGACTTTAGTGATGTAAAGTAGGAGTAAAGTCTATGACACTAAATATATTCATCATAAATTGTTTCTAGGACTTTTAAACACTTTAGCTTAGTACTTGTTGTTGTTGTTGTTTTTATTTACGCACCTGAAAATATATGCAAGGGTTTAAATACTTTTTGGCTTGGTACATCATCTCTTAAATAATAAATATCATTTTGTATCATCTCCATCCTGCTGCACAGAAAAATGGAGCTTTGTGATAAGTGCATTATAGCAACTCAGGTAATTTTATCTGTCATAATTCAAGGTTTAAGTTACAAACTCAAGGATTTTCAACAGAACAAAGCTTGTCTCTTTGTAAGTATGTAAGAATAAATACACAAACAGGATACAAATTCAAACACTTAACTTAGAATAAGACAACAACAGATGAACTAAAATCATACACTCAGTCACTTACTCATTTTACCTAATTTCTTGCTCTGGAGAAATAGAAAAATAAAAAACACAAAGTAAGATCCATTGGAAATAGGTCTTGTAGAATAGAAGTATTAAAACTCACAATCTTAAAAGTTATTTCTGTGTTTTGTGGGTCCTAACCTGAGTGGTAGTACATCTGAAATTAAAATAATATTGTGAATTAATCATATTTCAATTTTTTAAAGTTTGAGTTTTATAATATTTTTGTAAACAAAGTATTATAATCTTAATACAATACTAAGATATTAATATCTATTGGTGGTGGTTTAGTCGCTAAGTCGTGTCCGACTCTTGCGACCCCATGGACTGTAGCCTGCCAGGCTCCTCTGTCCATGGGATTTTCTAGGCAAGAATACTGGAGTGGATTGCCATTTCCTTCTCCAGGAGATCTTCCCGACCCAGGAATTGAACCCAGGTCTCCTGCATTGCAGGCAGATTCTTCACCAACTGAGCTATGACAGAAGCCCACTAATATTAATACCTATTAATACCTATTAATATTAGTCAAACTGTATAGAGTAGTGGAAGTAAATCACACTTTAGTTAGAAAGCGCTGATGCTACATTTTCTTTCCTTGTTTTGAACACAAGCCAAAGTACTTTATCAAAGCTTGCTTTGAGTGTGCATATAAAGCTCTATGTGGGCAAGCCAATGGAAAGGCAGTTTGTGTTGCATGCCTATTTAAATCAGAGTACTGGTTCCAGCTGATGAACACTTAGGTTGCTTCCATATCTTGGCAATTGTAAATAATGTTGCTATGAATATTGGGGTGCATGTATCTTTTCAAATTAATGTTTTTATACTTTTTGGACATACATAGACAAAAGTGGAATTGCTGAGTCATATGGTAGTTTTAGTTTTTTGGAGAAATCTCCATGCTGTTTTCCACAGTGGCTACACCAATTTACATTCCCACCAACAGTATACTAGGGTTCCCTTCTGTTTTTAACTGGACTGTGAAATCAAGAATTTTTTCTTTCAGAAAGTAGTTTTTTTGTTGTTGTTCCAATTCATCTAATTTTCCTGAAAGTTTATGTCTTTTTTTCTGTGTTAACACCTCGTGTTAGGTCTCCATTGGTTTCCCCTCAAAATCAATCACCTCTTTGAACTAGCGAGTGTGCTCATCCTGAGTCATATTAGTCATCTGCAATCTAATATAGCCACATCTTAGAAGCACTTGAAAAGATTTTAAGACATACTGGTATCCAGGCCACAGCCCCCGCTATTCTGATTTCATGGTCTGTACAGCATTCAGGCATAAGTATTTTGGGAAGTTATCCAAAGACAGAAAGACTCCCTGGAGCCATTAGGACACAGATGGCCCCTCTAGGCAGGGGGAAATACTGTCCTTCAGACCCCAGGCCAGGTCCTCCGTAGCTCTGTGCAGATTTAAACAATGAGGAGGCCCATGCCAAGGACCAGAGGCCACAGGGAGCAGACATTGGCAGGTCTTTCTGAGAAGATCTGCCCCATCTGGTGGCCATCACTGCAGATAACTGAGTCTCCTGCACCTGCCCTCTTTCAGGGAAACTCAGCAAGTCTTAGCACCAGAAACACAACCTCAAGGCACCGTCTGCCTGCACTGGGTGGACCCTACACAGGGGCTTGTGAGGAAACAGGAGTCAAACATGCATGACAGGCCAGCACCTTCCGGATCCCTGTCTTTGGGCTTGGCGGTGCACACTGCTTTGCCGCAGCACAACGCCTTTTCCAGACACCATATCTTTGTTAGTAAATGAGGTCTAGGGCATTCCTGCCCTACACTCCTTAAATCCTGTGAAATCTTCCAATTCCAAAGCTATACAGTGACTGCTTTAAGAATGCCTATCTACAATTCAATTATGCTTAGAAATCAACACTGATACGTTTTTGTTTATACTTACTCTCCCTACTTATTACAAATTATATTTTTTCCATGTAGAGGTTGGTGATCCCCACTCTCTATAACTGCAGAAAGCAGAAAACATGTCTTAAGCCACTGCTGTATTCCCAATGTCCTGCACAATGTCTGGCACATGAAAAGTGGTCAATAAATACTTGATGAAAAAATACGGTACTTTTCATCAAGTACCTCTTCACAGGAGCATCGAAGCATTACATCACAGAATATATGCAAAACACTTAGTTTCCTGCACAAATTAAATAATAATAAAAAACCATAGTCCTTGTTTCACTTGAATCAAATTCTTGCTTCTTTCAAAGAGACCTAAGTATTCCAAAGCATTTTCTCTGTCATTTTGTCTTCTTTCACTAATGATATTAATAATAATGAAAAGTTAATAACAACTATATATTAATCATTTCATTATTTGACAGTAGTTCCCTGTACTCTCTTCACAGTTCCTTCTCAATATATACTGTGTAAGTGCAATGTTG
Source organism: Cervus elaphus (assembly GCF_910594005.1). Lineage (NCBI taxonomy): Eukaryota > Metazoa > Chordata > Mammalia > Artiodactyla > Cervidae > Cervus > Cervus elaphus. The sequence goes on along the minus strand of NC_057818.1, from coordinate 5,075,730 downwards.
TTATTTAAGAAGAAAAAAATGCTTTGCATTTCCATGCCAATTATTTGTACAACAGTTCCTAAATTCCCCAGACATTAAGAATGACTGTGTCACAGTCATCAAGACAGTGTGGTACTGGCACAAAGACAGAAATATAGATCAATGGAACAGAATAGAAAGCCCAGAGATAAATCCACGAACCTATGGACACCTTATCTTTGACAAAGGAGGCAAGGATATACAATGGAAAAAAGACAACCTCTTTAACAAGTGGTGCTGGGAAAACTGGTCAACCACTTGCAAAAGAATGAAACTAGAACACTTTCTAACACCATACACAAAAATAAACTCAAAATGGATTAAAGATCTAAATGTAAGACCAGAAACTATAAAACTCCTAGAGGAGAACATAGGCAAAACACTCTCCGACATAAATCACAGCAAGATCCTCTATGACCCACCTCCCACAATATTGGAAATAAAAGCAAAAATAAACAAATGGGATCTAATGAAACTTAAAAGCTTTTGCACTACAAAAGAAACTATAAGTAAGGTGAAAAGACAGCCGTCAGATTGGGAGAAAATAATAGCAAATGAAGAAACAGACAAAGGATTAATCTCAAAAATATACAAGCAACTCCTGCAGCTCAATTCCAGAAAAATAAATGACCCAATCAAAAAATGGGCCAGAGAACTAAACAGACATTTCTCCAAAGAAGACATACAGATGGCTAACAAACACATGAAAAGGTGCTCAACATCACTCATTATTAGAGAAATGCAAATCAAAACCACAATGAGGTACCATTACACACCAGTCAGGATGGCTGCTATCCAAAAGTCTACAAGCAATAAATGCTGGAGAGGGTGTGGAGAAAAGGGAACCCTCTTACACTGTTAGTGGGAATGCAAACTAGTACAGCCACTATGGAAAACAGTGTGGAGATTCCTTAAAAAACTGGAAATAGAACTGCCATATGACCCAGCAATACCACTTCTGGGCATACACACTGAGGAAACCAGATCTGAAAGAGACACATGCACCCCAATGTTCATCGCAGCACTGTTTATAATAGCCAGGACATGGAAGCAACCTAGATGCCCATCAGCAGATGAATGGATAAGGAAGCTGTGGTACATATACACCATGGAATATTACTCAGCCATTAAAAAGAATTCATTTGAACCAGTCCTAATGAGATGGATGAAACTGGAGCCCCTTATACAGAGTGAAGTAAGCCAGAAAGATAAAGAACATTACAGCATACTAACACATATATATGGAATTTAGAAAGATGGTAACGATAACCCTATATGCAAAACAGAAAAAGAGACACAGAAATACAGAACAGACTTTTGAACTCTCTGGGAGAAGGTGAGGGTGGGATGCTTCAAAAGAACAGCATGTATACTATCTATGGTGAAACAGATCACCAGCCCAGGTGGGATGCATGAGACAAGTGCTCGGGCCTGGTACACTGGGAAGACCCAGAGGAATCGGGTGGAGAGGGAGATGGGAGGGGGGATCGGGATGGGGAATAAGTGTAAATCTATGGCTGATTCATATCAATGTATGACAAAACCCACTGAAATGTTGTGAAGTAATTAGCCTCCAACTAATAAAAAAATTAAAAAAAAAAAAAAAAAAGAATGACTGTGTCAGATTAAACTATAGGGTTCACTGCCACACATGAACTGTTCTACAGTGATCACACAGAATGTCAAGAGCGCCAAGGTTGAGTGTAATTAAGTAATTCACAAAGCTCTTATTCTAAAAGCTAATGAACTACACTGAAACTCTCTTATAGTCACATCCTCCTTTGCTAAGCAACATGGGATTTGAAAAAATTAAAACAAATTTCATATAGTATTTCTACTAGTTTTCTGTCTGTTAACATCTTGGTAGAAATCTTAAAGAGAACAAAATAACCAACTCAATTTATTTATTTGCCAAATATCCCTCTGGCACTCTGTGATAATTACGTAAAGTACTAATGGTATTTAAATTTTATTTAGTCATTAGACTTCTTTATAGAGTTTTAGCTCCAGAATCCAAAGTGCTTTATGAAGAATTGATAAGCCCAATTATCCAGAAAGTAAGGAGTAAAAGAACTCATTTAATTGTGCATAACTGTATGGTGATGTTTTTGCCTATATTTATGGAGGGAGGAGGTCAGTATTCCACTAAATTTAATGTCAGAAAAAGCAGCAGCATTATCATCATCATCATCATCATCATGAAACAATAATATCATTATTTATTGAGCCCTTACAACATGCCAGACGCCACTGTAGATGTTTAATCTCAGAATAATCCTATGTAAAAGTTTCTCCATCGTGTCCAACTCTTTGGGACCCCATATATGGACTATACAGTTCATGGAGTTTTCCAGGCCAAAATACTGGAGTGGGTAGCTGTTCTCTTCTCCAGGGGATCTTCCCAACCCAGGGATCGAACCCAGGTCTCCCGCATCACGGGCTGACTTTTTACCAGCTAAGCCACTAGGGAAGCCCAAGAATACTGGAGTGAGTAGCCTATCCCTTCTCCAGGGGATATTCCTGACCCAGAAATTGAACTGGGGTGTCCTGTACTGCAGGCAGATTCTTTACCAGCTGAGCTACCAGGGAATCCCAAAATGAAAGCGAAACTCACTCAGTTGTGTCCAACTCTTTGCAACTGTATAGTCCATAGAATTCTCCAAGCCAGAATACTGGAGTGGGCAGCCATTCCCTTCTTCAGCGAATCTTCCCAACCCAGGGATCAAACCCAGGTCTCCCTCACTGCAGGCAGATTGTTTACCAGCTTCCCCACCAGGGGAGACCAGATGTTTAATCTCAGAATAATCCTATGACGCAACAGTTATTTACTAAGTGCATTTTACAGATGAGGAAACTGAAGCTCAGAGAGTTTTAGTAACTTGTCTAACATTGCACAGCTGCTGAGTTCCAAAGTCACTGTTTACTTAGTTTTTTATTATTTTATCTACTTTTAGTTGTGCTGGGTCTTTCATTGCTGCTCGCAGGCTTTCTCTAGTTGCAGAGAACAGGGCTATTCTTTGTTGTGGTGCATGGGCTTCTCATTGCGATGGCTTCTCCTGCTGTGGAACACAGGCTCGAGGCACGTGGGCTTCAGTAATTGCAGCTTGCTGGCTTTCGGGCACGTGAGCTTCAGTAGTTGCAGCACACAGACTCGGTAGTTGTGGCACATGGGCTGAGCTGCTTCTCAGCATGTAAAATTTTCCTGGACAAGGCATCAAACCCACCTCCCCTGCATTGGCAAGCAGACTCTTATCCACTGTGCACGCTCAGCTGCTCAGTTCAGTTCAGTTCAGTCACTCAGTCGTGTCCGACTCTTTGTGACCCCATGGACTAGCTGCTCAGGTGTAACCAATTCTTTGCGACCTCATGGACTGTAGTCCACCAGGCGCCTCTGTCCGCGGGATTGTCCAGGCAAGAATACTAGAGTGGGTTGCCATTTCCTCCTCCAGAGGATCTTCCCACCCAAGGGACTGAACCTGCATCTCCTGCCTTGGCAGACGTATTCTTTACCACTGAGCCACCTGGGAAGCCTAATCACTGTATTACCAGGGAAGTCCCAAAACCACTGTTTAAACTGAGGTCTGACTCCAACACTTCTTATACTAGCACATGCTATTCTAACACAGGTCCATGTATATGAGACTTACTTGATGCCCCTAAAGCTATGGCACCCTGGAAAAATCACAATGTACAATTTCTTCCTATCAAAAGTTCTTAGGCAAGGCTACCCAAGCATGTCTGGGCTGGTATAAAGAGATGCTTCCTACTGCAATAACAGGGAGGAAAGTCAGAAAGAGGCAGCTAATGGAAGAAAATGGTATGAAAAGTAGGAAATGCTTCCAAAGACAAAGATTTTTTCACAAGGTCACAGTGACTTCAACTATCCAAACTTCAAAGGTTAATCACAGATGTAATGAAAAACTCAAGAATCCAGTTAATATAATCAATATATCAGTTTGTGGTAAGTGCTTCTAAAGCGTTCTAAACAAATTGTATTTTTAAGTCAACCAAAGGGTCTTCATTGTAGGACTGATTCAATCAGTAATCTGCTCAAGAAAATCTCTATATAGTTGGTACAATGACCACTTGTTTGAAAGCTTCTTTCCAAAGGAGCACAAAGTTCAAGTCATCCAACTTGGAAATGGTGCACCGGGAGAAGGGTGGAGATGACCTACCAATTCTATTTTGGGGGATCATCTGGGAGCTCCTAGGAATGCTGACTGGAAAACCAAGGTCTTTATGACTCATACTGTTTATACAGTTGGTTTTGCTGGGTGAAGGCTGTGCTTCTTGAACCAGGCCAGTCAGTTGTTTTAATGTGGACTTAACTCCCACCTGTATAAGACGCATGTTGTCAGTCTGTAGAATGACCCAAATGCCCTTCCCAGGCAATGTTTCCCACACCAAGAAGTAACAGCAACTCCAACTCTTCTCTGCCTTCTATAACTGTTGATTTGTTTTGCCTGTTCTTCAGTTTCATGCAAATGAAATCATACATTATGACTAGATTTACAACTGGATTCTTGAGTTTTTCATTAAATCTGTACAGATTCATCAGTAATGTCCCATGAAGCAAAAGTTTATTTTTCTTTCTGGGTTATATTCTTTTTTATGAATATACCACAGTGTCACCATTCTCCTGTGGATGAGCATTTAGCTGTTTTTTAAAATAGGGATTTTTAAGATGTTATGTATTTATTTATTTTTGGCTGCACTGGGTCTTTGTTGATGCACGCAGGCCTTCTCTAGTTGCCGAGCGTGGGGGGCTACTCTTCACTGCAGTCTTCTCACTGTGGGGGCTGCTCTTGCTGTGGAGCGCTGGCTCTGGGTGTGCAGGTTCACTGCTTATGCTTCATGGGCTCTAGAGCACAGGCTCAGTAATTGCAGAACATGGGCTTAATTGCCCCGTGGCATGTGGGATCTTCCTGAACTAGGGATCAAAGCCATGTCTCCCGCATTAGCAGAATTCCTAACCGTTGGAAGTCCCAAACTGGGATATTTTGAATAATATTGCTGCGGATAATCTTGTACTTGTCTTTTGGTAAATTCAGTTCTCTGTGGTATAAAACTATGAAGGGGTATACAGGTCCATGGGGTAGATACAAGTTTAGCCTTAAGAGACACTTCCAAATAGTGATACCAATTTACATTCCCTGAGATTTGTTTTACAGCTCAGTATATCATATGCCTTGAAAGTTCCATGCCACTTGAAAAGAATGTGTATTCTACTTATGGAACATTGTGTTTTGTTAAACATCAATTAGATCAAGGAGGTTGTAGTGCTGTTCATGTCATCCATTCTATTGATTTTTTGGCCTAATTGTTGTAGCAATTATTGAGATGACATGTGAATATCTCCAACTATGATTGTGCAATTATCTATTTTTCCTTTAATTTTGTCTGCTTTTGCTTCATGTATTTTGAAGTTCTATTATTAGGCACATATATATTAATAATTGTTATGTCTTTGTGATGAGTTGGCATTTTTTTCATGATATAATGTCCCTCTTGAACTATATTCCTGTTTTGAGGTCTATCTCGTCTAATATTAGTATAGTCATCGCATCTTCCTCACGTTTATTGTCTGCATGGCACATCTTCTCACATCCTTTTGCTGTCACTCTTTATTGGCTTTTATAATCAAAGTATGTTTCTGTAAATAGGATTTAATTGGATCAATCTTCTCTTTTTCCTCCTGGCTGACAATCTCTGTCATTTAACTGGCATATTCATTACACTTACATTGCATATAATTTTAGGTATAGCTTGATTTTTGGTTTACCATTTTTCTGCTTGATTTCTAATTGTCTCCTCTGTTTTTCTTTTCTCTATACCTTCTCCTCTGCCTCATTTTGAGTTAATGAAAAAACTCTTAGTATTTCATTTAAGTTCCTCTATTGGCTTTTTGGCTACATATCTTTGCATCGTTTTCATCTTAGAGGTAACATCATGACAAAATGATCACAATCAACTTAGTGTTAATAATGTACCATTTTATATGAAATGCATCAATTTTCGACAATACAAGTCTACTACCTTCAATCCCCCTTCTCTGGCTATTATTGTGATACATATTCTATCTTCATATGTTACATAAATTGCACAAGTAGAATATGCTATAAACTGCACAATTTAGGGGAGAAGGTAATGGCAACCCACTCCAACACTCTTGCCTGGAAAATCCCATGGACAGAGGAGCCTGGTAGGCTGCAGTCCATGGGGTCATGAAGAGTCGGACACGACTGAGCGACTCGACTTTCACTTTTCACTTTCACGCATTGGAAAAAGAAATGGCAACCCACTCCAGTGTTCTTGCCTGGAGAATCCCAGGGATGGGGGAGCCTGATGGGCTGCCATCTATGGGGTCGCACAGAGTTGGACACGACTGAAGCAACTTAGCAGCAGCAGCAGTACAATTTAAAGCCATCATTTTTGCTTTAAATGGTCAAATCTTAAAGACTGTCACTGTCTCTCTCCCACGGACCAGTACAGTAGGCTCTCAGCTAACTTTCCAATTCCTTCTTTCCCTCTTTTTTCATGTCATTTTTTTATACAACAGCCAGCAATATTTGCTTTCAAGTGTAAAATGGACAACGCCTCATGTCCCGCGTTTAATTTGCCTCAAGGACTTCCCAGGATGAAATGCAGATTCATGAAGTGGTCTTATATTAATCTGCCAGGGCTTCTATAATAAAATACCAGAGACTGGATGGCTTAAACAAAGGAAATTTGTTTTTTCACAATTCTGGAGGCTAGAAGCCCATGATCAAAGCACTTTAAATTCGGTTTCCAGTGAGATCTCTCTTCCTGACTTGTAGAAAGGCTCATTCTTGCTGTTTTCATCTGGTCTCTCCTCTGTGAGCACAGGGAGAGAGAGAACTCTAGAGTCTCTTGTTCTTATAAGGACATTAGTCCTATCATATAGGACCCCACTTCTGTGAACTCATTTAAACTCAATTACCCCCTTATGGACCGCGTCTCTGAACAGAATCTCATTGAGGGTGAGGGCATCCATATATGAATGGGAGCAGGGGAACAATTCAGTCCATACAAGCCCAAAATGCTCTCCCTGGGCCTAAGGAGGAAAAGATCTGACTGACTTGTACATATCCCAAACAACACAGAGACACAAACACAACAGCTTAACCCTATTAAGGCATCTGTATCACTGCAGGATGGACCTCACAAGGCCTATCTGTGTATGCATAACTTTTATAAACTTGGACCCTGCCTCTCAGAGCAATTCCAATTCTGAAAAAAAGGAAATCATATTTTAAACAAGTGGAATTGCAATACAATTTAAACATAGGTCAACTATATACTCAAATACTGATATTGTAGAAGATTCAATTAATTGCAGAGAAAAAGCAAAGAAGTTGGCACAAGACTTGACCTAATTGCTGGCTACATCATTTTTCCATGACAAATGATTGGCTGTTATAAGAAGCTTAAGCAATTTCAATGACTCTTACCCAGAAACAAGAAGAAAAATAAAATAATTCACTAAAATAAAATGAAAATTATTTTTTAATACCTCAAAAAAGTTCTGTCTGCTGTCTCCCAGGCCTGGGTGAAAATTGATGGTCACCTTCTGTGACAACCCAGGCCAAGCAGGAGCCACAGCAGAGCCGGGCCCTGGAGGCAGAGACTGTCCCCACGAACCCGAGTGCCAGTGCCTCCTGGGGCTCCTCCGCCACCACTCCAGCTGCAGCTCCAGTGCCAGTTCAGGGGCCTGGGTGCCCCCAACCAGGTCCCAGACCAACTGCTGCAGGCCAGAGGGCACCATGAACAACATGTACGTGAACATGCCCAGGAATTTCTCCGGGCTCAATTGCCAGCAGGCCACCCAGACTGTGCCCTTAGGGGCAGTACCTGTATCCCCCCTTCGAGGGGTACACCATGCAACCAGACTTGGTGCCATGATCCCGGTGCCCCCATTCCTGAACAGGCTGCAGACGGGCTACAGGCAGATCCAGGCTGCCTTCCCTCTCACTAACCGCAAACAGAAGACATACCCAGCGGTGACTGTGTGACGCAGAGTGTTCCTGGGGGCCTGGACCGGATGGAGGCGAGTGGGAACTGTGAGCTTGGGAAGGATTCTAACCTGGAAGTTTGCACCTGTCGGTGGTGTTTATGGCACAGTTCGGTTGGATGGCTTCATTTGCCCCCAAACTGTATGAAAACATCTTTCTCCAAAAGATCTCTAGATATGTTTTGGCCTTCTCTGGTAACTCAGCTGGTAAAGAATCTGCCTGCAATGCACAAGACCCCAGTTCAATTCCTGGGTTGGGAAGATCCCCTGGAGAAGCAATAGGCTACCCACTACCTCAGTATTCTTAGACTTCCCTGGTGGCTCAGACCTCCCACACTCCGCCTGCACTATGGGAGACCTGGGTTCGATCCCTGGGTTGGGAAGATCCCCTGGAGGAGGGAATGGCAACCCACTCCAGTATTCCTGCCTGGAGATTGCATGGCCGGAGGAGCCTGGTGGGTTAGTCCATGGGGTCGCAAAGAGTCGGACATGACCAAGCAACTAAGCACAGCACTGTGATAACACATAACAAGTCTTACTCTTGCATATGGATGTACCCTTTATTCACTATTTTAACTGACCCAAATGGTTGCCTGAGTTGTCAATAATAGGTGTTTTCAAAATGAAAGAGCAAATGCAGCTTTGTCTTGTTCCACATGGCAACTTGTTCCAAGTGCTGAAACTCATGGGCCCAAAAAGACTCTGCTTTTGATCTTTTTCATTCACTCCATAACATTTGTGTCAGGTTCCTATCACCACTCTAACAAATAACACAAACACAGTGGTTTATGGCTGTTCAGGTTGGCCATCTGATATGGGTCTCATCCAGCTACAATTAGGGTATTAGAAGGACTGTGCTCCTTTCTGGAGGCTCCAGTGGAAGATTCTTTCCCATGGCCATAAAGGTTACCAGTGTCTTAGTTCCTGTATTTGCAGAACAAAGATCTCTGTTTCCTTCCTGGCAATCAGCTGAGGGCCATTCCCAGACACACAGGACGTCCACATTCCTCGGCTCATTGCCCACTTCCTCCATCTTTAAAGGCAGCGATGGTGAGTCCTCCTCACACCGAATCGTTCCCTCTTCTTCTGTTGCTTCTCTCTGTGACCAAGCCAGATTAGACTGAGTCCACCTGAAAAATCCAGGATAAAGTCCCCATCTGAAGGTGCATACCCTTAATTACATCTTCAAACTTCCTTTTGCCACAGAAGGTGACATGTTCACTGGTTTCAGAGACTACAGCATGGATATCTTTAAGGGGGCCGTTATACTGCCTTGCACACCACTACAAGACCTCTAGGTCCCCATATTGGGCAATCTCACTGCTGCAATATTTTCAGGCTCTCTCCTCTCCTTCCCCATTATCATGCAGAGAATGTCACTGCCAAATGCACAAGGGTTATCATTTTCTCTTGAACTGGGTTTTCAGCCTCTTAGACTTGGTGGACACCTGAATGTTGGGATGTAGACTCTGCTCCTCAGTAAAGACCGGTCTTGTCATCACTCCAGCTGCAGAGGCACTGCAAAGGGTCCAATTCTATATTTATATTCTCCAGTATTCATGCCCATTACCCTTCTGTAAACCATTAATGCTATCATAAAATGAAAAAGGTGAGAGAACATAGAAATAACTCTTGGTGTTGATTACTTTCAAGAAAGGTGCTTCAAAATGACTTCAATTGAAGACCAAAAATATATATGAATGACTAGTGAACATTTAGGGAAAAAAAAAAACAAGGGGAAGGAAAGATTCCTCTTTAAATTTAAATAGATTTAAATTAAACAATTTGTTAATTGATCTATGACTTGAATTACTATTAAAATCATATACAAAGATTTGCCTTTTGTATTGAAAACATAAAGCTGATAGATATTCTTTCCTATGTCTGAATCCTTTCTACATACAAATAAAAATGTGATAATTCACTTAAATTAAAGAAAAAGGGTCTGATTATGTATACATTTACTTTAGCACAATCTGCATAAGAACAAGTGCATGTAAAAGGGGCAAATATCTTGTCTCCATGGCTGAAATCCCATTTTCTTAGTGTTGATGGCTTTGCCAGCATCTGCTCCATACAATGCTGTTTAGAACACAAGTTGCAAACCTGGAAGATGTATTTAAAATAAGATATCCCAATGGCTGTCTAAGGCTGCTCACTTGTCATCAGGATTACCTCTCCTCCTTTCCTTCATTTTTCTTCTTTGCACTTATCATTTAGCATACTATATAATAAGCTCATTTATTTGTGTATAAATGAAATGGCTATGTTGACATACAACAGTAGCTGTGAGGCACCCTACCGTGTGGCGCAGCATCAGCAGTGTGGGTTGCACAGTCCAGAATGTTATATAAATAACTAACAACATCGTAGAGCCAAGGCAAGGGATATGACATTTATTATGAATGAATATTCTTAGAAGGCCTTATCTGAATCCTTCTCTTTCTGTTTAGCCTTAGGGGAGGAAAATGTTTGATTTTTTTTATTGTCCACATATCTTTTGTTGCTCAGTTCAATTTTTTCCGCCTCAGGTGAACTAAACACAGCAACAGCAAAGACCTGGGTAAATGACAGGACAATTCTGAGTACCAACAGCCATGAGAAAAGTGATTCAGCATGTGTTCTGCTGAAACCAAACTCACAGACTAACATCTCTGTCTGGCTGGCTTCAGGGGGAGCATCTAGTCATCTCTGAAAAAGAAGGCAGGCTTTGTTCCGAATGCTCTGCATTAGGGTAAGTGCAGGAAATCAAGTAACTGCCTCCGAATCCAGCTTCGATATCACAGCAGAGCGCAGGAGCTATCAGTTTCTTTCCTGGGTGAGCTGACAGCTCTGAGACCTGGAGTGAGTCCCTAAATTCTCAGTCCCCACTACTCATCTGTATAATGAACATTCTCCAGGAGAATTATAGGCTTCCTTCCAGCTAGAACAGACCTTCTATAATTTTAGTCATTCACTGGAATAACCATCCTCCAATGATATAAAACATGCTTGGAATTCAGAGGCTCAAAAGGATCATAACCTAATTCAGAAATAGGTTTTCTTCCTTGAGGTCCAGTCTACACCCACTTCCAAGAACAAAGAGAATAGCTGATGAGGAGTCCTATTTCAGCCTATCATTCATTCTATAGATAAAAGGGAAACCTGAAAGCAGCAGACTGGCAATGCCCCTTTCCAGGTAGCCTCAGGAATTAATATTTAACTCACTTCAACCATCACTTTTTGAACTCCAACCATGTGGCATGATGCACTGGTTGGCACAACCACAGTAAGAAGTAAGACAACAGCTGTAATATTAATCTAATCAGGATAATTTTAAAATATTTTCTAAAGACTACTTGCAATACAATATGCTAATTGTTATAGTTAATAAGTGCTGGCACAAATAGTGTAAGGTCAAATGAAATTTATTTTGACACAATGCCTGTTTGTCCAAGGAAATAGTATCTATGTACTAAACCCATGTAGTGAGAGAAGATAAAATTAACTGCCTCTGAAAAGCTGACATTGAAACAGGAGTGATGTTTTTGTGCTAAATAAAGACATCCATTTGTCCACTCTTCATACATACGGTAAAATCATGATGGACTATAAAAGGAAATAAAATTAAAGGGAAATAAAAGTTAATGACTTTGGAAGAATGACGCAAACGCTCCCTTGGGAATAAACAGGCAAAGAGCAAGTTAGAGGGTACTGTGAGATGAAAGTCAGTTTCCAGTCCATTCTACAGAATCAATACGGTGTCCTGGACTTACAATAAGACTCATAAGTCATAGATTGACTTGGTCATGTATCAACCTCCACTCAGCACAGCTCTCAATGCCTCTCATCGACAAGCGTTACTGAGCAAGTCTGTGATCAGAATCTGCCCTCACTTGGGCTGGCAGGGAAACCAAGTGGACAGTCAATAGCAAAAAAGGATCATCACTTTTGGGAGCTCATACATCAATTCCGGAATTTATTTCCAAAGTCAAAACTGAAACTGCCGTCAGAGGCTTCCTCTGAAATTCCATTTCATAGATGAGGTTTGTCTCAATGAAAATTAATGTTCTGCACAAATCAGAAAGGAAGGTCCAAAGAATCATCAATGTGCAACCTTATTTTGATGTGCTCTCTCACGGGAAAATATTTGAAGAAACAGAGTAAGAAACAAAGGGAACAATAAACACTAGGAAATACCATTCCACTCATTCCTCCTGTGTTGACTGAGCTAGGCACTCTTGCAGGTGCCAACAATGAACAAAAATAGTAAAAAAAAAAAAAAAAAAGAAAGAAAGAAAGAAAAGAAAAGAAAATCCCTGCCCTCCTAGAGCTTACATTCTACCTAGAGGAGACAGAAAGTAACAAAGAAGTGTGTCATGTACAGTATATAAGAAGGTGCCACACATAATGGAGAAAACAAAGCAGAGAAGGAGGTATTTGGGGGCGGGGGGAGTGAGGTGCATCAGACAAGCTGATGTTGCAATCAGCTAGAAAAGTGTGCTTTAATTAAACACAGTTTTCTGACACCATCATTCCAAAAGTGCTTGTTGTCCAGGCCAAGGGAAGGCAACCACCCAGCTTCACCCAATTCTTGTTTGTGTTCTGACCTCTTTGAGCCAGTAATCGAAAACCACAGAAAGCAGGATGCTTGGGCATCATCCCAAGCCCTTGCCTCAATCTAGGAATTTATCTGATGGGCCAGAGAGATAAAACCCTGACTATAACAACAGCCAACATCTACGGAATTTTTCTATGATCATCAGTCATATTCTAAGAGTTCACACTTGTTGATTAATTTAATCCTCATGTCACATCAGTAAGGTATGCTTATCATCCCATTTTTTTGATTAAAAGGCAGTGAGGTTCACATTCTGGCTCCAAAGACTATGCTCTTTACTACCACTGTACAGTGGCATGCGGCTGCATCTAACACTCTTGCTTCCTTTTGGACAGCAAACAGGCAACATGAAATTAATGTGTTCAAAATAAAATTCTGGATCCTTAATACATCTTCCCTTCCCTCCTTTTCCACCTCTGGCCACCTGTTCCTCACCCAGGTTTCCTGAACTGTCTTTATAAATAGCACATCCTTCACAAAGCTGCTCAGGCCCAAAACATAAGCCTTGATTTATCTGTTTCTCTCACACACTTCATCTGAGCTGTCTGAAAATCCTGCAAAATATTTTTCAAAACCAGTGACCTCCAGTCACTTCCAGGCCACAGTCAGGTCACACCTACAGGACCAGGACAGCCTTCCAGCTGGTCTCCCCGCTTTCCTCTCGCTGCCAAGACTCAGTTCTCACTCCCTGAAGTAGCAGTGATTTCTGAAATGTAAATCACATCATACCACTGAACTTGCTCAAGTAAGTCAGATGGCTTCTATATCAGTCAGGGTTCTCCAGAGAAACAGAATCAATAGGGTGTGTGTGTGTGTGTGTGTGTGTGTGTGTGAGAGAGAGAAACAGAATCAATAGGGTGTGTGTGTGTGTGTGTGTGTGTGTGTGTGTGTGTGTGTGTGTGTAGAGAGAGGGAGGGAGGGAGGGAGGAAGAGGGAGAGGGGCACTTATTTTAAGTCACTGGCTGCTGCAGTTGTGGAAGGCTGGTAAGTCCAGAACCAAATAGTTCTGCCATATTGTAGGTATTCAGTGAATGAAGCTGAATGAATGAAGAACATCATGAAAGTACATTTTTTTAATCCATTGGTAGAAAGGGACTAAATATCAGAAAACACTAGTATCACGTTTTAAACTTGAATGAAGTAAATGAAACAATAAATGAGATTACTTTTTTGCTATGATTTATACTCCATACTACATTCTTTTTCGTTATGACTGTTTTTTGTTTTTATCTAAGGTTGCCAATTTTTTTATCAGTAGTTTTTTTTTTTTCATTTGAGGCCACAACATTCAGTGTTGTTTTCCTCCTAGGATGTTATGCTTGGATCAATTCACCCAATCAAAAGAGCCTGCACTGAAAACATCACACCTTCAAAAACCATACAACTCCCAAGTTACACAGCAGCTCTCCAGAACTTTCACCTCATATAAAACTCTATATAGAGTGTATAGTGAACAACACAGTGTTGTGCACTTAAAAACCTGTCAACAGGGTAGATCTCTCCCCAAGTGTTTTTTCCACAAAGAATAATAAAGCAAGGGAATACAGGAGTGCTTTCAGAGCTAATGGATATGTTTATTACCTTGTTTACAGTGATGGTTATCACAGGTGTATGCATATGTCCAAAGTCATCAAAAAGTATACATTTAAACATATGCAACTCTCTGTATATTAAGTATATCTCAATAAAGTCTTAAAAAATCAGTAAACCCCATTCCTCCATAGACCCATGACCTCCATGCCAGCTGAACCGCAGCTCTGCCCACGCACCACCACCTCTCTCTTCATCTGAGCACTGTGAATTATTACAGTCCATTATATGTCTTAAAAACAGCATTCAAGCCAGAATTGGTATTTACAAAGGAGGGGAAAATCAGTGGAGCCAGTGTTTAAAATGTATCTATATAGTGATTGATAGCTAATGTTCTTTGTTTTCAAGGAAATTATTCTTCGTCTCATTATGTGAGTGATCCAGGAGAATTTTGAATTCTCTTAACTCCAAGTCTACAAATTAGATAACCCAGAAAAACTTGGTGCTGTCACATTCTGCTCTCAGTCAAAGGAACATCTTCAGGCATGGAGAGGGAAACTTATTCAAATTTACTGTTTGACTCCTTGGCATTTGGCAGAGAAGGCTCTTACTGGGAATTTTATAAGCCAAATGTCTTTTCTCTCACAATAAACAGAGATCCAGAGATTTCAGTGTCTGTTTATGGTCACAAGGATGACCCTTTTGCAGAGTCAAAATTCAAACTCAGGTGTTCCCAGTAACCCAGCCCCCTGGGGACAGAAGCCCCAGGACTCTAGGGACTCAGTCCAAGTTCCACAGGTAGATGCTGGCGCCCAGTCAAATCTATAATCTCTAACTTTCAAGAACATCTTCAGAAGGGTTTCTACTACCTGCTTACACTGCAGGAATCTCCAACATCCCAGGGAAGCCCTTAGGGTCTACGTCTGTGAGCTGACAGAGGAGTAAGAGAGGGAAGTCTTTAAAGAGCCCAGCAGTCTCCCTCGTCCCTGACACAAAGGCTGCGGCCACAGGACACAGCCCTCTCCCCACAGGGCTGAGGCTGGCAGGCCCGTGTCCACCTAGAGAAAACACTTGCTGCTCAAGGGAGAGTGACAATTTCCAGCGTGTCACTCTTCCAAACCTCCTCAAACAGTTTGTGGGTGTGTGCTGTCATCTTTCTTCCAGGAATGAAAAATACATAAATAAACAAAGTGGGCATTGTATTCATAAAATGAG
The DNA here is from genome assembly GCF_910594005.1 of Cervus elaphus. Taxonomy (NCBI): domain Eukaryota; kingdom Metazoa; phylum Chordata; class Mammalia; order Artiodactyla; family Cervidae; genus Cervus; species Cervus elaphus. The sequence continues at coordinate 5,060,335 of NC_057818.1, read as the reverse complement.
TATTTAGTTTATAAAAGAAACGATAGTTCTAGGAAGAATCCTCCAGAAATCATGTGAACTGTGCAATTTCAGACACCAACCTCCCTGAGCCTTATTTTCCTTAGTTGTAAAATGACAAGATTGGGATTCTATAAAATCTGGTCCAGCCCTAAGAGTCTGTGAGCTAAAATCAATTAAAACCCTTCTGTTTTTCCTCTCAAATTTCACTTCACTTTATTATTTCTCAATTAAATATAATAACATTCTATTGAAAATAAGCTCTTACCCCACCTTTAAAAAACACATCTTGTCTTTCCATTTTGTGTCTCCTCTTTGTACAGCCCAGCAGTCCCCATTCAAGTGCTGCTCTATTTTGTGCTGTTTTATTTCCTTCAGCTTTCCTCTTTCTTCGAACAGCAGGTGCCAGAATAACAAGGCAGTGTGAAATTTACGGAAACAATGTGTTTATACACTTGGCTACCTTATCTCAAATGTAACACTCCTGGACTCTAAATCAGATGTATTGCCATATGTTACAAGGTACAAAGAATACTGTACAGGCTAGTATCTCTCATTTTTTGCACAAAGGTATGGGGTCCCAAAATTACTTTCTTGAAATACAAAAATTTCTATGAATCCTTTTGCTATATCTTTATGGCAACCAAAATACTCTTAAAGTGAAATTATTCCCTGTTTACATTACAGAGTATTTAATAAAGTCCCAAATAAAAGTTGGTCAAAGCAATAAGAATCCTTTAATTGAAGCATATTAAAACACTTGAATCATACTTAATTTCTAGTAAACTATAAAATTCAGTTTTTTCTTGAATAAATAATACATTCTAAGAGTACCACATTTCCTCGAGAAATTTACTTTCTGATTGCTTCTGGGAGAGCCCTCTCTCAGATAAATGTTTTTTTAATTAAAGGTGAACAGACAAGGTTTTCCTTTTTATTTTTTTTCCTTATTTTGCCTTTGATTTTTTTTCTTTTTTTTTTCCATTTATTTTTATTAGTTGGAGGCTAATTACTTTACAATATTGTAGTGGTTTTTGTCACACATTGACATGAATCAGCCATGGGTTTACATGTGTTCCCCATCCCGATCCCCCCTACCACCTCCCTCTCTCCACCCAATCCCTCTGGGTCTTCCCAGTGCACCAGGCCCAAGCACCTGTCTCATGCATCCAGCCTGGGCTGATGATCTGTTTCACCCTAGATAATATACATGTTTCGATGCTGTTCTCTCAAAACATCCCACCCTTGCCTTCTCCCACAGAGTTCAAAAGTCTGTTCTATACATCTATACATCTTTTTCTGTTTTGCATATAGGGTTATCGTTACCATCTTTCTAAATTCCATATATATGCATTAGTACACTGTATTGGTCTTTATCTTTCTGGCTTACTTCACTCTGTACAATGGGCTCCAGTTTCATCCATCTCATTAGAACTGATTCAAATGAATTCTTTTTAATGGCTGAGTAATATTCCATGGTGTATATGTACCACAGATTCCTTATCCATTCATCTGCTGATGGGTATCTAGGTTGCTTCCATGTCCTGGCTATTATAAACAGTGCTGCGATGAACACTGGGGTGCATGTGTCTCTTTCAGTTCTGGTTTCCTCAGTGTGTATGCCCAGAAGTGGGATTGTTGGGTCATATGGCAGTTCTATTTCCAGCTTTTTAAGAAATCTCCACACTGTTCTCCATAGCGGCTGTACTAGTTTGCATTCCCACTAACAGTGTAAGAGGGTTCCCTTTTCTCCACACCCTCTCCAGCATTTATTGCTTGTAGACTTTTGGATAGCAGCCATCCTGACTGCTGTGTAATGGTACCTCATTGTGGTTTTGATTTGCATTTCTCTGATAATGAGTGATGTTGAGCATCTTTTCTTGTGTTTGTTAGCCATCTGTACATCTTCTTTGGAGAAATGTCTGTTTAGATCTTTGGCCCATTTTTTGATTGGGTCATTTCTTTTTCTGGAATTGAGCTGCAGGAGTTGATTGTACATTTTTGAGATTAATCCTTTGTCTGTTGCTCGTTTGCTATTATTTTCTCCCATTCTGAGAGACAATAGTTTCCTTTGTTATAGTTTCCTTTGTTGTGCAAAAGCTTTTAAGTTTCATTAGGTCCCATTTGTTTAGTTTTGCTTTTATTTCCAATATTCTGGGAGGTGGGTCATAGAGGATCCTGCTGTGATTTATGTAGGAGAGTGTTTTGCCTATGTTCTCCTCTAGGAGTTTTATAGTTTCTGGTCTTACATTTAGATCTTTAATCCATTTTGAGTTGATTTTTGTGTATGGTGTTAGAAAGTGTTCTAGTTTCATTCTTTTACAAGTTGTTGACCAGTTTTCCCAGCACCACTTGTTAAAGAGGTTGTCTTTTTTCCATTGTATATCCTTGCCTCCTTTGTCAAAGATAAGTTGTCCATAGGTTCGTGGATTTAGCTCTGGGCTTTCTATTCTGTTCCATTGATCTATATTTCTGTCTTTGTGCCAGTACCATACTGTCCTGATGACTGTGGCTTTGTAGTAGAGTCTGAAGTCAGGCAGGTTGATTCCTCCAGTTCCATTCTTCTTTCTCAAGATTACTTTGGCTATTCGAGGTTTTTTGTATTTCCATACACATTGTGAAATTATTTGTTCTAGTTCTGTGAAAAATACCGTTGGTAGCTTGATAGGGATTGCATTGAATCTATAGATTGCTTTGGGTAGTATAGCCATTTTGACAATATTGATTCTTCCAATCCATGAACACGGTATATTTCTCCAACTGTTTGTGTCCTCTTTGATTTCTTTCATCAGTGTTTCATAGTTTTCTATGCATAGATCTTTTGTTTCTTTAGGTAGATATACTCCTAAGTATTTTAATCTTTTTGTTGCAATAGTGAATGGTATTGTTTCCTTAATTTCTCTTTGGTTTTCTCATTGTTAGTGTATAGGAATGCAAGGGATTTCTGTGTGTTAATTTTATGTCCTGCAACTTTACTATATTTGTTGATTAGCTCTAGTAATTTTCTGGTAGAGTCTTTAGGGTTTTCTATGTAGAGGATCATGTCATCTGCAAACAGTGAGAGTTTCATTTCTTCTTTTCCTATCTGGATTCCTTTTACTTCTTTTTCTGCTCTGACTGCTGCGGCCAAAACTTCCAAAACTATGTTGAATAGTAGTGGTGAGAGTGGGCACCCTTGTCTTGTTCCTGATTTCAGGGGAAATGCTTTCAATTTTTCACCATTGAGGGTAATGCTTGCTGTGGGTTTGTCATATATAGCTTTTATTATGTTGAGGTATGTTCCTTCTATTCCTGCTTTCTAGAGAGTTTTGATCATAAATGGATGTTGAATTTTGTCAAAGTCTTTTTCTGCATCTATTGAGATAATCATATGGTTTTTATCTTTCAATTTGTTAATGTGCTGTATTACATTGATTGATTTGTGGATATTAAAGAATCCTTGCATTCCTGGGATAAAGCCCACTTGGTCATGATGTATGACTTTTTTAATATGTTGTTGGATTCTGTTTGCTAGAATTTTGTTAAGGATTTTTGCATCTGTGTTCATCAGTGATACTGGCCTGTAGTTTTCTTTTTTTGTGGCATCTTTGTCTGGTTTTGGAATTAGGGTGATGGTGGCCTCATAGAATGAGTTTGGAAGTTTACCTTCTGCAATTTTCTGGAAGAGTTTGAGTAAGATAGGTGTTAGCTCTTCTCTGAAGGTTTTCCTTTTAAACCACATATCCAACCATATAGATATCTCGTATTTGATTCTGCTGAAAGACATGGTTGAATTTCTCTTGGATTTGAGATACTAGCTATTGCTTGCTACCCACCCAGGATCAGGATTAGGAGAGCTGATAAGGTAAATGTGTTTTCCTGTTTCCCTACATGTGACATTTCCACTTGTCTCTTCCTTATGAAAGCATTACCCTACCCCAAATGGAGTTCAGTTTGTATGCTCCAATGAGGGCAGAATAGAAAGTCACTCCCTTCAACCAATGCTCTTACAGTGTATATGGATTTATTTTTAATCTAATTCCTGCATCATAGGCTTCTTACTTGCAACGGTAAAGTAACGAATAGAGTTCTCTATTAGAATTCAGCCTTGAGTGACAAGCACAAAGGCTGTATAATACATCAAAATCAGTACATAGACCATTATGTATTTCACACTATGTCCCTGGTGAACACCAGAGACAGAGTTAGAAAAGACACATTTCTTTTCCTCCATGAGGTTGTTATACATTCAGGATCCCAGGAAGCCCTACTGCAAAATATTCCTTCAAATGTCCTGACCGTGGGGTCTGAGATTCCCAGGGACAGCACTCTGAGGACACCAGTACACAATCTCATTAACACCTGATAAGACCCTTGCAGAGCAGTTCCCAGGAGGATCAACCTATAGACAATCTCAGTGTCCTCTAACCCATTTACTCCAACTCTGCTAATGATTAGAACCACCAAAGAGGTTTTTATTAATTAAGGAGGCTGGGCGTGGAGACCGGAAACCTGCATTTTCCAAACAGATCTGGTTCTCTTGCCATCTCTTCTTTCCCTCCCTCTTCTCCTCTATCTCCACTTACTTCTCCTCCACCTCATCTTCCTCTTTCTTCTTCAAATAAATAAATAACAGAAACAAAATTTGGTAAAAGTAGCATTCTCCTAAAATATCTTACAGGTGAAGACTTTGACTATGAAAGCCAGAACTGTCCTGCACTTATACACTTTAATAAATTCATATATATATATATTTATATATATATATATTAGTTACTGGGAATATTCAGGCTACACATGTAAAAGGCTCAAGAAAACCTGATAATTTTATTTTATAGAGATGCTAAGCAAAGCCTTGACTGTTTTCATGTGAATTCCTTATCACAAGCAGACACGGGGGATTTGGCATGCTCAGGTAGTCCTAGACACAGGTAATTTGAGCTATCTATAATGCTTGTTACATTTGCATTCTAACAAATAGCTATGGCCCTTTAAACATCTTCCCTGTTATTTCAGACACATTTCATATATATATATATATATATATATATATTTTTTTTTTTTTTTTTTTTCCTGAGAGGTCTAAAGGGAATTTTCAAGGGTTTTTTTTTTTTTTTAATTTCCATATAATTCTTTCAGCAATTGCTTGGTTTTTAATAACATTTCTTAAGCCATACTTTATACATGTTTATAACCTTTAACCCAGATTTTAAGGTTTTAAGACTTGAATATATATTGAATGAAGGCATCTGGGATTTGGTTTTATTTGCTTTGCCTCTCCAGAAAGCAATACATGCAGGTAATTATTTTAGGAAATGTTCTACTGTCATTTATTTTATTGCTTACTTACTTTGGCTTTGTCATATTGCTCCCATATCTTCAAGTCTAACTGCTAATTATCTTTCCCCCAAATATCTTAGGATTGATTTAAAACAAAGTTGATATCTCATTCACTTCCATTTGATGTTCTTTCTTTTGCAGAGCAAATTTTTATTCCATTGATAAGTATTATACTCAACCTAAATCAAATTGCCATTAGAAACTAGGTATGCAAGCCTACTATCTTAAGATTACTCTGAATTATTTGTTTTTCTCTTTTGTGAAAGAATGTTTTTCATCTCTCCAAAACTTGTCAAACCATGTTGTCTTAAACACTTTGGAATTTTTTTGTAGTCATTAACACTTTGTAGGAATCTTACCATGAAAAGATCACTCTCCTGATCTGGAAATATTCTTAACCAGTTATTTTGATTAAAAGGTAAGTAAATCAAATTATATTACCCTTTGCCCCTCAACTTCTTTCAGATACTGTTCTCATCCTATTACAAAAGTAATGTAATGCAAGTATAAGGAAATGTACACTATTTTGTCCAATATTTTTGAGATCAGTAACACTAGGAGAGACATAGCATCAGGTCCATATTCATTTTCATTAAGTGAGATGTCCCACTGAAGTATAATAAATATATATAAATGTCAACAAATAAAAAGTGTGTTGGGACACTAGCCAAAAAATAAATATAAAAGAAGAAAGAAAATACAAAAATAAAAAACAAAAGGTGTACTGGTTGATGAATTTCCAACACGATCTCAAATGCTGTGTCCAGTACACTATTCCATCCTCAACAAACACTGGCAACTCCCTGACCTTTGGTCACACCTTTCCTCTCTTTTGACACTAACCCAGTGAAGACATGCCATCTCCTTGGGAGAGCCATGTACAGAGACTGAAAACGTGAAGGAGTGTTCGTTGAATTAGGTACCATGGCCATTTTGCCCAAGCATGGAAATTATTTTTTAAAAAACCCTTTTGTGCAGTTCCTGGCTATGAGAAAACGAGAGCTGTAAGAGATGGAATTCAGGTCTCGACTTCTCTACAGGAGCCATGCCTGAAAAATCACTGGGTCTAGAAGAAATTGGAAATACTGCTGGAAGCCAGGTCCAGTGCTAGATACTGGGAGGACAGTTTCCTTGGGGTCCTTCTGGAGTTAGGAGGAATCCAGACCGCACGTGGGGACACTCCACAGCAGTGGTCCACTTATGCACCGAGTAGAGAAAAGAGAACTTATCCTTGCCTGGAGAAGTCAGAAAGACCTGCCAAGGGAGGAGACTTGACGGGGGGCCTAAGTGCCTTCTACCCCACCAGTGTCACCTCCTGAAAGGCTTGCAGCCTCGCCACCTTGCTCACCAGACTACAGTGGACCTCTCGAGTAATAAACCCAAATTCTGATGGTAACTGGACACCCCAGTCAGCATTCAACATCGTTCTGCTGCTCTTCCCTCAAGCAACACTGGTTTCCATCCCTTCTGTTTATTCTTTCTTCTATGCTGCACCTAAAATACCTTCCTTTCCACTTCCCACTTATTCAAACTCTATTTTTTTTTCACAGTCCAGCTAAAACTTACTTCTTGCAGGAAGCATCTGTCTACACACAAATACCTCCTTCCCTGTGATTTTCTAGTCTGCTGCACTGTCTTAAATGTGTTCAGATGACTAAGAGCACCTGGTCTCTCTACAGGGATTAAATTTCAATAGGCAATGAAAGCAGGGTTCTAGAAGACTGTGACTGTTCAAAATGCAGCAGGTTGTGAGAGGAGTACCTCTCCTCACTCATCTTGAACCTTCTCTGGATAGTGCAGCAGCTATTGGCTTCTTTTAAGTGAAGACACGTTCCCTCTGTCCTGAGAACCTGTACTGGGGAGGAGCCTCCAGCCACCGCCGTGAAGCACTGGAGGAAAGGACATCAGGAGGTCCATGGCTCTGCTTAACAGCCCAGGTTCTCCAGACTCAGGAAGGGTGGTCTCTGGGGGGACTGTCCAGAGCTAAGTGTGTTCATTTCCTAGGGTAGTGGCAACAGATTACTACAAACTGTGTAACAACAGAAATGGCTTCCCTTACAGTTCAGAGTCCAAAAGTCTAAAATCCAGCCAAACTCTGGGTTGATGATCCAGTCCACATCTCTCTCCTAGCTTCTGGTGCCCACCAACCATGTTCTTCCATAGCTGGCGGCTGTGTGGTTCTAACCCCTGTCTTTGTGGTCACACGGCCTCCTCCTCTCTTCCCTGTTTCTCTGTCAAATCTCCCTCATGGGTATTTCCTATAAAACACTTATCATTGCATTTAGTGCCCACTTGGATACTCCAAAATGACCTCTTGATCTCAGGATCCTTAACTTAATTACAGCTGCAAAGACTCTTCAAATAGGACCACATTCACAGTTTCTGAGAGTTAGTTCACAGACAACTTTTTGCATGCCACCATTCAACCTACTTACTTAGGTAATTACCATGATAACCTAACAATTTCACTAACCCCGGTGGTTTACAAAGCATGCTCATCGTTTAGCTTAAGTATCGTTTTTCAGTTGCTCAGTTGTGTCCGACTCTTTGCAACCCCATGGACTACAGCACTCCAGGCTTCCCTGTCCTTCACCATCTTCCAGAATTTTCTCAAACACATGTCCATTGATTCAGTGATGCCATCCAACCATCTCGTCCTATGTCATTCCCTTCTCTTCCTGCCTTCAATCTTTCCCAGCATCAGGGTCTTCTCTCAAGTATAGCAAATCATTAAGTCACCTCCTGCTCCAGAGCTATTGAAATTGTTCAAGGAGACCTGCTAGGTGCTTTGAGGGAAATGTTAGGCAGGAAGTTAGGCATGAGCGAGGAGGGGTGGCCTAGCCAAAATGAATGCAAGCTGATCTCTAAACCGCACCTCAGACAGGCCCCAATGCAGCCCAGGAGAGTTCATAGATAGACTACAAAATAACCACAGAGACCTTTCTGATTCCTGCACATGCCCCCTAATCACACAGTGGATACAAACTAACCACAGGGGCACCTCCAACTGAGGCACAGGTGCCCTTGATGCACAGCATCCTCTTCAACTCTCCCCATCCAGTAACAGAAACAAGATGAATTAAGTCTTCTTTCAAAGATATCATAATTAAGCAGGAAATGCACACAAGTGCAGAGAAGTTGAATAAAGGTGAAAATGCAATGCTTTGCAAAGAAGATTCAGTTCAGTTCGGTTCAGTTCAGTCGCTCAGACGTGTCCGACTCTTTGCGACCCCATGAACCGCAGCACGCCAGGCCTCCCTGTCCATCACGAACTCCCGGAGTTTACTCAAACTCACGTCCATCAAGTCAGTGATGCCAACCAGCCATCTCATTCTCTGTCGTCCCCTTCTCCTCCTGCCCCCAATCCCTCCCAGCATCAGGGTCTTTTCCAATGAGTCAACTCTTCACATGAGGTGGCCAAAGTATTGGAGTTTCAGCTTCAGCATCAGTCCTTCCAATGAACACCCAGGACTGATCTCCTTTAGGATGGATTGGTTGGCTCTCCTTGCAGTCCAAGGGACTCTCAAGAGTCTTCTCCAACACCACAGTTCAAAGGCACCAATTCTTTGGCGCTCAGCTTTGTTCGCAGTCTAACTCTCACATCCATACATGGCCACTGGAAAAACCACGGCCTTGACTAGAAGATTAGGGGTAGAGTAAACGCTGCTTGCTCCTTTTTCTGATATTTCTTCCTCAACATTACTCTTGCTCACAAGAGCTCAACAGCTTATGTGTACCACAAATACCCCATCTTCACCAACTCCCGGAGCTTGCTCAAACTCATGTACATAGAGTTGATGCTGCCATTCAACCCCTCTCATCCTCTGTCATCCCCTTCTCCTCCTAACTCAATCTTTCCCAGCATCAGGGTCTTTTCAACTGAGTCAGTTCTTCGCAACAGGTGGCCAAAGTATTGGAGTTTCAGCTTCATCATCAGTCCTTCCAATGAATATTCAGGACTGATTTCCTTTAGGATGGACTGGTTTGATCTCCTTGCAGTCCAAAGGACTCTCAAAGAGTCTTCTCCAACACCACTGTTCAAAAGCATCATCTCTCTGGCGCTCAGCTTTCTTTATGGTCCAACTCTCACATCTATACATGACTACTGGAAAAACCATAGCTTTAACTAGACAGACATTTGTTGGCAAAGTGATATCTCTGCTTTTCAATATACTGTCTAGGTATCACAGCTTTTCTTCCAAGGAGCAAGTGTCTTTTAATTTCATGGCTACAGTCACCATCTGTAGTGATTTTGGAGCCCAAGAAAATAAAACTTGTCACTGTAAATATATGCCACATTAAGAAATACAGTAACTGCCCAATAAACTCTCAAGTGAAAGCTATATATATGCTATAGTATTGTTTTCAACTTATTTTCTTTAATAATGTGAGCACCTACAGACAATATACAGCTGACGCTTGAACTATGCTGTGGTTAGGGGCACTGACCTACCATGAAGTCAAAAATCTGTGTATAACGTTACAGCTGGTCCCCCACACGCACACTTCTGCATCCACAGATATGCCGATGGCAGATCATGTAGTACTGAAGTACTTACTGTTAAAAATCTGTGGGGCTTCCCTGTTGGGCCAGTGGTTAAGAATGCACCTTGCAATGCAGAATCCAATCAGGGTTTGATCCCTGATCAGGAAGATCCCCTATGCCATGGAGCACTGAGCTACTGTGTGCCACAGCTACTGAGCCCATGTACTGCAACTGCTGAAGCCTGTGCACCTAGAGCCTGTGCTCGTCAACAAGAGAAGCCCACGCACCACAACTAGAGAGCAGCCCCACTCGCCACAACTAGAGAAAGTCCACGCATAGCAACAAAGACCCAGCACAACCAAAAATGAAATTAATTAATTAACCTAAAAATCTGTGTACAAATGGATGCTTGCAGTAAAACCCATCTTGTTCAAGGGTCAACTGTACAGATCTTCCTCAATTTACAACAGGGATACATCCTGATAAAACCATTATAAATTTCAAGTATTAAGTTGAAAATGTATTTAATACACCTACCCTACCAATCATCATAGCTTAGCCTAGCCTACCTTAAACATTCTCAGAACACTCATAGATATTTATGAGAAAAAACCATCTACCTTCTCGAGAGCTCCAACTACCTCTATTACACAGAGGACTGGAAACAGATACACACAAAACAGTATCTGCCACTAATAATTTAAAAAACTTTAACTTCGGCTTTGTGAGAGCCATCAGATCTCCATTTCTTTGTCTTTAGCCATGAGTCGGGGTCTTTATCTGTGCAGAAGTAACACCAAGTCATGTTCACAGGTGGGTTTAACTTCCACTGGCCACTCAGCATCAGCAGTCAGGGATGGGATGGAGGAAGCACTGATTAATAGAGCTTTAAAAGCTGCTTCAGATGCCTTAAGGCAAATACAATATCCAAGAGTTCCACATCTTCCCACTGTTTCAAAATTTCATTCATAATCACTACTTTAGCCAAATTATACAGGACGACAGTTTCCCAATGACAAAAGCCTGTTTCCTCTATTTTTTTGGCACTTCAAGGGCAACCCAAGGCTATTTAAATACATTATAGATATGCAGTTACAGAAAAGAAATCAGGAAATGGAGACAGGGACAATGTCCTCAGAGGATGCAGTAGAACACAATGGAGTCTATATCTGGTCATTATATTTAAGGGAGCAGGCACAAGGGAGAACACAGCTGTAATGCCTTAATAAGTACCCTGGGCTGCTTAGAAAGGAGGGAGCTTTGTCTAAGCACAGGTACAAAATTTTCCACAAAGGGCTCCTACCCTTAAAGTGTTCATCTTTCTAACCCCCAAAGCTTAGCACAAGTAACAGAAGAAAATCTTTTTCTCCAAAGTTGAAAAGAAAATATCTACCCATTTCTTATGTTGCTCCCTGGTTCCCTATATACAGAGCACTTTCTGGGGAAAAATGACCTAAAGTGGTAGAATTCTTTAATGAAGGTTCTCACTTTATTACAGATTAAATGCACCACATTGTCAATTTATCAAACTATCAACATGGATTGATAAGTAGTTCGCATGCCTGCTGCATTTGTGTTATTAGCTCAAAGCTGATTATCTGACTATTTTTCTATAAAAGCCCAGCAACTATAGATCTGGAGAATCCACGCCTCAGAAGAGATCAGCAATGTGGCCTTGTGAGCTCACTGTGCTCCCTCAGCAAACCCTGTCTCTCCACCTAGAGCAAAGCTCTGGACAGTAGCCATTGTCCACCGTAAAGCAGTCATCTGGAGAGTATGTAATTAAAATTGATTTTGTATCCACCTATATACTCTTTTTAATCAATTTACTATTTCCTTGTTGAATTATTCTAAAGACTGAACCTCACAGGACAAAGGGCTGGTTTTTTTTTTTTACAGAAACATCCATTATACAAAATGTTGGTTATTTTCAAACAGATAATAATTCTCACAGAAATTTTTTTCAAAGAAGGTTTACCAACTTCTTTGTCCTTTGAACCAAAGCCAGAGATATTCCATAGGACTCTGAGAAGTGAAAAAGAAACAACCAATAATTTTCATGAAGCAGTGGTGGGCAGAGTGAGTGTTTCAGCAAATGGCAGTTGTGACAGTTTGTCAAACCTTCCAGAGTATTCTCCTACATATTACCAACTTAAGGGATGAAGGCAAATGGATGCTTTGGCAGATGTATCTTACTAAAGATATTTAGTATCTTACTGAACTTACTAAAGATATTTTCTCCACCAACGCTTCCGTTCATTTTAAAATTTCCTAATCCCTCGTACTAATTGTCTTCCAGTTGCTCCCTGGTGGCTTAGAGGGTAAAGCGTCTGCCTGCAATGCCAAAGACTCAGGTTCAATCCCTGGGTCAGGAAGATCCCCTGGAGAAGGAAATGGCAACCCACTCCAGTACTCTTGCCTGGAAAATCCCATGGACGGAGGAGCCTGGTCGGCTACAGTCCATAGGGTCACAAAGAGTCGGACACGACTGAGCGATGACACACAGTTGAAATATCTAGAATAATTTCCTTTCTTCTGACCAACTCCTAGCTAATCCAATAAGGAATACAAATTACCCTCAGATTGACCACTTTTATGTTTAAAAAGTAAAATAGAAAAAAAAAAAGTAAAATAGTTAATTTTATATAGTCCGAGTAACCAGGGTTTAAAGAAAATTAACATTTCTATCTAGTCAGATAACAATGGTCACTTCCAACCACACTTCATCCTTCATTCACACTTCATTCACACACATAATCTGGGTTCATGTGATCATAGGGTTGGTTGACTTGCATTCATTTGACCACTGAGTACTGCCCTTCATAAATGTCAGCAATGGCCCCTCAGATCACTGATACCATCTCCAATTAATAGTGTAGGACACCAACTATATGGCAGTCCTAGGTCCCACATGGAGAAACAGATGAATTTGAAATCAAACCGAATACTGCCTCATGCCTGAGCCCCTTCTGTCACAGGCACTGACTTTTCACCATAGTATGTCATGTTACAGAGTGGTCACTATGAACACTTTGGGAATTAATATAAGGTAACCAACACTATACATTGTTTTGTAACAGCATCTACATTCTGAAATCTCTCCCATATGGCCAGATACTGTGGAAATCTTCCCAGCCAGCTCATAGCAGTAGATGTGTGGCTTTCAAGATGCTGTGAAAACCTAGTACCATGTGGGTCCCCGTGGGATGGGCTCTCAAGAAAAAGTCTAACAAAGGGGCTGACTAAGGGAAATGGATTTAATGCAACAACAGTAACAACAACAATAACAAAAATGTTATTCCCAAGATGTATGTCTGGAAGACATACTGGCTGTACTCACCTGGGTCTTCTATGAAACACACATGGTGACATATTTCTACCCAAAACCATCACTTTCTTCAACTTTCTTAACCCAATTCTGGAAATTCTGAGGCTCTTACAGAAAAGATGTACTTTTTTGCTGAGAACAGTGCAACAGCAGAGCCCTCTCTTTGGCAAGCAGTACTTAAAATATGCCCACTGGACTTCACAGTGAGAGGTTTGGCCTCACCTTGGGGCAAGAAACTGTACCACCAGCAATTTTCCCTGCCAATCCTTCCACATGATGAAGCACATATGGATGCAAATAAGCTAATCCTTCTCTGGAAGAGTAAGCTGCACCTGGCAGTACCTTACAGAAGTGCCAGACAGAGAAGATATTGTGAGGTACCTGGGGGACTGCCACAAAGCAGGCTGGGAAAATCCCCACCTGGGATACCTTAGATAAAACCTAATCATCTGCTGGGATAATTGGCCTCTGAAAGGGATACATGCTAATAATAGCATCAAGCCATAAGGTTATTAAACTGCCGAAAGGTTAGGAATATGTGCCTATTGATTAGAGGATTCCTGAAGATAGCAAATCCATCAGTTAAAATAAATGGATCACATGATATGAAGAGGAAGAAACTGTGCATGCTGTTATGTGATAAAGAAGACTGAGGGACAGGTCATCTCCTCACGTAACAGAACATACAGAAATTACATAAAGAGCCTGATGGTTCTCTGTAAAAATTGGGAAAACACCAAACCACCAAAATAATGATGCTGGTACAGAATATAATCAGGAAAAGGAAAATAATCCTAAAAGGATCTGTAAATACATGGTCTAGCTTGCTTTCCAAAACATGCCCCTTTAATTTCTCTCTCTACCCTGGATTTTCTAATGACAAGACATGTTTTAAAACATGTTGATGATATCACTACTCTTCCTCCCATAGAGAGATGGGTGTCCATGCCCCCTCCTTAAATATTAGTGACCTGCTTGTAACCAGTGAGATGGGGGAAAGTGATGCCACAACACTTCCAAAACTAGGCAAGAAAAGACAATGCAACTCCATCTGGTTCTCTTGGAACATTTGCTCTAGGAAAACTCAGACTCCATATAATAAATAGCTGCCCTGAGATCACCATGCTAGAGAAGGTGAGCAATGAAGCAATTCCCTACTGCCCCAGCTGTGGTTCTGGCTAACCACTTCCCTCATAGCTCAGTTGGTAAAGAATCCACCTGCAATGCAGGAGACCCCAGTTTGATTCCTCTGTCAAGAAGATCTGTTGGAGAAGGTATAGGCTACGCCCTCTAGTATTCTTGGGCTTCCCTTGTGGCTCAGCTGGTAAAGAATGCGGGAGACTTGGATTCGATACCTGGGTTGGGAAGATCCCCTGGAGAAGGGAACAGCTACCCACTGCAGTATTCTGGCTTGGAGAATTCCATGAACCATATGGTCCATGGGGTAGCAAAGAATCGGACACGACTGAGCAACTTTCACTGCACTTCACTTCACCAGCTTCAATTCCCAATCAAGTGAATGAGCCATCTGCTGCCAGCCAAACCATTCGATGACCATTGCCACAACCAACATCTGATCACAACAGCAAAACACACCCCCAAAAAAGAGCTGCCTGTCAAGCCATTTCCAAATTCCTGAGACACAAAAATATGAGCAAATACAAAGGTGATTTTTTTTCTGACACCATTACATTTTTGGATAATTAGTTATGTGAAACATTGCTAACCAGTCTCCAAACTTCCAACAAGTAATAACATTTTGTAATTGTCTTTCAATTGACAAAGTGCAATCACATCATCTCAATTAATTTTTATAAATATCATGTGAAACAGGTATAATAATCACACATTGCAATGACCAGAACAATTAACATCACAATTAGGATTCAGATCCGTCTCATCTTACTCCAATGACCTTCAGCGTTGTGCTGACTCCCATATTTTAAATGGCTAAAAAATTTATTTATTCAAAAATGCTAGATGGTATTGAAAAAACTAACAGCAGTGTTCCTTTGCTTGATATTTCTAGATGGACTGTCTCTCCATATATTTGTGTATTTTTTTAATTAAAAAAAATAATAAAGCAATTCTTTCAAAGTCTAGATGACAGCCAATTCTTGCATTTCTTTATATTTGTAAGTAACAAGATGATTTCTATGCAATTTTACCCTCACCATTATATGGAACAGATCAATTTTCAGGAAATGAAATAAAAATGAATTTTAACCATGGATGGAAAGACTTGTATTTCATAACAACTCTCTGGATTTCACATTTTTAATCACACGTTGAGAATTGATTGATTGGGGTCCTTAAAATTAGAATTTGCTTACTCCTAAAAGAGTTTGCCAAATCTGGCGTGTCATCTAGGTATTTTGAATGCCCTTGTATTAATTTTTTATAATGGAGAAATCAACAAAAACACATTTACTTTTTCTTATTAAGGGCACTAATGTGATACAAATAAGTGTACAACATGCTTCCAGCCTTACAAAAGCTTACAGTCTTGTTGGGGCTATTTAGATATAAATTTGTATGATGCAGAAGAAAGCATATTGGATTAGGAATATACTTCCTCACATATCTAAAAAGGGTACTATAAATATGAAGCATAAAAATGCCTTATAATTCACAAAACACAAGCAAATATGATATAAAATAGGTGCAGATTAAAACAAACATTTTATCCAAAATGGTGATTGGAGCCCATGATATTTCTGCTCTGTTTTTGGAAAGTATTAAGTTATATTTTCCTGGCTGATTCCAAAAGGAAACAGCCCATTGCTGATTACTAACCCCTTCTGATTACATACACCACACAAGAAGAAAACACAAAACCAGGTTTACTAGGAATTGTAATCAAGATAGACATTAGTGAGATTCCAGGAATTCACCTGAAGTTCAGTTCAGTTAGGTTGCTCAGTCATGTTTGATTCTTTGCAACCCCATGGACTGCAGCACACTAGGCTTCCCTGTCCATCACCAACTCTTGGAGTTTACTCAAACTCATGTCCATCGAGTCAGTGATGCAATCCAACTATCTCATCCTCTGTTGTCCCCTCCTCCTCCCACCTTCAATCTTTCCCAGCATCAGGGTCTTTTCAAATGAGTCGGTTCTTCACATCAGGTGGCCAAACTATTAGAGCTTCAGCTCAGCATCAGTCCTTCCAATGAACACCCAGGACTGATCTCCTTTAGGATGGACTGGTTGGATCTCCTTGCAGTCCAAGGGACTCTCAAGAGTCTTCTCTAACACCACAGTTCAAAAGCATCAATTCTTCAGTGCTCAGCTTTCTTTATGGTCCAACTCTCACATCCATACATGACTACTGGAAAAACCATAGCTTTGACTACAGACCTTTGTTGGCAAAGTAATGTCTCTGCTTTGTAATATGCTACCTAGGTTGGTCATAGCTTTTCTTCCAAGGAGTAAGTGTCTTCTAATTTCATGGCTGCAGTCACCATCTGCACTCATTTTGGAGCCCCCAAAAATTAAGTCTCTCATGGTTTCCATTGTTTCCCATCTATTTGTCATTAAGTGATGATAGGACCAGATGCCATGATCTTAGTTTTCTGAATGTTGAGTTTTAAGTCAACTTCTTCACTCTTCTCTTTCACTTTCATCAAGAGGCTCTTTAGTTCTTCCTCACTTTATGCCATAAGGATGGTGTCATCTGCATATCTGAGGTTATTGATATTTCTCCCAGCAATCTTGATTCCAGCTTGTGCTTCATCCAGCCCAGCATTTCACATGATGTACTCTCCATTTAAGTTAAATAACCTAGGTGACAATATATAGCTTTGACATACTCCTTTCCCAATTTGGAACCAGTCTGTTGTTTCATGTCCAGTTCTAACTGGTGCTTCTTGACCTGCATACAGATTTCTCAGGAGGCAGGTCAGATGGTCTTGAAGAACGTTCCACAGTTTGTTGTGATCCACACAGTCAAAGGCTTTGGCATAGTCAATAAAGCAGAAGTAGATGTTTTTTCTGGAACTCTCTTGCTTTTTCAATGATCCAGCGGATGTTGGCAATTTGATCTCTGGTTCCTCTACCTTTTCTAAATCCAGCTTGAACATCTGGAAGTTCACAGTTCACATACTGTTGAAGCCTGGCTTGGAGAACTTTTAGCATAACTCTGCTAGTGTGTGAGATGAGTGCTAAGATCATGACAGCCGGTCCCATCACTTCATGGCAAATAGATGGGGAAACAGTGGAAACTGGCTGACTTTATTTTTGGAGGCTCCAAAATCACTGCAGATGGTGATTGCAGCCATGAAATTAAAAGATGCTTACACCTTGGAAGGAGAGTTATGACCAACCTAGACAGCATATTAAAAAGCAGAGACATTACTTTGCCAACAAAGGTCCGTCTAGTCAAAGCTATGGTTTTTCCAGTGGTCATGTATGGATGTGAGAGTTGAACTATCAAGAAAACTGAGCACTGAAGAATTGGTGCTTTTGAACTGTGGTGTTAGAGAAGACTCTTGAGAGTCCCTTGGACTGCAAGGAGATCCAACCAGTCCATCCTAAAGGAGATCAGTCCTGAGTGTTCATTGGAAGGACTGATGTTGAAGCTGAAACTCCAATACTTTGGCCACTTGATGCGAAGAGCTGACTCACTAGAAAAGACCCTGATGCTGGGAAAGATTGAAGGCAGGAGGAGAAGGGGATGACAGAGGATGAAATGGTTGGATGGCGTCACTGACTCGATGGACATGAGTCTGGGTAAACTCCGGGCATTGGTGATGGACAGGGAGGCCTGGCATGCTGCAGTCCATGGGATCACAAAGAGTCAAACATGGCTGAGCAACTAAACTGAACTGAACTGAGATGAATGCAAGTGTGCAATAGTTAGAACATTCTTTGACATTGCCTTTCTTTGGGACTGGAATGAAAAGTGATCTTTTCCAGTCCTGTGGCCACTGCTGAGTTTTCCAAATTTGCTGGCATATTGAGTGCAGCACTTTCACAGCATCGTCTTTTAGGATTTGAAATAGATCAACTGGAATTCTATCACCTCCACTAGCTTTGTTTGTAGTGATGCTTCCTAAGGTAATGATGCTTCCTATGGTGAAGTGATGCTTCCTAAGGTAAAGTATGCTTCACCTGAAGTAGGTCACTAAAAGTCTAAGTTGAGGCTTATTAGCACAGATGATGCCTAATTAAAGTGAATAAGACAATCGCAATTGTGAGATATATATAAACCATTTCTGAAATTTCTTAGAGCAATTTACCTAGACTCTATGAGAATACATATTTACATACTCTATGGTTGCTACAAAATCTCAATTTTCCTAAAGTTATTTTTTTCTATCTCCACTAAGAGGATATGACATGTTTCAGAGGAATAAACTAGAGAATCGGGCATAGTTCACTTGCACCAGGCATCTGATTTAATACTATGGGGAAAATCTCACGAAGAAATACGGGGTTCTCTTGAAACATTAGGGATTCAGAAGAGAATATGCCCATTTCTCTTGATTTCTGTATTTAAGCACAAACCAGTGGAGGAAATTTTCCTGCTTTAAGTGATTCAAAACAGCAGCAGGACGGCACTCTGGCTTGTAAATCAAGATGACAGTATCTTGATGCCAATGCCCCCGAGTTGTACTACAAGCTTGTGGCCCACTTTTGGCTTTAGTTTTCTGTCAAAAGAAACAACAGTGGAACATTGAACATTCGAGAAAATCTTATTAAGGAGATTCCAGTCCAAGACAGTGACCTACACAACAAACCTACAGTTACATATGGAACAACTCCCTCTTGGGAATAAAACCTGAAGACTGGTTGGTTGAGCGGCGCCTACGTTTCGGGAGGAGGAGACAAGGAGGAGAGAAGGAGCGGGTAGGACAGGGTGCACACGGATCCCCACAAACCTCACCCCACCAGGGGCAACTCACAGTCAGGCGGGAACTCACACCTTCAGCTTCTCCCTGAGGAGTGAAGGCTTTGAACCCCACATGAGGCACCTTCATGACCCACATCTCAGACATGAGCCCCCAAAACATCTAGCTTTGAACACCAAGGGGGCTCACCAACCAGACCCACACTGCGGCCATCTGGGAAACAGCTCTGGAAGGCCGGCGTTGACTCACCCGCCAGTGCCCAGCGTGGAAGTCGCTTCCAGGGACGCCCAGCCTGTGCGGCAGAGGCTCTGCTGGTCCTGAAGCGTCGGCTCAGCGGCGGGCGTCTGATGTCACACACTCGGGAGCCAGAGCTGGCTGGGGCTCTCTCGGAGGGAGACCCGCAGGCGACGTCTCTGTGCCCTCCTTCCAGGGCCGGGATCTGCCAGGAGGGACATTTCCCACGTCAGGCCCTGGTATGACCTAAGTTCCTGGGTTTTAGTTTGGTATTCCGTTTTACATCAGGTGCGTTCTTTGATATAGGTGCTGGGTTTTACGCCAGGTCACCCAGCTGTATATTTCGTGCCCCATTATTATGTCAGGTGCCCAGTTTCAAGTACAATGTCAGCTTTTATGTCCGGTGCCCCGAGGTTTACATCAACTACCCCAGTCTCCTGTCAGGTTCCAGGTTCACGTCAGGTACCTAGCAACACACTACGTGTCATGGTTTTACATACGGTGCCCGGTTTTGCTTCAGGTGCCCAGGTTTACTCAGATATCCAGGTTCTACGTCAGGTACCCGGGTTTTACGTCAGGCCCCCAGTTTTACATCAGGCGCCTAGTTTTCCCTCAGACGCCCAGGTATGTCAAACACCCAGTTTCTATGTCAGGCACCCGATTTTATATCAGGCGCTCAGGTTTACGTTAGGTGCCCAGATGTACGTCAGGCGCCCAGTTTCTACGTCAGACGCCTGGTTCTAGTCAGGCACCCTGGTTTACGTCAGGCGCCCAGTTTTATGTCAGACGCCCAGTTTCTACGTCACAAGGCAGGGTTCTGCGTCTGGCGCCCACATCAGGTGCTGGGCTTCTACTCCAGGCGCCACATCGGGTGCCCTGGTTTATGTCAGGCGCCAGGTTTTTTTCATGCGCCTAGTTTTTACATCAGGCACCCAGGTTTATATTAGCGTCCAGGTTCTACATTATGCACCGTATTTTTACATCAGGCGCCGGTCGTCCGATTTCTACGTCAGGCGCCCAAGTTCTACATTAAGCCCCCGGTTTTTACGTCAGGTACCCAGGTTTAGGTCAGGTGCCTGGTTTTTACGTCAGGCACCCAGGTTCTACAGGCACCGAGGTTTCCGTTAGGCGCCCAGGTTCTACCTTAGGCACCCAGTTTTAGCGTCTGGTACCCCAGTTTTCCATGGGGAGCCCGGTTTTAAGTCAGCTTTGGGGTTTTATATCTGATGCCCCGGAGTTTACATCAAGTGTCCCAGTTTTATGTCTAGTCCCAGATTCATGTCAGGTACCCAATAATAAGTCAGGTGTCATGGTTTCACATCCGGTGCCTGGTTTAGTGTCAGATGACCCAGCTTTCTGTCTTGTGCCCCAATAATTTTTTTTTAAGTAAAGTAAAGCTTTTATTATTTGCAGCTTATGAGAATATGTAGATTAACATATGTAGAACCTACATACAACATATGTAGAACCTAATACAAACTAATGGAATTAGTACATTATTTTAGCTAGGTAGGTCCCTGGATAAATCAATAAACAAAAATTAGATTTTCATATACCAACAAAAAAAATTTGCAAATGAGTTTTAAATTCTATTGTACAGCATGAAAAAAACACTAAAGAGTCTCCCTTATTTGTGGAGGATGTGCTCTTCCCATGCCTGAACCTTAACCAACCTCCTTCCCATGCCTGAAACTGAGAATACTAGGCCTTGTGTATAAAGTTTTTCATATACATACATACCTGTGATAAAAGTTTAACTTATAAATTAGTCTCAGAGATTAAAAACAATAACTAATAATAAAATAGAACAGTTATAACACTATTGGAAAACTCAGCAGTGGCCACAGTACTGGAAAAGGTCAGTTTTCATTCCAATCTCTAAGAAAGGCAAAGCCAAAGAAAGCTCAAACTACCACACAATTGCACTCATCTCACATGCTAGTAAAGTAATGCTCAAAATTCTCTAAGCCAGGCTTCAGCAGTACATGAACCGTGAACTTCCAGATGTTCCAGCTGGTTTTAGAAAAGGCAAAGGAACCAGAGATCAAATTGCCAACATCTGCTGATCATCGAAAAAGCAAGAGAGTTCCAGAAAAACATCTATTTCTGCTTTATTGACTATGCCAAAGCCTTTGACTGTGTGGATCACAATAAACTGTGGAAAATTCTGAAAGTGATGGGAATACCAGAACACCTTACCTGCCTCTTGAGAAACCTGTATACAGATCAGGAAGCAACAGTTAGAACTGGACATGGAACAACAGACTGGTTCTAAATAGGAAAAGGAGTACGTCAAGGCTGTACATTGTCACCCTGCTTATTTAATTTATGTGCAGAGTACATCATGAGAAACGCTGGGCTGGATGAAGCACAAGCTGGAATCAAGATTGCTGGGAGAAATATCAATAACCTCAGATATGCAGATGACACCACACTTATGGCAGAAAGGGAAGAAGAACTAAAGAGCCTCTTGATGAAAGTGAAGGAGGAGAGTGAAAAAGTTGGCTTAAAGCTCAACATTCAGAAAACTAAGATCATGGCATCTGGTCCCATCACTTCATGGCAAATAGATGGGGAAACAGTGGCTGACTTTATTTTGGGGGGCTCCAAAATCCCTGCACATGGTGACTGCAGCCATGAAATTAAAAGACGCTTACTCCTTGGAAGGAAAGGTATGACCAACCTAAACAGCATATTAAAAAGCAGAGACATTACTTTGTCAACAAAGGTCTGTCTAGTCAAGGCTATGGTTTTTCCAGTGGTCATGTATGGATGTGAGAGTTGGACTATCAAGAAAACTGAGTGCTGAAGAATTGCTGCTTTTGAACTGTGGTGTTGGAGAAGACTCTTGAGAGTCCCTTGGACTGCAAGGAGATCCAACCAGCCCATCCTAAAGGAGATCAGTCCTGGGTGTTCATTGGAAGGACTGATGTTGAAGCTGAAACTCCAATACTTTGGCCACCTGATGTGAAGAGTTGACTCATTAGAAAAGACCCTGATGCTGGGAAAGATTGAAGGCAGGAGGAGAAGGGGATGACAGAGGATGAAATGGTTGGATGGCATCACCGACTTGATGGACGTGAGTTTGAGTAAATTCCAGCAGTTGGTGATGGACAGGGAGGCCTGGTGTGCTGCGGTTCATGGGGTCACAAAGAGTAGGATATGACTTGAGTGACTGAACTAAACTGAATACTATATTGTAATAAAAGTTATAAATGTGGTCTCTAAATATTTTATTGTACAAATTTATTGCCTTGTTCATCTTTTAACTAAGCACTTACCACACAATGGCTGTATCTTCTCAAGTCTGAAGTCCAACAGCTGAACTGGCACAAGTTTCTTTTTTCCTTCTTTGCAATTTCATAGAGGGAACATTTGTTATTCCTAGATCTTAGCAATCTCAGCGTATGATTTTTTCCTTTATTACGTAAAGAACTTTCATCTTTTCACTTAAAGGAAGAACCTTATATATCTGAATTGCCAGCATCACTACTCTTGCAGTTTGGGGCCATTATTAAGTAAAAAAAGCGTTCCTAGTACACAAGCATTGTGATGCTATTGTAACTAAGCAGGACCTATGAGGCCTTCAGGTGAGAGACTCCTCCCCACAAGTCCTCGGCTTTGGTTCCTCTCTGAAGTACTTAGACAACAGTATCTGATGCACATTTTCCTGCGTTGCTTTGCAGATGCTAAAACCACCACCAAATGGAAGTTAGCTACTTGATGACCATAAGCACATAGACTCCCCAGACCTACTGGAGCCTCAAGATTGATCATGTTAACCCCCGTGACATTGCCCTCTTAGCTCACCATCAACCTGTCAGAGAACTGTGCCCTGAGACACTCCCACGCCTTGGGTCTTCTCTCCCACAACTTGTTTTTAAAAATGTCTCCCTGAAGCCCATCAGGGTGTTCAGGCGTTTTTGAACATTAGCTATCCTGGACTCATTGGCTGGTGCCTTACAATAAATGCTGCCTTTTCCTTCACCACAATCTAGTACCAGTAGATTGGGCCAGCGGACTCAAGTGTGGTTCAGTAACACAGTGACAGTCAATTTGATAACCAAGATGGGTACTAAGTAAGGGGTGGGACAGAGCAAGAGGGCACAAAATTTCATCATGAGACTCAGAAAGGTGCCCAATTTAAAATTTATGAATTGCATATATCTGAAAATTTTCATTTAATATTTCAGACTCCTTTGATGCTCTGGTTTTTGAGACTGCCTCCAAGGGGCACCTCTACATCACTTGACTCTGGTGGCCGGTGGGGCCTTTGCTTTCAATCCCACAGGACTGTTTGTATTTGCATGTTTTAAAATCTACTGCCTAAGCCTCTGGCTTCCAGTCAGCCTGAATCTAGGTTCTGACTGGGAGTCCGCCACTTTGGAATACTGACTGGTCTTGGTACAACCTCAACCACTGAAAGTGAAGTCGCTCAGTCGTGTCTGACTCTTTGCAACCCCATGAGCTACAGCTTACATTACCAGGCTCCTCTGTCCATGGGATTTTCCAGGCAAGGGTACTGGAGTGGATTTCCATTTCCACTAAGAGCCATTAAAAATATTAAAGCGTTTTCATAGTGAAAAAATAAATAAATAAAAATAAAAATAAAATAGGCTGGGCTGCCCTGGTGGCTCAGTGGTAAAGAAGCCGCCTGCCAATACAGGAAACACGGGTTCCATCCCTGACCCAGGAAGATCCCACATACCACAGAGCAACAAAGCCTGTGCACCGTAACGGTTAAGCCCACACTCCAGAGCCCACACACCCCAACTACTGAACCCTCACTTGCAACTTTTGAAGCCCACGCACCCTGGAGCCTGCTTGCTGCAACTAGAGAAAAGTCCGAACATCAACAAAGACCCAGTGCAGCCATAAATAAATTTAAAAAAAAAATAAAGCTGATATGCAAGTTTTCTAAACCTTGGAACTTGACACTTTGGACTGGGTAATTCTCTGTTGGTGGCCAGAGGGGTTCTTGGGCATGGAGGGAGGATTTCCAGCATCCCTGACTTCTACATATTACGTGCCAGGGGTATGCCCCCCTTCAGTTGGGACTCAAGACATTGCCAAGTGTCCCAGAGGGAGAGAGAAATCGCTCCCAGTTGAGAACCACTGCAGTGGAGCCACTAGATGATACCTTTCGGCTCCAAATGTTTATAGTCAAAATGAAAGCAGAATACAGTACATAATGAGCCTGCCGCATCCTCCTAACCAACCTGTGTCATGGAAGGTATCATCCTCTTCTGTACCCAGCTGTAAAGCTTGCCGAGCTGTTTGCCTCAATAACGTTCCACACCTGGACTGTAAGGACTGAAAACTCCGACAGACCCTGTAAAATAGATGACAGGGTGTCCTGCACTATTAACACAGTTAAGAACCTCCGTGAACAGTGCTTCTAAGCTATTATCTGGAGAGAGACAGGAATGTTGAAGAGTTTCTCCACAGGAAAGCACTTATCTGCACAGTCATAAAAGATAACCCATTACCATGGCAGGAAATCAAAACTGCAATAAATTTCAAAAGAGAAGCATGAGGAGGAAGGGGCATAAAGGACTAGTAGAAAATCTCAAATGACAACATGCCCCATACAGAAACCAGAGGAGGGCGGTGCCGGCCATGACCACACTGTGTACAGCGTGCCCTGATGCTGGTGCTGAACAAGGAGACACTTAGAAAACTGACGCAAATGATCCAGAGGGTCTAGACAGTACTGCTAAGACAAGGCCTTCTCTCCATCACCCAAATCATGTTCAGATTAAGCTGAAAACATGACAAAGAAAACCTCTGTATTGGATTCTGGCCACTGAGAAAGTTCTATTTGGACGCTGTTAAATAGCTCATGAAATTAAAACTCACACCTGAACTAAAAGTCTCCATCTTCTTTTGTTTGTGCTAAAATTCTAGAGCATATCCCATAAAATATTTTAAGGCAAGAAACTTCAAAAACTCCAGGAAGTATGTTTAGTGAGCATAAGAAGAAATCACTGAGCTATAGATATTTATGGCAAGTAAAAATTGGCTTTTATTAGTTACTTTTTCTAAATAACACTCTTATAAGTGCATTTTTAATAGGGAATTGACATGACTCTCTACTTATTATCATACAAGATTCTCTCTTTTACTTCTCTGTTACATTAATACAATTTAAAGAAAAAGGGGAATCCTGAATTTAAAAAAAAAAAAAAAACTAATTGTTTTCCTTTGTTTCTCGCAAGAATTTTATCACAGATTCCCCTTAAATAAGAAGTATGGGGGCTTCTCTGGTGGCTCAGTGGTGAAAAATCCCTCCCTGCCAATGCAGGGTTTGATCCCTGGTCCAGGAAGATTCTATATGCCACGGAGCAACTAAGCCCATGTGCCACAACTACTGAGCCTGAACTCTAGAGACCAGGAGCCGCGACCGAAGCCCACGTGCCCTGGGGCCCGCGCTCCACAACAAGAGGATCCGCCACAGCCAGAGGCCTGCACACCGCAACTAGAGAGTAGCCCCCACTTGCCACCACTGGAGGAAAGCCTGTAGCAGTGAATACCCAGCACAGCCAAACAATTTAAACATAACTAAATAAATAATTTCTAAGTTTTAAAAAAGAAGTTATCATTATTAAAAAAAAAAAAAAAAAGCATAGGATGGAAAGCACACAGGAGTCGGATTCCTGAAAAAACCTCTTCCACCGTTTGCCAGCTACGTGATGCTGTTAATTTGCTTAATATTACTGAGAACCAAGTTTCCAAGAGATCGGATATAACAATTATACACGACTCATGGGGTGGTTGTGAAAATAAAAAGAAAGAGCAGACAAGAAAAGGCTTTGCAGACCATAAAGTTCAATCAAGGGCTATTTTGTTGAATTAACATAAAATGTGTCCACAATGTGGTTTACATAAAATGTTCCATCATGCAGATGACCAAGAGGCCCAGTTTGAAGAAACTTCAGACAGGCTTTTTCCAGACTTTAGACCCTGACTTCCCTTTCCTCAAAGGATTTTCTTTAGAAAACATAAATTCTTTCTCTGCCCGTTTGATATGTAAATCCTTTTAAAGGCCTCTTGCTCCTTGTACCTTCCAGGAATGTCTTCCTCCAGGAACTGGGGGCCACCACTTTGAAACGTTAACATCAAGGAAAAGAGCCCTTCAGTCTCCCAGTTTCTGTGGTAGGGTAGGGGTCCAACTTCTAGGAGCACGTTGCTCCAAGTTGTAAAACTACCGTCTGTCACTGAAGATAGGAGAAAGTTTACTTTTCCTCTGAGAAAGATCCATTAGTAAATACAGGTGACCCCATTTCTTGGCTATTCAAAACTCTCCCATCCTTTGTTTCAGCAGAGTTAAGTTCAGATTTCAGTTCTGGCCTTTCTCCTCTGTTGCAACAGCCTTGAAGAAAGTCTTCCTCACCTGTTAAATTTTGTCTTGTAGGATTTCTGTTTTGGCATATGTTTGCAAACCAAATGAAGATATCCTGGGATTTATTTGCAGCAAAACTTAAGAGCCTCCCCAGCTTCACCAGTGACAAATAGGTTCTAGCTCTCCTTAGTCTTTAATAGACTGCAATGTCCTGGAGGCGAGGGACTGACCAAAAACCTGACCACGTCTAACAATGGCCTGTCTATGTGACCATGTATTCAACATGTGAATCAATGTGTTATAACTGAATCGGCATACATATCAGAGTTTCACTTATCAGAAGCCAAAGCACTTGAAATACTACCACAGGTGGTAGATCTGGTAATGCTGCAAAGCAGATGGCAAGATAAACACATTTTTAAAGTACTTTATTGAGGTATGATTGACATACAAAAAGCTGTATGTATTTAATGTACATGACTTGAAGAGTTTGGAAATAAGTATGCACCCATGAAACCATTACCACAATCTATGCCATAAACCTACCCATCACCTCCAAAAGTTTCCTCATACTCTCCTTACTCATCATGTTTTTGTGATAAGAACACTCAACATAAGATTTATCCTTCAGAAACTTTTTAAGTATATAATACAATATTGTTAACTATAGCCACTATTCTATGCAACAGATACCTAAGACTTATTCATCTTGTATAACTGAATCTTTGTACCTTTTGACTGATACCTCCTCATCTTCCCTAACTCCAGTCCTTAGCAACTGTGGTTCTGAGTCACTGCTTCTGTGATTTACATTCCTCTTGTAAGTGGTATGCAGCATTCTTCCTGCTGTCTGACTTAGTTCACTTAGTATAATATCCTCCAGGTTCATCCACATGGTTGCAAATGGCAGGATTTCCTTCTTTTTTAAGCTTGAATAACATTTCATTTCAGGTGTTTGCCACATTTTCTTTACCCATACATCTGTGGATGGACATTTAGGTGGCTTCCGTGTCTTGGCTGTCGTGAATAATGCTCCAATGAACATAAAAGTAAAGATCTCTATTTGAGATATTGATTTAATTTCCGTTCAATACATACCCAAAGTGGTTTTGCTGGATCATAGGGTAGTTCTACTTGGTTTTGAGAAAACCGAATACTGTTTTCACAGTGGCTGCATCTGTTTACGTTCCCAGCAGTAGTGCACAGAGGCTCCCTCTTCCTCTCACTCTCCCAACGTGTGTCTTTTGGTTTTTGGTTTGTTTGGGTTTTATTTTTGCTTTTGTTTTAAATAATAACCACCCTGATAGGTGTGAAGTGATATCTCATTGTGGTTTTGATTTGCATTTTTTCCCAGGTGACTGGTGATGTTGAGCATCTTTTCATATACCTGTTGGCCATTTGTATGTTTTTCCTTCAAAATCAATGCATTTAAATGCAACTTTATAAAATAGTGGCTTTGGAGATGGATTGTACATCCATAAATATACAAATCTCAAGAAATAGCAACATCAGACATTTGTCAACATTAAACATAATTTAAACCTAGTTAATTTAGCTCTAAAACATTTTACTGGAAGATGCAGAAAAAACAGATGTGGCACAGGTACAAGACAAATGAGCAGAGTACAGTCTTAGGAAGAAAAATAGAAAACCCTGAAATCCTTCCATAGTTTTCAAATACTTCCAGCATAAAGTAAAACACCTTAGCACATCAAAAATGTTGGCCAAATCTGGACAAGATCAAATCTCTCTTCTTTCTTTCTTTGCATTTGCTCCACTGCCCCTCACACTCAGTGTCTTCTTGTGAATGGAGAGGAACCTCCCCCTACATGTCAGATCCTGAAACAGCTAAATCTATTACCACGATCATCTAAAACCTTTGTTTACACAAGAGGGCTTGCAAATGGGTCGTCACATAATCACTGTGTCACATCCAAACCCAAAAGCCCTATGGAATCTCTTCCATCTCAATGTGGGTAGGACTCTGCATTTTTCAAAGCAAGTCCATCTATTGTCTTTCCATCACTAGCAGCAAGTTAAGTATTACTATTAAGTCCACTTTATTTGTGAGAAGTGTGATGTTGATTGAGTTTATTTCTTACAACTTTGTGAGTTTATATAAAAACCACATATTTAATATGCACAATTAGATGCAGAAAGGGTGTCAATTTCTTTCTCACGCGTCAAGACAGCACTTACGAAAGGCCTTCAGCCCATTTCTTTGTGGGGTAATCAGATCCCGTGCCCGAGTGCATGCGTGCTCAGTTGTGTCCAACTCTTTGCAATCCCAGGGACTGTAGCCCACCAGGCTCTTCTGTCCATGGGATTTCCCAGACAAGAATACTAGAGTGAGTTGCCATTTCCTTCTCCAGGGGCTCTTCCTAACCCAGAAATCGAACTTGCATCTCCTGTGTCTCCAGCATTGGCAGGTGGATTCTTTACCCCTGAGCCACCTGGGAACAAATCAGATCCCAGGAGTGATAAAAAGTGATCTCTGTTTCTGTATGTTCCCAGAAGGGTGCTGGGACTGAAATGCATCCAGAGGGATAAAAGATGGACATAACATCACCAGGACAACCAACAGGGTTAAACTGAGTTTTTACCAGATTTCCCAGACCAGCAGGTAAACACATAACATAGACTTAGAATGACAGGTGCTTCTCTGTACAGTCACAGGGGCATAAAGGCCAGCGGGGCAAACTGGTCTTCTTCTTGGACCCAGATCCCTGAAAACACCTGCCTGCCTATGGAGCGCCTCACCACATACAGACAGAAACTGCCCCTCCAAAAGAAAGAATACTACTGAATCTCCAAATTGGTAAAGCCATCACCATGCTGCTAAATCCTTTATTCTTCATCTACACTAAAGGGATTTGTGTCCTTTGCCTGTCTCTTGATATTTCACTGTCAATCATCTTCTCCCTTGTGAAAAACATGCAGAGAATCAGAAAACAAATAAATAGTAGATCTGGTAGTTCAGAAATTCCAATTATACATCTAATACCCTTCTGCTGTCTCCTTAATATGT
The DNA here is from genome assembly GCF_910594005.1 of Cervus elaphus. NCBI lineage: Eukaryota > Metazoa > Chordata > Mammalia > Artiodactyla > Cervidae > Cervus > Cervus elaphus. The sequence goes on along the minus strand of NC_057818.1, from coordinate 5,030,751 downwards.
AAAGGAATCCTATAATATAAACTTTATAAATCACAGAACTGATCCCAAAGTTTATAATCAGAAAATAATAAATGCTTTAAGGTTGTTGAGGGAGTTCTTTCTCTGATTAGGATGTAGAACAGTGCAAAACACCATCATCCCCATGGTAACAATAAGGAGGAAAAAAACTACTTTTCTATAAAGCTATCAAAGAGCAGTGGCAATAAAAAAAAAGAAGCATTAATGAGCTATTAATATGTTCCAGAGAGAGACAAGCAAAGGGCTGAATACATCCTTAGCAGTAAATCCAATCCGACTTTGCAAATTCCAAGCAAAGTTGCCATAGATGGAAGAGGAAGTGATTAGGAGACACCAGCCAGGTTTTAACTGTGAGGGCAGGCAAAAGAAAGAAAAATCTATAATAGCTCATATATAAAAAGGATGGTTCAGCCAACATATCTCCAATCTTCCACCCCCTAGCAATTTTTCTGACTAAGTAACAGAGATAATTATGAGGACAGAGCTAAAAGACAGAAAAAAAAAATTGATCATTTCAATGGTGTTCAGACCCCAGGACACTGTAAAACCTGAAGCCATAAGTAAGTCATAACTAACTAAGCTAAAAATCAAACCATTTCAAGCTCAAACGTGGGAAGATCAGAAGGATTGATGTGTCCCTTAGTTAGGAACACTGGGGATTTCCCTACCTCGCCTTTTGTAAATAATGCTGTGATGAGCATAGGTGTGCACATATCTTAACAAATTTGTTTCGTATTCTTTGGTTAAATATCCAGAACTAGAATAGCTGGACCATTTGATAGTTCGATCCTTAATTTTTTGAGGATTCTCCATACTGTTTTCCATAGTGGCTGTACCAATTCACATTCCCACCAATAGTGTAGGAGTATTTCCTTTTCGCCACGCACTCTCCAACACTTATGCTTTCTTTCCTTTTCAATGAGGGCCATTCTAAGGGGTGTGACATGATATCTCATTGTAGTTTTGATTTGCATTTCCCTTATAATTAGTGATGTTGAATGTCTTTTCATATGCTTATTGGTCATCGCTATGTTTTCTTTGGAAGAGTGTTTATTCAACTCCTCTGCCCCTTTTTTAATGGGATGTTTGAATTCATGTTGTATGAGTTATTTATATATTTTGGATATTAACCCCTTATCGGAGACATGATTTGCAAATATATTCTCCCAGTCAGTAGGTTGTCTTTTTCATCTTGTTAATGATTTCCTTTGCTGCACAGAAACTTTTTCATTTGATTAGTTCTCACTTGTTTATTTTTGCTTTTATTTCCCTTGACTAAGAGATATGTACAAAAAAATTTTGCTAAGACTCATGTCAAAGAGCATACTGCCTATGTTTCCTCTAGGAGTTTTATGGTAAGCATACAACCTAAGTGTTCATCAAAGAATGAATGGATAAAGAAGATGTGATACATGTATATATAACATATGCCATTTTTACCCAGTGTTACTTCAATTAGCCTGGAAGAGGGCATGGCAACCCACTCCAATATTCTTGTCTGGAGAACCCCATGGACAGAGGACCCTGGCGGGCTATGGTCTATGGGGTTGAAAAGAGTCGGACACGTCTGAGCGACTAACAGACACACACTTCAATTAGAGAGTGGAACATGCAATATTTAGTAGAAGATTGAATAAAGTATACAGGTAACCTTTATTAAGCAATAAATAAATGTCAATCACTGTATTTCACTCCTGCATTTCATCTTTGCAACAGCCATATAAGAAAAATGCTATTACTTTCCCAATTTGCAGATGAAGTGCCTGAGGCTCCGTACCGTCACCAAACTAGGAAAAGTCAAAATTCCCATTTGTCATCACTCCTGATGAAGTAATCACTCATTGTGTTAATGCTACAGGTTCTCCATCTACTTCATTCTCGAAGCACTATTGTGAGGTTGCAGTGGCTGACGTAGTAGAACCAAGGACCCTAAGAACTGAAATAACTTGCCCAGAGTCACAAGCCAGCCACCGGCATCGCCAGTAACATGAAGCAGCTGTGTCTGCTATTAACCAGCAAATGCTATGCTGGCTCCCTGGCTTTATATCAGCAGGGTGCAGCACTGTCATGTGAAGCCCTAGCAGACACTATAACTCCATGCTTCCACTGCACTGCTTATAAAATGCCCAGATAAGATAAGAGATATTTATGAAGGGTTATTTGAAGGAAATGAGCCCATCCATTTCTTTATAATCTAGAGCTAAAGCCCAATCATCAGAACGTTGCAGGCTCAGAACATATTATCCTGGCCTGCTGCAAAATTGCTTTTCCTGAGTTCAACATTCTGTCCTCGGTGCTTACTGAGGGATGAGTCAAGAAAACATTCCACGAATCCCATAAATGTGTTTGCAACAGAGAAGTCATAAGAGAACATTTTTACCTTGCCTCCCTTACTCTCCTATTGATAAGGTGAACATCCCAATGAGAACTATCCTTTAAAATTAGATACGGGGTGAAACTTTACATTCCTTGAGAATTTTCCTTAGCATTTATTCTATTTTTTATTTTAAAAACACAAAAATAGTGCTTACCCTGTGCCGGCCACTGTTTTAAATGCTTTACTAATACTGGCACATTTGATTTACTCCTCATAACATGCCTATATAAGGAAGTTACTTCTATCATTCTTATTAAGTTAATGAAGAAACAGAGGCACAGGGTGATTACTAAACTTGCCCAAGGTCATACAGTTAATAAGTATTTGTTTTTTTTTCTTCACTTACAATTTGAAAACAAGTGTGTTTGCTTTCTCACTGGGTTTGCTAGGAGGTTTGGAAGCAGAATTTTTACCCAACCCTAGAATTTTTGTAGGATACTTTACCTGTAAACATGCATTTTGTCTTCCTTTGAAGGTTTTTTTTTTTTTTTTTTAAATTTATTTGGCTGCACTGGGTCTTAGTTGCAGCATGCAGGATCTAGTTCCCTGAGCAGGGGTCAAACCCAGGCCCCGATTGGGATCATAGAGTCTTAGCCACTGGACCACCAGGGAAGTCCCTGTTTTGAAGTTCTGATATTGCATTGTATTGCATTTTCTTTGTTCCTGGATGGATAGATATATGAATAAAAATAACAATGGAGACAAAGACTGAGATTTAGATAAAACTACAATTAACATGGGCGATTCCTATATATGAAAACAAGTTCTTTGTAACATTAGATCAAGGGTAAATAATCATTTCTGTACTTGATTAAAGGTTTAATATGAATTCAAATTAAATAAAATTATGAAACAAAGATTTAAAGGTAATTCAAATAAGAAACTAAACATGTTTAGGCAAAAGGGAGGAGGATGGCAATTTTTTTTTTTTTTGGCAATTTTTACTATGAAAGAAAGTGAAAGTGTTAGTTGCTCAGCCCTCTCTGACTGTTTCCGACCCCAAGGACTGTAGCCCACCAGTTTGCTCTGACCACAGAATTCTCCAGACAGGAATACTGGAGGGGGTAGCCATTCCCTTCTCCAGGGGATCATTTCAATCCAGTGATCGAACCCAGGTCTCCTGCACTGCAGGCAGATTCTTTACCATCTCAGCCACTGGGTTATATAATTTTTAACATATAATGATAATTTTCTAATGCACAAATTCAATGGGTTCAGGAGAAAAGGTAAAAACATATACTGGAGTTTGTCATTGTGCTGCCCAGAGTTAATAGTTTTTTAAAGCAATTTTTCTTTACAGGGTCCAGAAAAGCAATAAATTTAACAAGGCACAGGAAAGCAATCAGGAGCCCAAGCATAAAGACCACATACTAGAACACAGTGACACTAAGAAATACCTGTTCTTGTCTTTTGTTGCAAATAAGATCCTTCAGCGACAATAGATTTTCCTTTATAATCACTCACAGCCAATTCCAATTTCATACAGAGGTGAGAGTTTAGCTCTGCAGCTGAACCAAAGCTCCTTCACATGGAGAAGTAGTTTTCAACTTTGTCTCTATGATATTCCTTTGTCTGAAAAGGGACAAGAAGAACTGTTCCCATGGGCAATGGATGGCGTCTGTGAAAAGAAACACCCATTTATTTGGATGCTCTTTCTTTATCAAGTTACTTACTTATTCACTGATCATTCTTCCAGGAAGCATGCTAAAGATACCACCAACATCATTATCTCAGCAGAGAAACTGAGAAGCCAGCTGAACATTTCTTTGACCAAAAGTATTACATTTTATAGGCAACAGTCTCCCTTGTGTGTGGGAAGTGGTAGGAGTCTGCTTCATTTCTGTGTGCTGCGTTCACAAATACCACAGGCTCTGTGGCTTCCACAGAGAAGTTTTTCTCACATCTCTGGAGGCCAGAAGTCGAAAATCAAGGCGTCAGCAGGGTTCATCCTTCTGAGGCCCTTCTCCTCGGCTCGTAAACGCCACCTTCCCCCTGTGTCGTCACATGGGCTTCCCCCTATATGTGTCTGCGTCCTACTTTCTGCTTCTTCTGTTGGGAATGGCCTCATTTTACCTTAATTACCTCTTTTAAAACCCCCATCTCAGGACTTCCCTGGCAGTTCAGCAGTTCGGACTTCACCTTCCGATGCAGGGGGTGTGGGTTTGATCCTTGATCAGGGAGCTGAGATCCCACCATGCTTGTAGCCAAAAACAAAAAACAAAAAAACATAGAACAGAAGCAATATTGTAACAAATTCAATAAAGACTTTTTAAATGGTCTATTAAAAAGCAGACTTCACTTTGCCTGCAAAGGTCCATATAGTCCAAGTTATGGTTTTTCCGTTAGTCATGTACACACGTGAGAGTTAGACCATAAAGAAGGCTGAGCACCAAAGAATTAATGCTTTAGAACTGTGGTGCTGGAGAAGATTCTTGAGAGTCCCTTGGACAGCAAGGAGATCAAATCAGTCAATCCTAAAGGAAATCAACCCTGAATATTCACTGGAAGAATGGATGCTGAAGCTGAAGTTCCAAGAATTTGGCCATCTGAAGCAAAGAGCAGATTCACTGGAAAAGACCCTGATGCTGGGAAAGATTGAGGGCAAAAGGAGAAGAGGGTGGCAGAGGATGAGATGGTTAGAGAGCATCACTTGACTCACTGAACATGAGTTTGAGCAAACTCTGGGAGATAGTGATGGACAGGGAAGCTTGGTGTGCTGCAGTCCATGGGGCTGCCAAGTCAGACATGACCCTGCAACTGAACAACAACAAATTAAAAAAAAAAAAAACCTCCAAATACAGTCACATTCTGAGGTATTAGGGGGTTAAAAGACTTCAACATATAAGAGTTTTAGGGGACTTCAACATATGAGAATTCAGCTCATAAGACCATCTGGATGCTCAGGCTTCCTCATGTCTCTACCAGATTCTGAGCAGACTCTATTTTGCAGCCAAGAGATCAATCACAGCAGCCCCCATTTCTCAGAAGCCACATGAATGACTTAAAAAATTGATGATTTTCTGCCAAGAGCCAGAAGACCTAAGGGAGAGAAAGATTTTGACCACAAAATAAAGCTCTCAGTTTTTTAAACTCTTCCATGACATAAATATGAGTTGAGAAAATACCCTAAACTAGAAAATCAAAATCGTAGGAATAAAAGTGACATTTTAAATTTGAGTCCCCAACAAGGTACGAAGAGAGCGCTCAAAGGAGAACAGAACAGGAGTTGAAAACTGAGAACAGGGAGCCACCACTCCTTGGGAAAACTTAAATTGTGTCCTCTTTCTGTTTCAACATGGAACTTCCCATGACAACACCCTCATCAAATCAAAAAATTGAAATAAAATTGGAAAGGACAGCTTACATCTGAATCAATGCAGACCTCCTCATGGTCAGCGAAGATGCTGGCCAGGCTGTCAATGTCGTCTATGAGTAAAACAAAAGGAGGCTCACTAGCCTCCCTATACTCGCTGTGTACTCTGAACATTCCAGGTATCCTCACTGTTTGCACAGTTTGAGTCAAACAGCTCAGCCTCCTGTAATATGAACCCTAGACACATTTCATCAAATCCAGATCTTTCTATGGATATCCATAGCCTGTTAGAACTGGAGAGGATATTTATTACACTCACCAAATCCAGTGTCCTCCAGGTAGCCCATGTGATGTGAACAGCTTTCTCAGAAGAGGGCTGGTAGTCAAAAAGTTTGCAGAATGCAAACTTTACATGGTCTGTGGTTTGTTGTTTTTTGAACCCTACATACTTCTCAGAGCCTCACTGTTGCTAAAATGTATAGTTTCATACAATTTTATAATATTAATAGAACATATAATAAGTATTATATAAACTTTAATATTTATCATATTAAATTTTATACATATCATATAATACATAATGTGATCTATTCATACATAGGTATTATATGTGAAAGTGTTAGTCGCTCAATCACGTCTGACTCTTTGCGACCCCATGGACTGTAGCCTGCCAGGCTCCTCAGTCCATGGAATTCTCCAGGCAAGAATACTGAAGTGGGTTGCCATTTCCTACTCCAGGGGATCTTCCCGACCCAGGGATCAAACCCGGGTCTCCTGCATCGCAGGCAGGTTCTTTACTGTCTGAACCACAAGGGAAGCCCCAGGTATTATATACATAAACTTTAATATTTTAGTTTGAATACTCCATGGAGTATACAGTTTTTTTATAACTTTCTTGACTTTCCAAATCAGGAAAGGAGTAGGTAAAGGCTATATATTGTCACCCTGCTTATTTAACTTATATGCAGAGTATATCATGCAAAATGCCAGGCTGGCTGAAGCACGATCTGGAATCAAGATTGCCAAGAGAAATATCAATAACCCCAGATATGCAGATGACACCACACTTATGGCAGAAAGTGAAGAAGAACTAAAAGAGCCTCTTAATGAAAGTGAAAGAGGAGAGTGAAGAAGCTGGCTTAAAGCTCAACATTCAGAAAACTAAGATCATGGCATCCGGTCCCATCACTTCATGGCAAATGGATGGGGAAATGGTGGAAACAGTGACAGACTTTATTTTGAGGGCTCCAAAATCCCTGCAGATGGTGACTGCAGCCATGAAATTAAAAGACACTTCCTCCTCAGAAGAAAAGTTATGACCAACCTAAACAGCATATTAAAAAGCAGAGACATTACTTTGTCAACAAAGGTCTGTCTAGTCAAGGCTATGGTTTTTCCAATGGTCATGTATGGATGTGAGAATTGGACCATAAAGAAAGCTGAGCACTGAAGTATTGATGGTTTTGAGCTGTGGTGTTGGAGAAGACTCTCAAGAGTCCCTTGGACTGCAAGGAGATCTAACCAGTCCTAAAGGAGATCAGTCCTGAATATTCATTGGAAGGACTGATGCTAAAGCTGAAACTCCAATACTTTGTCCACCTGATGCAAAGAACTGACTCTTTGGAAAAGACCCTGATGCTGCGAAAGACTGAAGACGGGAGGAGAAGGAGATGACAGAGGATGAGATGGTTGGATGGCATCACCGACTCAATGGACACGAGTATGAGTAAACCCCGGGAGTTGGTGATGGACAGGGAGGCCTGGTGTGTTGCAGTCCATGGGGTCAAAAGAGTCGGACACGACTGAGCAACTGAACTGAACTGACCCCAGAAGCACTGTTACAGAGACAGTTCTTAGAGCACCTTGAGAAATGCAGATGTAGTCCAATTGCCTCATTTAACAGATTAAGAAACAGAGGACACAAGATTGATGCCACGTTCCCAGGGCAGTGCCAAGATCAGGACATAAATATCCCAATTCCCAGTGTCCTTTCTTCTATGTCACTGAACTTCTTCCTAGTGAATACTGGTCTGTGGACTTGGACAGAAGGCCTCTGGAGATAATCATTCAAGAAATCTGAATCTTTGAGTTTGAATGTAACTTCTGACATAATGATGTATTTAATCCTCATATAAAATATACCAAATACTATACAAAATTTTGGATTTGGCCTATGAATGGAGTATTCAAATAAAGAAAAGAATTCTTATGAATTAAACATATTTAAATTCTCACATCAATAAAACTCTTCCACAGGTTAACAGAGTCTGGTCAATACATATTATCATGAACAGTAGCTTGCAAAAGTGTGAGCAAGAACATGGACAAAGGAAACCTTTACAAACACCAAATTCTTAGCTAGAATATCTGTCGCCTTGTTTTCTGACCATTTATGAAAAACACAATTTCAATTTCATTTTTTCTTTCCAAAAGAATAGGAGTACCAAAGCAATTATCCTTCAACTAAAAAAAATTTTAAAAAGAAAGCAATAAAGAATGAAAATGCTTGAATAAATAGGTATTTTCAACTTCTTTCAAAAAAAAAACAAACAGGAGTACCAGGTACGTACAGGATGCCCCATTAAACTGAGTCTTAGAAAAACAAGTAGATTTGTAATATAAGCAGCTGTCAAATGTTTCATAAGATATACTTACACTATATTTTTTCTCTATATCTGGCAATTCTGCCTATGAAGAATACTTACTCTTGGTGAAAAGGCCTTCAGGAAAGTAACAGATAAAAATGTCATTAGAAAGTAAAAGTTGAAACTTCCCTGGAGTCCAGTGGCTAAGACTCTGTGCTCCCAGCCCCGGAGACCCAGGTTCGATCCCTGGTCACAGAACTAGATCCCACATGCCGAAACTAAGACTCAGCACAGCCAAATAAATATATAAGAAAGTATAGCTTGATAGTAAGGAAAAGCCAGAAAAGGCTAATAATCATTCAATAACTGAAGCTCAATTCTGAGATTTAAACTCAACTATCAGAGAGACGAAGGGATACATTTATGGATGAAATTACATTTTCTGCATTCCCAATTTGAGCCTTAATGAAAACTACCAAAAGCCAAACTGTGTTTTAAAATGGAAGTCTGTATCTATGTCAGAGCAAACAAAAATTTTAAGAACTATTCCATACATAACTCATGTATGGACTAGTTTCTTTGTGTGTGATTAAAACTGTTTAATATGTGTCTACTCCAGACTGTGGTGTCAGTCCTGAGCTCCAAGCATGGCATATGTTAGCATTCAGGAAACTTGTGAATAAATGAATGCATGAACAGTCAATTCCCACCTCATTTTTACATTGGCACTCTGACTAACATTAGGGAAAGAAAACTAAAATGTTCTCATGACCCAGACTGGTAAGGTAAGAGGTGTGCTGCTGGGTGTGCTCTGGTCAAGTTTGCAACATAGCAACATAAGCAACATAGAGGGAAGAAAAGACATGGAGCTGAACAAAACAATTAATAAAAGCTGACCAAGTGTACTAAGAATCCAAAATTGAAAAGACCCTGAAATCTCATCACCACCATTAAGGGATAGGCCCACCTTAAAAGGGGTGAAATGAACTGCGTGGGGATGAACAGCAGTTAAAATTATATTGCTAAAATACATTGGAGACAAGTAGCATCCTCATCCCAGAAATAGATACTTATTTATCTGTTTATGAACTATTTTTTTCTCTACTGAGTAATTAAAGATATAAAACTCACAGGTATTAAAGAATTAAGTCATTCAAGATGGACTTTAGTGTCCTGAGGGAAAAAAATACCTTCCTATGAGAAAGTGATAAATTCCAAATATGAGAAGGCCATGACGAGAGTTAATCACATGCTTAAGTCCAAAGCCAGATTTCAGTGTTCCTGGGCCAGATTCATCAAGAATCAGACCTTCTTTGAGAACTTGATTTGATAATTCACTGCTGATTTAGCTCCCTACTGCATTCCTGAAGTAGAAAAATGAGAGACCCAATGCAAGGCAACCAAGGGTAGGGCTGTCCTTAATCCATCCTGCCAGCACACATCTCTGTCTTGTTTATTCTTCCTGGAAGCAGAAGCCAAGTTATGGGTAGGCCTGTGATGGGTAGAGAGGGATGGAGCAGAAGCAGGTATGAAGAGCCTTCAGGCCATGGTGCAGAATAACACCTGTGAAAAGAAAGAGGGAAGGCAGATTAGGGAGGAAGAGCCTTATTCCACTGCAGTTCTGAGAAATTTCAACCAGACCGATGGTTGATTAAAAGTCGCTTGGTAAAGGAGGCTGTGTTAAGCAAAAATGTGCCAATACTAGCAGCCTCCATCGTGCCGGGTCGTGACTGAAAGCAGCCCAGGAGAAGCCTGGTCTCAGCGTGAGGACAGTGGCGTAGCCAGACTGGCGGCAGCTGGTGCTGTCCATCAACTGTGCTCTCAGCTGCAGGGCCTCTGGATGGAGAGCTTCGCTGGGCACTTCCACGGCCACTGCGGCATCACAGACATATGCCAACGTGGCGTGGGGACTCTGGGTCAAATCACGCTGTATGCTGAGACATCTCAAATGTGACAAGATGTTAATGAAAACTTTGTAAAGTGTATTAACTGAGGCACTGCTTTCTGAAACAGACCATGCAAAACATAATTTACCACTTGCTACATGATTCAGTGTCTTTGCTTGGAAGATTAATTATTAGACCCTCAGGTAATAACAATAATGTCCTCAGGAACCACTGGTGTGTATTAGCTCTTCTGCTAAGTGGTGTAAGTCTAATAACTCTACTGGTAACATTTTTGTCATTTTATAGTTTCATGATCCCCCATCGGATTGCCATCTGTCACTGCTTTGTTTATTTATTTGTTTATTTATTTTTGCTGTGCTGGGTCTTCGTTGCCACGCTTGGGCTTTCTCTAGTTGCAATGAGCAGAGGCTGCTCTTCATGGCGGTGCACCGGCTTCGCGTTGCGGTGGCTTCTCTTTTGTGGGGCAGAGGTTCCGGGCACACAGGCTTCAGTAGTTGCAGCGCATGGGGAGTAGTTACGGCTCACGGGCTTAGTTGCTCCATGGAATGTGAAATTTGCCTGGACCAGGGATGGAATCTGTGTCCCCTACATTGGCAGGAGGATTCCAATCCACCATACCACCGGGGAAGACCTGTCACTGCTTTCCACTGTTAAATGTTCCTACCTCTACAAGTCCTCCCTGTTTATGGTTCATTTTTGGTATAAAAATGTTCAATTTAATATAAAAATAGAAAGAATGGTATGAATGAGATTCCCAGACAATCACCAGCTTCTACAACTATTAACACTTGACTAGTCTTGTTCCGTTTATACTCCATCCATTTCCCCCTCCTCTAAAATATTCAGAAGCAAATACCCAGACATCACATTATTTGATTGTAAATATTTTGGTATATATTTACTGTAAATATATATTTATATGCATTTATATCTTTATAATATGTTTTATATATTAATACAGTAAATAATATATATTTCAGTATATATATACTGTAAATATTTCAGTATATAGTTTTTAAAACATAACATCATTATTTCAAAGGAACCATACTACCATTGTCAAGACATTTTTATAGTAATTACTTACCATCAAATATCAAAATATTCATATTTCTCCAATTGGTTCATAAATTTTACGTGTGCTTTTTCAACAAGGAGCTAAATTAGATCCACACATTGCTATTAACTGATATATCTTTTTTAATCCACATTTCCCCTCCCTCTCTTTTTCCTCTTCTTCTGTTGGTAACATACTTGTTGAATATAACAAGTCGCTTTTCCTGTAGCATTTCCACCTCATAGATTTTGCTGATTTTATCTCTGTGAAGCATTTTAAGGTATTAGTCATTCCTCCTGTATTTCTTGTAAAAGGATCTACATCCTTGAGTAGATCTTCTAGTAGACTTACTGTAAATATATATTTATATTTATATGTTTATAATATGAATGCATATAAATATATATTTACAGTAAATATATGCCATGGTATATATTAGTAGGCTCACAGGGAAAACATTCCAAACTTCTTGAAAGTCTCTCAGTTTGGCTTTAGGCTTTGTATTTGAATGGACTGTAGCTGAGTATAATACACCTTCCTCATTTTTTTCCTTTTGCTTCTTTGTGCAAGTCACAGATTTGGATAGTAATTACCAGAATCAGGCTTCCAACCCATTTCTGTTCTGAGTATTTCTCAGTTTAGTCTTTCGGAGAGGAATCATACTACAGAAACACTTGATTGAGGGATACCAAAATTCCGATTCTCTCATTCACTCTTGCCTTTAACAAACCATTTACATATAAATTATTCCAATTCCTCATCTGTAAAGCAAGGAAATAAGAACTAAGGTTTTCTCCTGTTTCAACAAAGTCACATGAACAAAGACCATATGTCTTTCTCAAAAAAATTATCTCTAAGAATGAATTCATTCACAAGCTATACCCTGATCCCATCTTAGGTGAGAAAAACTCCATGTATAATGAATTCAGGTGACCACTACCACTACTGCCACTGACTCTTAGGAACTACAAACATAAAAGATAAAAGTTTAATGTTGAAGGCAGTAGTACAGCTGAGAGAGTAATTTTTACTGTTTATAGTAAATTTGCTAAAGATGTATATTATTTTACCAAGCAATTTTATCACTAAAAGCTAATAAAATATTTTTACCTGTGAATATATATATTTTTTTAATCTTGAGATTCAAGTAACTTTTTAGTTTATTGAGATATGATTGACAAAAATATATATGTTTAAACAGTATGTGATTTTTTGAAGATGTAAAACATTATGATTTAACATACATGTATAGTGAAATGATTATCATAATCAAGTTAACACACATTACTTTACACAAATCATCACCACACATAGTTACCTTTGTGTGTGTGTGTGGTATGAACATTTAAGATCTACCATCTTAGCAACTTAAAGCATACAATACAATGTTGTCAAGTATAGCCAACATGCTGTACGTTGGATTCCAGAATGCACCCATCTTAAAACTGAAAAACGTGTCCCCTTTGACCAGCAACTTCCCATTGCCTCCCACCCGCAGACGCCGTCAGCCACTGCTCCACTTGCTGAGTCCATGAGCTCACACTCCAGACTGCACACAGCGAGAACAGGAAGTGTCTGTCCTTCTGTGTTTGGGGCATCCCACTTAACACAATGGCCTCCAGGTTCATCCATGTCACCACAGATGTCAGGAATTCTTTATTTTACTGCTGAATAACGTTCCATGTAGATACATTTTATTTATCCATTTATCCACTGATAGAAGTGTAGGTAGTTTTCATATCTTGGCTATTGGGAATAATGCTGGAAGGAACATGAGGATGCAGATACCTCTTTATAAGATACAGATTTCATTTCCTTTGAGTATATATCCAGAAGTGGGATTGCTAGATCATATGGTAGTTTTATTTTTAATTTTTTTTAAGAACTTCTATACTGTTTTCCATAATGGCTGTACCAATTTACATTCCTACCAACCATGTATGAGGATTTCCTGTTCTCCAAACTCCAACCAGTGTTTGTTATCTCTCGTCTTTATAGCCATCTTAACATCTTTGAGGTAATACCTCACTGTGGTTTTGATTGGCATTTACATGATGAGTAGTAATAAGCACCTTTTCATATACCTGTTTGTCATTTGTATGCCTTCTTAGGAAAAATGTCTATTCAGGTCTTCAGCCTGTTATCTAATCGGGTTACTTGGTTTTTACTATTGAGTTGTATGAGTGCCTTATATTTCTTAGATATTAACCTCCTACTGGATAGATGTTTGTAAATATTTTTCTCCCATTCCATAAGTTGCTTTTTCATTTTGTAGACTGTTTCTTTTGTTGTACAGAAGCCTTTTAGTTTGATGTAGACTCACTGCTGATTTTTGTTACTTGTAGTTTTGATGTCATATCTAAAACATTGTTGCCAATGCCAGTGTCAAAGGGCTTTTCCCCATGCTTTCACCTAGGGGTTTTATGCTTTCATGTCTTACATTTTAGTTCTTAATCCATTTTGTGTTAATTTTGTGAGTGGTGTAAGATGGGGGGTCCAATTTCGTTTTTTTGCATGTGAATATTCAGTTTTCTCAACACAATTTATTGAAGAGACTATTCTTCCTCCATTGAGTATTCTTGGCTCCACTGTTAATTATGAGTTGACTATGTATGTTTGGCAGAAGGGTTGGACACAACTGAATGACTTAACAACAAAACGTACATGTGGGTTGGTTTCTGGGCTCTTGATTCTGGTCCATTAGTCTATACCTGAGGCACCGGCAAGCACAACTCCTGCAGGGTCACGTAACAAAGGGTGTTGGTGGTAGGGCCAAGGCCAAAGGAGTATGTAATCACATTTGCAGAGAAAGGAGCTGTTTCTGGATCTAGCTGGGATGATGGCTGGCAGTTAAGCAGCCTGAGCCATGGGTTTGCCTTCTCAAAACAGCCCTCATTGGTCTTGTGCTTCCGTGGTATTTAACAGTCTCCTTCCTAGATTCCAAATCCTCCACTAAGGCACTCTTGCCCAAAATGGCTGCAAATTATGATTGCTGAGCGGAAATACAAATGGGGGACTCATGCCATCTTGCTGACATCACTCTGTAGAAATATTATTTGCTAAAATTTTTATTTCACCTTTTAGAATTAGGTTGTGGGTATGTGTGCCTTTCTGCCTGATTTAACATTTGTTCAGGTTTTACCCAAAGAAATCCTTTCAGGGCATGTTTATAAGAGATTCTAATCAAAACTTAAATAAGCATTCTTCATTAGTGAAACCAAGAACATGTTTCTTAACTTTTCTAAAACTTCTAACACAACTAAAACTTGTATGTACCAGAAGACAGAAACCTCTGCAGACTAGCATCATCTAAAGCAAATCTTTGAAGATGAGGGTAGGGCAACAAATGGGTAATGAACCATCCAGAGCTTGCTTTGAGAGGCACTCCATTTGAAAAGAGCATTGTCAAGCTGACAGAAGCATTTGTCTCGGTAAATATTCCTCTTCATTCCTAAGGCATTCAACCATGAGAAGGTGAGCAAAGACAGCAGTCTAAAAGTCTCTAATGAATACTTGTAACATCCAGGCTGAAAGATTCTTGATCTATCTGCCCCTTGTGAAAAACGGCAAGAACTGGAGATGGGAATTAAAAATGAGGGGGGCTTCCACTTCCAACCATGATGGGCCAGTCTGCAGCAAAAATTAACCTCTCACCAAGAAAATCTTCAAAAGATGAATAAAATACAGAAAACATCAAGTTGCAGATATCAGAGAGCTACCAAGGCAGCCAGAACTCAAGGAACGTGTTACTGGAGAGAAACGAAGCCCAGAGAAGTGACCTTAACATTCTGGGCCCCATTTCCTTTAGGCATTTGATAATTCATGTAATACACAGGCCAGAAGGGCTTTTTAATCCAAAATAAGGAGGGCATATGCCCCCAGTTTATGTAATGATGCCAATCTAACTTTCACATTAAAATCTGAAAAGGACATTGCAAGAAAAGTCTAATATCCATCATGAACATAGTTGCAAAATTGATTTCAACATGCCATGAATATATTAAAAATGTAACACATTTCAATCTGTTGAAATTTATTCCAGGAATGCAACATTGTTCCCACGGCCAAAGAAAGAAAGGAGGGAGGGAGGGAAAGAAGGAAGAATGGAAGAAGAGGGAGGGAGAAAGGAAAGAAAGAAGAAAGGGAGGGAGGGGAAAAGTCAAACAATTCACTACACTAGAAGAAAAGAAAAAAAAAGATCTCGATAGATGTCAGAAAAAGCACTTGAAAAAATTCATTATAGAATGAATAGAAGAATCTGACATTAGTTTGATATTGAGATTCATCTACAAAAATACCTACAACATCATGTTTAACAGCAAAATATTGAAACCTCACCTCCTATGATCAGGAATATGATAAAATACCCTCTATCACCTCTTCTCCTCCACACTGCAGTCTAGGTCCTTGGCTGTGCACAGAGGTAAGTAAAACAACAAGCAAAGCATAAAAATGGAAAAGTAAATATTCCTGTGATCGGTCACAGACCATACAGTTGTTTATCTGGCATATCCAAACATATTCTACAGAAAAACTATCAAAATGAATAAGTGAATCTAGAAAAATTGCTCATTAAAGTCAGAATGAAAAAGTTTCATTATTATCTACCAGGAAGAAGTAGAAAATGAGTTTTTTAAGTGATAGTTATAAAAGCATAAAGAATACTTACAGATTACCCTGACAAAATATATACAATACTTCTTCACAGAAAACTGAAGACATTATTGAGAGAAAATGTAAAAGAGCTAAACAAATAGGACAAAGTTTATGAATTTTACACATTAGAGAGACAGTAATTATTTCTAAACTGATATATTCATTCAATACAATCCAAAAGAAAATTCCAGCTGTATTTTTATATTGTGTAAATTGAAAACTGATATTAAAATATGTATGTGAATTTAAAGTCCACAGATAAGACAATTTTTAAAGTAAACAAAGTTGAAGGATTCACATTACTAGGTATTAAGACTTGTTATAGGGAGGGAGGTTCAAGAAGGAGGGGACATGTGTTTATCTATGGCTGATTCACGCTGATGTATGACAGGAAGCAACACAACAGTGTAAAGCAATTATCTTTCAATTAAAAATAAATTTTAAAAAGAATTTCTATTAAAAAAAAGACTTCTTAAAGGAAGGGATGATCAAGAGAGAGGGGACAGATGTATACCTATGGCTGATTCATGTTGATATATGGCAGAAACCATCACAGTATTGTAAAGTAACTATCCTCCAATTAAAAATAGAATTTTAAAAAAGACTTCTAAAACTATAGTAATTAAGACAATGTGGCATGACACAAAGATAGAAAAATATTCCAATTAAAGAGACTAGAGTTCAAAAGCATAGCTATATAATTGGTGAATCTGTAGGCAACACTTCAATGAGGTGCTAGAAAGAAAGGTCCTCTCAATAAAAGGAAATGCATCACTTGGATTTCAACATGGAAAAATTACCCTCAACCCTTCCTCATACAATACACAAAAGCATTCTAGAAGTCTTAAAGACCTAAACACTAAAGGCAAAGTGATAAAGCTTTCATGATAAAAACATAGGGGAAAAATACTGATGAGCTTGGAATTATTTTCAAAAACATATGCCACAAATTACTCTTATCTAGAATGTTTGTATGTCAGTGTGTGTATATAGGCTATACAAAAAGACAGACAATGCAATAGAAAAGGTTAACATACACTTTACCTCCCTCTCCCCTCAAAAAAGATATCCAAATGGCAAATAAACAAATGAATAGGTTAAAACCTCATCAGTCATCAAGAATATACAAATGAAAATTAAAACCACAATGATATACCTCAGTACACAAACTGGAAGAGCTAGAAATAAACAATACAAAAAAATACTAGCATTCCTAAAGCTCTGGTGAGGATGTGAGCAACTGGAGACAGCATGCATCGCAGGAGTGAGTGTCAATTTGCACAAACACACAGGAAAACTCTTTGGCACTGTTGTTAAATGAAAACGACTTGTGTGTATTGCGGGACCGAACAAATGAGAAAATACATAGATATTATTACGAGTCCTGTTTCTTGCTATAGAAGTAAAAAACAGGTACTGAACGAGCAAAGTCAAAGGACACTATTGAATGGACTGGAATTAGAAGCAACAGAAAAATACGACTTCAGCAGTTTCTAGTGAAGGACCCAAAGCCAGTGACACCCCAGAAGAACTGGATTCCAGGCCTCGGCTTCTAAATGCCACTCCTCTCTTGGGAACATTATGGAGTAGCCACCAGATGAGCCTGGAACTCCTCAGCATCTCGCAAGAATCATGATTGGATGCTTAAGGTAAATTGGAGGAAACTTTGAAAAAAAAAAAAAAAAAAGGAGGACATTTACAAAGCATTTGAGTATCTTCCAACACTTTTTAGCTAATTACAAAATAAAATAAATTTATAATGGGAAAAATAGGTAACAACTTAACCGAGTAATCAGAATGAGGATCACAAAGAGGCAAAACATCAACAAAAAGATGCAGATGTAATTGCATGAGGACACATAACACTTCTGTGGTATTCAATCCCAACCTCAATCCATTCACGAGGAAACATCAAAGACACCCAAACTGAGGAATATTCTAGCAACTATCTGGCCGGCAATTTTCATTAAAGACCAAGGAAGGCTGAGGAACTCTTCTTGATCAAAAGTGACTACGGAGACACGACAACTAAATGTAACATGAGATCCTGAACTGGATCCTTTATTACAAAAGTAGCGTTAAGAAGGATATTACGGAACAATTGATGTACTTGGAATATGACCTATAGAATAGGCAGAGTATTATTTGGAATATGACCTATAGAATAGGCAGAGTATTATTTGATGCTAAGTTCCCTGAATTTGATAACTCTACTGTGGTTAGTAAGTAAATATTTTTGCATACAACCTTCTTTCAAATGATTCAAAAAATACAATGTATATACATATTGAACATAGACATAATAAATGGATGATTTGTTCATAGAAAGTATATAAGAACTTTCTTTCATTTCAGTTACTGTTTTCTCTGACCCAATTTATTTCTTTCATTTAATTTTAATTATTGCTTTTTCTGACTTTCTTTAATGCTTTCTTTTGAATTTTTCATTCAAATCTATTCTCCCTTGGGACCATTCTAATTTATTAGCCATTTCTGACATCATCTGGGCCAACTCTAATGGACATTTCTTCCTGATTTTTGTCCGTTTTTGTTCTTAATTTTTGAATATCCCATTTTAGGTGTTTTCTTTTAAAATTCTCCATGCATTTCTTAAAAAACTGGAAATAGAACTGCCATATGACCCAGCAATCCCACTTCTGGGCATACACACTGAGGAAACCAGATCTGAAAGAGACACATGCACCCCAATGTTCATCGCAGCACTGTTTATTATAGCCAGGACATGGAAGCAACCTAGATGCCCATCAGCAGATGAATGGATAAGGAAGCTGTGGTACATATACACCATGGAATATTACTCAGCCGTTAAAAAGAATTCATTTGAATCAATTCTAATGAGATGGATGAAACTGGGGTCCATTATACAGAGTGAAGTAAGCCAGAAAGATAAAGAACATTACAGCATACTAACACATATATATGTAATTTAGAAAGATGGTAACAACAACCCTATATGCAAAACAGAAAAAGAGACACAGAAGTACAGAACAGACTTTTGAACTCTGTGGGAGAAGGCGAGGGTGGGATGTTTCGAAAGAACAGCATGTATATTATCTATGGTGAAACAGATCACCAGCCCAGGTGGGATGCATGAGACAAGTGCTCAGGGCTGGTGCACTGGGAAGACCCAGAGGAATCGGGTGGAGAGGGAGGTGGGAGGGGGGATTAGGATGGGGAATACATGTAACTCCATGGCTGATTCATTTCACAAAACCCACTGAAATGTTGTGAAATAATTAGCCTCTAACTAATAAAAATTTTAAAAAAAGAAACAAACAAACAAACAAAAGTATATATAAATCAAGTACAAAAACAACAACAAAAAAATTCTCCATGCTATTTTGGGGTGCTAGGGCACAGTTTTATTCTGCTTCAGGGGAGATTTTTGCTGGCAATTTTTGTCAACTGAGAAGTGTTGATTCTCAATTTCTGTTTTCTTCTTCCACTAATTTTGAATGGAGTTGGTCTCATTTTCATTTTTCCTAGACATTTCATGTAAAAAGTTCCTACAAGAGTCCCTCTCTAAGACACAAATGTACAAATGTTCTGAGAGAATAGCATTGAAACAAGTATACTATCAAGGGTGAAACAGATCACCAGCCCAGGTTGGATGCATGAGACAAGTGCTCAGGGCTGGTGCACTGGCAAGACCCAGAGGGATGGGGTGGGGAGGGAGGTGGGAGGGGGGATCGGGATGGGGAACACATGTAAATCCATGACTGATTCATGTCAATGTATGGCAAAAACCACTACAATATTGTAAAGTAATTAGCCTCCAACTAATAAAAATAAATGGAAAAACAAACAAACAAACAAAAAAAAGAGTCCCCTCTCTGTCAATGTAATGAGTTGCACTTTCCTCAATGACTGATATGTTTTTGGTGGTAATGAATGGGGAGACAGATAGCTGGTGTATCTTTTGAGCTTGGGTAAATTTCCCCATTTTGGCCACCATGCGAAAAACCGCCTCATTGGAAAAGACCCTGATACTGGGAAAGATAGAAAGCAGGAGGGAGGAGAAGGGTCAGCAGAGCATAGGGTAGTTAGATAGCATCATTGACTCAATGGACATGAGTTTGAGCAAACTCCAGGAGATAGTGAAGGACAGGGAAGCTTGGCGTGCTACAGTCCATTGCAAAGAGGTTTTGCTAAGGGGTTGCAAAGAGTCGGGCACAACTTAGCAACTGAACAACAAAAACAACCCCTATTTGCAGTATACTGTAAAAATAGTCAAAAGACACTATCTTTAACTATAAACAATTTTAAAGTGTATATTAAATAATTAATATGAAGTCAAAGATGGCTTAATTTCAAAAGTCTTTAACCATTGAAGAAGTCAACTTAATAAATGATTTGGAAATATCCCAGTTGACAAAATAAAAAGCCGGCCACAAAGCCTGGAACCTGGCAAGGTGCCTGACACAGGGTGCCCCACACGCAAGTGTCATATAAAAAAATCAACATGTTAAGAAAGAAACATCACCTCCCTGCTCAGAGCCTTCCAACTGCTTCTCGTCTCATTGCAAATGAAATCAAAGGGTCTTAGAATGGCCTACGGAGTCCCCTCCGTCTCATCTCTCATTCCCATGACCTGCGGTACTCGTATCTGACCTCCTTGTGGTTCCTAGAATATCCCATGTGCACTTGGGCTATGGCACTCCCTTTTCTCCATACCCCGGGTTTTCTTCACCCAGACACCTGCATAGTTTTCTTCCTCTCAGGTCTGTACTCAAATGCCAGCTTTTCAGGGAAACGCCCTTCACCACTCTCTTTCGGTTTTCAACCTTTCATCCACACACCCTTCCCTGCTTTTTTCTCCTTTGCCTTTATCATCATTTAATGCATTATAATTCCCCCTTTTCATCTGTTTTATTCCTTGTCTCCCAACACCAGATCACTCCTGAATATTGAGAGAATATAAACTCCAAGAAGGCAATAATTTAAGCCTGCATTTTCAGATCCCAGAGCATTATGTCCTCTTATAATGGCTACACGCATGAAAGAATTAATAAGTAAAAGGATAGATGAATGAATGACAACTAGAAGGTTGAGTCTGGAGAGTTGGAGAGAAGCCAGATGATGAGGTTATGGGATGTAGATCTTGTTCTAAATGCAATAGTAAATCACCAGATGCTCTCAGTGGAAAATGTTATTAAAAAAATTATACTATTTTATAATTTGTAACAAGAGTGACAACTAGGGGAGTGGGGAGGAGGCAGTAACCCAACGTTATTGGAGCCTCCAGTCAAGATGATGGCTGTGGAGCTAGAATGAAATGAGAAATTGTCAAACTGGTGTGATGCCACGGATGCCAACAGGAGAGATTGGTTCAAAGATGAGGAAATAGTGCCAGCTTTTCCCTGAACATGGAGGGGATGTAGACTAAAGAAGTCTCATTGCATTTAAGGGCACGGAAGTCCCCACTAGCCTCAGCAGAAGGAGAAACTTCAAGGCTACTCACAGAGGACACAGTCTCAGGAAATCAAGCTAAGAATACCTGGGAAATCGATACTGCAGATAAGTTGGCTTTGAGAAGAGATGGCAATGGTTTTTAAATCAAAGGTATATTGATCCCACATGGAAGTTGGAAGGAAATGGCTGGCATATCAAATCCTGTTCTCTTCTCATGCCATCTTACAAACAACCCTCAGTCCAATTCCACTCTTGATTCTCCACAGAATGCCCTTGAGAAATAGGAAGTAGGTTAACCTTCCCTAAGTCACTCATTCTACTGTTTAACCCTAGCTTTCTGCACTAATGCCCTGAAATCCTAGGTAAATCCTCTAGACCACAGCCTATTTTGGGACCATAATCTCTTCTCACCGCAGGATCAAACCAACTATCTCTTCAAATACAGCCAGGTTTTGTTTTGCCTTGTTAGTACATTGAATATAGAAGTTGACATCAGAGTCTGAAAGGGTAATTGTATGTGATTATATTTCTCTAACACTAATTTCAAAAGCCCACATAAACCATAATTTGCTGTGTCTTTGCAGATGTTATCTTGTATGGTTTATAATCCATTAATTGTTATGTTGCTCAAATGTTCTTATAAATTTTCTGGGTCTGCCTACATATCTCACTTGAAAGTTACTCTTAGGTATACTTTTTATAACCTTCAGTCATCTTCTTGAGTTTCGATGCTACTAGAATTACAGTTTATAAGAAAATGACAGAAGAAAATCTGCAATAAACAATGGTAGAGGTGCTTTACTTCTACCATTGACCCCTATACTTTCATATTTTACTTTCCTTGCCCATATTTTATGCTGTATTTGTTACTTCCCAATTGTGCCATGTTAGGAAGCTGAATGTTAATTAATTTGTCTCCCAATTAGAAAGCTCAATCACTGGAAGACATTTTCAATATCTATAATACGTAAATCATATTTTAATTAAATGAGAATAACATGCATGTCCTTTTTCTATCTTCTTCACTCCTGTGCCTGTCACATGTTAGGTACTTAATGAACATATGGTGTTATGAGTAAATGAGTGAATAAAAGCATTTCACAAACTTTTGGCAGAATGTGCAGTGGTCTAAACATGCTGATATTAAAAGGGAAAGGAAATTACTCTGTGCATTTAGAGGTGTGGGGTTTGTCAGTGCTCCCCTAGAGAAGTTTCTGAGATGATGGAAATGTTCTACATGGTGTTGTTCAATTTGGTGTCCATTAGCCTATGACCAACCTAGACCACATATTAAAAAGCAGAAACATCACGTTGCCAACAAAGGTCCATCTAGTCAAAGCTATTGTTTTTCCAGTAGTCATGTATGGATGTAAGACTTGGACCATAAAGAAAGCTGAGCATTGAAGAATTGATGCTTTTGAACTGTGGTGTCGGAGAAGACTCTTGAGAATCCCTTGGACTGCAAGGAGATCCAACCAGTCCATCCTAAAGGAGATCAGTCCTGAATATTCATTTGAAGGACTGATGCTGAAGCTGAAACTCCAATACTTTGGCCACCTGATGTGAAGAACTGACTCATTGGAAAAGACTCTGATGCTGGGAAATATTGAAGGCAGGAGGAGAAGGGGACAACAGAGGATGAGATGGTTAGATGGCATCACCAACTCAATGGACATGAGTTTGAGTAAGCTCCGAGAGTTGGTGATGAACAGGGAAGCCTGGTGTGTTGCAGTCCATGGAGGAGCAAAGAGTCAGACACGACTGAGCGACTGAACTGAACTGAACTGAGCCACATTCTGCTACTGAGCATTTGAGATGTGACTAGTTTGAAAAACTAAGTCTTAATCTGATTTAATTTTCACTACTTTAAAGAACCACATGTGGCTACCACAGTGGACAGTGCAGCTTTAAGTGGATCATACATGCCCAGTCCCATCCTTTTGAAGACTAGAAGCATATTCTTGATGTGTGCGTGCTCGGGCTCAGTCACTTTAGTCATGTCTGACTCTCTGTGACCCCATGGACTGTAGCCCACCAGGCTCCTCTGTCCATGGGATTCTCCAGGCAAGAATACTGGAGTGGGTTACCATGCCCTCCTCTGGGGGATCTTCCCGACCCAGGAATCGAACCTGTGTCCCTTAAGTCTCCTGCATTGGCATGCGGGTTCTTTACCACCTGGGAAGTCCCATATTCTTGATAGGCCCCTACAGTGTTAGAAATAAATTAATTCAAACACCGGTGTGAGGTGTTCAGCATCAGCCTAAGGCAGGAATGTAGTGGAGTTGGCTAGAAAAATACACTCACCACTACCACCCCCTCCAAACACACATACACACACTTCCACCTCCATCATCCATACCTTTCCCTCAAAATTTACCATGTTCAAAAGATAATGTTTCTGCAAGCCCTGGGACTGAGTCTTATTACTCTCAGTATATCCATTTCTTAGAGGGCCTAGCACAGAGTCGCCACTGAAATGAACGCATACACAGCAATGCATTTATGCTGTTTTTTCATTTAGGTACAATTACGTCTATGTAGCACAATACCAAATATCACACATACATAGACATGATCATGATTAGGGTTTTCTCATATCCCAGTTTAACCTGGGTGATAAAATATCAGGTTAAACTTACTATCCCAGTGTCCCCATTTGGATTCTCATCCTTCAATTCTCAAAAGTATTACTGTTTGAACTCTATCAAATCCCCATTCTTTATCAACTCTCCAGAGACATATATATATATATATATGATTGCTACATTTTGGAATAGCCAATTTATTATTACTACGATTATTATTAAATTATCCTTCGTGGTATGATCATTTTAAATGTCATTAGGCAAAAAAAATAAATGTACATTAGAGGTATTTCTTGATTAACTATAATATGTTCTGATTAAGTAAAAGAAAATAATGTTGAAGTATAGGAGCTGTTCAGTTTCCATAAAAATTGAAGACCTGACTCAAGTCATAATTTAAAAGGAATTATATACAAAATTAACAGTGAATGGTGAAATTAAACCCTTGCTGCCACCCCATGTTGTTGCAAAGAGCACTAGAACAAGTTGAGAAACCACTTCAAAACCAGGCATGGTGTGCTTACACTTGAGGACACCCCTAAATCTGCCCATGGCCAAGTTACCTGGCAGATCAGACCAAAATTAGAATTCTTGTGTTGAACATTATTCAAGCTAATTTGAAATGTAATTGCATAATCACATCAATATAGTCAAAGAAATGTGGTTTTTACCGACAAGGTATAATCATTTTCTAATTACCAATTAAGAACTCTCCACAGTTTATTAGAAATGGAGTGTTACAGTATGTGAATTAACCCAGTTGCCCTCTGGAAGTCCTCGGGTGACAGAAATATAAATAATTCACTGTGAAACCCCGGCTGTAATTAGTATCCTGAAACCAAAATTCATGCCCCCATGCTTTCTACCCTCTCATCTTCAATACCAATTAAATTTATTTAATCCAAGTTCCAAGGGAGAACAATATTGGTCCCAGTGGCTCTGATCAGTGTGTTTGTTGTAACTGCCAGTGAGGGGCCAACTTCTGTAAATACTAGTTGCTCAAAAATGGTCCATTTGCACAATGAAATTTAAAGTACAGCTAAGAGCTCCTGAGTAACCAGTTAAAACAGTTGCCTAGATGCATGTGACCCCTGAATGCTGGACGAGCAGTCAGAACACCTGGATTCTAGCCTGAACTTCCCTCTCAAACTGTCTGAACCCCCGGGTTCCTCATGCACAGAATCAGCATAATTACCCTGAACTATGTAGGAGGTTAGAAGGGCTCAAACAAAGGAAATAAAGTGTGTGGAAGTGCTCTATAAAATGAGTCTCACTATACACATGCAATCAAATGTTTTAAGGTATTCTTTAAGTAGAACTATAGAGATAGCAGTCCTTTCCCTAGGAATCAGCATGCTCAATGAAACTGCTAAGAATCCCTTGCTAGCCTGAGGGGGCTCTGTTTCCTCAGTCCAAAAAAGCTCTTTGAGAGACCTGTCTCTGCCTCTGGCGTTTCTGGTCCAGCCTTCCACCTCCCACCTCTAAGAGTGTCAAAAGTTGCCCCCCAAAATCTTGCTGGAAAGATCCGCTTTGTGTTTTCTTTATTCCCTATGCACCTTGATACAACAGGACATTTTGTTCTATCTCTCAAAAACACTTTGACCAAGGCCTCTAGCTGCCATTACATGCCCAGATCAGTGCAAATTTCCATGGGAAAAATCCCTGCCATAGTTATTGCTATTGCAGTCCCTGCATGACCAGGAAAGGCTGCTGGTTACTCTCTCCCCCAAAATAGGATATCTGTCTGTATAAGCTCCCAGGTCACACCCAGAATCAGGAAATGCCCCTCCCTCAAATTTAAAAGAAAAAAAAAGCTGGAGATCACTACCTCACTTCTCATCCCTGGAACTTTGGTTCCTCTAATCCCTGTGCCCCCACAACTCTCTGATATTTAAAAAAAAAAAATTTTTTAAGGCTTTTTTTTTTCCCAATGGACACACTTGCCTGCTGCGTCCTGTTATATCATTCCTGGGGGTGGAAGTCATATCAACATCTTTTTAATTCTGTACTAATAAATTTTGCACACATCCTTTAAGTAAGTTTTAAAAATTAAACCTCAATTTTACTTAAATCTTGAGGTCCCAATTTTCTAATGAATGGTATATTTAACCTTGAATCCTAATTATGGTTTTTTCAGAAAATGATATTATTTCAACAGATTCTCTAGCACAGGTACAAGGAGATTGACACCAGAAGTGTTTGGCATCAACACTGTTACATCACATGGAATGGCCACTCATGGGATCACCTATAAGGTTCTTTCTGACCTTGACTTAGAAAAGATATTAATCATAGGATTATATTGAGATTATATGACACCTTTTCCATAGAAGTAAAAATAAAATTGAACACATTGCTTATGCATTATTAAGCATTGTGTGGTAATTCCCTCCATACATCTAATAAAGAAATATATGTACAGAGAGGTAGAGTAAATTGCCCAAGAGTACAGAATTACCTGATGGAAAAGTTTCAAAATAAATTAACCCAGATTTCAAGGTTGTCCTTCTTAGAGGACTGACCCCTACCTATATCTGACGGCAATAAATGTCCCTCCCCCAAAAATTAATAATTCAATCCTTCTAGTATGAATAAGTAATGGCTTTTGATCAGTCCTATCATATTATTAATTTTAAAACTCTAAGTATGATCAACAAAAGAGACGGGTAAGAAATGTTCGAACTTAGTAGCAAGTCAGATGAGTTAAAACCCAGAGACCACGAGAACACTCTCTAAGGTGCTAAAGCACTTCCCACCAATTGAGAATGATGAAAAATGCACCAATTCATAAATAACTACTGGCACAAAGAATCCCTCCTCTTTAATGTTGGGAGCATATTTGAAGAGGCCACAGATGAACCCGTGTGGGATGCCCGTGGGCAGAGACACAAAGGAACCTCAAGTAGCTACAGACACTCAGGGAACCAATGGCACTCTTAAACAGCCTCGAGTGCTGCTCTCAGTACAGCTATTTATTTAATGAGATAAAATACATTCCAGGTCATGATTAAAATAAATAAATACTGCTCTTCACTTTGTATTATCTAGGAAATTGCTTGTGGAAATATCACAAAAGAAAACCAGATAACACAGGCTTTAATTCCAGCTTTGTCAATAGCTAACTGGGTGAATGTTACCAAGTCTGGATTTTTTTTGTCTGTTTATTTGTTTGTAAAGTAGGAATCATGTACACATTTCCTACTTGCTGTGTGAGATGCAGATGAGAGCAAATCTGAAACAACTTGTGAACTCCATACCACTACCTATGAACAACACGTTAATATAGGAGAAATGTGTTATTTTTATAGAATTGCACACCTGTCCAAAACCAAGCCACTTTCATTTGTGATTTTTCCCTCCTCTGTACTACAAATGTACAAGTAGGAATAAAATTAAATGGAATACAAAGAGTTTTAATGGGGCTGGTCCCTCCTACCAGCTTCTCTTTTCCTGGCGAGCAGAGAGTTCCCTTGGCTAACACCTGGATTTAAACATTTGACTAACAGCAGAATGACTTGTTTGTAGGTAACGCTACATCAGCTATGTGGAAACACCTAGTTGAGAGGGATATGGCTGCTTTATGTCATCACCAAATGTAACTAAAGTTCTTATAGAAACCACAGTTAGTCTTTGCTGGAATAACAAAGGGACATCAGAATACTGAGAAGACAAAAGAGAGCTGAGGTAGTTGGCAGCTAAAAATAGATCCTGCTTCACTGCAAACATGTGCAAAACAAAGCCGCATGCAGGTAAGAATGCTGAAAGACACTGACGCGGCAGCAGCCAGGGGTTTGGGTAAGGGGCCAACGCAGCTTTACTTCTAGGTTCTGCTAACAACTGGCATGAATCACCTCAGGACAGAGTTCAAACCATAAAACCTAGCACCTTTTCCTCTCTAAGTGGACTATTGAAGTTTTACCGAAAACCTTACCTGTTCATAGCATGCTAGTTATTCTGCCTTTGGAGTCTCAGACAGACTCAGAAGTAAGGCAAAAAAAAATTTTTTTTCTTCAGGAAAATTACTTTGATAATAGGCAAGAAGATAAAAAGTCAATTCATATGACTGTACGCTTATTTGTGATTATCAAAATAAAGTGAGAACAGTTTATTTCCGAGGCAGACATTCTCTGATATTTTATTCTCCAAGCCTTAGAAATTAGAATCAGCCGTCTGGGTTTGGTGTCTGAGCTTGTGTGTGTAACTTCCTGGTGGGAGAACTTAACTTCTGAAGCTCATCTTTCCAACACAGACTTCGATGCCCACAGGGCTTGTGAGGGTGCCAGGCTGAGCTGTGACTTGGAGGCCAGTCACCCCAGAGCCTCCCAAACTTGAAGTGGTACTTTGTGTGAATGAAAAATAAATGCTTGCTCTTTTAGGCCACTGGAATTTGGGGAGCGCCTAGCTTTTCATCTGGTTCTTAAGGGGGTCACCACTAAAATCCTTAAAATCTTATTCTTAGTATAGCCTTGGCTTAGGGAGTAAGCAGTAAGGAAAATTATATTACAAGCTGGTAAGATGGCAAGCCATGTTATGAAGTAGCAAATTACTTGGTAAACAATCATGTCTGACAATTTTTGAGACAGTTCGTGTACCTCATCGTATTGTAGCTCTACAGAAAGTAATTGGAAAACAGAATACTAAAAGCACGAGTTGGTTATTACTGGATGCATTTGACAAAGTGCTTTAAGAGATTAGCTCAGAAAAGAATTTCCATTTGTAAGCAGGAATAAAAGGGAATAGAGAGAGTCAAAAATTCTCTGGATTTGCACGTCAGGAGAGGCAGCAGCCCCTCATCCCTAGCTGGTGAAAGATAAAACTATAAAGCCTTTTTTCCCCTTATTTTGGCCTTAAGTAGTTTTCTTACATACTGACCAAATATAGAATCTGTCATCGCGGATCATTCCCTCAGAATACCTCCTTCACTTGGCTTCACCCTGCTTTCTTGCTTTTCCTCCCTCCTCACTGATCAATCATTCAGTTCCCTTTATGGTTCTTCTCCATCTCCCCGACCTCTGGACTCTGCAGGGCCATCAGACTTTGCCCACAGGCATTTTTCACATCCGTGTGTACACTCCCTCCTTGGAGACCTCAAGGCTTTCTGGTTCCACGTGTGCACTGACAATTCCCAGCTTCTGGCCCAAATTCTAGCTGTCTGTTGACATTTCTGCTTGGGTTGCAAATAGACCTCTCAAACTTTCTGTGTCAGAACTGGATACATCCCCCACAAATAAAGACACGCCTCATCCCCCAAAACTGCTCTTTCAACAGGCTTCTCATCTGAACAAGTAGACATCCCATCCCTCTACTTTCAGTGCTATAAACCTCAGCGCCTGCTCGTCTTCTCTCCCTCACAGCCGGCATCCACTTCGTTAGCAACCTAATTAGATCTGTTTTTCCAAGCACATCAAGAGGCTGACCCCTTCCCACCACCATCTTCCATTAACACCTCAGTGTTAGCGCCCCCATCTCTTTCCAGAATTACTCCCACAGTTTTCTAACTCTTCTCCCTACGTTCTCCCTTACCTGCCACCTAGAATCTATTCTCATCGCAGAATATGGATGCATTTAAAACACAAGTCACCTCTAGGAGTTTTATAGTTTCTGGTCTTACATTTAGATCTTTAATCCATTTTGAGTTTATTTTTGTGTATGGTATTAGAAAGTGTTCTAGTTTCATTCTTTTACAAGTGGTTGACCAGGTTTCCCAGCACCACTTGTTAAAGAGGTTGTCTTTTTTCCATTGTATATCCTTGCCTCCTTTGTCGAAGATAAGGTGTCCATAGGTTCGTGGATTTATCTCAGGGCTTTCTATTCTGTTCCATTGATCTATATTTCTGTCTTTGTGCCAGTACCACACTGTCTTGATGACTGTGGCTTTGTAGTAGAGTCTGAAGTCAGGCAGGTTGATTCCTCCAGTTCCATTCTTCTTTCTCAAGATTGCTTTGGCTATTCGAGGTTTTTTGTATTTCCATACAAATTGTGAAATTATTTGTTCAAACTGGATTAAAGATCTAAATGTAAGACCAGAAACTATAAAACTCCTAGAGGAGAACATAGGCAAAACACTCTCCAACATAAATCACAGCAGGATCCTCTATGACCCACCTCCCAGAATATTGGAAATAAAAGCAAAAATAAACAAATGGAACCTAATTAAACCTAAAAGCTTTTGCACAACAAAGGAAACTATAAGCAAGGTGAAAAGACAGCCCTCAGAATGGGAGAAAATAATAGCAAACGAAGCAACAAAGGATTAATCTCAAAAATATACAAGCAACTCCTGCAGCTCAATTCCAGAAAAAGAAATGACCCAATCAAAAAATGGGCCAAAGAACTAAACAGACATTTCTCCAAAGAAGACATACAGATAGCTCACAAACACATGAAAAGATGCTCAACATCAACTCATCATCAGAGAAATGCAAATCAAAACCACAATGAGGTACCATTACGCACCAGTCAGGATGGCTGCTATCCAAAAGTCTACAAGCAATAAATGCTGGAGAGGGTGTGGAGAAAAGGGAACCCTCTTACACTGTTGGTGAGAATGCAAACTAGTACAGCCGCTATGGAGAACAGTGTGGAGATTCCTTAAAAAACTGGAAATAGAACTGCCATATGACCCAGCAATCCCACTCCTGGGCATACACACCGAGGAAACCAGATCTGAAAGAGACACATGCACCCCAGTGTTCATCGCAGCACTGTTTATAATTGCCAGGACATGGAAGCAACCTAGATGTCCATCAGCAGATGAATGGATAAGGAATCTGTGGTACATATACACCATGG
Organism: Cervus elaphus; assembly: GCF_910594005.1. Classification (NCBI taxonomy): domain Eukaryota; kingdom Metazoa; phylum Chordata; class Mammalia; order Artiodactyla; family Cervidae; genus Cervus; species Cervus elaphus. The sequence continues at coordinate 5,000,028 of NC_057818.1, read as the reverse complement.
AATATTACTCAGCCATTAAAAAGAATTCATTTGAATCAGTTTTAATGAGATGGATGAAACTGGAGCCCATTATACAGAGTGAAGTAAGCCAGAAAGATAAAGACCAATACAGTATACTAACGCATATATATGGAATTTAGAAAGATGGTAATGATAACCCTATATGCAAAACAGAAAAAGAGACACAGATGTACAGAACAGGCTTTTGGACTCTGTGGGGGAAGGCGAGGGTGGGATGTTCTGAGAGAATAGCATTGAAACAAGTATACTGTCAAGGGTGAAACAGATCACCAGCCCAGGTTGAATGCATGAGACAAGTGCTCAGGGCTGGTGCACTGGGAAGACCCAGAGGGATGGGATGGGGAGGGAGGCAGGAGGGGGGATCGGGATGGGGAATACATGTAAATCCATGGCTGATTCATGTCAATGTATGGCAAAAACCACTACAATATTGTAAAGTAATTAGCCTCCAACTAATAAAAATAAATGAAAAAAAAAAAAAAAAACACAAGTCACAGCATGCGACTTTCCAGGCTCAACACTCTAAAATGGTCCCAGTGACTCAGAACAGCCCTCTCAGTGACCTACAAAAGTCTGACTTTACCATTTACTCTTTACTCCATCCTTCATTCCAGCCACAGTGGCTTCTTACTTTTCCTCAAATATGCCAAGCACACCCCCACCTCAGGGCCTTTGCAACTGATTTTCTCTTTACCTGGAATAGGCATCCCTCTTTCAAATTATGGCTCAAATGTCACCTCCTTTTATCTATTTTTTTCACTGTGGTATCCCCAGCACCCACAGGAGACCTTCCGGTGCACTGCAGACCCCCATTATACTTGAAAGTCTAAACACAGATACTAAGTTGATACTGAGTATCAACCCTTTATCTCAGTAGTTTCAAAAGATGTTAGCTGAGAAGACAGCAGAGACAGCGCAGGTCCCTCACAATTAGATAACATCCTGAGAAGAGAGCTTGCCCAGGACTGCAGGGTCTATGGGCGAAAGAACAGACACTGCCCTGGAAGCCATGAGTCCAGGGCTTTCCCACTTCACTCAGAACACTACACACACACTCATATCCATATATGTGTATACCTGTGTGCGTGCATGCTAAGTCACTTCAGTCGTGTCCAACTCTTTGCAACCCTATGGAGTATAGCCCGCCAGGCTCCTCTGTCCATGGGATTCTCCAGGCAAGAATACTGGAGTTGGTTGCCATTTCCTGCTCCAGGGGATCTTCCTGACCCAGGGATCGAATTCGAGTCTCCTATGTCTCCTGCATTGCAAGCGAATTCTTTACCTCTGAGCCCTGGGGAAGCCCATGTGTGTATACATGTATATGTATATGCATATATTCATGTGCATGCACATACATGTGTGTGCTTAACTGGTTTCTAAAAACCTTAAGAACCAACTTGCGTTGAGTGACCCTGCAACAGTAGGCAGTAGCACCTCTGTCCTTGATCTCTTTTGAAACTCAGTATAGAGGCTGTAATCAGTGACATCTAAAAACACCTACTTTTCCTTCCAGGACTAAAGAACAGATATCTATTTTACATTCCAGCACTGGTTTCAGAGTTCCATACAAAGATAGCATCTACACCCTTGGCAAATAACACTATCTGAATTACCTTAAACATGTCACGAAGCCTGATTTGGCTCAGCAAATCATCTACTAACGACCCCATTTTCCCTGCAGTGTTTTTTCCTGACACCAGGAAATGTAGTCTTCCCAATGTTTCCAGATTCCCCACACTCATGTTTTAAGATGTTTTTGCAAATTGTCCTGCACTAGTTTTAAAGTTAGATTTCCATTTCAGTATTCATGCTGCAGTTTAAGGAAAACTAAATCCTCTTACAAATCATGTGTCAACAATCCAAACAGACCATCGTGGCTGAATGTAAGCAACCCAGAAAGATAAGTAAAGTGTACGCTCCTAGAATTTAGTCAAACCGCTAACAGCATCTCGTAGATGATATGCTCTGATAGACCGGTACTTAACGTTGCTTGGAAGATCTCAATCTTCAGCCTTATCTTTTTTTGCTAATAGACTCCCTCACAATAAAAGAGGAAATAGAATTCAGAAATAAAGGAGACATTTTAGTCGCTCCTTCTCTTGATGTTCATCATAGGTGTTTTTCCTTGCTGCCAGCTCAGTACATATTTAGGTTTAATGTACTTGGATATTGGTAAATCCAGACACAGGTGTGTTTTTCATCAACTAGGACACTACCCGGGGAGACACCCAGGCTTCATTTACAGCTGTCCAGCCAAGCTGACCAAGCCAAAGTCCATGCAGCTGTGCTGGCCATCCTGCATCTAAATGCCCCTTTATATGCTGTTTGCCATGAACAATGCTGTGTGGGAATCGGTGACCTAGAAATGCACAGCCATTGCAAGCAAGCTGAAATAAGCAAACCTCACTTGCACCCTGTACTTGGTGGGGGTATGTGCCCAGTGTACTGTGGGGCCAGTGTGAGGGAAGCAGGAGAGACTCCATCTTGAAGCCTGTCATCCATCCTCAAGACAGGATTCGCACTGGGCCGGAACCCTGCCCAAGAGTGAGAAAACCATTGCTAGTGAAAACCAGGTCTCCTAGAGACTTCCCTCCCTACAGATGGCAAACGGAGATTGTAGTTGAGGTCAGGCTGTCCCTGTTAGATTAACTATGGAGACATCCCTTTAGTATAATCATTGTTCCTTACCTTTAACCTTGTTTGTTCTCCTAGCACCTACTTGTTATAAAACTCAGTCATATACAACAAAGAGGTTGCTAACATGCAACCAGTCACTTAGTGGGGGGTATAAAACTGGGCCTGTCAGAAACATCAGGGCCCTTGTTGGAAACTGATTCCCCTTGGATCCGCTGGCGTAATAAACTGTCCTCCACTGTCTTGAGTGTCCTCCGAGGTGTGTTTTGCGACTCCGTATCCCACAACATACTCAGTGCCGAAGAAGAAAATGGGATGCGAACATCCATTTGTCTCAATTCAGGGTTCCATTAGGGTAATTATAAACCAGTGCCCCTGGAGTGAATGGGATACATGATGCTCAAAATGATGCTCATTTGGGGGAACCATTATATTCATTTTACAACCACCCCATCCACATAAAGAAAACATCCTTCCTCTCGTTAGTCTGAGAAAACAACCCATCAAACTCTCCCTCAGTTGAACTAGGAATATGCTGTCTTGATATTTTCACCCTTAAAGCTCTAGTATTTTCCTGTTGTGTGCACACATGCACTGCTGGCTTCCACATCCTTGTGTATCCTTTTGTCATATCAGCGTCATGGCAGCTCACCTTTTAAACAACCCATACCGAGCTGGAGCAAGTTTGGAGAAACAAACAGATATAGCTGGCAAACAAGAATGAGAAGTTCATTTTCTTTGAGTTAGTGAGATCCATGTAAGACTTTATTTCCTTTTTACTACTCTCATGTTTTACCTATCAAGCACAAAGTGGGGGAACTTCCCTGGTGATCCAGTGGCTAAGACTCCATGCTCCCGAGGAAGGGGGCCTGGGCTTTGATCCCTGGTCATGCAACTAGATCCCACACACCACAATGAAAGGATCCTGCATGCCACAGCTAAGATCTGGCGCAACCAAATAAATAAAAATAAGTAAATATATTTTTAAAAAACACACAAACTGGTTTGCTGCCTTTCTTTGGTAGCCAGAAGGAAGTTAACATACAAGTAACTCCATTATTTCACTGCCTTTGCCTATATCTCTAATGATTGATCCCAGGAGAATCAATTCTGGGAACATTACTAGACAGGGTCTTAGGCAGAACCATCCTGCAATGGTCTCTCTCTCTCTTCTGTATTGGTCTCTCTCTCTTCTGTATTTGCCTTTTTAAATTTTATAGACCAGCCAATCCCCAAAGAAAAACTCCTTCAGAAATGAGTGGGCTTTTTTTTTCCCATGGACCCTATAATGTTCTGCAGCATTTTAAAGACATTAAACTCTTGGCTTCTATTTATTATGATTTACTCTTACACATGGGCTTCCCAGGTGGCACTGGTGGTAAAGAATCTATCTGGCAATGCAGATATAAGAGATATGAGACACAGGTTCGATCCGTGGGTCGGGAAGATCCCCTGGAGGAGGGCCTGGCCACCCACTCAAGTATTCTGGCCTGGAGAATCCCCTGGACAGAGGAGCCTGGCGGGGTCCATGGGGTAGCAAAGCATCAAACGTGACTGAAGCGACTTAGCACGCATGCACACAATCTTATACATATGGAAATAGTACCTCCAATTAATTCTAGTTCCTTAAGGATATTTGGGCATTTTGTTCCCATAGTTTCTTCTTCAGTGCAGAGTACTAGGTAGAAGTTACATAAAGATTGAAAGAATGAAAAAAAAAAAAAAAAAAAAAGATTGAAAGAATGAAGGAATGGAAGAGTGAATGAGTGAACAAACTGTGTCTTTGCTGACTTCTCAGATGTTCTATTTTTTGTTTTCTTCGGGGAATACTCCGCTTGACTCACTGCGTGTGTGTGTGTTCCTGTGTGATGGTGTGCAAGAGCACCTCTATGCAGCTAAATTAGTACGATTTTTACCTCCTGGTAGAGTCTGGTTCTAATCTTCAAGACTCCATGCATCTTCTCTCAAGTGGCAGCTTGCCAGCCTCCTCATTTTCACCCTGAGTTCCAATCACCCCCTTTCAGAGTCATGATCTGGCTTCTTCATAGTTTCCAAAAGCAGAGGAAGTCAAGTCCTGGATAACTGGAGAGTCACGTAAAGTACGACATGAGCTGTTAGATAAGGAGAGTGAAACCCTGGAAAGAGTGAGATGACTATAAAATTAGTTCCTATGCAACTTTTATTACATGCAGTCACCACTATATCAATACTTTTCCATTCTATAGCCTCTTTATCCCCAAATTATTTTTGTAGCCATCCATTAATTAATGTTCATGGTGTTTTGAGTCATATCACTTGATTCATTTTGTGCTATCTTGAAAGCTGCCATATGAACAAAATACTGGAGATTCACCAGCCATATTTCTGAAGCAA